>NC_030685.2:56544047-57175547 GCF_000004195.4 Xenopus tropicalis | reverse complement strand
TAATTGCTTTGGTTAATCAACAATCATATTATATTAACTTTGGTGCTCTACTGCTGTTCCCACAAGTACCTGGAGGCCTCCTTTCCATACTAAATGGCCCTTTTATCAAGAGTGGACCAGTTGGTCCAGGACCAGGTGGACCACAAGCTTTGGATTTATTGTTGCCAAATTCTTTCTATTCCAATTGGCGTTAGGGCATTTTTTTCAACTGCAGGCTGATTGGAATATTTAAAGAAGTACCAAACTTTACTTAACACAAATAAATCCCAGAACCCTATTTTATCCCAGAGCCGTATCCATTTTTGTTTAAAATATTATCTTCAGCTCCTGCTAGCCAATATACAGTATGTACAGTATTACAGAATAGTTGAGCAGACAAAGCCATGCACCTCTCTGTATTCGCTAATGCAACACGAACCAGTAATGATTCTGGCTATTTTATTGTAGGCTATATCTAATTTTTAAAGTTAATCTTATTCCCAGCTGATGCCACCTCTTATTGTTCTTTTTCCTAGGATTCCTAAATATTCAGTCTTGGCCAAGAAATATGACGGACCTCAGTGTCTTTTCCAACCTGGTGAATATAGGAGGCAGAGTGCTCTACAGGTAGGATCCACCCCCTGCAGCCAATAGCAGATTTTTACTTTATGGAACACAGCTTGGTTTTCAATTGGATAAATATCAATGGATACAACCATTTATACAGTAATTTCCTCTACAAACTTTGATTCATTATTCTAAAGCCATTAACAGGTAAACTCAGACAGTGACTTTCAAAGGTACAGTAGGAAAGATATTGACAGATAGCTAAAAAATACATGATTTCTACTGAACTCAAGCCCACTGCCACATGTATACCAGATAATCACCATAACTAGGAAGGATTTCATTTTTTTCTTAAAAGGCTTTCATTGTTATTGAAGACCTAAAAGCTAATGCTCTCCTTCTGGCTTTTAGGAGCATCACTCAGATATGGGCTCATCAAGTCCTACTTACAGACTAATTTTACTGTTGATAATGCTTTCATTTTAGATGATTTTGAAGTGCCCATTTTGTCCTACAGAGTATACAAAACTAAATCTAAATCAAAACTAAAGAGCACTCTTAGGAACGAATTTTGCTTCATGTTTTTGTATTTTATTTGAAAAATGTATTTACACACTGGTATTTAAAAGCACAGATCATCCTGGCTACTTTTATTATTATTATCATTATTTATATAATTCTCACATGTTTATGCAGTTCTTTACAAATACTGTTCATCATTCACATCAGTGACTGCCTCAGTGGAACTATGATCCTTGCCACCCAGACTAGGGTAACCCTCTTCTTCCAAAGCCTGCCTAACCCAGTCAAAGCTCCCCTGTCCCCATTCTTAAGTCCGGCAGCCCTATTACAAGGAGTGGTGGTAAATGGAACTTTTGTGCAGCAAAATGAGGTTCAATGTTTAAAAGTGCAAAGCTATGATTTTGGTAGAAATAATATAAATATGAGTTATACGTTAAATGATAGTGTGTTGGGGGTATCTGTAATTAAGAAAGATCCTCGGATTTTTGTAGATAACAAGTTGTCTAATTTCAGGCAGTGTCATTCAGTGGCTACTAAAGCAAATAAAGTGCTGTCTTATATAAAAAAGGGCATTGACTCAAGGGACGAGAACATAATTTTGCCTTTTTGCCTCTGGTAAGGCCTCACCTTGAGTATGCGGTGCAGTTTTGGGCTCCAGTCCTTAAAGGAGAATGCAAGTCAAAATTTAAAAAGCATACTGCCCAATAGTCCTCCTATTGTTTAGTAAAAACGCCACACTTTTGGCTCACCTAATCAGATATTTACTCAGTCACACTTACTTCACATTTTCTAGAACAGGCAGCCATCTCTAAAAGGGTATTCTCCCTTCCTTTCCCTCCTTGCTTCATACTGCTCATGTGTTTCATTCCCTCCCCCCCCTCCCCTCTGCCAGATCCGCTTGGCTGGTGGGCATGTGTAGCTCAGAACAGGAGACAGGATCAAGTTACACACATGCTCAGACAATAGGAAGGCTGCCGCTGGCAGCCTACAGGAAGGAGAGATATATTTCAGTGATGTCACTGTAGTCTTCACACTGCTGTAGGCTGCCAGCACCATATCTCAGAGAAGCAAGCAGGGATCTGGGAATTTAGATATGCAGTAAGTACTTAAAAGGAATGCCTTTAGGCTTACTTTTAATTTATATTAACCTTTCCTTGTCCTTTAAGAAGGATATTAATGAGCTGGAGAAAGTACAGAGAAGTGCTACTAAACTGGTTAAGGGGATGGAAGATTTAAATATAAGATTTAACAGTGAAGGTTGGGGTTGATTTTTCTGGAAAAAAGTAAATTGTAAGGGGACATGATTACTCTGTACAAGTACATTAGAGGGGATTATAGACAGATAGGAAATGTTTTTTTTCCCATAAAAATGATCAGCGCACCAGAGGCCACCCCCTTTAGATTAGAGGAACGGAGCTTCCATTTGAAGCAGTGTAGGGGGGCTTTTCATGGTGAGGGCAGTGAGGCTGGGGAATGCCCTTCCTAGAGATGTGGTAATGGCAGATTCTGCTAATACCTATAAGAGGGGCTTGGATGAGTTCTTGAACAAGCATAATATCCAAGGCTATTATGATGCTAAAATCTACAATTAGTACTAATGCTGGTATATATAGTTTATGTATGTGAGTGTATAGATAGGTTGGTAATAGTAGGTTTATATATGAGTACTGGGGTTTGGAGGGGTTGAAATTAATGGACTTTGGTCTTTTTTCAACCCAAATTAACTATGTAACATGAAGAGCATGTAGACTCCTTGTAGCTAGGCCAGGACCCTAGCTCTACAGTGCTAATCACAGGGCCACTGTGCTACCTGTTACAAGGCATAACAATGGTTTTCTCATAATTAACTGAATGATAAGCTCCACCCATTTTGTAGTATATTCCAAGCAAGAAAGGCATTGTTTTCTTCTGCTTTATATGGGATCTGATCAGCATGTGCCATAATTATGCTTTTAAACACATGTTTTTTGCTTGCATTTACACAAAAGGGGTGAAACATAGAGTGCTGCTTGCTACTTAGTGAAACATTGCTGGATTTAAAATTACTTGTAAAATGCTGACACTTTTTTTAATGACCCTGGCTTGTCTGATGTGAAAAGGCCACTTCTGTGGATGAATAGGTGCAGCAGTGCTAACAAGTAGCAGCATATGGTGCATTAAGACTATGGTGGCCATTGCTTATTTATTTCAGTTATATACTATACTTTGGCTGTTTTTTAAAGGTATCCTTTTCACTATATAAAAGTAGCAGAACACGGAAAAATGTATGTCTGAAAAGAAACGTCATCATTTCCCAAATAAAGGAATTCCTGAGAGCTCTCCATAGCAGTTTGCAAAATACTGGGTTTAAGGATTACAGGTTTTAGCCGTCAGACAAAAGGCAGCAATTATGGTATCAGAGTTTCCAGTCCCCCGCACAGCAGACAGAAGAAAGCTGGTGCCCACAGAGGTTATGGCATACTGTATACCGGTGCTGGGAATAATTATTTGTCTCTATGAGCTGAGGCTGAGATGGAAGGGCAGGGGGCACATTTAATGATGGCCTCAGCTGAGAAGTTATGAAACGTCCATGGCAGTAAACGAAGCAGCAGATTCAATGATACAATTCTATGCTTGTCAGGAGAAGTGACGGCAAAAGCAGTTTTTGACTTAAAGCGCCCGTAGGGCAGCACTCTCTGAAATAGCAGGCAGCCCCTTTAGTAGTTGATGCTTTTCAGGGTAATGGAAGGATGCAAAGTAATCTAAGCTAAAGGAAGGCTGTAAGCATCAACCCTCTCCATTTAAAAACTGAGGTTGAAGCACTGGATCAAACACTTGCCAGGTATCCACTTATCCTCTTATTAGTTACGGCTGCACCCCACAGCTCTTAGTAACCGAAGTTTGAAAATAAAGAAGCAACAACCAGAGGGTAATTATCCTATGTCTGTGAGCCATGTACATGCCAAAAGGTAATTCAGACATAGGAAATCTAAAAAAGCACCATCTAATCTCAGTATTATCTGTGTAATGTTATGTTAACATTGTGGCTAAAGGGAAGGAAAAGGAAAAACTAGAACAGACTGTAAGTTAATTACTTTATTGCTGTTCAGGGTGCCCTGGAGGACCGCAAGGAAGTGACGGAGACAGGACCATAACAGGGCTAGGGGAGCCAGGAAGGTGTTAAATTGCAAGGGGTTGTGGGAAATGTATTTCAAAAGGTGTTTGTCTGGAGGCTGTAGGAAGAGAGTGAAGGGTATAGAACAGGAGGAGTCAGTCACCATTTACTTTTGCAGCTCCCTTAGCTTATCGGGGGGTAATAATAATAGCAGGGAGAGTGTTGGCGTAAGTGGTGGCAGGAGTGGTTTAAGTCTGAGGCTAGCAATTTTGTGTATCAACCACTGTCAAAAGGGCAGGGTTGGCTGTGGCCTTTTCCACCCATAAATAGTGGTGCCTCTTTAAGTGTTTTAGTTTAAAATGGGTGCTGATTGTGGTGGTGGAAAGGGTCCAAGATGCTGCCCATATCATGTGGAATCTACCTGTAAAACTGGACCCTGTAGAGAGGGAAATTTCCTAGTCTGACGCCTTCAGCATAGATAGAGATCCCTGCAAACATTGATGTTCATCTGAGCCCTTTTGCAGCCTGCTAATCTACTGAGATCCAACTCACTACAGGTTACCAGATGGGCAAGACACAGAGATTCAGGAGTCCCAGGGAGTAGAAGTTGTAGTTGGTATGCAGCCAAAAGTCAGAGCCAGTGGCAAACCTCAGAGTCTGTTCTCAAGCCATTCCCACATACAGGCAAGGCTTAATAACAAGACAGAAGGAGAGTCTGTGCAGTGTTGAAAGGGGCTCTAGCATATTCTGTAGAAAAAGATATGCCGGCTTGGGCAAAGACTAGACTACACACACATGTGTGACTGGTGGTGAGCATATCCTGGCATAAATTAACAGGCATACCAGCAGAGATGCACGTTCTATACACCTGAGAGAGTGCCTTACCACGTGTATAATCTCAACAATGCACTTAGTCTCCTGCCAACTAAACAATGCTAAACAATAATTATATAATATGTAGATGTATATGTGAAAGTGCCTGATTTATTAACATTTGATACTTTTGTCCTGTACAAATTAAAAATGTATTTTTGAGTCCTGCTATTGTTCTTATGGCTTAGAGTCCAGCTCTTAGTATCAGGATGCTCTGCAATTCTGCATTTCTCTTTCCACAGTGGAATTTCCCTGCTGATTCTAAAGCAGCAGAGCCTCAACTCCCTACAGTTTCAGTCACTCAAAGAGATCAGTGCTGGGAATGTATATATCACTGATAACCGTAACCTGTGCTATTACCATACCGTCAACTGGACATCTCTCTTCCGGACATCCAACCAGAGAACCACTATCCGAGAGAACAAGAAGCCAGAAAACTGCAGTAAGTTCCATTATTCATTTGTTTGCTCTTCGGAAGCATTGTTTTGGTTGGTGAAAACTTTTTGTAGAAATATGTTTACGAAAAAACTACTTTTATGTCACTGGTGCAATGTTATTATTAGTCCCTGTTTCCTGGTGACAGGCCCTGTTTCAGTGTCTCTTTTTAGTGTCCCCAGCACAGTCCCCCAATTCAGTGTTAAAGCCACAGTTACATTAATTAATCCATATGTGGACATTGGCTGTACATGTTATCAGTAGCAGTTGCTCTGCCCTAGTCATTTGGTACTTGGCACACTTAACCAGGAAAATAGGGTAGCAATTATATTATTTCAGATGCATTCTTTTTTCTACTTACAAAACACTTAGGGGCTAGAGATGTAGCGAACCTCACAAAAAAAGTTAGCGAACCCGTTCGCGAACTTCTGCCAAAAAGTGCGAACTTTTGCGAACTTTGCGAACCCCATAGACTTCAATGGGAAGGCGAACTTTAAAACCTAGAAAAGCCATTTCTGGCCAGAAAACTGATTTTAAAGTTGTTTAAAGGGTGCCACGACCTGGACAGTGGCATGCAGGAGGGGGATTAAGGGCAAAAATGTCTCTGAAAAATACTTTGTTGACACAGCATTGCATTTTGTGCTGTAAAGGACAGAAATCACACTACATTTCTAAACTTGTGTAATAAACTGCTTTTACAAGGACTATTGGGTTATAGCAGATGATCAGCAGGACAGCTGCCCACAGCAGCTACATACAGAGCAGTAGAAAGTAGATTACTAGTCAGCAAAGCTACCTAAACTGTCCCTCAAACCCCTGCACAGCTCTCTCCCTATGCTAACTCATCAAGCACACACAGGCAGAATGTAAAATGGCTGCTGGGCTTCGGTTTATATATGGAAGGGAGTGGTCCGGGGGTGGTCCAGGAGGGAGAGCTGCCTGATTGGCTGCCATGTATCTGCTGGCTCTGGGGTGAGAGGTCAAAATTTGGCTCCAGCTAAGGCGAACCCAAAATTGCGAACTTCGCTAAAAGTTCGCGAACTTGCGAACTTGCGAACACCCGATTTTCGTGCGAATTAGTTCTCCGGCGAACAGTTCGCTACATCTCTATTAGGGGCAGATTTATCAAAATGTGAGTTTAGAACTTAATACATAGAAAATATAAAATACATATAAACTAACTCTAACTTTCACCCATTGAAAAATATGCTTCTTAAATTCCCATTGGAATGAATAGAATGTGGGTGAGTTTTTCACGTATTAAGCTCTCAACTCACATTTTAATAAATCTGCCCCATACATTACTCTAGTGTGGGCTGGTTCAGCTTTGTAGACAAACCTGAGGTTTCTACAGTTTTACAACATTCTGTAACTTCTCTCAGCATGGCCAAAGTGGTGGCATCAGGGTACAGGGACAAGAATTTACCAAGGGAGTAGCCTTTCCTTGTTCTGCTGCTATCACCCCCATCATGCAATCATAAAAACATATAAGGCTTATTTGTGTTTAAAATTATTTCTATTAAAGGTACTTGCATCTAGTGATGATCGAATATTTTCGGCAGCCATGGATTTGCAGTGAATTTCCACATTTCGCCATTGGCGAATTGTTTCGCGAAATTTCAGCAAAATTTTGGTGTGAAAAAATTTGCTGTGCGTCAAAATAGGCAAGGACGCATCAAAATGGGCATGTAAAAATGGGCGCGGTTACAGTACAGGCGAACTTACAGCTTCAGTGATGTGTTTCTTATAAGACATGGGGCAGTTTTATTATTGATCAGACTGGGGATTCTTGATATTCAGTAAAGTTTTTAACATAGTGGCATATTTATCAAAGCTGTTGAAAGTTGCTAGACAAGCTGGAAGCTAAGCTGTATTTAGGAAGAAAGGTAAATTTATGAATGAGTTTTTTCAAACCCAGCTAATTTGTTACTGCCATGTAACCTTACTTATTTCTATGCAGCTGCAGAAGGAATGGTTTGTGACCCTCTCTGTTCCAATGCTGGGTGCTGGGGTCCAGGGGCCAATCAGTGCCTGTCCTGTCGATACTTCAGCCGAGGGAAGTCATGTGTCAGATCCTGCAACCTTTATAAAGGGTAAGAGAATAAGGGAAGTATTTGACACGCCTAATTCAAGCCAATATTTGGTAACTGCTATAAATTAATGTACAAATCAGCTTATCAAAATAAGTTGACTAGTTGAAGTTTAACTGCAAGCATTGTTCTACAGCCAGTGGGGGTTGTAAAAGGGTAGGAAAGAGTTAAATTGTTACTAAAATTTGCAGAACATCTTGGCAAAGGGGCAACCCGAGTGTAGCATATTGCCCAGTTTATGGTACTGGGAGGTATAGTTTACCAACAGCTGAAGCTGCTTGGATTCAGTTTTGAAACCAATTAGCTAAAGGCTTAAGAATTTAATTTGACTAGCTGTTGGAGTGGAGCTCCTTAATAATATGTGGAAGACTCCTCCAATTGACCAATTTTATCTTTTATTTAACACAAAATACTCTGATGACCACAAATGCCTTTGCTGGTATCCCCACGTCCACTTCAGGCTTACCTGTCTCTATGAGAAAAACTGCTGTTCCTACTGCCAAAAAGGCCGTCGCCTCTCAGTTTCCTGTTCCTTTTATTCTCTGTTATACACTTTACACTTTATTAGTAGCATGAACATGTTTCACCTTCTTACATGTAGATAGAAAAGCTGCTAGACGCCATGTACCTGCTGGATCTTTGAGAGATGATCTAGATGCACTGTAGGAGGGAGCTGTCAGATTTTGTGGGATATCCCTCCTGTTTATTTTGTGTTAGGAAGGTGCACAATTGTATTTGACCACTGTTTGGCTCTTATTCAAGGGAAGCAAATCAAAGCAATATAATATAAGTAAAGAAAATAAAAAGTGCTGTTTATTAAAAATAATTATGTTGGATATTAAGTGTTGGAAAATTAGAATTACTTAGGGAATAGGTTAAACTATATAATAATATTTAAACGTCTCTCCTTCCCAAACCCCATCTAATGATAACAATGTTACAACTTCAGCCCTGTGTTTGCATTTCACATGCTTTAGTGCCTTTATGTGTTGCACTGGTTAATCTGATGAATTTCCAAACAAAGCTCTAGCCCCCTCCGTCACTTGTGTATCAGTAAATATAATGATCCTTAAGAATGCACCATCAATTTCCATGTGTCCCTCCTACAGCACGATAATAAACAGTCTTTCATTGTAATGAAATCCTCTTCCCCCCCGAGATCATCCATTTTAATTAGCGGATGTTTCCTGGCAAAGCAGGGACATTTCCTCCGCTCCCTTCCATTTTTCATTCCCGCTGAACTCTCCTCCACACCTTATCTCTTTTCACACGTTCCCTCAACTGATTTGCCTTTTCCCACTTGCTCTGCTTTTGTTTTATTGGTTTTCAGTTCCATCTCTTCTGAACTTCACTGTTCCTGATGAAATGAGCTCAAACACAATTGTGGCATTCATTTATAAAGCGCATTTAATTAGTGGAGGAGAAATAGAACTAAAAGCATAACAGTATTTTGTCACATCTGCAAACATAAAGGAAGTTTTCATAAAGTAGCAGAAAGGGCAGACCAAGTTGAATTAAGCGGAATTAATAATATTAGTTTTAGGGTAAAGGGCTGCTGGCTATGAAGAATGGTAAATTTCAGACCACATTCTAGCAGTACTTACCTTCAGGGTTGCTCTAACAAGGTCAGGTACGTGCACTGTGCAATTATTAATCGGACAATAAACAAATAGCTAAGAGTAAGAGATATTTATTTACATATATATTTAGTACTATTTATATCCTGATCTCTCCACCATTTCAAACATTTTTCTACAGAGAATCCCGTGAATTTGTCAATGGCTCTGTCTGTGTAATGTGTGACTCTCAATGCGAGAAGATGGAAGACAGCATAGTCACCTGCTATGGGCCGGTAAGGACTAGCACAGTGGTCTTTAGTACAGTGTCAAAAAGCACTCACATTGCTGTAGCCATTACTTTATGGACATACAGTATCTTTTTTTTTTTTTCTTGTTACTGCAAATGGCCAATGATTCAGATCCATGGCAAGACATTTTTAACTGCTGGCTCTGATTGTTGGTAATGAGACACAGAGCTGTACAATAATTGGCTGAAAGCTGGATCCATTTCTTTTCCATATAGTTCTCTTTTTAAGTGAGATATCAAAGAAAATTAGGCCTAACGGAACGGCACGTGTTAGAGTGATTGCTTTAGTCACAGCTTACTTCGCACGGAGCTTATGGACCTTCTTCTTCACCAGAATAAAAACAGACTTACTAAGGGGTTTTGTTGTAATATACTGAACTTGTTGCAACAGCCTAAAGGTTCAGCATCTCTATAGTAGTAATGACTCAGGTCTTCAGAGTTATCTTGGATTTTGTTAAAGTTTCAGTGGCACTGCACATACTGTTGAGAAGCTTAGTTGTGGTCACAAATTATCAATCAGAAAATGAGGTTTTACTACCATATAAACTGATGCTGCAGGCCTCATTAATAAATTCTGATGCTAATTATACAGGTTTCAGAAATGCCATGTACTAATCCAAATTTTTTATTCATCAGCCTTATATTGTGTGTGACATTTATATTCTATATATAAAGTATATTGTGAGGCAGTTCCTAAGCTCAGCAACTGAAAGCAGCACAGAGCAGGTACAGTGAATCAGTAGAAGAGAATATGGGGAGCTACTGGGGCATCTTTGGAGGCACATATCTTCCCTGCTAAAGGGCTGTGGTTGACTGGGGCTGATACAGAAACCCAAAACATAATATGGAACATTTCTGCTCTACTTCTTTACTTAAGCTTTAGTTCTTCTTAAAAACGATTCAGTGTAGATAGTGATCAATGTAATGCATATCATATAGGCCTATGGGAGAAAAAAAAGGGCTCATGGGAAGCCCACCAGGGCTGTGGCCCATTGGGAGATTCTCTGGTACTCTGATTGGCTGGTCCAACCCTAAAAATACCCATGGGTTCTGTTATATCACTTTTATTCTGTGCTAACAAATCTCCATCTGGTAAAACGAAAGAAGATAATGTTGGTTATATTTTTACCCTCTACCCAAATTTTCCCTAACAACCTATTTATTTTCAGGGCCCAGATCACTGCACAAAATGCTCAAACTTTAAGGATGGGCCCAACTGCGTGGAAAAATGTCCAGAAGGTCTTCAAGGGGCAAACAGCTTCATCTTTAAATACGCAGATGAGGACAAAGAATGCCATCCTTGCCACCCTAACTGTACAGATGGGTAAGGTTTTTTTTCTTGTGTGGTGGGGACTTTGTGAAGTGTCTGGGTTATTAGGATTCGCAGCAAGCTACTACAAGCAGTCTAAATATTTATATGTTTGTATATTGTTATTATAAATACATGCTTTTCTTTAACCTCTTCAGCACCAAAGCCAGCGTTTGTGCTCGGGTTACTTAAGAGGTTGCTTTCGATATATATCATAACTTTTGCAAAGAAAGAATCTATGTAATTCATTTCTAGCTTATAACAATAGTGACCAAATGTATGGTCTACATGAAAGCTTCTTTTCTGCTTGTCTGCTATGCAATATAACACAAATAGTTTCTTTTAGCAAAGGCGGAGGTGCTTTATATGCAATATTTGCAAACCAGTCAGTCATTGAAGAGAAACAGAGATCCCTCCGCTCTCATTCAGTGCCCCTGGGCCAAGTCTAAGAATGTGAAATCAGGTCCCGCAGGGGCTGCACAATTTAAATTGGAATCTGCACCCACAGCAAAATGCCGAAAGGTAATGGGCAGCAATTACATGAGCACTAATAAAAACATTGTTTCGCTGAGTTCTTAGAGCACTGTTATGAGGGGAGGGAGGAGAGGGAAATAAATGTCTCCCAGGTCCATCCCTGCTTCATTTCCATGATGTCAGCTCTTTCTGGGATGGAGTCTTAGATTGTGCAGGGAAATCTAGAGATATCCCATTCTTCCCCTTAGTGCTGACAGGAAGAAATGGAGAGTAATCCAGGTGCCAAAGCTGTTGCTCTCTGTTTATTTGCAGTTATGATATATGTGGCCTACTTATCAGAACACAGCCACGCGGAGCTGAATCCTTTATTAGCAAAAACTCTGAGGGAAGGAGGTGAAATGAGCTAGAATTGCTAGAAGCACAAGTATAATGGTGATTAAACTAAATTGCTTTGTACTGACTTCATAGTGAGTGACTGCAAATTATCAACAAACTCCAGTGTTTTCTGCTGTACACACAATTCATTTCACCCCTTGGGCACCAAACAGGTTGGCGAACTCTAGCATGAGAAATTGGAGTTGGGGGCCTGTTAGAAGTTTCTCTGTCAATAGAGAACATTCTCAGAGGAATATACATTTGTGTTTTTCTATGTAAAATGACCCCATGAGGTATAATCATCCCATATAGGTGCGACAACCTGACACTTGCACGACTTTTGTTGTGGGTGTTCAGTCTGATGACACTTTGGACAAATCTATAACATAAGCAGAAAGGAGTTGCATCCATATATTTTATTTTTGAAATGTATTTTTTTTTATGGAGACGGAATCGAAGAACAATGCAAATATAGCAAGGAGAAATGCCAAGGTGTCGCTGGAGCCAGACAATTCCATCTCACAGTTCTTTAGCAAGTAAAATGAATGCAGTAAATTATTCAGTATAGCACATTGATGTCAACAGCTGTTGCCATTCACAATGAGACCTTTTACCATTTTCACAAATCTAATTACAACAGTGCCACGAGGGAGAAACGACTCTGATGGAAGTGTGGCAGTCTTCTTCTTTTCTTTCCCATAAGTGCATCACTTTGGGGTTCGGCGAGCACGCTTTTACAGACAAGGAAGGAGCTTTGGGTGCAATACAAGAAAGAAGAATGCAGCAAGCAATAGATAGCATTTGCAATAGCTGCAATAAGCTCTGGCAGGGCCACCGTAAAGAATAACCATAGCTTCATGTGGGCAAAATACCTAGGCAGTAGTGTAAATAATAGTAAATTACATCTCCAAACACAAGTCATCTGTTATATGTGAAAATGTAACCACATGAAAAGCATTAATTGTGAGGAGAACCTTGTCATTTGTATGCAAAGCAGAAGGAATCCAGGAGGAAGTTTTTGCTATGTGGGATCATGCTCTCTGGGTTTTAAAGCAAAGACAAGGTAGTTGCTGATCAATCCTCAAAGGGATTTCATCAAGTTACACTGTTTATATTGCAAATAATTCACTCTACCATTTTAAATTCTATTCTTGAATCAACAAATATATTTTTTTAGTTGGAATATTGGTGTGTAAGCAGCCATCTCAGTGCATTGTGCCTAATTCTGAGCTTATAGAAGGAGCCAGCGCTAAAAATTAGAACTGCTTTCAGATAACCTGTTTTCCCTACACCCATGTAACTGGAGGAGTCCCAAACCGGACTTGGATTTCTTACTATTGAGTGCTATTCTGATATCTACTGGGAGCTGCTATCTTGCTCTATTAACTGATGCATTTTGGAAAAAATGTTTTCCCATGACAATTACAGATCAGTTTTGTTTTTACAGGGGCTCATTAGTGTATAGTTTTCCCATTCAACATATGGTAGGTGCCGTCACTGAAGGGTTTTGAACAGACCCTATTTCTATGTAGGCTTCAAGGCCCCATGTCCAGATTGCAGCTGTAGGGTAGCAGACCGTGGGTACTTATATAATGTATATATAAAAAGGCTTTAAAAAAATTCCGCCTTGCGCTGCTTAATACTCATTGCTAAATTCAGTGGTGGAGATGATGGCTAGTGGGGGTACGCAACCGACAATTGGATGAGCTGGTGGAGGTCCAGTGAATAGGGCAGCACTAGACCTAAATACAGTGCCTGTTCTTATAGTGCCTGTGGCCATAGTGGTTATATATTAACTTCTTCTTAAACCCTCTTCTTATACCTGCAGTTAGTGTTTTGGATAATGAAAAAACACATGCAATCTGTGTTTTCACATAATTGTTACATTATGTTGCTGCAATAGCAGGCAACAGCAGCTTATTTGTTAAAAATGCTGGACATGTATGATCAGCGAGAAATGAAGAGACCCATTTAGATGTCCTTTGTTTTAATCAGCTATAAGATGTCTGCAAAATACCTTAATATGTGAAGCAACACTAATGATAAACATATGATCATTTCTGCATTAAACATACAAAACCAAGCAAAAGAAGAAACTGAGGAAGATTTAAAGACACACGCCAATGTAATTGTCTTTTTATTGCAAAATAATAGAAAATTATAGAGGCGTTCTATGCCGGTATTTTGGTTTTGTCTTTGGCCTGCAGCCTTGATTGTATTTATAGCAGGTGGTGTGCTCACCTTACAGGAACAGTCTGTATGAAAATGGTTCCTTCATTACCAATGCTACCAATCAGTACAGCCCAGAGAATGGAATCTTTCCGTCCTGTCAGGAAGAGGACACAATAAAGGACATAGAGATACCCATGTCCAGGGGATGCAGAAGGCGTCTGAGAGCTGAGTTTATGCAAACATGCTGCTCTCACCTGCTTGTCAATTAAAGCTCAGCTAGCTCTGAATGACAAACACATCTGTAGGGGTCATTAACTCAACCAGGATGCTTTTCCATTGCTTGTCATAATATGTACTGCAGAGAAATTATTCTGGGAAGAAGCAGAATTAAACAGGCTCAGTTTAACAGCAATTTGGTGCCGTTCAGGAAGACGGAAGACATTAAAGGGAATAGTTCTTGGTTAAAATAAATTTTTATTCAGTAGCCTCAGTGCACAGCTGTTTCCCAGGATTTGACTCAGGATTTGACTTTTGCTCATTCATGATACAAAAACCTTTCCAAATATGTGAGGCTTTCACCATTATCCCACCCATTAAATGGAAATTTCAATAAGTTGTGCCAAGTTCCTGATTTAAATAAATCTGCATTTATCATATATTGCTGCAAAGCTCAGTGGGCAATATTTGAGAACGGCACATAAAATATTTACAGTACCTAACAAGATGACCTTTCAAATGGAAATAAAATATTCTATTAAAAGAAAATAAAAATGACTCTACATAACAAGCTTGGCACACGGTGCTGTAAATAATATATGACTGGTACTCCCCACTCCCACTAAAGATAGTAAAGAAAGTAAGGGGGGGTTGTTCTGGCCTACAGTTTTACAATTTGTATTTTAAGCATCCCATTTTACTAAGTAAATTTATCATGCCATGTCATGTAGTTAGGGCTCATGCAATTTATACCAAAACATATAAATCATTTATAAGCTTTTGTTAAGAAATGTATCCGCAACACATGTATAAAATCATTTTAAAGAAGACCCAAAATCTAAAGGGTCAATTTAGCTTCGGAAGCCAAAGCCCAACTTATTTTCCCTATCTAAAATATATTTTTTGTAGTTTCTGCTTGCTAAGTAGAAGCAGGAGAGCTGATAACAAGCACAGTACCAAGGAGAAGAGATGGAATGTATTCAGAAAGATTTACAAATAAAGAAAAACTAAAGGTTAAAAAAGAATATGGCTAGAAATGTTGTATTATTGTTGTAAAATATAGAGATATTATAAGTCACCAAGGAGTTGCATGAGGCTGAGTTCCAGGTCATGGTACTAATATTCTCATATTTTACAAGAGGGGGTACATTATTTATTATAATACACAAGTTTCAGTGAGTCATGTGACGTGAAATTACGTCACTATGCACTGATTATAACTAATGGCATCACTAAGCTCCATTTCTAATTATATCATTTACAGGGTATTCATGGCTCTTGTGTATTATATATATATATAAGGTTGCCACCTTTTTTTAATAGTGGCGTTCGTGTCAGGGGCAGAGAATGAGGTCATTTGGGGGAGGGAAGATGATGTAATGTGGAGGGTGGATGAGGCAGGGAAATGGGCTTGATGAGCAGGGGCAGGCCTCTACTTCTAAGGGGTGACTAGCAGCAGACAGGGTCAGGAATGGGATGTGTATATAGGTAGGGTTGCCACCCTTTAAAATTTACCAGTAAGTACATTGCTGGCTAGTCAAATACCAGTCGGGTGGAGACCCTAGTGCCAGTAACACTGCACATGCTCAATGTGTTCATGGCAGCTACTGAGAAGCTAAGCATACGGTGACCATACATCTTTCAATTAAATCTTTCCTGCGACCATTGGTCATCTCATGAATCCACCATACATGCACACAATATAGTATGAAACAAGGTTTCGTACAATACTATTGGTGCATGTATGGCCAGCTTTAGGGGTTGTCACTAATCATCAAGCAGAAAATGAGGTTTGTCTGTCACAGAGGCTGATGCTACTGGGCTGATTATTAAATACTAGAAGAAGAATGCATTGGTTTCTGAGCTGCCATGCAATGTGAATCTGAATTAATTGCTAAGTATACTTTTACATATATAAGGGTACTAAATATTTGTAAGATCTTGCAACTGACAGCTGCTAAGAGCATGTGTAGTAAATCAGTAGAAAAGAAGATGGGGAGCTACTGGGGCATCTTTGGAGTCACAGATCTTCCCAGCTAAAGGGCTGTGGTTGCCTTGGGCAGTTACAGAAGCCCAAATTATAATGTGCAGCATTTCTAGCCTAATTATTTTCTAAGCTTTAGTTCTCCATTAAGTTCTTCCTTTCCAATTTAAAAGAAATGTGTTGTTGCAAGGGATTCTTTTATTTCTGTTGACATGAATGACAAGAGAAAAGCACTGATTAAACTCACTGTTTCAGATGGAATTTTTTTCTCAGAAGGAAACTTGCTTCCAAACACAAGTAACAATTAATATAAGCCTGCAACCACCAGCAAACCAACCTCTTATACGAACTACTGTATCTTATCTTTTGGATGTCAAAAGGACCAGAAGAAGCTCATTTTATAACCTTCCATCTCTTTAATCATGTGAACATTATTCGGAGCAGCTTAAAAAGTGCAAACAAAATTCTAAGCAACACGAGCTTAATGAGCACCTGGCTGAACTGCTTCTGGTGGGAAGTGAAAAGAAAAGTCCAGGTGTTTTCTACGTCCAGCGTGTGAAATCTTAAGCCTTGCTTTGCCGTTGAATACAAGTTGTTTGGCTTTCAGAAATTCCTATCCATTTGAATGCCCTTACTTTATTTCATTTGAAAAAGACAGGTCTGCATCAGTCTGCACTGCTGTTGCCAATTCTGATTTCAAACTCTTGGGGTTTTGAATAGAAAAGAAAGAGAAAATGATTGTGCATTGGCCATTAAACTGCCATTCTAATGGAGATACGCTCTGATGTGCTTTTTCTTATTCTGTGTAATAATCATGGGCTCTGTGTTTTGCAAACCGGAGAAACAGAGAGGGGCAGAAAAACAAGACCTTGGCAGTGACAAGACTCCTGGCGGGTGCAGGTGAAGGCTGTCCCTGTAAGGCTGATACCAGCTGTGGAGGGGCGGGAAGCACTTTGGTGACTATTTTTTGTTTCAGTCTGGAAACCAAACACTCTAATTATTTCAACTGCACCTCAACCATGGCTTGGTCTAGTTAACCCCTTGGAAAAGTAATAGCATTGCTAGGGGGAAAGTGTCAGAAATACATACTGATAAAATCTGTTCAGTAATAGATTTTGATCTTGTTTTTTCATCTTTTTGTCTAATTTGTGGTGTATAACCTTTGTCACTGGTGCTGTTATTAAACCCCAGTGGCTGAGGTAATCTCTAGTTCATCAACACATTCAGCCAGTGGTGCATCTGCACTGGGGTTTATATATAATGTTTTTATCCATGCTGTGTGTGCTTTCTGTTTAAGCGTTAATATGTTTCTTTTTTGTACTCTTTTTCCTTAGGCCTGCATCTTTCAGCCAATAAGAACTGTAAAAGCATTGACCTATCTACTATCACATTCATTTTCCTACTGCCCATTCTTATTGGCCCTTCATGTTATCACTACTTTATTAAATGTCCTCCTTCTTTAAAAGTACATCTATTATAATCAAGATTATCTCCCTTCTTTTCTCCTTTACTTTTTACTTTTGTTTCACTCTGCCTGTTCCCAAATTTTTTTTTAGGTGTAGAGGACCACGTTTGAAGGACTGCATTGGAATCATAGATAGGTACTTGCTAGCAGCTAAGGAATGTTTGCTCCTGTCCCCTATGTGGCGCTAGAGAGCATGATGCTGCATGTCTGTGCATGTCAGTGACCCCCCTACTGTGTTCTGTGATTGCCTGCAGGTGTAACAACCCTACCTCCCATGACTGCTTGTGGAACGACCCTCTCACCCTACCTCAACATGCTAGGTAACACCCCACTTCACTTACATTCAAACCACACAGAATGGATACATTAACTCCTTACCAGAATAATAAATATTGAAACAGGAAAGATACCCTACCAATAGGAGCATGGAATGTGAAATATTAAATAATGGCCACAGTTCAGCTTTCACAATTAAATAACAGAGAGAATGAATGAATTTGAGATTTTCATAGAAATGAAAAAAAAAAAAAAGAAATAGAAAATAGAAAGTAAAGGCTTCATTAGTCTCCCTGTTCTGAGTTAGGTCATTATGCACACGTGAAAAAGGCATTCTCCTGCTGAGAATGGTTGGCTCTAGCCCTTTTTGTATTCACGCCTAATGACAGCTTAGTGCTTTTTCCTATGTAAAGTTAATGGCACATGAGGTGATAACTCAGTGTTTGGATTACTTTGACTTTTCCATGGAATGCTTTTGTGGGTAAAATGAGCAAAATGGCTTATTGCTTCTGATTATAGTCAAAAGGAAGGGCTCTGGCTGGTACACAGGTGTGATTATTGCCTGAAAATAGCATTGGCTGCTGTATAGGTTATAATATTGTATGCCATAGTCACCTTCTTTTTGATGCCAGCTTGTAAAAGTACAATGCACCGTTCTAGTGCCTGAGAGTTGTGGGGGATAAGGAGGAAACCCAGGGTGTAGTAGTGCTGTCTTAGTGCCAGGTAAATCTACAAATGTTTCTTACTGAATATATGCAGTGCGGCCTGAAGGCATAATAACCATTCCCAGACACATTGAAAAGGAGAAGACAGATAAGTGTCATGTATTTTGACCCTGGACAGTAGTGCACCAAATGACACTTCTCTTTGGCGTCTGCACCTCTTGGCACTGCCAGTGGAGCTGAGATGAAGCGGGTTCCGATTTCTCTGGAGATCAGTGCATGCACTCTAAGCAAGCTGTGCTGCACATGCGCCAGTCGCCATAGGGTTCTGATCTGCTCTGGCGCCTAGGGCAGCACCAGACAAGAATACAGCCCTAACCCGTCTCTGAAGCTGACATTCTTTCTTTCTATTTAATTTGCATATCCCTGACAGTTGCTCCGCTCCATGAAAGAACATTAAATGCACTTCAAACAATTACTCTGATTTCTAAATAAAGATTATTTTATAGTTAAAGAATCCACAATACATGTCTTCGATCTGCTTTTTTAGTAGGACATTAAATACACTTTAATTACACATAGGTAGCATTATCTTACACTAGAACCCCACATTACAATATATATAGTACTGTATGATATCAGGGCACCTCAGCTAAATGAATGCTGCATATATGGTGTCACTGCACATTCCATATGGTGAACCTATTTATACAGACCACTCATGCCAAAATTAGAGTGGATTTTGTACATCCTCTGGCTCTCTTTGCTATATGGAACAGAACAAGCACTCATGCATTCAGACAAAATGCAGGATTGCATTAGTTCAGGCGCATGGTGTCAAAATGATAAATGTGCGTGTTTTTTTATGTGCAAATCTGCTGCACCTATTAATGCAGCCTTTAGGATGGAGGAAATTCCATGGTTCTCCAGCATCAGTAGATGCATTTATGTGCAATTCATCAGGACACCTGCCACGAATGCACAAATGTGTGCAACTGTTTTGGCAAAAGTACATGTAGTGAATAGTTTCATTGTATGCAATGACTGTGTCCATTTTTGCAAACTGCAACAAGCCCTATGGAGATTTACTTACTACATTGATTTTACTCAATGTTTACTACATACAGGTCCTTTTCAAAAAATTAGCATATTGTGATAAAGTTCATTATTTTCTGTAATGTACTGATAAACATTAGACTTTCATATATTTTAGATTCATTACACACAACTGAAGTAGTTCAAGCCTTTTCTTGTTTTAATATTGATGATTGTGGCATACAGCTCATGAAAACCCAAAATTCCTATCTCAAAAAATTAGCATATTTCATCCGCCCAATAAAAGAAAAGTGTTTTTAATACAAAAAAAGTCAACCTTCAAATAATTATGTTCAGTTATGCACTCAATACTTGGTCGGGAATCCTTTTGCAGAAATGACTGCTTCAATGTGGCGTGGCATGGAGGCAATCAGCCTGTGGCACTGCTCAGGTGTTATGGAGGCCCAGGATGCTTCAATAGCGGCCTTAAGCTCATCCAGAGTGTTGGGTCTTGTGTCTCTCAACTTTCTCTTCACAATATCCCACAGATTCTCTATGGGGTTCAGGTCAGGAGAGTTGGCAGGCCAATTGAGCACAGTAATACCATGGTCAGTAAACCATTTACCAGTGGTTTTGGCACTGTGAGCAGGTGCCAGGTCGTGCTGAAAAATGAAATCTTCATCTCCATAAAGCTTTTCAGCAGATGGAAGCATGAAGTGCTCCAAAATCTCCTGATAGCTAGCTGCATTGACCCTGCCCTTGATAAAACACAGTGGACCAACACCAGCAGCTGACATGGCACCCCAGACCATCACTGACTGTGGGTACTTGACACTGGACTTCAGGCATTTTGGCATTTCCCTCTCCCCAGTCTTCCTCCAGACTCTGGCACCTTGATTTCCGAATGACATACTTTGGACCACTGAGCAACAGTCCAGTGCTGCTTCTCTGTAGCCCAGGTCAGGCGCTTCTGCCGCTGTTTCTGGTTCAAAAGTGGCTTGACCTGGGGAATGCAGCACCTGTAGCCCATTTCCTGCACGCGCCTGTACACGGTGGCTCTGGATGTTTCTACTCCAGACTCAGTCCCCTGCTTCCGCAGGTCCCCCAAGGTCAGGAATCGGTCCTTCTCCACAATCTTCCTCAGGGCCCAGTCACCTCTTCTCGTTGTGCAGCGTTTTCTGCCACACTTTTTCCTTCCCACAGACTTCCCACTGAGGTGCCTTGATACAGCACTCTGGGAACAGTCTATTTGTTCAGAAATTTCTTTTTGTGTCTTACCCTCTTGCTTGAGGGTGTCAATGATGGCCTTCTGGACAGCAGTCAGGTCGGCAGTCTTACCCATGATTGCGGTTTTGAGTAATGAACCAGGCTGGGAGTTTAAAAGCCTCAGGAATCTTTTGCAGGTTTTTAGAGTTAATTTGTTGATTCAGATGATTAGGTTAATAGCTCATTTAGAGAACCTTTTCATGATATGCTAATTTTTCGAGATAGGAATTTTGGGTTTTCATGAGCTGTATGCCACAATCATCAATATTAAAACAAGAAAAGGCTTGAACTACTTCAGTTGTGTGTAATGAATCTAAAATATATGAAAGTCTAATGTTTATCAGTACATTACAGAAAATAATGAACTTTATCACAATATGCTAATTTTTTGAAAAGGACCTGTATATGAGGCTTTAAATGAACATTTGCTTTATCATTGCTACTGGATGCAGTTGTAGCATGTTCTGATTTTTTTTATGCCCCCATAGGTGTGACTGCCTTCCCTCCTGTTCTGAGTCATGCTCAAGTGTGCCCATTGGCAAAGGGGAACACTGGAACTGCTGCCTATTTAGGCTTGTGGTAATTCCATGGTTCAAACTGTGGGCTGCCTCAAACAAAGGGCAAGCAGATGTGCGCCTAAAGAATCATGCACAGAGGTCATTTTGACAGCGAACATTTAAAATAATGCCATCCCAGCAGCATGATAGGTGCCACTTCTGTATACACAATCCCACAATGCAAGTGCAAGAGTCTTAAGGGTCACAGAATTGCACCCCCTTGGACCCATTCACTGAGCACTTGTGCCTGTGAGTTTGGCTTTGCTTACCACCTTGATCTGTTTTAAAAATGTGGCCAAGGATGCAGGAAACAACACAATCACATGCATGGGAGCCCTGTATTTATTTCTAGCAATAAGCTCCTTAGCACTTTACATATGTAAGCAAAAAAGGATGCCCGTCTGGCACCCCCAAACTTATCCTAATAATTAGAGGGCTGACAAAAACAGGCAAAGCTTTATTTATGAGAAAAGCACAGGTCTGCTCAGGAACATAAAGATCTAATCCTACGTGGGGGGCTCCTATGATTATAAATGAGGCCAATGCACTAATATTTAGTATTGCTAGGAAAATGCTGTGATTCTGCATAGAAATCCAGTGTTAATATAAGCTTAATAAATGTCCCTCTTTGTTATAGAGAACAACTTCCTCTGAGCACTATTGAAATGTGCAGTAGTTAAAGTCAACACAGCATACTTGGTTCTGTCAAGCATGCTAAACACAGCATTCATTCATTCATTTCTCCCCTTTATTTTAACCTTCTCCCACTCCCAAAAAAAATTTCTAGAGAATATTAATGTAAGTACATTGGAATGTTTTCCTCTCTACAGTGACCCATTCATCCTGTCTGACTGGCACAGGACTGTTATTGTAAGAAATGATGTCCTCACAGAGATCTCTGTGCCCTTCATCTGAAAATGAAACACTGTTTGACTGAGGGATACCATGATAAAAATGAAAGTTATTCTTATTTAATTCATGCCACAGTTCAGATCACTTCAAAATATAGATTTTACAGGAAATGACACCTTGTAAATTGCTGTGCTTTCAGACTGTGCCATTTTCACGGCAGGGAAGTATGCCGATGATCAGTAACACATATATAGTTACATAGTTACATAGGATTGAAAAAATACCAGAGTCCATCAAGGTCAACCCTTCCAAGTAAACCCAGCACTCACAAACCTATACTTACCAATCTATACACTCACATACATAAACTATAAATACAACCAGTAATACTAACTGTAGATATTAGTATCACAATAGCCTTGGATATTCTGCTTGTTCAAGAACTCATCCAGCCCCTCTTAAAGGCATTAACAGAATCTGCCCTTACCACATCACTAGGAAGGGCATTCCCCAACCTCACTGCCCTCACCGTGAAAAACCACCTATGCTGCTTCAAATGGAAGCTCCGTTCCTCTAATCTAAAGGGGGGGCCTCTGGTGCGCTGATCGTTATTATGTGAAAAAAGAACCCCCCCCTATCTGTCTATAATCCCCTCTAATGTACTTGTACAGAGTAATCGTCCCCTCGCAAGCGCCTCTTTTCCAGAGAAAACAACCCCAACCTCGACAGTCTAACCTTATAGCTTAAATCTTCCATCCCCTTTACCAGTTTAGTTGCATTTTCTCCAGCTCATTAATATCCTTCTTAAAGGAAAAGTAACACTAACATTTTTTAAGTAAAAAAGCTATTCTACCCTGCACCAATAACTGCCCTATCCTGCAAACCACTTAGTATTTTAAATGCTTTAATAGAAAATACCTGCTAAAACTTGGCTTCCTGTCAATTGAAGTAAGGCGATTCGGCAAAGGAAGGAGCAGCAATCACTATGAGACGATCGATTGATCAAGCCTAGCCTTCTTTCTGTATAGGCTAGGCTCGATCAATCGATCGTTGCATAGTGGATGCTGCTCCTTCCTTCGCCATATCGCTGTAGTGCAATTGACAGGAAGACAAGTTTTAGCAGGTATTTTCTATTAAAGCATTTAAAATACTAAGTGGTTTGCAGGATAGGGCAGTTATTGGTGCAGGGTAGAATAGCTTTTTTACTTAAAAAAATTTAGAGTTACATTTCCTTTAGAGCCCAAAACTGCACTGCATACTCAAGGTGAGGCCTTACCAGGGACCTATAAAGGGGCAAAATTATGTTCTCATCCCTTGAGTCAATGCCCTTTTTTATACAAGACAGCACTTTATTTGCTTTAGTAGCCACAGAATGACACTGCCTGGAATTAGACAACTTGTTATCTACAAAAACCCCTAAACATATGGTATTGTAGCACTTGGTAACACGTCTGTAACCTGTGCAGGATAGAGACCAGACTGCCACGGTGCCAGGTTTTAAGTTTTACTCACCATTGCTAAGTAAATACTGCAGTATGGCGGTATTCACATGCTCCACTTTCCTCTTTTTGGTGATATATCATTCTAATCTACGTAACATAGAATGGCTCCTTGCTTTGAGAAATTGCTCCACACAGTACAGTGCCATTTACATTTCACAAAGAGGTCAGTGATCTCTATTTGAAAGCTGGAAAGAAGGCAAATAATTAAAAAAAAGATAAAAAATAAAAAGTGAAGACCAATTGAAAAGTTGCTAAAAATTAGCATACATTTCCTTTTGGAAAACGTGGAAATATTGTTATCTTTTTACAAGCATTGATAACACACACAAAATATTGTATCTTGTGAAATTGCCACCTTGGTCTTTTTGAAAGTGCCCCATAGAGTTCCACACATTAATCACTGTGGCACAAGAAAGGCCTATACCAGGCAGGATGTACAGGGTCTCTATGTTATGCCATGTTGTTACAGGGGCTCCTACTTGTAGACATGTTTGGAGCTGCATGGGGATGATGATGGGCTACTAACATGCATGACCCTTACATGACAGATGTAAGTTGTGACTAACAGAACCTGCATTTGCTGTCCTATGAGGACCCTACTGAAGTGGAATTTGCAATTTGTACAAATACATGGCACTTTGCACTTCTCACCTTGGCCTTCTGGGTGAATAACTGTAACTCATTGAAACATCTGTAACTGTATAATGCAGATAATATTTTTACACTTTATATTATATAAAGATGAAGGTATCATATCGTTTTGCCTGACAGACATTTTAACCTGAGAACACACATTACAGAGCAATTGGACATTATATTTTATGGCCTTTCAAAAAAAGAAATCAGTGTGAGACCCAGGGAGCATTATGTGCTGATTTGCTGATTACCACCCATACATGCCAATGCATTCGTCATCCATCCTGCCCTATTGATTTCTACTTAGTCTGAAACCGATTTCATCAAGTAATCTGATTGGTCTCCTGCTGTTGCTTGCTTATAACTCCCAGGATACCCAGATAGTCAAAAATAAGTTACCCCTGAAACAAATAACTGACATATAAAAACTGAAACTGAACCTATGGAATAAAAATATTCTATTAAGTAGTAGTTTAGATTTTTTTTTAAACAGTATACCCTAAACATTTCTTAGCCCCTACTGAGCATGCTCCTGTATGTTTATGTAGACTTATGCAGAACAAAAAATGTAATGCATTAGTCGCTGCAATGCCTCAGGGAGCATGCAGAATGGGGGCTGAAGCTGCTTCTACTGCAAAATATTAACTACTAATGGACCAAATTGGAACTTATTTGAGATTTGAGCTGCTGTGGGCAACACAAGAGATATAAATACTAAACCAATGTTTTTGGAAAAAAGGACAAAAATAGAAAGCAGTTTTAAATTAGGGGTAGTGTTTGAAATGCAGACTTCCCCCTGTTTATATTTAGTTTGACTCAAACAGAGAAGTTCCGAGGCAGAATGCAGATATAGGCAGAGGGAGTCATGTTTTCCTGCCCGCAGTACCTACATGGTTAATACTTGCTAATTTGGGACTAATTTCTGCACACATTTGCCACCTGTTCAGGAGAGATAAATGGATTTTGTGCCTTTTCACCAAATTGTTGCTTTAAATTTGCACTGTGCCAATTACCAGAAATTACTGCATTAAGAGGAATCTCGACAGTGGCTAAACCTTCCAGGCTCAGCAAATCACCCCATCACACTAAATGACTTCCCTTTGATGAGATAGTTGCTAAGATGCAGAGCAATATCCAAATTACCGCTTTGTGTAGTTTTCTTTCTAGCATGTTTGTGTTTTTCTGCCTTTGAACTGTTCACCTTTGGACTCTGGGGTTGTTTGTTGAAAACAGTTCAATATTTGAAACATTTCTGTGAAAATAACACCAAGAGATCAGAAAAATTTGGTCCAAATAGGTGGAGTTCTGGGAATCAGAACAGGGGCTGCAGTTATTGTGAATTTGCATCCTAAATTGTGTCACATTTCTTTACTGCAACAAATCATAATTATACAGTTATACCAAAAGTCATTATAGACATCCTTAAAGGAGAAGGAAAGGTACAAACTAAGTAAGCTTTATCAGAAAGGTCTATGTAAATACAGCCATAAGCACTCACAGAAACGCTGCACTTAGTTCTCTATCAAAAGAAACACAGGATTTCTTGTCTCCTTTTTTGTAAACTTCTGCGCAGTTCTCTCCTCTCTCCCTTCTCTTGCACCTCCCTCCCACAAGAATGCTAAGAACTTACTCCCCCCTCTCTTAGGAATGTGTAATCTGACCTATAACTGCTAGAGCTATACAGCAGGAAGCTATGAACACCAAGCTAAAATGACAGCTGCAATCTTAAGCAAACAGAGAAAGCTTCTAGGGCTCTTTACTCAGGTATGATAAAGCTTTCTGCAGAATAAATATAGTGTTCTAGGTGGCACTAATGTGGCGAATCTATTGGCAGTAAAATGCCAAAATGACTTTCCTTCTCCTTTAATAGGGCTAACCCTTATAATCCATGCCTTTGGGGCTATAAGGACACAGACATATTTGTCACTCATGAATATAACAATGTAGACATCATTTAAGCCTTTAAGCCATTTCAGAGTTCAGCAAAACTTATGAAGCTAAATTAAAGGGGTTGTTCACCTTTGAATTAACTTTTAGTGTGATGCAGAGAATGCTATTCTGGGACAATTTGCAATTGGCCTTAATTTTTGCAGTTTTTAAATTATTTAGCTTTTTGTTCAGTAGCTCTCTAGTTTGTAATTTCAGCAGCTGGTTGGTAGGCTCTAATTTAACCTAGCAACCAGGTAGTGGTTTTAAAGAGAAACAGCAATATGAATAAAGGAGGGTATAAATTAAAAAATGAGGAATTGAAAGTAACAATACGATTAAAATCATGGCAGAGCAACAGTTTTGTAGCTGCTGGGGTCAGTGACCCCCATTTAATAGCTGGGGAGAAATGCAAGTAATTTGAAAACTATAAAAAATAAAGACCAGTTGAAAACTTGCTGAGAATAGTCCATTCTATAACATACTAAAAGTTAGAGAAGGTAACCACACCATACACCATACAATGGCATACATGGGGATCAGAAAGGTACTGCATGAGTGGACATACACATTATGGCTACTTTTCTATTGTTCTGTTTGTTTGAGACAACAGTACAAATTATCACTTCCTTATCTGATGCACAATGCACTGTCCAACATGGCGCATAGACACATGAAATATTCATACATATCCACTCATTATACCAACTAATATCCATAGTATTCAGTTATTGGTAGGACTCATCCAACCCACATTAATGAGATTATATGCTTCTCGTAATATTATAGGCAAATGTATAGCTAGCTTAATGCATTTACATTGTAATGCAATAACTAGGAACTAAAATGCATCCATCCAATAGCTCATGTTTTTGGCCAAAGATCACTTATAGTGGTATATTATAAAAGATGTAAATAGAATTAACATTTCTAAAAAACAGAATTTTAACAAATGCAATGTAATAATGTTCATTAGAACCTTAATTGCACAGCTTGCACATTGTATCATTGTTTGGTGCAAAATAAGAACAGTTTCAGTAAGACAGTTTATTTCATACACTACACACTGGGGCAAATGGCAATAAGCAGAATCTTTGCCCGTTGGCTGTGGAGCAGCAACAGAACAAAAGGGAAAAAAAATCATTATTGCTCATATTTGTTCTGTTAATGTCCTTTATTACATTTCCCTATTAGTGTTGAGCACAGTTGTTTAAATGATACAACATTATGTTACTGTACTGCTGCTGCTCATAAAAACCTTCTGCAATTGGAATCTTCGAGGCAATAACATATTTGTAAAAGATCCTGATCAAAAGGTTCTTTGCTTTTGGATTCAGATGCAAAAAGGGAGGGCAAATGAGCAGAATTGTGTATATGTTCTTGTAATTTAGATGGCAAGTTCCCATGATAGGAATGCACTAATGTTATCAGACAACAGATTGTCCACCTTGTTTCATTGTTTCTCGGCCAAATTAACACACCATTTTAGCAAGTTACTGCTTCAGCCAATAATGAGATAAGACAGCACAGCATGGTCCTTGGGCTTCAAAATCCTACTAAACCAAGAACTCCTTTTGCGTTTCCACTAATACTCAAGGGTAAGGTATCAGCAGCCTTTGTTGTAATCAGGCCATTGCTTCATTAAAGAGATAATTGACTGCCTATGCACAGAGCACCGTATCTCTATTAGCCACTTTGTAGCATTGGATGCTCAGAGTGCTGCTTTATCAGGGTTGAAATCGCTAATGTTGGTAGCTTTGACTTCATGTCAGAGGTTTGTTTACGCCTGAGTTCTTGAATATATGGTGATGTCTTAGGAAAACCTAATGTTCTCCTTGGTGTATTATGTTGAGTTTGTAATTAAACATAGGCATTAAATACACCAAGAACATCTCTCAAACATACAAAAGAAACAGTTCGGGGTAAAAATGAAACTGGGTAAAATAGATAGACTGCGCAAAATAAAAATGTTTCTAGTATAGTTAGTTAGGCAAAACTGTAATCTATAAATGGTGGAGTGAGCAGATGACTAATGTAATAGCCAGAACACTACTTCCTGCTTTCAGCTCTCTAACCTCTTAGTTAGTCAGTGACTTTAGTGGGGGGGGGGCATATTGGACATAACTGTCAGTTAGTTTGTGAGCACACAGGTCAGATTCAAATGCAACTAAACAGTTATGTCCCATATGCCCCCCTAAAGTTAATGATTTGTTACTGACTGCTAACAGCTTTGAGGAAGTAGTGTTCTAGCTATTATGTTAAACATCTGCTCACTCCAGCCTTTATAGATTACATTTTTGTCTAACTAACTATATTGGAAACATGCAGTCTATCTATTTTACCCAGTGTTATACAGAACTGTTCCTTTAAAGATCCAGGGCTTTAAAATGATGCCAGACAGTGCCATGAATTGTACAGGAATAAAGTGCCCTGAAAATAAGTCTCACTTGAAAATAGTAGACACACCCTATAAAAAGGGCAGACATTCTTATAGATAAACATCAGTACATGATAGTAACTAGCTTAATGCTAAAGTTTAATTGAAAACAATGGTGCAAGTTAAAGCCATTGTAAATGTAAATAAAGCCTTGGCTGATACAAATAAGGCACCATACCACTTAGTACTAGTTGACTTTTGCAGGAAAAAGGAGAGATTTTACCTGCAAAATGTGCAAAACCTTTATAAACATAAAATGTGTTCTACAATTTGGATTTTAAGGGAACATAGTTTAGGGTAGATGCTGAATATTCCTTTCTTTATTTAGCCATGTGCTGCTAAACACACGTTTAAGACAGGTATAATAAAAGCAATAGTCAAAACTCCACTGTTAATATATACATAAAACAGCATCTCATGCATATAAATGATCACATTTGCTGTAAGTGCTCCAGTCTAAGGAAAACACACCATAAGTTAATGCCAACCTGAAAGGGCTTGAAGGCAAGGGTCGGTTCAGATCCCCTTTGCAAATATTCTCTTTCTAAGATGTATTATATCTTGGATATATTATCTTTCTAAGGTATCTTGGTTAAGTATGGGTTTTTTTTGATGGCCAGATGTGAATATATCCATATATGCTCTCATACAAGGGTTTCTTTAAATAGGTGAATCAAATTATACAGGGTCTTACCCAATTATGGGCCAGATTCGGATCCATGAGAAAATGTAATTTTATGGTTTACCACATGAGAAAATAGGCAAGTTTTTCCTATAGACTTCTATGGAGTTTTCATGTGATAGACCGTGAAATAAGTTTTTCTCATTGAATTGCATCTGGCTCTAAGTTAGACGATATGTTTTTCTCATCAGTTTGAATCTGGCCTTGTATATCAAGCTTCTTCCTATGCCATCATGCATGCATAGGGAAAATCCTGACCAGGCCAAGTTAAATCCCTATCACTGGCATTTTAAAGATGTATCTTACCTCTGTGTGGTACTTGCCCATTCCCAGATTTTCCTTGCATGATTTTCTTTGGCACTTTCATTGTTACCTGAGTCCGCTTTTATTTCTGTATTTTAATGTATCTGACTTTACATGGCAGGACTCCTCTCATCGCAGCCAGTGTTATTGGAGGGCTCTTCATAATAGTTATCATGGCATTGACCTTTGCCGTTTACATTAGAAGGAAAAGCATCAAAAAGAAGAGAGCTTTACGCAGATTCCTTGAAACAGAGGTAAGATTGCAGGAATCCATTGTAAAGGTGTTATAATAATTATCATATACAACAAAAGGCACAGTGTTTGTTTAGATGTAACCCCATAGCAACCAATAAGATGTTTACAAGTGACCAATAAATGCTACCTGCTTTTTCCCCCATATGTAATAAAAGGCACTAAGTTTGCCTAGGAGCAGTAACCTATAGCAACCAATAAGATGTTTACAAGTGACTAGTAAATGCTACCTGCCCTTTCCCCCATATGTAATAAAAGGCACTAAGTTTGCCTAGGAGCAGTAACCTATAGCAACCAATAAGATGTTTACAAGTGACTAGTAAATGCTACCTGCCCTTTCCCCCATATGTAATAAAAAGCACTAAGTTTGCCCAGGAGCAGTAACTAGTGATGAGCGAATCTGTCCTGTATCATTTCGCAGAAAAAATTGTGGATCTTTCAACAGATAAGCGAAACGGGGAAAAACAAAACGTTTTACGTGCAACAATTCTTTTTGATGCTAGAGATAATTCTTTTTGGTGCAAGATAATACGTTTGATGCACGACAATACATTTGACGAGCAAGACAATTCTTTTTGACGCACAACAATTCTTTTGATGCAATTTTTTTCAATGACCTCTAGCACTAAAAAATCAGAAAAAAAATCTGACCGTTAGTAAATGGCCCCCTTAGTGTCTTTTATTACATAACCCCATATATGTTTTATAGGTGACCAGACCTGCATCAAATGTTACACCTTTTTTTAACTTAATGCTTTGTTGTGTAAAAAATTGGCTAGTACCACACAAAGTAGTGAAAATGGTCACTTTTATGTCCTTTTGCTTGCTGTTTATGACAGCATTTCCAAAAATGTTTTAATGTTGAGAAGTCCTTTCAAAGTAGCTCTTTCCTTCTGCATACTCGGTAATGGCACTTTCTGTGGGGGTTTCAGCCACCTTACAATTAAAATGGAAGTGCAGTAACTACTTATACCACCACTTAAAGGGCATTTTTCCGCTTCTATACACATCCACCCAATAAAACATTGGTCTTAAATGCTTAAAAAAATCAATTTTCATTAGAACGTAAATCATTAAACCACGTAGGCTTGCGCTGGTCTTGGACTGCTGCTCTCAGTAGGTTGTTTGTATTAACCTTGCAATAGACACTATCAACTTTTTTTAGACCTGAAAAAGCCCTTAATTTCATTCTATATGTCACTGGGATAACATCTATATCTCATTGACATTTATAATTTATTAATAAAAGGGGCCTGTGCATTGTTTAACACTTTTACCAACTGAGGTATAAAGATGCTGCAAGTAAAACAGATTACATTCACAAGGGGGCTTCATCACTATGTATCCAAGGAACATGTACTTTATTAATATGTGGGTAAATAAGTGATCTTTGTTTGTTTCTAGATTTTACAGTTACATACATAGTGAACCTGGGTTGAAAAAAGACAAAAGTCATTCAAGTTTGACCCTTCAAAATATATACTGTACATATATATATATATATATATATATATATATATATATATATATATATATATATACAGAGCAGAGGAAGAGAGGCACTCGTGTCTACTAATGGATCCACTATGCCTGGGTGCAGTATAACAATATCATACAGTCCATAGAAGATGCCGCACTCACAGGACTTCAATCAAAATAATAAAGTTTATGTAATGTCATGTACTTGTAAAGAGTAATCATGCTAATACTTTACTTTTCTATTCAGTTGGTAGAACCACTGACACCCAGTGGCACAGCCCCAAATCAGGCCCAGCTGAGGATTCTAAAGGAAACAGAACTAAAAAGGATAAAAATCTTGGGATCTGGTGCTTTTGGGACTGTCTACAAGGTAAGAAACACATTGGTCAATGTTACTGAGGTTTGTAGCAATGAAAGAACCAAGAAATGGGAAAATAATGTATGACCCTATCCAATAATATGGTTAGGGTCTTTGTCCAAGTCTTTCATATGTCTTTCTTTTTCTTATGTATTAAGTCTATGTAAAACATTTACACTAAAAAAAATCCGTAGCATAGTTTTGTCATCATCCAAGGTCAACCATTTGGGAGCTTTAGCCTTGTAACTGCAAGTTGCTGGTAAAACCAATAAAAAACATAATAAAATAACAACATTTCTATTGTTGTTGGCCATTTTAGAGTGGTTAGTTGCCCGCAATAGCAAAGATCTATCACGGGCAACTGAACTGCTCCATGGGTTCTTACCCTTAAAGGTCCGCTACTAGTGTCAAATTTTTAATCCAGTGAGGAGCAGAATGAAGCATTCCCTGGGGCATAATTGCTTGTTAGATGAACACTAAGGGGTTTTGCACCCTAGGGAAAAATGAAATAATCCTCATAGTTATAGTTTTGTTTAAGATATATGATGTGAAACATATCAATTTATACATGAGTCTGTTATTTTTGAACAGGCAGACAGACATTAAAATTTGAATGATTTCAATGTATAGAATCTGGATGTTAGTGGGGCGACTGCAGTATAATATTATACTGTATCTCCAGTAAGCCTTTACACTAGCAATACAAGGCAGTTAAAATTGGGGAGCCAAACAAATGGGATACTGTATGTGAGAGAGAGTGCTACAGTATAGTATAATAGCCAGAGCCATAGCTTGGTCATTACTGCACCTCTCTGACTGTTGATGAAAGCCTTCATCTACACATTTCTACTAGACATTATAGATCAAGATGAAAAAGACCTTGTGCTGTAGAGTGCTGTTTCATTAACTGCATTTCTCTCCTATCCATGCTGAAAAGGCTGTTGTAGGAAAATGTGACAGCTGTTTATGCAATAGTCTATTTCTCCGAGTCCTGGAGATGACTCGTTTGGCTTATATGTATGGGTTGCAATCATTTCATCTGCTGAAAACTAGTTTAGAACACCCATTTTAAAATAAGAAATACAAACGGTGCTGTTCTAAACTATTTTTCGTCTGGATATCCGGATGGGGAGTGGCCATTGGAAGAACCTGCACTGATCTAAAATAAATCCATGGTATTGTGCTGACTACTACCTGCAAAATCATTTCATCTGCTTACAGACAAGAAAGTTATTTTATTTGACTTTAATATAACTTCCGGGGTATAACAAGAGGGGGACGGGTAGACCACAAATTGTTATATAATTTCCACGACCATATCAATTGAGCACAGCTTGCTTAGAGGCACGGGTAAAATCCCCAGACTATGCCATCTTGCGCACTCACCAGTTATATGACAAAATAGCTTCTTTATCCAGGGATATTCTGGCCTGGAGCTGTTTGCTGTTTTGTCTGTCTGCCTTATACAAACACCCCGCATTGATATTCAGCTGGCAAGCATCTCTCCCTCTCTCGCTGTCCCTTGGGCTGGCACATTTCCCAACCACATGGCTACTTCAGCAATGAAATACATATCAGTACCTTAGGGGTAATAAGCTACAGGCATAAAGCATTTAAATTCTCTGTGTGATAGTAATTGTTTGTATGTGTTATACAAAATAATTGTATTGTAGCTGTCTAATCAGAAGCTTTAAGGCACACCTCTTTATCAAACAGTTTTGCAAATATGGGTGAAATCTACAATATTGCTTACCACATCTGAGACAAAGTGGCAACAGCAACACCAAGATATGTCCATTAGAGCTGCTGTACTATAGCAGGCAACAGAGAAACTCTCAGGCAAAACAAGCCCCAATGATATATACATACATATATATTTGGCACAAGCCTGTTGCTCCTATTGATGCAATGACCCTCAGCATCAGTAGGCACATAGGCAGACACTTCTGCATACGATGGATGCAATGGTGCTTGCCACAACTAAATGGAAGTAAAGAAGCATGTTTTGTATAATGAATGGCATCAATAGACACAACATTTCCTAGTCTACTAGTGAATCTGCATGCCCACATTTTTAAATAACCCCTTTAGTGTTTACGAAAGACAGGCAGTTTTAACTTATCCACTAGCTTTCGTTAGATTTACAGTGAAAATGATCATACATTTATAATCCTACACACCATCATAGTATTAAATATGCCTGGCTGAGGGTGATAGCAGAACAGATGGAGGATTGGATTTGAGACAAGCATGGCTGAATTTAAGAAAAGGACTTGCTTTGATGAATATAAAGCTGTGTATTGTGTATAAGTAGCTATATACATACAACAGAAAACAAATAGAACACAACAGTGATCTCTGATTAGTACAGTTTACATGTTTCTAAATGTTATTTCCCTGTTTACATGTGCACATGCAAAACCATAGCATATGTTCTAATCCAAAAATCAGTGAATAATTTTAAGGTTAAAAAAATCAGTATGAGGAGAAAAAATGCAAAGCATCTGCGTGAAGCCTTGCAATTAAAGAGACCCATGACAATAATATTTAATGAGAGACAACAAAAATACCAATACATGGATTAAGCAAAATTTAAGTAAACATGGGTGCAACAGGCCAGGCAGTTCTCCTTAAGCTAAGTGGCTTAATACATGAGGTGCGTTGCCACCTTGTGACCATACATACAGAAGAATTATGGGTAAAAATGTTTCATTGTAGGTATAAAACATATCGCCTTGTGCCCCCAATTACTGCACCTTATAATGTAAATGATCCCTTATGTTTATCCATGTGTAAATATTTAGTATGCTCTAGGTGCGGTACGGGCACTGAGTCAAAAGAAATATTACTGAATTGAAGACAGTACAGTGGTAAGCAAACAAATAGTAAAAGGGAGTAAAAGGAAGCGTTTATGAAGATATAATGAAAAGAACAATGCTTAATGGCAGTTGTAAGTAAGTTAGGCATACAGGTATTTAACTAAACGGTTTTGTGAAATGTTCCTAATTGTTTGTTGCCTTTTTATAGGGCATCTGGGTTCCTGAAGGAGAAACTGTGAAGATCCCTGTGGCAATTAAGATACTAAATGAGACAACTGGACCTAAAGCAAATGCTGAGTTCATGGACGTAAGTGCCAAGACTACTACAAGTTTAGGAATACGAATGGTAGTATCATGTAGCGCATAGTGATACCCTCCCCAGATCTCAGTCGAGTAGTGCTGTTTGTTCTCCTTAGTAGAGGGTTTCATTACATGGATGTATAATAATTTAGCAAAAGGCTTATTCAAGCTTTCTTAGCTCTGTGCTAGACTCATTCTTGATATTACCATTATTCTTGAAAGTTATTTTACTATATTTTCTCATTTGAATGTAGGATTTAAATCCCCTTTATCTCCTAGAAAAAAAGAGCATTGTGTATATGCTATATAAAATTCAGAAAATTGTATCGCTCCTTGTTACTTTCTTCAAAATCCAGAAAAGCAAGAAGGTTCTTTGCCCTTTACTATCAAAAGGAGTTCATAGAGGAAATAATCTTCTGCTGTGTACCTGTCACTAATCCTCGGCTGAATAAATAAATCAGCTACTTGCCTACTGTATGCAGCTTGAGAAACCAATCTTTTCAACAGTTTGGGGGCCAGTACCATTTTTTCAGACATTTGTACTGTTTACTCTTGTGATCATTTATGTGATAAAAATGCAGTAGTTTGTATTTATCATAGTGATCACTCAGGAAAGGTTTGTTCTATCTCATGTACATTTAATTTACAAAACGACTACACAATTTTACTTTTAAACATCATGACAAAGAATACCATTAATGTAATTAGTGTGACCTTTTAGGAATATTCTCATTGTTGCTAACTGATGGATGATACACACTATGTGGTCAAATGTTTCCAGACAGTGCCATTTCTGTGCCAAACTGTTTCCAATAGCAATTTCACCACAACAACTATTCTTATGCTTTTATGGACAATTACAATAAAAAAAAACCTAACACTATCATGTTCAATGCAAGGCATCAGATGAAATGGTAAAAAGTGACAACCGTAGCACTCTGAAGCATTGAATATGAGTCTATTGAAGTGATATATGGTGTTTTACCATCTGGCAGGTCTTGTTTTGGCAGATGCCAGCAGAACACTACCAGGCAGAATGCCTAATACCAACGGTAAAGAAGTTTAGTGTTGGAGTAATGGTCTGGGGCTGTTTTATATTACTTGGGCTAGGGCCCTAGTTCAATTAAAAACAACCCTTATGGCTACAGAGCATTATGAGATTATTAACAATTCCGTGATTCTTACTTTTGTGGCAACTATTTGGGGAAGTGTCATTCTTGTTTTAGCACAATAATGCCCCCATGCAAAAAGTGAGGTCAATACAGCATGGGTGTGGGGAGAGCAAGAACTTGAATAGCCTGCACAGAGCCCTGACATGCGGGGCAATCTGGAATGCAAAATGTAAGCAAGGCCTGATCCCCCAAATGAGTACCCAATGTTACATATACCACCAACAATGTCAAGTCAAGTGGAAAACCTTCCAAGAAGAGTCAAGGGTGGTGGTGGTGCTGTACTCATGAGGGGCAGGAGGTGAGAGCCAGTACAATTAATGCTCAGCTATTGGGGGCAGCTGCTTCAGTAGTGACCTGTACCTAATGCTAACCCAATGTTGATCTGCTTTTCTAAACCTACTGATGAACACCCTTTTGCAGGCAAGTTAGTGCTAGTTGTGCCTCAGAAGCTGAGCTGTGCTGAAGCTAGAGCTTAGTGTTTGTTAGTTCATCCCTTCTAATGAAGCTGAAGCAGCATGCTGGGAAGTAGAGGACAATGGATCATCTACTCTGATCTCTTTACATAGCGATGGTCCAGCCTGGGAAACAGCTGGCAGGAATGTAAGAATATAATGGGAAAGAAAGGATCATGAGCAAAGAAGGTGTGACGGATTGTTGTGCGTTATGTCTGTCTGTGTAATCAAAAAGCAGATTTTGTTGAACCTTAATCACTCCTGTCACTCTTTTTGTCCCACCCTGCATTCTATATGTATAGGACTAAATATAGGGCCATTTAACTGCACTTTAACTGCACATGAGATCACTAATTTATTCTCAGTACATTTGTTCAGAACAGAAACAAGCTTATCCTTACTTCACCTTCTTAGAAAGCATTTTTCCTAATGGCACATGAAGAATCTTGACGAGAACTTTGCTTAATGCCGACTTCCAGACAGCAGTTAAAACAAGCTGCTCATTTTCCACCTCACTTCTGTTAGCTGCTCCACCAGTTTGTACAAATTGGTCTCTGTGGCCCATAATTATCTTACATCTGCCCTTGCATTATCTGCCAAGGATGTCAATCATAAGTATATGATCTGGACATTGAACCTTACTGTCACGATCTCCCTGAGGAGACCCAGTGGAGTACCAGGAAGGTGGGAGCCTGAAGACGGGGTAACCCGGAGTGTAACCATAGGTCACAGAACTGGTGTCAGAGGCCATGTTGATAGTGAAGAACTTTTAATAAACTTAGTGACTTAACAGTGCACACAAAGGATATACAGACTGAATCTTGAACGGCAGGCAGAGGCAGAATCCAAAACAGGCAAAAGGTCAGGGCAAGCGGCAGTCAAGCGAAGTAAAGGACAGGCCAAGGTCAAAACCGGGAAATCAAGGCAGAACTAGAAAGGACTCAGGAACAAGGCAGAAGGCAGGATCAGGACACGGAACTGGAGCTTGGAACCAGCGGGAACAAGAACAGACACAGGAACAGGGAACACGAAGGCAGGGTCACGAGAGACAATTAATGACCAAGCAAGGGGCAATGGTCAGGGAAAGGCTTATAAAGGGTGAAGATTAGGAGATGGGAAACACATGAGGTTAATGAGGTGGGCGGAGGAAAGAGAGCAGACAGAAAGTAGGAGACAAGAGAAGAAACAGACAGACCGAAATGCCTCCAGTGGCTACAGAGGCAAATGCATGCCGCCAGGAACACCACAAGTGGTGTTCGAAACCTAGCTGATCCTGACACTTACAACCTGAGTTCCACAGGTTAATATAATGATTGTCTAACAAAACATGTCTTCTGGCTTATTTTATTTTTGAACAACAAAAATTCCTTTGGTTCAGCTTTTTTGTCACCAAAAACCCAATTTTGCGGGAAAACCCCCCCACAATGTATTATGTATCAGAACCGCAACAATGCCAAATGCAAATATATTTTCGTCCTCTAAAACCTGACAAGATCATATAGAAGTCATCTTTCTTGGCTTCGTGCTTTTAGAGGCTTTTGGGTTTTTTTTTCTACACTGGCTTTTGTGGGACAACACGAAAAAATCGTGGTTTTCACGTGACAAATCAGAAAAGTCTGGTTTTCGCATTTTTTCCCGCAACGTTCTTTCATACCTGTTTCTTTATTTAGATTTTTTGATAAATGACTGCCATCCATGGAAATGAGTTTAGTCATTTTGTTTTAAAAAAAATATAAAAATATGAAAATCCGAATGTTAATAAATCCCCCCTAAGGGGGAGATTTACTAATCCACGAATGGACCAAAAGCGTCCGAATGCGTTTTTTCGTAATGATCAGTATTTTTTGCGACTTTTTCGTCCCCGTCGCGATTTTTAGTATGTCCCGCGATTTTTTCATTGCCGTTGTGACTTTTTCGTAAATTTTCCGCAACTTTTTTGTCGCCGGCATGAAAAACTCTGATTGGTTTTTCCAGCGTTTACTATTGCTCAATATGAAAAAATCGCGACGGCGGCAAAAAAGTTGTGCAAAATACGATAAAGTCGCAACGGCGATGAAAAAGTCGCGACAAATACGAAAAATCACGACGGCAGCGAAAAAGTCACAAACTTTTCGTTTCCACTACGATTTTTTCCTTTTTGGGATTCGGATTCGTGGATTAGTAAATCTGCCCCTATGTGTAGAGATGGTTAACTTAAGCCACCGGGGACCAAACACATTATTTCCTCCAATGAATACAGTGTTGCCAGGGTTTGACAGTGCTGTATTCATGGGGGTTGGGAGGGGGAGGCATATAGGCATTCCTCTTTCCACCCCCTACCTGCCCACTAATTTGCATGTTATTCAAAGATCATAGTCAACTCGGTAAATGACCCCTACAATCTCCACCCAAAGAAAAAAACCACAGTAATGGGGTATAAAAATCACTGTCTATAACTGTCAAACTAATGTCAATGTTTTACCTTTAAAGCGGACCTGTCACCTTAAGAAATAATTCCAAAATGTTTTCTATTGTGGTTTTCAAGCAAAATAAACTTTACTTACACTATATAAATTATTTAAATCTTAGTTTCTTCAGCCTTGGAATTCACAATTGCAGCATGCAGGCAGGGGCCATTTTGTGGATACTGTTATCAAAGCAGGCATTGCATTCTGCCAATATCTTGTTTCTGTGCCAGTATGGAGGGACCTGATACCCATGTCCATGCACTGGTTACAAAATTACATGGTGAGGAGGGAGGGGGAATGTGAGGGGTGCAGCAACATCTAAGAAGTTCTGAATTGAAAGTGAAAGTAACTGTCTGCCACACCTCTATGCCTAAGGCATAGAGGCGTGGCAGGCAATATATGACTGACAGCTGGGATTTTTAAATGCTTTTATAATAGGTATGGATGTGGTAATGAAAAAATGATTTTGGGTTTCTTGTTTAATTTGAAAAGGGCTTTTATTATACTGGGTGACAGGTCCACTTTAAGTTAACCTTTTGTATGTTATAGAATTCCATGTTCATAGCAATTTTGCAACTGGTTTTGATTATTTATTTGTTATAGTTTCAAAATATATGCCTCTCCTGCCTCTTTCTAGCATTTGATTGGGGGTCACTGACACCAGCAACCAAAAACTATTGCTCTGTAAGGTTACAATTTATCGTTACTTTTTATTACAAATCTTTCTGTGCAGACTGTCTCCTATTCTTATTTCTGTATCTCATTCAAACCGCTGCCAGGTTGCTAGGGTAAATAAGACATAGTAGTAATGAGCGAATCTATCCTTATTCGCTTTGGCTGAAAAATGCGCAAATCTTTAAAAATATTTGCAAAACTGTGAAAATAATGCAGGTCTAAAAAAAATGTCACCCGCATCAAAAAAATGATGCGCACAACAATTTTTTTTGACGTACAGTATGTCATTTTTCTTACACGTGCAACATTTTTTTGGATGCCGGCGACAATTTTTTGTTGTGTAGGGACTTTTTTCACCTGTTTCGTGAATAAATCCGCCAATGGCGAAACACGGAAATTCGCAGCAAATCCATGCCTGGCGAATAATTTCGCTCATCACTAAACCCTAGCATGCAGATAGCTACTGAAATACCAAACTGAAGAGCTGCTGAAGAAAAAGCTCAATAACAAAAAAAAACAAATAAAAAATAAAGACCAGTTGCAAACTGAATATCAGTGTCTATATTATGCAAAAAAAGGGTAAGAGGTGACCCCCCCCCCCTTTAAAACAGCAACCCTATTAAAGAAATAAACTTGAACATTATGAACAACATTCTGAAGTTTTTACCTTCCTAAATATCTAAAATATTTTTAAAACATTACTTCAATATATGGTTTGTTAATAGAATGCTCCATCACTGTAGTGAGACGTTAGTTATCTAGGTCACCTTTATAGCTCACATTTATTTATTCTATAGCAGAAACTGCAAGGTTCAGTCCTCATCTGCCCATGAGGTTTACATTAATGTTGGTGATACCCACAGAATGAGACTTACACTGTTACCTGCTTCATGGAAAGATGAGGTAAAGAATCTCATTACATGATTATGTCACCTAGCTAGATGGGTTTCCTTAGAAACAGCCTCATTGTGAGAAATCGAATGGAAAATTTCATCCAAAATTAGTGCAGTAGTTTTAGTGTAAATTGGTTGTATTGTGGGCCATGAAGGTTTGTAAGGATTATTTTTTTACTCAGTGCTGTTCTTCATCTTATCCCTGAATAGGTTATCAAGCAATCTATTTACTAACAGGCATTATGTTGTTACAGTTATTAGGGATCCATTAGTGGAAGGTGAGGAGCACAAAAAAATGACTTCCCCATTGCCAAATTACCTTGCCTATACACTTTTCTTAGAGGCTCAATTTATGTTAACCACTTCCTTGAAGCAGCATAATATCCCATCTTCAGCTGGTTAACTTTCTATTCTCAGGATAATTTATAGAAAGTGGTCTTTATTTAGTGCTCAAATTTTGGTGAATGTACTCCTGCATTTCAGAATGGCATAGTCCCTAATAATATGAGGTCAGATCTGCTGAGGTGGGGGAAGATATGTGGCTGGTTGATGCTATTCTCATCCTAAGCCTTACTTCTCAGGGATATATAGGCGCCTGATGAATTTTTACCTAGTGTTGCATTTACAGGTTATATCTTCCCTATGAGACACAAATATGATCTGCTGCTGTCCATAGTAAGATGTAAAGGGAATGGCTTATAGAATGTGACCTGTTGGTTGCTGGGTGTATAGATCTCCAAGTGCCATTTTTTCTGTTTTTGTGTCAAGTATAGGGGAAAAAATGTGTGGGTTAAAAAATGCTCCTCATAATAACACATTGGTGACTCTTCTGCCCCATTTTAATTTAAGTAGTTTACAACAAGTAAAACAATTGGTAACATCATGTGAAAGATCCAAAAAAAAGTTTTTTCTACAAATGCAGTGAGTGAGCAAATGATAGACAAATGAGAATGTTTCTTTACTTTCATGTAACCTATAGAAATAGGGAAGTACTAAATTAATATCTTACACATACCCCATATATATATATATACTGTATATATATATATATGAGGCCTAATTTCTTTCTCCAAACATAACTGAAATCCTAAAAACCAACACCAGGAGTGTCTTGTCAAAACAAATCCCTTATCAGTTTTAAGCAAGTGTATTGCTTTGCTAGCTTAAACTAGTCCTAAACCCCTATGCTGAGGTAAAGATACATTACTGAAGTAACAGGAGGTCCAGTTTTGACACATAGGCAGCTTCACTCCCATCATTCATTCATTTCCCATCAATACAAGCTACAGATGAAGGGAGTGGACAGAACATCCAGGTTAGAGTTAGATTTTAGCTCTGGGGTATAGTTAATTCAGAAACTAAGAAATTGATCTTCATGTACTTTATTGTTACTTTATCTTAGTGAATTAAAGAGTGTGCAGTAGATATGGGCAGCTTCTTATAGACAGTATTTAGATCGCTAAGCTAGCTATGATGAATGTGCTAAGCATTTGGTTAATTTCTAGTTGATGTCCCATTAACATCTTCTGTGGTCTTACTCAAAAACAAAATTCCCCTTCCTGCACACTTCTTGTTTAGAATAAGGGGTCCACTGTGTATAATAACTATATTTCCTAGCAAAATTTATTTTGCTACTAGCTGATGTCTACTTGATTATTACAGCACTTTATGCAACCCTTCTAAACCCTAGTGTTCCATTAGCCGACTAGATATAATTACTAGCTAAAAGTGGAAAGCTTACACAGGCAGGTTTCCTGGTGTTTCTGTGCTCCTCATTTTGATGTCTATGAGACTGATGCAGTGCCAACAACAGAGAATGAAACTTGTAGCCCCTAAGCCGTTTGGGAATTTCATAGAGAAAGAACACAGTTCTTTTGTAAATGGTTTTTCAACACAGCTTGAGCAGAGGGTGGGTGGGAAATGAGAAAAAAAGGTTTGAGATACTTAACTTCAATCATTTCTGTAATTAAAATTCTGGAGATTAAGCCACTTTATATGCCACAAAAATATGTAATATTGTTCATTGTGGCATATAAAGTGGCTTAATCTCATCAGTACCTGTAACCTACATATTTACCAGCTTGGAACCACCTGATCTCATCCACAATTGCTAAATCCATGATATGACCTGCTACCTGCTCGCTACCATAAAACTGGATGTGGCATCATCACAGCCAGTAATTAACATCTTTAGAAACCTTAAAATGACCACGATCAATGTAGGGAAAAGGTGAAAGAGACAAACAAGCCTATTGTTTTGTGAAGTACAATAGTTCCTTTACCTGGATGATAACCCTGCCCAACAAGATAAATTCATTTTTCTAATGTTGCAAGGAACTTTGTGGTAGGTATGCTAGGTATGCCAGTGTCTTAGCTGAGATGTACTGGTCTCTTTTTGATCATAATTTATAAAGTTAGCTGATAGGGTTGACCTCTGTGTATAAATTTCTAGGGGAAAAATAATATGCCTGGGTCGATAAAATACAAAATTTAAGTTGGGATCTTTTTAACCGGCATTTGCATCTTTCTGGTCATCCAGCCCTGCTCATTAGTAAGATGGGCTTGTTCCTATGGGTGTTGTTGTTTGGCTGTTAACTTTTAAGCCTGGAAGCCAGTGCATTGTGAAAATGTCATCACTTTTTGGGTGAAAAGCTCCTTTGAGATAGGGATATCTGTTTTTAATTTTTATGAACAAACTGGCAAATGAGGGAACATGCTAATGATTGGTTTTGGGTACTGTCACTTGTGGTGCTGAAATCTAAAGCACAGGCTAAGTTGTGGGCCAAATGTTTTTATTAAGATACTTAGTAGCCCATTTATCAATGTACGATGGTTTACGATTACAAAACATTCCAGAAGCCGCTCTTACGTTCTGCCCTGCAGGGTATGTGGTGCAGAATGACATAATACACAAGAGTGGGTGCTTGGAGTGGCGCAGTAAGGCAGTTGATCAGCTGGACGGTCAGGCACACAAACAGCCAGACTGGCTGGATTTGGCCCCCGGGCCTTGTGTTTGACACATGTGTGTAAAGCTTTTGGTTACAGATGACAAAAATTTAGGGGAAAAAAGTCTTGCTTAACCGATAAGTAACCCTTTAAAATAAGTTGATTTCAAATTAATATTCATTATTTATTTATTTTTATTCCAAATATATTAAGAGCTAAAATGCTGTTAATACGAATGCATTCTGTTACAAAAGCGCCTTCTGCTTTTCACTTGAACATGAAGTAGTCAAGGACGTTGTGGAGGAAGTTATCAGGAGAAAGAGGGAATGAGAAATGTTCTTCTGGTTAGGAAAGACGTGGGAAAAGTTATCAGAATAACCTTAGATCAGCCCTCTTTCTTCCTCCTGACAACATCCTCCACTACGTCCTCCACGACTTCATGTTTGGAAAGTGACCAGCAAAATGCATTCATATTAACAGTACTTATAACCCTTAACCCTTATCTCATAATTAAAAGTTGAACCTTTGATTTCGGGGAGAATTAGTAAAAATTATGAATTTGGTGCATTCCTAAAGTAGTGTCTGTTTGTCCCTTGCTATTACCTGATTGCTGGTTCTGAACACATGTACCAGTGAAACAATGTTGCCACAGTCAGCTCTGTTTTAATCAAGATTCCAGTTCTCCCAATCTTAGGGTGATGCCACACGTGGCGTAGGGCTGATATTTTCGGCAAGCGGAAAAACGCTTGGCGAAAATTCAGCCCTACATCTGCTACTTGTGCCTGCACCCAAATGAATGGAATACGCTCGGGTGCAGGCACATGTAGCCGATATACACTCATTCGGGTGCAGGCACAAGTAGCAGGCGTAGGGCTGAATTTTTGGCATCAGCCTTACATGTTCTCTGATTAACAGATCTGTAAATGAAAAGTATGCCATCCTAGAAAAACTGTTATATTTCAGAGGGTTAGGTTTTAGTTGCTTTACTATACCTTCAGGCAGAGATAGAGTTACCCTAAATATAAAATAGACATTAGCACAACTCATGCTTGCTAATTGGTTACTGACAAAGGAACTACATTGCTTATTTTCCTGCGTAAACTAAAAAGGACAGCGGTATCTACATTGCCTGAGGCAGGTGTCTTGACCAACTGAGAAACTGCTGGTGGCAAATACTTCATTAGCCAAAATGTACAAAGGAAGGACTGGCTTTGTGTTTCCCTCATCACTATAAAAGAGCACTTTCATCAGAGTGGATAGTCTGGCACAGAAATAGGCAGCATTATATTGCCTCTACTAAGAACAGAGTGTGCCTGTTACAAAATGGAAAATAATCCAATAAATTAACCCTTTCAGAAGCAGAGAGTTTTACCCATTCATGAGCAAAAAAACTATTAAATTATAAGTTTTTAGATTCTTTATTTGGGTTGATAAATACCAAAATTAAGCAAATTATTAAAAAACAAGGTTTTTTTTTCTTAATTTGACAAGAAACACGGCAAAAAACACAAACACCTGAATACTCACACAGGAATTTTCTAAAACCTTGAATAGTCAGAATTAAATAAAGAAAATTACAGATATAAGTCACCAGAAATAACTCGGCAAGTAGATGCTCGTGAGGGTCTACAGAAGTCAATAGGAATAATCTCAAGCAATTATATTAAGTATTTTTCTTAAATAAGCTAGCGTTCAAGAAAAAAAAATGCATGAGTATTGTAGGATTTTTTCTCTTACTCAAGTTTTTTTTTCCCTCTTATTAAAACTTGAATTTTAATAAATCAGCTTCCCTGTGGTTACTAATAACTTACTAACTCAACCAAAACCATGGCTTTGGGGTTCATTCCGATGGCATATATAAACTTTAGCATTCCCGGACAAACCTGCATTTCAGCAACGCCAGCAATTCAAAATGCGGCAGTCATATTTATAATTCAAAAGTAAAATTAGCCATTTCCTTTGTCTGTCTTTAAAGATGAAACCATGTGTTTAATTTCTGTACTATTCATCTCAGCAAGTAATGTGTATGGTGGAGAACATATAATCTGGCTTTGGATATTTAATACAGACAAAAAACAGCATTATTGCTCTCATTGGTTTTAGTGTGGATAAGCCAAGAGCAATGTGTTGTGTATACCCTGCACTGCGCCACCACAAGCATAATAACAGTGATCCTGATGCTTGAGAGCTGTAGGAATGTCCCATATGTTTCTGTCTGTAGCTTTCTCTTCATCTTCCTCTCGCTTAAACTTTGTTTTTCCCACCTCCCTTTATATTTCTTGCATTTATGCTCTTTCTTCACATCTTTATCACTTATGTACATATCTACATATCATTGTTAGCCTCAGGCTATGAGATCCAAGACCCATCCAGATGCCAGTGCTGGTGTCCAAAGCTGAGCCCTGATCACAATCTGCTACCTCTCTAAGAGGAAGACTGTCTGGAAATGCTCACTGGGAGCCCCTCTCCTCCTCCTTCTTATGCTCATTTCCTCTTCAAATATTTACTTGGCTGAATGATCACTCCTTCTGCCTGATTTTATTTCACACCAGCAGAATTTGTTTCCATACAGAAGGGATATGTGTTAACTCCTCGGTTCATGGCTCGGTATAACACAAAAAAAAAACATTCATTTCTAACTAAATATTTTCTTTTAATGCCTTGCTGCAATTAACTTATATTAATATTAGTTACAACACTGCTGTCATCAGCCATCTAGATGCCATCATTATCTAGTTATTAGAATTCTGTTTATTTAGTTGTGTGGTTGTTTAGGAAATACATCCAGAGGCCTATACTAGATGTTACTCAAGGCTGTTTATCCTGGGACATCTGACCATAATTTGTATTCTCTTGTATTGATGCCCTTTTAAAATCTGAAAGCCTGATACATATCATCAAATGATATACATAAAATGAAAACTATACCACTGAACAATGTAGGTCTCTTAAAATATATCACATAAAACAGTTCAGATATAAAACCATGCTTCATCCAAACCAACCATTTTCATTAAAATATACTTTTTTAATATAGGTATAGGACCCGTTATCCAGAATGCTCGGGACCAAGGGTATTCTGAATAAGGGATCTTTCCGTAATTTGGATCTGCATACCTTAAGTCTACAAAAAAATCAATAAAACATTAATCAAACACAATAGGATTGTTTTGCATCCAATAAAGATTAATTAAATCTCAGTTGGGATCAAGTACAAGGTACTGTTTTATTATTACAGAGAAAAAGGAAATCAGTTTTAAAATTCTGAATAATTTGATTAAAATGGAGTCTATGGGAAACAGGCTTTCCGTAATTCGGATAATGGGTTTCCAGATAAGGGATCCCTTACCTGTATTATGTGCCATTGGGTACTCCTAAATAAATTATTGCCATTTTAAGTACTAAGCCCCAAGGACAAATCAAGGACACACATACATGTCAGGTCACATAATCCAATTAATAGACAAAATTCTTTTGCTTCCATGCTTTTTCCTATTACACTAACAGTTGCATAATTTCCTGTCAGGTGATCTCTGAGGGAGCACACAGACCATCACAAAATGGTGGATCAAGGTAAAAGGTGTAAAAGCGCAATATTTACTGATATTTATCTTCCGGTTAGGTAGTATTATTTCATAGGAAACCTAATATGATATAAACTATCTGTAAAGTATTCATTCTGGGGTTATAGTCTTCCTTTAAGAATAATTTGTGTTTACTTTAAAAGTTTTCTAGGCCCCTGGCCTTTCTTCAGATTACACGCTCCACCAAATGCCAAAACCAAATGCGCACTTTGTGAATTACTGGGTGGGGCATGTTTCCCTCTTATCAAGGCTAGAAGAGAAAATTAGAGCTGGAGTACTTCTCCCTTTCCACATTGCCTGCAACTAATTAACATGTTATCCAATTTATATTCAAGGCTGCCTGTTTTAAGAAATCCCTTTAGAGAAACTCAAGTGGTTTGTTGAAAGTAGAAAAAGGCAGTCGGGGGAGCTGGGGGACCCAGGATACCAGCATTCTATAAATAAGAACTTAATCAGGGACGTATGAACAGAGTGCACAACTAATTATTTAAGGATTTTCTTAGTATGTGCCTAAATATAGAAAGGCATGCCCTGTTTTATACAAACACATGTATTCTTTATGCATTGCTTATCCATCTAAAGATCTTTTCTACATGTAATTTGTCACGACTATATAAAGACATGGCGGTATCTGGATTATACAGTTTCCATATTCACTTTTATACAGTTACAATTAGTGATGAGCACATTTTTTCATATGAATTCGTTGTGAAATGCCGCATTTTGCCATTTGTAAATTTTTTTGTGAAACTAGAGAAAAAATCCGCAGAGTGAGGAAAAACAAAAAGTCCCAGTCACAGACTGACCAGTTACGCACTGTATGATGCAATGTCAAATCTTCCCTCATTGTTTATTTCCCCTCAAAGTCCTAAGGTGGCCATACACAGGAAAAAAAAAAAAGCTGTCTATTTTAGGGTCCCTTTGATTTTGCCACCCTGCATGTTGCCAGTAAATAGAGATGTAGCGAACTGTTCGCCGGCGAACTAATTCGCGCGAACATCGGGTGTTCGCAAGTCCGCAAATTCGCGAACTTTTGGCGATGTTCGCCATTTTGGGTTCGCCGCGTTTTTTTTTGGCGTTATTTTTACAAAGTATTTTTCAGAGAAATTTTTGCTTGATCCCCCTCCTGCATGCCACTGTCCAGGTCGTGGCACCCTTTAAACAACTTTAAAATCAGTTTTCTGGCCAGAAATGGCTTTTCTAGGTTTTAAAGTTCGCCTTCCCATTGAAGTCTATGGGGTTCGCAAAGTTCGCGAATATTCGCGAGTTTTGCCGAAAGTCCGCAAACGGGTCCGCGAAAATTTTTGGCGATGTTCGCTACATCCCTACCAGTAAACACAAGACACAGCATAGAGCAAAGGAGAACCAGGAACCACAGAACCTAAGTAGTTGATACAATGGTGATATTATGCTGGTCCTATAGGGTGCATGACACTATGAGGATTCAACTTAATGATTTAATTGACCTATTTAATTGTCTAGTTCTTAGATTCATTTTTAAATGAGAAGGAAAGGCTAGTAGAGTTAAGAGTTAATCCCAAGCTGCAGGCATACCTTCAGTTCTCTCAATAGTGCCCTTAAGTCTCCCCATATTTCTCCTGTTCAGATGATCAGAAGCCAAACAGGAAGAAAAAATGCTGAGCTGTGTAAAGAAAGTTCCCATAATGCCTCACTCCTGCACAGACATGCAGACCAAACTGAACATGCCCAGTTAGTTAGACTATTGGGCAGATTTACTAAGACACTCATTCGAACATTCCAAGCATATTTCTGACTAATTTTTTGTAGCTTGCACAACTTTTTCGACGCCCGTGCGTCTTTTTCGTATGCTTGCACGGAAAAATCGGAAAGGTTAGCATGCTGTGACATTTTGTGACTTTCGGATCCCCAATACGATATTATCGTGACTAATGCGATTTTTTCGTAAGCATTTTCGGGATATTTGCGATCTTCAGAAATTTTCGTTTCCAATCCGAATTTTTCCCATTCGGGATTCGAACTCGTGTTTTGTTAAATCTGCCTCTAAGAGTCAGCTTCCAGAGTTCTTAGCATTCTTGAGGGAGGGGGGAGCAGGAGAGAGCAGAAAGCAGAAAGCTGCGTGTCTCTGGCACAGGAATTACAGACACAAGAAATCTTTTTTCAGAGAAGTCAGTGCAGCGTTTCTGTGAGTGCTTATGGCTGTATTTACATAGAACTTTCTGATAAAGCTTACTTAGTTTTTACCTTTCTTTCTCCTTTAATATCCTCACCCAACATAACCCCTAGGAATCTGCTTTAAAAATCTGTATATTGTGACTGTGAAGCAATTATATATTTATGCAATATTTATAGCTAAAGCCGTGACTTCTGTTGTACATGGGGCAACTTTTTGCTCAGAGATGTAGTTTTTTTTCCTCAAATTTCAATGTGCAAATCTGGGCTTAGATTCAGTTTGGTTTTCAGCCAAGTCTTATGTGAATGGCTTGATGTTTGCCAGAATGGCAGAATCTACAAAGGATGGATTCAGTGCAACCCCAGTTGAAAGAAGTGTAAAATAATTTTGTATGGCAGGCTTTTAGCTCCTTTTAGCTAACTTTATCATAACACTACAGGTTATGCTGTGTAGTTTACTTTTGTAGCATTGTATTTACTCTTTCAGAGTACTTTTACTTACAATTTTTGCTTATTTATTAAAAAATCAGAATATAAAAAACTGGATTGGATAATGGTAAAAAAAAGTTTGAATACCTTGAATTAAATAAATGGTTTACATTTTGCTTAGGACAGCGTTCACTGACAATGACAACTGATAATACAGGACCTTGCGAGCTTTTAGATGCAGTTGTACATTTAAATGTTTCAAGTATTTTTTTTAGCTTAATAAATACTTGATTTGAAGTTATAATTCCAGTTTGAATAGTAGTAAATAGTAAAATGTATGCATTTGCCCCTTCGAGTCAAGCAGCATTATGCTTTCTAGTCATTTCCATATACTTCATACCAGTTTATATCATTATTACTTTTTGTTTGTTTTTGAAATACAGGTATGGGGATCATTATCCAGAAAGTTCTGAATTACGGAAAAAGGCCATCTCCCATAGACTCCATATTAAAGGGGTTGAATTAGGGTGATAATCTGAGAGAATTTACAATTGGTCTTCATTTTTTGTTATTTATAGTTTTTGAATTGTTTAGCATGTTGTTCAGCAGCTCTCCAGTTTGGAATATTGGCAGCAATCAGGTTGCTAGGGCCCAAATTACCATAGCAACCACACAGTAGCTTGAATGAAAGACTAGAATATGAACAAGAAAGCACCAGAATAGAAAAATAAAGTAATAAAAAATGACAATAACAATAAAATTGTAGCCTCACAGAGCAATAGTTTATTGGATGCTGGGGTCAGTGACCCCCATTTGGAAGCTTGAAAGAGTCAGAAGAACACTAATAATTTAAAAACTATAGAAAATAAATTATGATGACCAAATGAAAAGTTGCCAAAAATTGCCCATTCTATAATATACTAAAACGGTGAACAACCCCATTAAGCAAATAATTTTTTTTTTATTATAATAATAAAACAGTGCCCTGTACTTGCCAGTAACTAAGCTACATGAATCCATATTGGTAGCATTTATGTTTGAATGATTTTTTGTAGATTTAAGGTATAGTTTTCCAAATTACGGAAAGACCCTTTATCTGAAAAAAACAGGTACCAAGCATTCTAGATAAGGAAGTGAAACACACGCGCTCCTGATTGGGCTGCAGACACTGAGGGCCCCAGTTAGCTGTGTTTAAACCTGTTTTAACTGCTTTTCCATTTAAATATTTTAGAACAAAATGTCTTATAATGCTGTCCTATCTTAGGCTATATATACACTGAGTTTAGATTTTGCCTTTACATTCTCTTTAAGAAATAGTGACTCAGATTATGGAGGACCCTTTATCCAGAAAACCCCAGGTACCAAGCACTCTGGATACTAGACCCTATACCTGTATGATTAAAAAATATTGAAGGTTTTAAAAATTACAGGGGTTTTGTAATAAAAGGCACTAAGGTTTCCCAGGAGCATTAATTCTTACCAACCAATCAGCAGGTAGAATTTACTGGTCAAATATCTTAAATATCTTATTAAATATATATGCTGTATGTTACTGCTCCTGGGCAAACACAGTGACTTTTATTACATATGGGGTTTAGAACAAAAACTTGCACACAGGACATACTGTAGACCTAGCAGACTTCCCAGGAGCTTCAGGAAGCTCTTGGTGAGTACTAAACGTCTTCCCAGAGAGACTGTTAGAGATGACATCCCTGGCATCCAAAGGATTAATATTCATATGAGACTTTCCAGCTGGAAAGGAAATTAAAGTTTGCTGTCATGAGTACTTATTTTGCGGCACATATTAAAATGATAATAAGAGAATGTATAAATCAGCAAACAATTACTGGCCAGCTTTGATACATTCATCACAATGAAACAGACAAAGACCTCTAACTGTAAGTACATTACAGCTTTGTAAGTAAAGCAATTAGTGCCAGAATGGTACAATAAGAAATTGAAAGCCTATACTTAAGAACTTCCCATTATATAGTGTAGCTCTTTGCTGGTCTGCTCTTCCTAATAAAGCTTCAAGCATGCAATGAGGAATTTCAATATCCAATGGAGTGTTTATGCCAGAATAGCATTTCATGCTGCTAGAAAATTGAGTTTAATAAAATTATCATTGATGGGAATTCTGTTCATCACACAACACCTTCATCTCCTCAATATTTATTCTAAGGATGAAAATAGAAATATACCTTTATTTCCTGTACCCTTAGGCAGCTACTTTATGCTACAGTGTTCACAATATTTCTTAGTAGCAAGTTTCATATGACCAAATTAGCTGTTTGAATTGTGCTGCATCCCTTATGGGATTGGCAGGTCTGTTAATGGATCTGAATATCAACCAGGGTGATAAACCATCCGTTTGTAGTTACTGTGGGAATGTAATAAAAGTCATTAACAGAAAATATATGTGTAATATGCAAACAATTTTCCTTTGTGCAAAGAAATGTCCCTGCACAAATGTAGCAGCCTCCAAACAAATTGCTAAAAGATTGCTGAGTGCTTTTCTAAGCAATTTTTCAAATTACAGTAAATATTATGATTATTATTTGTTTTTGTAGTTTGCAAGATATTTGTAGGGAGGGCAACCAGCAGTTCACATCTTACACATATGAAGGTCACAGAAACTTCAGTCAAACATGCAACAAGCGGCATTCAGTTGTTTTTCAAAGAAGCATACATACACAATAGTACAACATTCAATGCAGACTGATCACACAAGAATATACTGTCCAAAGGATGGCTAGGTTGGGTTCTCACACACATCTCCAGTCCCTGGGAATCCCTTTTCCTCACCTGTCTCAGCAATCCAACACTCCCTGCTGTGACAATTTGCTATTCCTACCAGACCTTTTCTCACTGGCAGACCTCTGATCCAAAGCCTATGAAACCCCTCTCACCAGCCTATTCCTGTACACTTGGGTCCCTATTTTGTGGATGATCCACTGGGAAAATTATTCCCGCTACCCTCTTCATTGGAGCACTAGGCGGCCCATGCTACAAAACCTGTTTTAGACACCTCATGCCTACTCCACTTCCCCCTTACCTATCCTTGCCTTCTTCTATTCTTCTTCTATTCTGGTCCATACTTCTCCTCTTCCAGCTCGGTGTGCGGTGCTGCCCGCCCATAAAGACAGTGACCCCGAGTGTGGCCCCATTTTATACACTTTTGCCTCTAACACCCTCTTGTGGCTGGTAGTAAGCATTACACCAAACATATTTTTTCTAATTGAGCAAAATCACACCCTACATTTCTGCCGCCCTAGGCCCGGGCCTTTGTGGCCTCACCACAAATCCGGGCCTGGTCAGAAGAAATTCCAACTGAGGTCTGATGTTGTTATGCTTAGAAAGAAGGGCCATCTGAAATTAATTCGTTTTTTTTGTAAACAGAGCAACATTAGAAAACGTTGCACTTCTCTCTTAAATTTTTCTCCCGTGTGTCAGACCAGAATGGACAATGTTGTTTCAATTTATTAGCTGTAATTTCTTAAATCTTAAAAACTAAAAAAGACATTTAAAAAAACTATGCAAATTTCAAAAGTGCTCAATAGCAATTGTTTTATTTGTTTTGAGGGTTCACACCAAATAAACCTAATGGGATTGTTTTGCCACCAATATAGATTCATGCAGCTTAGTTAAATGCAATGCTATTTTTCTGCTATTAAAATACCATGTCTGCCTTGCAATGCTGGGGTTCTGAGATTGATTCCGGCATTAGCACTTATCTTTGAATGTTCTCCCCATGTCATGGGTTTTCTCTGGGTACTCCGATTTTCCTCTCACACTACAAAACATACAGGAAGGTTAAATTGTCCCTTCTATGTGTGAATGTGACAGGGATTGTAAGCTCCACTGGGGCAGGGACTGATATTATAATAATCTCTGTAAAGCACTGCAGAAATGTGTGGTGCTAAATAAATGCTGGAAATAAGTAAGATAAATAAAATGTAATTGTTTAAAAAAAAAAGGGAATAATTTGCTCCCCTATACTTTCTGGATAACAGATCCTATCTTATACTGTATACCTGTACGATAAAAATACAACATTAGGAAAGCATATTCATAAACAGTACCAGATTCATATGCTGCTTTAATGTTACATTCCTGGCTTTTAACTAGTCCATATTATTTAACAGCTTGTTACACCTTCTAAAACGTACCAGGTATCCACAGGTCTCAGCTGTTAACTAAGGGTAAGCAATTGTTGTTGAGATACAGCTCTCAGTATAACCAATCACCTAAGCTAGAGAAGGGATTCTGGGAATTGTAGCCCTACAGCAGCTGGAGATGTGCAAGTGAGACATTACCGATAAATGAACATACTACTGATCTCCCTTTGGGCTGGAAAAAAGTATGCAAGGGAATTTATCAAGCAGATGTAACACCAAAATAGTAATCTTAACAATTGTCTATATTTTCCTATAATTCTGCTTAATTGGTCTACATCAAAGGTTTGGTAGTCCTCTGTTTAAGTCTAATTTTATGTTCCTGGCTGCAACAGGCCCATATTTCTCTGCCTCTGGTATTTTTAGAAGTTAGTGTAGGTTTTTTTTATGACAGGGAATCTATTAAAAATGGAAATAGTAAATGTCATGTTTTGTTGTAGCATAATCTATCACAAACATAATTTAGTTGTCTGAATTTTTTTGGTTTACTGAATAATGTTATTTAATTTTCAACATGAAAAGTAACAATCCTTTTACGTAACAGTCAACAAGTTGTACTGTAGAAAATCTCATATTGTGGCTTAATAACTTGGCCTTGAATGCAATTCTATGGACATTTAAACATCAACATCAGCACACTATTTCATAACTCACAGATCTTCTAGACCAGCACAGTGAAGGACGCAGCCATTATATTCTGCCATTTGCTAGTGCCAGCGGTTTCATTGCTAATACAAGGGGAAGGTGTTAATGGAAATATCATATACTTCAAGCTGTAAAGAATCCCCCAGGGGTTAGTTAATGACTTGGCACTGTGTGGGCTCAGAACCTCGCTTAAAAAGAGATCCCACATGGGGTGTCCTTTTAATCGGTTCTCTGCTTCGGATCATTGTGAGTAAGTCTTGTCAGTCTCAGGGAGCTGTGGGAAAACGGACACTTCAAGCAATCATTTCTACCCCCTAATAATCAGGCACAAAGCATGCCCACTGGTGGTTAAAAAATAATATAAATAATGTTGGAAGTGTTTGGGGGAATAATTCTCTTCTGTAACCTTTTTAGAAGCACATGAAGAATTTGACTGCTTCACCAAGATCATTGCTTTCCTATATTATGTTTGTTTAGTTAAACCATAAACTATGCCAATGCAGGGCTTGGCACTCAAGCAGGCATTAAAGGGCAACCTTTGGAGATATTGTTTCTCCCCTATACTATACTTTGTTTACTGCTTTAATAGTGCTGGGTGGTCTTACTTCTATTATGTCATATTTGTCTTGGATGGTCTTGCTTCAATTAAGTCATACTTATGCTTATAAAAAATAAACCTGATTTTATTGCCATTGAATTTTCTGCAATTTCACCACGTTTACAGCTAATTGTTTATGGTAAGTATTTTACCCTCAGTTGGTCACTATAATTACTATCCTTTTTTTGTATCGTACCAACTAGTGTTGGGTGGATATGTCCCGTTTCGCCTTGCCAAAACATTTGCAAAACAGCAAAAATTTGCAAAGTGTAATGAAGTCAACAGGTGACAATTTTTTTTACATGCGACAATTTTCTCTTATTCGCACAACTTTTTTTTCACGCCAAATGCATTTCAAAGTCAATGGATGTTCTTTCTCACCTCTACTGCTTGACAATTTTTTCTTACATTAAAGTCAATAGGCATTTTTTCTCTGTGGAATTTTTGTAGCAGCAAATTTTTGCTGCAGTTTAACAAAAAAAAATTCCAATGTCAGAATGTGGAATTTCGCCATGAATCCGTGCCTGGTGAAAAAATTAGCTAGTACCAACATACCAAACTCTGCATCATTGAAATCAGTACCTGCCCCAGTGGAGCTTACAGTGTAAGACCCTATCATATCCAGACACTGTAGGTCAGTATTATCAGGAACCGTCCAGGAATCAAACTGAAAACCACAGTGCTAACAGCTGCACCACCGTACTGCCCATTTGGCCACAAAATAGTTTTAGATTCTTTTATCCACACAGAAGAACCAAGTTATCTATGTTTTATAGAAGTGGTGGTTGATGTGTCACATGAATAGTTTTAAGGATCTATGCAACAGGCCATAGTCACTTGGTTATGTCACTTTATGGGTTGCTCTGTATTTGGATCTGTAGGTGCTTTAGGAACTAAAGATTAGTGAAATAACATCTAAGTTCTATAACACCCAAACCAAGAAAATGAGTCATTAATGAATCATTAATGAATATCATTGCCTTTGAATTAATCATACTATCTCTTAATGACTGGCTGGCAGTTAATGAAATGAGTGACTGAGACTGACTTCTAATGAAGTCAAGTGTCAACAGTGAGTGTGTCTTATTATGAACGATTGAAATGGTCTTCTAATGACATTGGATGTATTGAAATGATTGATTGGTGCTCCTTCTAATGCACTGGTGACAACATTTCATTGACCAGTCTACACTCCAAGAGAGTTATATATTACTGTGTTGTAAAAGTCTTACTTTGATTTTATCTGATTTTATTTTACTGCTTATGTTTATATTTGATAAAATCTTGAATGAATTTGACATGGGAAAAATTGGATCTACATTTTAAAGGGATGCCTATCATCACAGAATTTACTTTTATAGTCTGTTATTTTTCCACAGGTTTAGCTAATGCTGTGTTATATCTGATGACATGAAAGAAAAAAAAGGATATATTTCTGTATTCTTACTGAAGACATAGCATACTGTATTTCTCATAACCCCTGGGGATGCAAGTGCACTAAGGAGCAAACATGGGCGCTTACACGCAATCAGTGCTGTGTTTGTGAACGGAGCTGCAGGTCTGAATGATATACAGTTCTGTGGCTATGCAGCTATATCAGCACACCCAAATGCAGCATGAAAAGTACAAACAATGGCCCATTGCACACTTTTGGCACTTTGCATGTTGCACTTGGGTTCACAAATGAGCCTTCTTGTGGTTTGAGTGATCAAGTCTGGTGCTGTTGCCTCAAATGTTGGTTCTTCAAATATTTTGCAGCAGAAGCCCCTGCATTTATACTGTATTCAGCAAGTTGTTTAGCTTTGTCAACTATCATAATGTAAACTTGTCCATTCACGCTATGATGTATAATGAAAGTTCTTCGATAAGACTATTCTGTGCCCTTTAGAATATCTGTGTCTGATTTTTTATGTAAACCAATATTACGCCAATATATACAAGGCCTTAGTCAAATGATGATAAGGATGTTTCAACTGAATATTTTTGGAGACCCAAGTGCATTTGTGACAAAAGGTTCAGTTTTACGATTCACGTTATCCAATAATAAGAAAGCACAGCTGCCCAATCTCTACTCACAGTGTAACTACATGGGCCTGCAATTACTAACTGCAATTACTAACTCTATGCATGTTGCTGGCTCCTGAGTGACCCGTGCATATGTATATGTATTTTTTTATTGGTCCACCAGATTTCTTTCTAAAGTAAACACATCTAAGATTCATCAAGCCCTATTTTGTGTGTTTGTGTGAAACTTGGCAAGGGGCGCATGTGTTACACTATTGTACAACTCAGCACATCTCCAAGATTTGTATAATCTTACAAGTTTTTGGATTGCTTTCTAGCAATTCAGCACCATCAAATATATGTATATAAATTTGTTCTTCTCTGAATATATGATTATGCCAACAAGAATACAGAGCTGGGACATCTGCTCTTTCCTTCCAAAGAGAAAAAAATCAGAAATGAAACCAGTAATTAAGACTTTTTCAGCTTTTCTTATTCAAAACCAGAACTATTATGCAAATGTTGAGCAATTTTCTGCCAAGCGCTTCTCTTCAACCACACTTTGCTACACAGCAGAAATAGTTACTGTACTGGCCTAAATCTAAGCTGTTTTTTTTTTTTAAATGTATAAATTGGTGTAAATAGTATGAAATATCCCACTCTATTTAATAATCCATTCATAAATAGCACTGTCTTGCTAAAAGTGTAACTCGGTGCATCATTTTTAACTTCAGTTGTTAGCATCTAAAGAGCGTGGGTGCCTTATGTACACATGAACAACTGCCACTTGGCATAGGTGGAAGATGGCATAGCACAACACTTTCCCAATGTTAACAAGTGTGTATAATACATTGTCATGGCCAGCCTGGAAATATGAGATAATCCAATTTAGGTTTTTTACGTTTGTTGGTAATAATTTAATGGATGCTTTGTGGTTTTTGCAGGAGGCTTTGATTATGGCCAGCATGGACCATCCACACCTGGTTCGACTTCTGGGCGTGTCTTTAAGTCCCACAATTCAACTTGTTACACAGCTAATGCCCCATGGATGCCTGTTGGACTATGTGCATGAACATAAGGATAACATCGGGTCACAACTCCTTCTTAACTGGTGCGTCCAGATAGCAAAGGTAAGCACAAATCTTCATTGAGACAGAAGCCAAGACACAGTTTATTAAATAAACATCATGCAGGTATGAACCCTTGCTACACAGCTGCTCTTTCAGCCAAATAGGGATAAAATATTTTGGCTTATTTACAAAAAGGGAGCAAGGTGAAAATTGCCCATAGGTGTAATACTGACACTAAAAAAACGAAACTTTAAAATATGTTGTGTTGGCCGTCCACGCTGCTGTGTTGAGCCATTTTTTATAATTCAGAAAACGTATTGGTGTTTCCATATACAAATGTCACGCTTTCTAGCAATGGTGACAAATTTTCAAAAGCGCGGACTAAGTGAATTTTAAAATGTAAATGCTTTCAATGCATTTCTATTTGCTCGTTTTACTGGTCCTTCAAGTAGTAAGCATTTTTTAACACTTCAAACCAAACCCTGAATATTCACAAAATAAAAGGTCACCGAGGGGAAAAGGAATTATTTAGAATATCAATACCCTTTTGCTGCTTTTATAGTTGTGTGCTTGAAAAAAAAGGCAGTTTTTACACTGGTGTTTCCTTCTGAGAGATAAATGTTCTGAAAAGATCTGGTCCCCAATGATGTTTTCTGTTTTATGTTTATAATGTAAACAGCAAGGAATGTAGCGGAAAGTCATTCATACTGTATTTCATTTAATATCCCTTGATGTGCAACTGACTCCATAGTATCTCTTTGGAAGATCAAAAGGCTCTTAGCTTACAGTCTCTGCCATTATTAAGCAAGAGGCTGAAGGATGTTATAAGCATGGCAAACTGATGGCTCTCCGTCTGTTACATTTCATATAGGAAATGAGTGACAGGTGGCACATATGGGCCACGACAACAGTTTGCCAAGTGGGTAAATGATCTTTCAATTTATTTAATTTATCTATAAGGTGCCAGCAACCGATTCTATAGAACCATGAAACAGCATTGCATACAACGACTGCCCTGCCTCTGCCGGTATCTGCAATTCCTTTCTCAATATTCAGTATTCCAGATTGCAGTAAAAATATCATGGACAGAAATGTGTTTATAGATATCTCAATGCAACCAAATATTTTCTTGTTCCAAGCTCAATTCCAGAATCTGTGTGTCTGTGTCTGATAGGCTAAACCATGGGGACTTTTTAAAAGGAAAAGCAGGTATAGGATTTGTTATTCAGAATGCTTGGGACCTTGGTGTTTCCATAATTTATATCACCATACCTTAAAAGGGTTTTTCCCCTTTGAGTTAACTTCTGGTATGATTTATAGTGATATTTTGAGGCATGTAAGATGGGGGTATGGCACTGCAATAGAACTCTATAGTTAGACAAGCCGTAGAGATCCTACCTTGTGGCTACTAAATCACAATGATCCTAAGTAATATCTAGAATTCCCTTTTTAAAGCAAAACAGGACTGCAGTTTTTTGCCAGAAAAGAAGAAAAGACATTTATACAAAACAGTTGCAAGAATATCATAGACACTTCCACACGATAGCATAATGACTATGATGACAACATCTCTATAATTGTACATAACAATTCTGACAGTTTCACCTCTACTTTTTTTGGCCAAAATCTGATTATACGCATAGCTGATTGTGATGATGTTTAGATATAATTGGAAAACATTTCTCAGAATGTTCTCAAAGGCATCCAGAGAAACAGTGCAAGCAATGATAAATATTTTGGGCACTATAATACCTAGGAAACTGCAGCTACACAAGATCAGCTTAGCGTATCATTACTCTGTGTCTACCTTTTTGAATTTGTGTTTGTAGCATTTTTTTCAAAGCCTGGATCCAACAAGTATGAATTAAGATAATGTGATTCTTACACAATATCTGAAGAGGAACGCTACAATACAAACTCGCACCCGGCTGGCTAAGCAACTGTCTAGCCTCTTTGCTGAGGGTTGCCAAAGCTTTACTGTTCTCTCATTACACTACAATAAAAGCTACAAGCTGGGATTTGTTTACAAGTTCACATCAAATGCAAACAATGTGACATCTCTGTCTTGTTGGAGATAGGGGAGTCCAGCCCCCACTGTGAAATCCCGGTGTGCCAGAGCCTGTTTCCCGAGAAACCAAAGCTGCGTCTTGGGAAGGCAGCAGGGAAAATACTCTGCGATTCTCAGTGGCGCCTGTAATAAAACAGTATGGTAGCTAATTAAATATTGATTTTGGAAAGCTACTTATCCAACGACTGCAGTATACACACAATAAATCTAATTCCGCTGTGCTTAACACTAAGTATTTAGATCCTTGTTTTGTAGTAAATTAACTGTGTTAACACTTTTCCTGCTGAAAGCAGCACACACTCTTTTAAACTGGGAAAGATGTATCTTTCTTGGTACTATACAAGAAACGAGTATCAGTCGTTGAAGGTATGTCAGATTATGATCCCACATGCTACCAGTCATTTTGTTTAGTGATGCTATTGGTACATGGATAAAGAACTGGTTGAAGGATATTTTACTGGGGGGTAGTGGTGACCTGCAGTGCGCTGGGATGCACAATTGAACTTATCCAAGATGTGTTACCTTTCACGGTGGAAATGTAAGGTTATGCAAATATTTGCAGGCTAAGCTTAATGGGAACAAGACAGGTGAATACTTGATGAAGAACTTATAAACTTAGTTGTAGCAAACAATGGAAGACTATAGTAGGAAGGGCCAGCATGGTACTGTCTTGCATTAGAAGGGGTATAGCTTAAACATAGAAGAGAATGATTCTTCCCCTTTTAAAGCACTGGTAAGGCCTCATCTAAAATATGCAATGCAGCGTTGGTTCCCATCATTCAAAAGGGGCATTACTGAAATGCAATACAAATATGCTAATTCATAAGGAAAAATTGGTGCTTTTTATCAGGATATTAAATGCTATTATAAATGGGTAGTGTGGGATCTTTGTTCACATAGAAAATAGTAGGCCACCCATTCAGAAAAACTGAAGCTGTGCAAAAGTAATAAAGCTGTGGAACTCCCTCTCTGCAAGTTTTAGTAAGGGGTCTAATGGAAGGGTTGATCTTGATGGATAGTTTTCTGTTTTCAACCACAATTAACTATGTAACTATGTGATAAAGGGAAGGGTATGGATTATGGAAGATCTCACTCATGAAAGTTTGGCAAAGTTGGCATATTTGTACACTGAAGAGATGCTTAGGGAAAGTAGAATCACAATATACATAGAAAGGAACGACATAATAATGCTTTATTCATTAAAATGTGTTGTTATCATAAGGCAGCCATATACACTGTAAATGTGTTTCCCCGTGCCATATCCCACTGATCATGCAGGTCGAACAGACGGATACCGTATGAGAGTTCATACATGTTATGGCCATCTTTCTATTCATCTAATAAATCAAAACAGCAGGATTGCTGTGTCATGGACAGATGGTAAGTGCAGGGCTCTGCTGCACCTTGTACTTTTTGGCACTCCTTAATTTGTGTGTCATTTTGATGTTCTGGCCCTGACCCACCCATCATAAATGCATTGCTGTATTTATAGTAAAAGGGCAGGTCCTTGAGCTCCATTCTGGAACTTTGATTGGTTGCAATGGGTTACTGCACCAGGCAAATTTACCCTGTGTTAGTAAATAAGCTAAGATGTTAAGATGAGGGTGCAAACAGACACAACTTAAAATATTCTGAAATTAGTTCACAAATTCGGAAATATGTTTGTTTAAACTCCACTACAGTTTGGTGGGTTTGTATCCATATAGCAGCCCCTTTAATTAAAGAAAATGCAGTTTTTGGAAACTGAGGCTATAGCAAAAGAAATCATTTTGATTTTTTTATTTTTGTTTACTTAAAAGTTACAAGAACTAAATTTAAACAAAAGCAAACTGTAAGTCAGGTTCTGTCTTATATTAACTGATTAATGCCTTATGTTTGCCTTTTTAATAACCTTTGCAGCTTTTTAAATAACCTTTGTGTTTTGTTTACTCAGATGGATATATTTTGCCTGTTTTAGCACCACAGAAGAAAGACAGATATTTCCCTTGAATGAATTGTTGTGAATGCCTGGCAGCAGTAAAGTGCTTAACAAGTTAGTGTGCATTTGTGAGGCATTGAATTAAAGGTGTCACAGCAGCTCATTAGTGAACTGTTTCCTTTATTAGGGCTGTTAAGCTCATAGCAATGTGCTGTGTCCTGCTAATGAGAGAGATGGTGCCTGTTTATTTCTGTGGGATTACTGTTTAATTATACAACACATTGGTTAGAAAGAAACAATTATGTTGTTGGTGAAATAGGTCCGTTGGGATTTGAGAGTACATAGACAGACCTAGGCCATTATTATAAATAGTTTGTTTATAAACACTGGGGGCAGCAGGTCATAGACTATTCTGCCTTAAATTATTTATGTCCGAATAGATCTCAAAGTTACATGATGTTTTAAAGGACCTGTAAATCCTACGTTTTCCTACCATGCATATAAGTTGGGCACATCAGCCCACCCTATCCCTACCCCCATAATTTTTACTGCATATATCCCCTCTGTTCACCAGTACCATCACATTTTCCTAAATCAAATAGCAGCTTTCAGTCGGCAGCCATTTTTCTCTATAACTTCATAAGTGACATTTGCATCTGCAAACAGCACATGTGCACTGTAAAATTCATGCAATTTAGAATACAGGCTTACACAGGCATAACGTATTTTGATTAAAAAAAAGTCCTGCTTGGATTGTGCCCTGTGATGGTTAAGCTGAGCTCAGGACATAAGGTTAGGAGAAAAATCAAGTTTCTCCAGCAGAGTTCACAGCTAGAGCAGAGTTTCTATGGAAACCAGCATGACAAGGGGACTCCTCAATTGCCCTTCGCTTTCAACCATCCCTCTGAACCCCATTGTTGCATACCTTAATAAAACACCAGGAGCCAGAAATGGGTAAAAAGAGGCCACAGCATTTATTTACATTTTATCAAATAAATAGGACCTTGCCAGCCTCACCCCAAGGCAATATTCAAAGCCAGAATTCCATAAGAGAACGCTACTATGCTCTGCTGTCCCTTACTGAAGACTTGAGATCAGCACTATGTTATTATATCCACCACTGAGTATTAGGCTGCAGAGAGGATGGCCCCAAACTCTGCTACCAGCAGGAGCTGCATCTCCCACCATGAGAGAAGTTCGGCAGCCCTGCTGCCAGTCCAGAATCTGCAGTGCCTCGATGATAGGAAATCCAAGCAGGCTGTCACCTAGCACAAGCAGTAGTAGCGTCTGTATCAATCAACCCACCGTGCAGTCAAAGGAGAGAAGCTCCTTTCTCCCTCTTCTAAAATTTCCTGTGCAGTACTCTGGCAAGGTCCTACCGCTGCTGTGACAGATACAACTTAAAATACATTACCATATAGCCACTGTTTTGATCCAGAGGAAGGCAAAAAACCCAGCCTGAAGCCTGTGCCAATTATGCCTCAAGAGGGAAAAAATTCCTTCCTGACCCCTCTGGCTATCGGAAAATTCCCTGGATCAAGGATTGGACTTTCATTTAACATAAATAATACCATGCAGACTCTCACATTCATACTGTATAATGTTACCGAAACCACAATATAACAGGGCATATAGGAAAACATTCACATTCTGTTATTAATAGATAATATGAGAGCATAAAGAAGAGAATATCCTGGCATTTTACAAAATATGCAAAAATAATGGGAGGGTGGGTGGGGTGTTTCTACCTGTTCAGGAAAAAGGAAGTGAACTGCTTCTCTTGTGACATCTCCACCCCCAGCCCAGCTTTTCCCCTCCTTAACTTATTGCTTCTCACCCAATCACAGCTGCATCTGATTTGCCAATCTTTAAACATAAAGCAGTGTAATCTGGCTGCTGGTCATTCGGATCCCTTGTGATGCAGCCCCTGCGTTTATAGCTTCAGGGCTTCCTGTATGATCTCTTCATTGGCTAGACTGGAGGGTGTGTTTGGTAACCTGAGTTGAGAAGAACTGAGCATGTTCAGTAAGCCAGAGCCAAAGTCAATTCCTAAGGGAGGGGGGAAGTGAGTTAGAGGAGGAGAAGGAATCCTGCGTGATTTTTTTTTGTAACTTATATTTTATTTTTTGTTTATACAGAAAAAAAAAAATCAGAAGAAATCAAGCTTAATACAATGCAATATGAAAGCGTATATTGAGTATCAGTCATCTAGTGGAAAAGAAAAATAAAACATTGCTTCGAATGATAGATTGTGTGCTTTATATCTTTAACTATCAAAGTCTTACCAATCCTAACGTGGAGAGGAATGTGATCATGAAAATCAAATTATAGAAGGCAATAGTAGTATAACCTTGAAGGATAAAGAAACTATAATAGTAACTAACAAATTGGTTAAAATTGGAATTTAAACGTACATGTGAGTGGTGGATGCTAAATCATAAGTGTATGGGGAAACTGAGAGAGATGTTGGAGGCAAAGGATCAACAGAGAAAGTAAATTAGATAATGAGTGGCGACCAGAGGCGATAGGCGGGTGTCTCCAATTTACACTTAATGAAGTGGCTGGGCCCCGCAGTTCCCAGAGATCTCAGACATTAAGATATTGAGGAATATTGTTATGGAGAGCAGCTATCCCGTATTCAAATTTCCTGTTAGAGTTTACCCGGTTCATTATCTCGGCATGGTGGGTGCTACAGATGTTTTCCATTTGGCTGCGATAGCCAGTCTGGTAGCTGTAAGTACTTGATTGATCAGGGCCTGTCCGCTGTTGCACATTTTCAGGAATGTCTTCCCTAGTAGCATTATGGAAGGGTCTAGAGGGACCACACCGCAGAATAAAAGGTTTGCTACTTCTTTCCAGGTAGATTGGATTATAGGACAGTCCCAGAAAATGGTTGCAGGGATGCCTGCATTCCACAATTTCTCCAGCAGGTTAAGGCGTGATCCAGAAAGAGCTTGTGCAGTTATTCTGGAGTGTGGTACCAGAACATCAGAATTTTATATATGTGTTCTTTTTGTCTAACGCATGTAGCCATTTTCCTTGCATTGTCCCAAATATTTGTCCAATCTGTTTCGGATAATGGTTGGGGAAGAATTGTATCCCATTTGTCCATATATTTATGCTGATTTTGTGAGCTATCTGGTGGGATCATGAGGATGTTATAGAGAATAGAAATCAAGCCTTTTTGTGGGAGGCCTTTTTTTGCTGTTATTTCAAATATCGTTGGGTGGTTAGTCTTTGCTGATGTGGCGTATGGTTGTAGAAAGTGCTGGAGTTGGAAATACTCGAATTGTTTGAGGTTGACTTGTGGGGCTTTGTCTCTGGAATGGTAGTACTGTATGGTTCCGGGGTTCTAGCATATCTTTGACAGTGTGCAAATTTGTACTTAGCCCATTCTGAGAGATTAGTTTTGGTTTTATGTAAAAGAGCTTTGAAATTAAGGTCAGATATCCGGTCATAGGCTGCAGGGATATGGGTTCTTAAATAAGTGATTCAATCTGTTTTCCATTTATAGTTGAAGTTTATTTTAAAAGAGAAGGAAAGGCAAAGTCACTTGGGGGTGCCAAAATGTTAGGCACCCCAAGTGACTTAAATCACTTACCTTTTACCCCGGGCTGGTGGCCCTGTACAGAGAGAACAGCACCAGCCCGGGGTACCTGCAGCGCTTCCTCCTTCCTGTATCGCTCGCGGGCGCATGCACAGTAGAGTGAAAAAGCCAAACTTTAACAGAGAAGTCGGCATTTCACGCTACTGCGCATGCGCCTGTCGTGTAGTCCTTGCAAAACGAAGCAGGAAGGAGGAAGCGCTCGCTCCAGGTACCCCGGGCTGGTGCTGTTTTCTCCTAACAGGGGCACCAGCCCGGGATGCAAGGTAAGCGATTAAAGTCACTTGGGGGTGCCTAACATTTTGGCACCCCCAAGTGACTTAGCCTTTCCTTGTCCTTTAAGGATCTCTAATGTTTTAGGAGGGAACGCACTATATTGAGTTAGTTTGGAATTGAGATCAATGGGTTGGTTAAGGTCAATAAAACATCATCAACAAACAGGGCCACTTTGTAGTGACCTGAGTTTTCTAAAACCTCTTTAATGTCAGGGTGGGGTCTAATGGCCGCCGCAAGTGGTTCTATGCTTAAGGCATATAGAAGAGGTGATATTGGCAGCCTTGGTGAGTTCCATTAGATATTGATATAGGTTTTCCAGATTGGCCTGGTAGTTTTAGATAAATTGTGGGGATGCTATAAAGATTTAGAGCAGAAAGTTAGGGGCCTGTAAGATTTAAGTGTTTTAATAGTGTAAATAGATAGGGCCAATTTAGTTTATCAAAGGCCTTTTCAGCATCAAGACTTAAAATTAGAGACAGGGTTTTCTGCCTCTGGAGTATTTCAATAAGATTGATTACCCGTCTAGTATTATCACCTGCTTGGCAGCCCTGGACCAACCCAACCCGGTCTCTATGTATGAGCTTTAGTAAAATTGGGGCTAAACGGTTAGCTAAGATTTTTTTAAAAAAAGCTCAAGGTCAGAATTTAAGAGAGCAATTGGCCTATAATTTGTGCATTGGGTAGGGTCCTTGCCTTCCTTTAACGATAGCAAAAGATGGGACATTAAGGAAGTATTTGGAAGTGGTGTGCCCTGCATGAATTGGTTAAATAGTTGTAATAGGTAGGGTGACAGTATATGGTGATAAAGCTTATAATATTTGTATGGAAAACCATTCAGCATTTTTTTGAGAGTAAAGGCGAGCTCCTCTGCATCTATTTCTTTATTCAGGATACGTAGGTCACTATCAGTCTAAGTCTAAATCTTTAAGAAAATTATTTATAAGGGCGCTGCAGCCTTGTTTTAAATTATTGAAAGGTTTCAAAAAGGCTGTTCACTGATTATATTTTTGTGTGTGGGGTTTACATGTCCTTTAAGGTGGCCGTGTATGGGGCCCTCCAATAGGCCTACCTGACTGATATCTGGCTGAAAATTGGTCAGATGTCTATCGGGGAGGATTGAGTTTTCCATCGGATCAAAGATTGGCCCATTGATGCTGTCCGATGGCTCCTATTCCCATCATTGCAATTAGAGTGTTCGACCCTAAGGCCAAACAAACTGGTTAGGTAGGCATGTAAAAATATAAAAATCTCTTCTTGAGTATCAAGGGAAGGTGTATATAGGTCTAAAAACAAAAGTGGGTCATCTGTCTTCTTTTTCTTTTCTATAGTTCATGTGGTTTACCCTTATTGGTTATAGGATCATAGTGGGAACTTTTAAGTGGGAACATTGTAGTTCCACATTCCCCTTTTCCTTTGCAATAATAATTTGCAATTATAGATGTTTTATGTATTATTATTTTTGGAAGCTGTACCAACTCCCCCTCCTTTTTTCCCTTTTTATCCTCCTTTCCTTGCTTTCATTTGTTCTATAATTTTTTTCCCTTATATGTGCTTAATAGAAATTTATTATGCAAAAAAAAATAGATAGCCCCTCTTTGTTGTGTATTAATAACAATGAAGGGAGCCTAATAGAAGATTGGAGATCAGCAATCATAAAGCACAATGTAGCAGTTTACAGAGCTATTTTAGAGAATATATTGTCTGACTAAAAGTGGGTTAGTCTCTGGTTGCCAGAATGACAGATGCACCAGTTATGAACCAATATCACATAAGCAAATAATTAGCCAATTCCAATAATAAACTCAACCTGGATAGCTGCTGAACAGTCCCATGCTGATTAATCCATAGGTGAGTTCATTGTGCTTTGTTAGGGGATTAATGACTTTTGTTAGAGTAGTGGAAGAAGAGAGATACAGATAGTAGAAGAGGAAACAGATAGTGGTGATAATTAGGTCTTATGAAACTAAAGCGACTTGTTCGTAAGATGAAACTTTAGACCTGTTTATTTATTGTTATAACCACAAATCAGTTGGCATAAAAGTATTGTATCCGAGCCTGAGGCACAAGGGCGACATTTACATACGCATTCTACTGTTCCAAGGTGCACCTCTTGTAAATTACCCATTTAACAACATACTTTATAATGGAATCATTATTATGTTTTACCTTTTAGTTTTCTTCTAACATTATACACTGTGTATCCACAAGTTGTAACTGGGGCTCATACATTTGAACACTTTTGATTTGGGATAAAAATATCTGGATAAAGCATAAACAATATTTACATGTAACTACCCATAATATCTAGATGTGGGTTAAACTTTGCTATCTGTTTTGCTTGTGTGTAAATGATAGCCCCTGGCTAGATATGAGTATACTAACACGTATTTGTTTAAATGATCTCTATAAGGATTTGGGTGAATTGTTGCACAGTTTCTTTATTTACTATTTAATCCACTTGTAAGTGAAAAGTGATTATTTATTCCATAAGTTTTAGCATAACACAATTCACACCAATTACAACATTTCGGGGAGGGGTGTTACCCAATCCCTGGTGTAAATGTTTTTGAAAACAGAAAGCTCTTGACATGTCATATTTGTAAGAGTGAATGTACAATGAGGCATTAGAACTGTTTCCATGGAGTTATTATAAAGGTTTCCAAGTAATTACTGCATTACTAGTTCTGCATTTATAGTAAATAAAATAGGAAATAAAAATAATATGGTTCACATGATATACATTAGGAAACAATTGTTCTTTATTTCTGTGGGAGAATTCAATATTACTGCTGTATCACCCCAATGTAAAGCCATACGATACGAAAGTCACGAAATTTTCGTATCCGAACGATCGTAAAATGCAGGAAAACCTTTCCAACTTTGATCCTTCTGTGCATGATTTGGAAACCTCACATAGGACTCAATGGCACTCTGCAGCTCCAACTTGGACCAAGGAAAGTCATGATACCAAAGCTTGAATGAATCCGAAACTTTCGTACTCATTGCGACAATACGATTGTGTCGTGTTTTTTTTACGCTCAGTACAAAAAAGTCGCGCTAAAATGCAAGGAACGAAAAAGTCGCAGAAAACGCGAACGGTCCGATCGAACAAACTGAAAGAAATATATTTCAAAGATGTTGGGGTTTATTAAATACGATATTGTTTCAAAAGAAAGAGATATTTGCAATACATTACCTTTTAAATCATAATCTATAGGATTTTGTTTCAACCAGTCAAATGACCTTGCTGGTAAGGTTAAGATCTGAAATGTATTTATTTGTGAAGGATTGTCTTAATTCAAAATTTGCTGTGCACTGGGGGCATTGGGGGAATAAGAGCAGGAGGGGTGCTGTATCTGTGCATCTCTTTTTGTTAAATAGCTATAATACCTCACTTCTGACAAAAACCATTCTTCTCCTCTGTTAAACTCCTTTTCCATCACTTTATGCAATTTAAATGGCCATCCTTTCCATTCCATTCTGGCCCAGTGCCACCTGTCCCTCTGCTCACCTCTCCATAACAATTTGTAGTCCAAATCCCATTTTCCTTACAATCGTCTGTTCTCTACCTGTCACAATTTCACTTCATTTCTATCCCTTACATCCCTTTGTCTCTTAAATTTCTTTTCCTTACTTTGTGTTTACTTTTTCCCCTCTACTTTTACTCCCTTCCTCCTTTTTGCACCACTTTCATAAAATCCCACAAATCTCTTCATTTTAGTTCCACTCCTGCTTCATTACCACCTGCACGTGAAAATAAAGCAGCAAGTTAGTTTTCAAAGAGGTGGTGAAACTGGAGATTATCCCAAGGCCGCAGGGGTAGGATGAAGGTGTGGCAATAGAATTATTAAATATAAAAAAATGGGCTTAGGTGCAGGGGTAGAGGGACATTTGGTGGAGTATGGGGTGATCAAATAACAGAAAATGAATGCTAAAGCACAGCTATCAAGCATTAGTTTTAAAGAAGTTTCACAGCTTATGTTATGGTTGTGAAGGAGAAACTGAGGTGGGGGGGGTGAGGGAACGATGACTTAGCAAAAAAAAGAAATTTCTTGTATCTGCTCTGCTTTTTAAAAATTTGCATCATTTATATAAATCAGGGCTTTGCCATATGTCTACACTTAAAAATAATTCTAAATATATTGTATCTAACGTTATGCTCTATAACTTACTCTTTCAAGTAAAAATATTAACTAGTATAATTAATATATTAATGAATTCTTAGTTATATGGATGATTTGCCCTTGTACTCAAACTGGTCAAGCTGGTGTTGAAGACCTCCTTTATAAACCCCTGCAGCCTATAAAACATGTGTAAATCTAGTGCCTGAATTGATTCATTGACAGGCTGTAGTAGGGCAACTGCACTCAGTAGGATCTTAGCGTTAACAAAAATCCATCAACAATTTGCATCTGTCTTAACTTGACTTAATTGAAACTAGCACATAGAGCAATTAGGGTATAGATCTTTTCTAAAAGCAGAAAACCCCCATTTTCTCGATAGAGCAGAAGATCAATCTAAACATTCCATGGCTCGATGTGTACAATTAGGTCCATAACATGTCTTAAAGACCCATAAAAAAGCTAATACATAGAGAAAGTGCTATATTATTTGACAATTTTAGAAATATTGTAAAAGACCTGCACACCTTGTTATATTATTGACCAGTGCTAACCACACATGAATGTTTGCAGTTTCCTGGTTCTGATATGGAATTCATTATCTGGAAATCCATTATCCATTATTACAGGAAGGCCATCTTCCCTAGGCTCAATTTTTACCAAATAATTCAGATATTTTATAATGATTTACATTTTATAAATAAAACAGTTTCTTGTACAGGTATGGGACCCATTATGCCAATTGCTTAGGGCTTGTTGATGCAGTCTCCGAACCGACAGCACCTATGCTCAACATTTGGCCCTGGGGCCAAACGATCGAATTAGCCTAATTTCGCCCACCAGTAGGTGGGCATATCAGGAGAAGATCCCCTTGCTTGGTGACCTCACCAAATGAGCAGATCTTACAGTGTTTGCCAACCTTTAGGCCCTAAACTATGTGACTTTAAAGCACTTGGCATTATGGCAAATTTTTTCCTATGATAGAATATTCTTTATTGAAATCACAATATTCTTATTCATGCCTTGGCCATAAAAGGGTGAAACAAGCTTCCTGTCAAAAAGGTATATAGTAAAGTACAAGGGCATGCCCCATATTGTTCTCTGACTGCTCAACATGCTATAGCTTTTCGGGATTCTATAGTCTGTAATACTGTGCAGCTTTATATTGGTGTAATCCCCCTTACTTGTAGCAATGTAGAGCAATCCCTTCTTTAGTCTCTTAATCCCACAGCAGCTGTATTAATAGACAGCACACCTCATTGATTTTTAATTATTTTTTTCGAGAGGCACTGAGCAGAACTCCCTCAGTCCACTGACGTCTCACTACTTATTCACAACCACATCCGTATTGATCGGCTGCCTAAGAAGCAGAAGTAATCCATTTTAAATACGCTTCTTTGAAAGAGAGCGGGAGCCTGACAATGCAGATTCTTGCTGTGTATTTATAGCCTATAAGAGAGAGGTTAATATGGTAAAAGAGCTGGTTCTATGGAGAAGGATAACATAGATTAGGAAATTGGACAGTCTGTTTGGAAATTTGTCAGGCGCATTTATCAGACGTGAGTTGCCCGATAACGTTTAAGGTAGGACTGTCACGTCAAGTCACAGCAGTGTCTCTACTGGCTATGGCTTCTCTGATGACATATTTAATACTATAACAGCAACAGAAAATGCAGTCTGATCATTTTGGCCATAGGGGGTCACTGGAACATTGTGCTTCAGTTACTGGAGGGCATTAATACCATACAAACATACATATAAAATTGTGTATTATCTAGTTGGCAAATAGCCTAATGATAAATCTATCTTTAGACAGTTATAAGCTTTGTGTCTTAGAAGGAACATTATACTGACCAGTTAAAGATTTATATTACTATTACCTTTATTTCCATTCAGTTCTACTAGTTATGTGCAGAACTGTAACAATAATTGCTCAGGCCCTGCCCCACAGAACTTAGTTTGCACATAAGGCTCAGGAAGATGTAGGGGCTTATTTATCAAGCTGTGTTAAAATAAATAAAATAAATGTGGTAAATAAATATACCACATGGCTATTTTAATGCCATTAATGATGAGTGAATCTGGGAAAATTAATGAAACAGCAAAAATTTGCAAAACCTGGTGAATAATTTCACTCATCACTAAATGCCAGGCAATGCTGTGTAAAATCCAATGTATTTATCAAGTCGTCTATTCATTTTAGGTGATTGCTGAGTCTGTTGTAAAATTCTGGTGTTAACAGCTGCGCTTGCATCAAGAATGCTGTGTAACCTTCAAATCTTATCTTGTTTTTTACATGGCCACTTTTACTGTCATTTTGCTGCCGCATAATTTTTTTCTATTGGCTTGAATAGTCTACACCATTTGATGCAAATTATGGCAATCTGGCTGCATAACACTATTTCTGTTGGCAATGGTCGATTCCAGGGTTCACAGTGAAATTTAAGGGCTTATTTATCAATTTTTGAGTTTGTGAATTGTGAGTTTGTTTTTCTAAATGGAAAAAAATTGCATACCGAATGGTCATTATTTAGTAATAAGGAAAACTTGTTCAAATAAAAAACTCAAATATGTAGACTTTGCTATGACAACTCCATTGACTTCTATAGAAACTCACAAGCTTTTACCTGGCAATTTTTTACATTTGAGTTCCCAGGTTTTTTGCAACCATAACTCGAATTCGAATTCAAGAAAAAAAATTGAATCGAGAAAAAAAAATCAAGGTCAACTGTTGATAAATCACCTCCTAAGTGTGAGCAGCTTTAGGGCGAGGTCAAACATAGAGTAGATCCGCTTCTCTCAGCCTTGTGTTTTTCTGTCAATCTGATCAAAGCAGATCTGGTTCCCTACGCTGCCCGTGTACCTGCGCTGAAAACTACAGTATCTGCGTCTGTAGGCACACACAGGGGAGCGTAGGTCCTCCTGCAAAATGCGAAAGTAGGCATTTATGGGTGAACCTGCGCTCTGCTCCACCATGTGTGGCTGCTCTGAAGCAGATTCTGTAGTTTTCAGTGCAGGCACACAGGCAGTGTAGGGAAGTGGATCCGCTTCTTTCAGGCTGACGGAAAACGCAGGGCTGAGAGAAGTGGATCTATGCTATTTTATACCACATGTTACCATGTTTTTCAGTGTAAATCATTTCACTCTGCTTGAAAAATAGGCCCCTAAGCTAATGTTATTTGGTGTCCTACTTCCCCATGTGAGACTCTTTGGCAGGAATCCACCTGTCATGCACACACTGGCTTTGTTTTCACTAGAAAAAAAGAAGTGCCTTAAGGGGGTATCATGATGAAAATGTACAAACTTAGTAATGGCCAATAATAGCATTTGTCAAATACGATGGCAACATCCAAACGCTATAAATATTAGATGCTATACACAGACTTGTAAATAAATGCTGCTCAGTGCTGCTGCAGAAATGCTGCCATAGGAAGCCAAAGAGAGATGATCCATGGCACAAGGGAAAGCTGCGCGCCTTTGAAATGCTCTCGCTGGAATTCAGTAGAAGTCTGTAGCAGTGATCAGCAGACTGTGGGATCTCAATTTGCTACTCACTTCAGACTTTCTCCTTTCCCTGTCCTCTAGCTGGAATAATGACTTGCCACTTACTCTCTCACAAAACTGCAGCACACGTCATATTTATCCAGAGAATAAGCCTTAGAAGCGCGCTGATCCTAAAGGCAATTTACATTCACCCCTTCACTGCACATGTTGTGGAGATACTTCTTGTCTGGATCTGAAGGAGAGAGACTCTAATCTCTGGTACACAAATGCTGCTGCAATGCATAGTGTTTTATTAAAAGCTTGACACGTGCAAAGGAGAACAATAGGCAGAGAAAATCAAGGAAGATCGAGAAGGGAAAAAATGTCTCAAAGTACGAATGTAATTTTACCAAAATCCAGTGCATGGTTGGCATAGTGTAATCCAGTCATACTTTGCTAAGTCCCTATGGAAAGTGTCTGCACAGGCTGCAATTTAAAATTCTTATATTCTAGTATGAGTGCTGCACTTAGTGCATTGCATTTCAGGCCACCACTAGGAATCTTTCATTGGGTGCGAGTTACACCGAAAGGATCCCTAGTGGTCTGAAACATGTTGTGCTAAAATCTCAATAAATGCAATGCACTAAGAAATACTAAGAAGAATACTTGAGAAGTCTTTAGTGGAATTAATTAAGATGTACTATGGCACAAGGGAGGTGGTGGCCCCTACTACTGATAACAGACTTCTAATATACGGAACATTGAGAAACAGTAAGTTACAAGGACTTGTTGGTTTGCAGGAATTTCATTGAAATTGATCCTCTTGCGTGAGTTTGCACTGCTGGCTCGAGAGACTATGAAAGAGGTTTTATTTAGCATTGTTTCCTATAAGGAGATGTCGGGCAGGCAATCGAATAATATCTATTTGTATATGTTTTTATTTGTTGAACTACTGCGGCAGGGATCTTCTTCCTTTGGTCTCTTTGGGGCACACTGAGCGGATCGTCCACTTTGCCTTCCCTTAGCCTTTATTTTGTACTCAAGCAAAGGAAAGCGTATCCACTGTCATTCACTCTTTTGTGCAGCGCCATTGACAGACACAGCGTTGGCCTGTGTGGTGCTACACTGAGCCCAAAATTGTGAAATCCGCTCAGTGTAGCTTTACGCAGGCCAAAGCCTTGTCTATCAATGAAGCAATACAAAACAGCGGATCAGCTTTTCTTCACCTGCATACAAAGTGCAGGCTGAAGCAAGTGGATGATGTGCTTAGTGTGCCCCTACACTTAGCTGTAATGTAACTGTACTTAGTATTTATTTATATTTGTTAGTGTATTGGCCACTGTTTGTTCTATGTATTTATTGTTCTGCTATGCAGCACTGTGTACATGAGTAGCACTAAATATATAAAAAAATATACATACATACATACTTCCCTATAGTAGATGCACACCTATCCTATGAGGATTAGTGCCAGACCCTAAAGTTCAGACTTTTGCAAGTAACCAAGTAGTAGCTTTAAAATATATGGGACACTGCAGTAATGGTGGCTCTGTGCATATTTTGGGGCTGCCACCTCTCACTTCTCTTTTAAATTAAAAAAAGAGAACTAAGGGCATTTGATGCAAGTAAGTACCCCGGGGATGTCTCCCTCTCCACTGGGGCTCTCCTAATACTGTCCCTTTTGCCTTACCTGTATTGAAAAAGAAAAGTAGCACAGCAGGGTTGTTGGTTGCTATCTCACTCCACTTAACCTCCCTTTCCCAGTGATCTCACACCAGGAGCATGTGTAGGTGAAGCCAATATGGAACTGTGCATGTTCTGTGTTGGTGAACGCTTGGAAGACAAGATTAATGGGAAAGTGCCCATCAACCCTGCTGCGCTACTGTGCATTTTTGGATTAGCAAAGGCAAATGGGGCGTGTGTAACACTATAAGATAGTAGTGCAACAAGTTACTAAAACAATAAATATTTTTATTAAAATAAAAGACAAAATATCTGGGTTTTTTTACATATTAAATAGGTGTATTTTGCCACTTTAAGACAATAATGCTCAATGAAACTTTTACAACTGGTTGAGTGTCGAGCCCCAGTGTCCCTTAAGAGGAGATGCTTGTGATTAAAAGTACAGTCTGATTAATGGAACACTATAATACAGCATAAAGTAAAAATTCCAGAAATGCTGCGAATATATTTTCACTGGTGCACTCATGGGTTTGTGAGTATAATATAGTTTTAATAAATATGTTCTGCTTTAAAGGTTTTCATTCCCGACAGGCACACTCTCTATCTTTGTGCTTCTATTTTATTTTTAATGAGGTTCCCTGTGCCTTATATCAGTTGGGCTGCTGTGCATATGCTGCTTCTAATGTGCCTTGTTGGAATGCCATCCTAAACTATTACCCGCTAAGCACCAAATCTGGTTGCATAAGGAGTGTTTACATTCCAAATTTAGGAAAAGCTAGTAAGGTGCAATGACATTTCTAAATTTGAACAGTAAAGCTGTGCAGCTGTTTTGGCATCTTAGTGCTGTGTTTTTTCTTATGTTTTTGTTCTGTTCTGGTGGGGTTTCAGAGCCAGTGCATTTATCTATGATAGGAAAAAAGAATAATAGTGTATGAAAAGCCATTACAATCAAAAGCATGACATTTTATGACTTTGCTATTGAAATGAATACACAGATGGCTCTATAACAAGAGAATGTGCATAAGGTATGGTTCCTGTTCTGTACAGTTTCAATTAAAACAAGCAATTGTCTGTAACAGGAGAATACATTTTCAGTAGTAATCAATACTAAAGGATAGAGGGATACTAAAAGTATTATTTAAAGAAGCAAAAGGTTGGAATGATATTTGTTTTTCCTATTATGTTGATTCTGGCGTCATCTTTAAATATATAGCAGAGGCCCTGCACGGTTTGAGAACTCCATCACCATAAGTTCAGTTTCTGCGTGACGTATTAACATGAGTCTAAACATTTTGTAACAGTAAAAGATGTCTGTGTTAGAGATGCCGCATTCGCTTCTATGTAACTGTAGTCGATTACATGTAACCACGCTTCTAAGATACTGTGATTATTATTATTATTAACATTTATTTATAAACCGCCAACATATTCCGCAGCGCTGTACAATAAGTGGGTTTCATACATTGGACATACAGAGTAATATATATAGCAATCAATAACCGATACAAGAGGTGAAGAGGGCCCTGCCCAAAAGAGCTTACAATCTACAAGATGTAACTAATATTTCATCTGCCACTGTCTGTGCTGTCAAAGTGCCCTTTGGGTTTTGGCTAAAGTGAAATAGTAGGGTGTTAGGGTGTGGGATTAACTGGAACTTTTAGGTCAGTCCCCAGTATAGTCATGGTGACAATAAGCAAGGTTGAGGTGGCCAAGACTGTGGGCCATGCTTATAAATATGTTGTATAACTTCAGTATACAGTAGATACAATTGATAAAAAATATTGTCAAATGTCTAAGCAATCAAAGGGGACACAGTACTGCATTGTTGGCAAATGCCTGAGCTGATACTTCTGGAATGGTCACAATCATAGGGGACACTGCACTTTCACTCATTCTTTGCCTTTGAATTGGATGGTAGCTCTTAGATGTTGCAGATGCTTTAAGAGTCACAGATTTTCCAGGAATCATTAAAGCAAGTGCTTGTAGTTTATTTAACTATTTAGAAGTATGTGCAGAGCAGGGATGCATGGGAAGGTGGCTCTGAGCAACAATCACATTTCCATATTTGCCCCAATGTCACAGTTCAATTTTAGATGCAATTTACCATGTTTTTTACCCAGATTGTAAAGTATTCCCCACAATTACAGCATATTGTGGACAAGAGGTACATCTGGTACAGATATACTTGTAATTTGTTGAAACCAAAACATTTATGCTGAAAATGATCTTTTAAATTGACACAGACTGCAGAGGGAACAATTGAATTACCTCAAGCTTAAATGTGTTAGTAGCTCCAGGGTTCATTAAAATGGAAAGATCAGTTAGCTGGAGTACAGTATACTGTATGTATATTACCATGAGTAATGGTGGAACTGGTGCCCATGGCCCAGACCTTCACTAGAGGGAGTTTACACAGGATCCTGAGCTCCAGGGCTCCCCTGCATCAACAGGCTTTCTTTTGTACTGAGCTCAACTACAGGGCAGGTAAATGAACATCTTTGTACAAAAGTGCCTTTAATGAATGGTATCGATATGCACAATGTCTGTGTCCATTTGTTTGCGTCCACAACTGCACCTATGGTGACAAATAAGCCCTAGGGTCTTTCTTAAAATGAACATATTTTTGTAACCAATTTTCAGGTAGATGGGGTACCTAGTCCCTACTGAAGTTATGGTCTGGAAAAAAGAAACACCAACCACCCTCTCTGCTCCCCAATCCCACAAAAAAACAAATCACAATTTTATACATTTTTTTAATTAGGAATTTGTTTTATTTGCAGTGATACAGTAGATGGTTTAGTGATTTATGGTTCCATCTGGTCCAGTGCTAGGACTAATAGTCCTATAGTCCTTATTACTATAGGTAAAAAATAAGCTGTGAGTTTATACCACCATTTAAATGTGTCCTGTATCATTATTGAAATGGTTGCTATGATCTACAGATAAAGAATGCCGTTTATGGAACTGCTTACAGAACTAACATGAATATTTTTCTTCTGAGGGTGGGAGCCATAGGATGTTACTCACTCAGCATTTTCATCATTAATACTGTGCTGCATACATTCATGTTTGTGCCTGGCTTTTTATTGCTTGTTATTTATAACTTTCAAGATATTTAAAACAAAACATAGAAAATATAAAAAAAAAATCTAATTTATCTGTGTATTGTTAAAAATGTTCTAGTTGAGCTCTGGAAAAATAAGCAATTTAGTTTATGTTCAGCTTCCTGCGGTGGAGTCTCCCATCTTCCCAATGGGGCCTTATACAGATTTATCTGAGATTGATTTAGATACCTGCACAGAGGCCATAAATTCAATAGAATTAAATAAGTGTTTCATAGTAAATCAGGAAAGCTCATTTTACACATCAATAGTCACGTAACATCACATAATAGGCAATTTTAGACCGTAACAAGAGAATATCAATAAGAGCTTTTAAAATAGCTATTACTTGAGATTTTTGCTGGAAGAATTACATATAACCATATATTAAAGGCAAAGGAAAGTTGCATTCACTGGGGAGGGGGGTGCCTAATGTTAGGCACCCCCCACTGATTGTAGTACCTTAACTGATACCCAGGCTCATTCTCATGCCAAACACCAGAAATCATGCCAGACTTTGAAAATATTAAGCACAACTGTGACCTATTTGCATCAAAGTGCATGTTCAATTGAGTTAATTTCACCAGATAGCATACAGTTGCTGTGGTGCTGCACAATTGGATCAAGAGCTTTGGCTTTGTGACTGGAATTGTGGGAAAAAGCAATGCATTGTGGGAAAAAAACATGGCAATTGCACTTGAAATTGCACTTTGCTCAATGCACTTGGGAATGTACATGTGTCCTAAAATCTTTAACAGCATTTAATCAGTACTGTGGGTATTTTTCAATAGGTCCATAAGGAAGTGTATATTCTGCTGGTTGTGTGACATTTCCTGCTTCCTGGCACAAACTCAACCATCCTGGGGTACTTTATAGATGGAATTCTAGATTTGTCAGTGGCCCTAAACATGTTTTAATCCTTGTTTTAAACCTTGGCTACCTGGCTTAACTTTTGATATTTGCTATTGTTATTGAATATTTCAGACTACATGTACCACATAAAGAGAAGCATTTGTAAATTAACTCATTGGAAACAGAAAATAAGAATGTTTAGCAGTAGCAGAACTAAACCAACCTACCAATAATTTATAAATAGAAATGAATATTGCAAAGGAAAATAACAGAACCCCTGTTTATGCCCCAGTGCAAAGAAATGGGAATATATAAAGTATGGCAATCACTGTATATGAGTAAAACTTTTTCTTACACCATCATCCTGTGTCTCGGGGGGTGTCAGGTCAGTTCCTACCAACCAGCTACCTAAGAGCAGTTGTTGTTTTAAGCAGTTAATGTTTTCCTCTTTTTAAAGCTTCTTTTTCCTACAGCTCTGTGAATGGTTCTGCCTGGAGTTTTTCTGCATAATATCCACTGGACTGCCACATGGCCAGCAGACTAAACAAATTGCATATTGTTAGCAGCCTACACTGAAGATTATTAGTAATTACTTGTAACATAAAAAAAACACTTTCCTCTCTAATGAAATGCAAGCTTTGATGTTCAAGTACTTTTAGGCACAATTAATACATGACTGAAGGTATTGTAACCCACTTAAAATAGGTCCTTATCATAATTATGTCTCTTGGATGAGAAAGTCTCATGGAACCTGTGGGGGTTTATTCTAGCTCTCTGCTGTATCCCGATTTTAGGTCACAATGGCTGTAAGCAAGCTGCATTCTCACCTGTCAGATCCCTTCTTCAGCCTGGTGCTTTTCTGACTTAATGTAGCTCATTTATTCCAGACAGGACACTGCAAAATCTTTCAGCTGAAACACAACATTCATACAGCCATCTCTTTTCTTTTATTCCATTGAAATTCCAACATGGTGTGGGATTTAACTGCACAGACCCCCCCAACCCACACCATGACCTATTTTAGAAGAAATCTCCACGTGATGCTTTTTTAAATGAGATTTCCAGTTTTATATATTTTGTATTTTCCTTTGTTACTTTGGATTGTTTAAAATTGGGTAGTCAGCATCGAGGAATTCCTGCTGTTTGCTCTTTATTTCCTCACTCAGAAATAAAACATTGGAGTTTTTTTTTTCTCTTTTCATGTCAAGAAATATTGTAAAAGTCCCTGATGATTGGTATCATTATTAAAAGGAACCTATTCTTCAGAATGCCCTGAAAAGGGATGTCCTCTTAGTGGGTATCACATAAATACTGGGAACATTAAATGAATACAGATATGGGACCCATTATCTAGAATGCTCTGGACCTGGTGTTTTTTTTTCAGATAAGGGATCTTTCTGTAATTTGGATCTACATACCTTAAGTCTACTCAAATCTTTTAAATATTACATTAATATTAAACCCAATAGGGTTGTTTTGCCAATAAGGATTACTTTATATGTTATTGCCCCCACCATGCTTCATAGTGATGTTATATGCTTCCTGCACTGCTTGCAAATATCCATGAAACCCCAATATCAAAATAATTAAAGAATTAGAACTGAGTTGTTTATTCTATAAATAAAGCCAGGATAAAAATGTGCAGTAAGTGAGTGCTCAGGTTTCTTTTACATATTGTTAAGATAGGGACTCTGCTGGCAGCAAGAATACACCTTTAATGAAATCATAAATCTGAAAGATCAGAGAAAATTAAAAATATTATCATGTTGATACTGATATATTGATGCTGTTCCTTTTCATAGCAAAACAGGGCTATTAGAAACATATGCTAACATTATATTTTCACTTTATAAATGTACAAGCTATCTCAGAATAGAGGTGTTTAACTTAGTTTAACTAAAGAGACCGTTCTGTTGAGTAACCTATCTCATCTCTTCCTGTAGCCATATTGTATTAGACATCAGTCAAATACAATTTAGTGTTTTTCTCAGACAGACTTATTCAGCTGAGCTGCTATCTACTTCTTCCCATTTTTCCAAATGAAGCTTCTTCATGCTGCTGCCCTTCAGAAATGACTGAAAGGCATGTGAGAAAGACAAGAAAAAGAAATAAAATCTATGTACTTGTGGCAAGTCTGGGCTGCATAAGGTGCAAGAACAGGGAGGGTTTGTTTTCCTGTAACACCTCCATATAAATGTGGGTTAATAATAATACCTGTACTAAGGAATTTCCGGTGGTTTCTCTAATTAGCCACAATTATATGGTTAGTTCACCATTCAGCATTTAGTATGTTATAGAAAAATATTTCTTTAAATTTATAGTTTATTAATTATTTGCCTAATTCTTCTGCCTCTTTTTAACATTCAAATGGGGGTCACGGATGCATACAATCAGGCTGTTAAACTGTGAAGCTACAATTTTATTGTTATTATTGCTTTTTACTACAATTCCCTCTGGTTCTATCCTATCTTCTGTCTCTTATTCAACCACTGCCAGGTTGGATCCTACCCAACCTTTCTTACTCCACAGTCAAATGTAAAAAGGCTTAGAGAGCAACACAAGCATTATTAAAGTTAATTGAGGTGCTTAATAAGGGCTAAGGTTGGCTATTAGGTAGCCTCTATGCACACTATCAGCTTACAGGAGGCTTTATTTGGTAACAAATCTTGTTTTTATTCAACCAAAACTTGCCACCAAGTCAGGATTAAAGAATAACTACCTGGTTTGGGGGCACTGAGAGCAACATACAAGGGGTTGGTGAGCAACATGTTGCCCCTGAGCCACTGGTTGGGGATCACTGCTCTAAGTAGTCAGCTGTAACAACTAACATAGTAAAATGCATTACTGCATAAATGTCATAAAAAAAAAATCAAAATCGGTTGAATTTTGAAAATGATACATGATGACAAAATCACACCAATTATACCTAATGTACTGTTACTGTGAGAACTTTAGAAAACACTTGCAGGTATATATTGTGTACCTCAAAACACTGCAACAACAAGATGTTTGTTATCTTGAAGCTATCAAATCTTTTATACAGGTATGGGATCGGTTATCCAGAAACCCATTATCCAAAAAATCCTTGAATTACAGTAATACCATTTTCCATAGACTAGATTTTAATCAAACTATTCAAAATTTTAAAAATGATTGCTTTTTTCTCTGAAATAATGAAACAGTACTTTGTACTTGTTCCTAAGATACAAGTAATCATTATTGGAGGCAAAACAATCCTATTGAGTTTATTTAATGTTTAAATGATTTTTATCACACTTAAGATATGGTGATCCAAATTACAGAAAGACCCCATATCTGGAAAACCCCCAGTATGGAGCATTGAGGTTAACAGGTCCCATACCTGTAGTAATGTCAAATACAGTGTAAACTGAGCCTTCTGAAATAGAAGTGGTAAGCAAAGCTGGAATTAGCCACATTATTTACAAATTAACAAAAGCACTTTTAGTATTTAATTACAGGAAGAAGTTAGTAAAGTAGAATGTTACAGTGAGTATGTGTGTTGTACTGTTCAGGCTCTGAGCAATGCTTTGGATAAGCACAAGCACACAGTGAATGTATTGTTGCCTTATCTGTCAGGACACCTGGATGCTTCATTAATAGCAAACAGCTCACAACGGAGTGAATGTGCTCTGGGCGCAGACACGGAGCATGGATTGTGTCTAACCGCCTTAGCATGCAAGTATACAGTATTAATAGAAGAAAGAGACAGATTGGACGATTGCCATGGGAGACTGTGCCATTAATGTACTCTGTGCATTGAGAGGCTACTTATGCTAAATGAATACTCACTGGAAGTAATGGGTCAATTATTTATATATTTACTTTTCACTTATATACTGTAAGTACAGGGGAGCTGGCAGAATGACTCGAACTAATTCCCACCAAAAGAGTGGTATGTTTAAAGGACCAATATAGTTTAGGGGAATCATGGTGTGGCAACCTCAGAGGGGCTCATTTTCCCAACATGCACCTGCACAGTTATCCTTAGTAACCAAATAGAGGTTAATTTTATAAGTTAGAACTGTGATCCCCAACCAGTGGTTTATGGGCAACATACTGCTCACCAACCCCTTGGATGTTGCTCCCGGTGAATTCTTGGCTTGGGGGCAAGTTTTGGTTGCCAGTTCATATAGGGGCCAATCACAGCCCTTTTGCTGAACCCAAGAAAGTTTTTTTCAATGCTTGTGTTGCTCCCCAAGTCTTTTTACATTTGAATGTGGCTCACAGGTAAAAAAAAAAAAGTTGGGGATCCCTGAGTTAGAACATGCCAGCAGAGATCTGATTGGATGCAATTTATTTCCGCACTGCTGTTGCATAGCACTAATGTTAGTAAACTATTAATTAAATGTTTAATATCCTGATCGGCCTTGTTTTGGGAACTGATATTTTTTTGACTTCATAATTTTGACCACAATGTACAGTAATCTGTGAAAGCAATTAAAATATCCAGACTATTAAGCATTACTATAAGTACATTTAGGTAGTTGCAAATATACCTCGGACTGACGATCTGCAAAGAACTTAACCATTTTCTGTGCAAAACCTTGATATCTTAACTTAATTGTTACTTATCAAACAATAAGGGCAGCCATGGAATAATGTTTTAATTATTCTGTTCCTGTATGGGTTTTAGTGGGTTTCATACTGTCTTTGTTTATATTTTTTTATAAATGTTTGAATGAAATGTAAAAACACCTTAAAAGTGTATGGAAAATCTGGATTAAGTAGATGTATTTCCTATTAAATTATTCTTATTAAATGACCCATTATTATTTATAGTTACCAATTATTACATAATCTTACTGTAAGTACTCATGACACACCTATACTATTTTCACAGGGCATGATGTATTTGGAAGAAAGGCGTCTTGTTCACAGAGATCTGGCAGCTCGGAATGTTCTGGTCAAGTCTCCCAATCATGTGAAGATCACCGACTTTGGACTGGCACGGCTTTTGGAAGGAGATGAAAAAGAATATAATGCAGATGGTGGCAAGGTAAGTGATTAATATAATCTCACGGCTTGGATTGGAATAGGCTAAAATTGGTTAATTGCACTGACACTTCTTTTTCTAGGCAGAATGTGTAACTGCGTTTTATGTATCATCACTTCAGATGTTAATGCACCAGGTTAAGTAATAAACTGGTTTATAACATTGTTCAGCAAACATTATTTATGATATCTTAGGCTTAGGTCTTTAGCTTTGCAAAGCAGTATGTGTCAATATTACATATCCTGATGTGATGTCTTTGTCAGAGTTTTAACTTGTTTTCTTGTTTAAGGTTTATATACTGTATTTGAGTTGTGTATGTGCTCCTTATACAGATGCCCATTAAATGGATGGCCCTAGAGTGTATCCATTACAGAAAGTTTACCCATCAGAGTGATGTCTGGAGCTATGGCAAGTACTTCAGTTTGCAAAGAGTTAATAAAAATGTAATATATATTGTTTATTTAAAATTTAACTAAAACTATTTCTCAAAGGTGTCACTGTCTGGGAGCTTATGACATTTGGTGGAAAACCCTATGATGGTATCCCAACACGGGAAATCCCTGACTTACTGGAGAAAGGAGAAAGACTTCCTCAGCCACCAGTCTGCACAATTGATGTCTACATGGTCATGGTGAAATGTAAGTATCATGGCATGCACACAAATGTTACATGCTTCTTTCTCTGGAAAGGAATTAGTCTACTGCCTGGAGGAGAGTGAACAATATGAATATGTTGAGGGAACTCAAAATGAAATAAAAAGTAAAGAGGTTTCTTTAACCATTTTTTTTAAGACGATAAAAGGCCCTCCCAATAGGTTTTAGAAACCAAACGTATATCCACACTTGAAAACCTTATCTATCAGAAAAGGGGAAGCCCCAAAAAGTACCACAAAATATGGGATAAATGGCTTGACTGGGCTACTTAAGATATAACTATACAATGCACAGCTAGGGATGAACTAGTTAATGGCTCAAGCACTGTTAAACTATGCTAATTGTTCATATTGATGCTTATCTACTAATTACATGCAAGATACTGTTGCTAAGTACTCAATATTGTAATGGAAGTATATAATGCATTGAATGAACCAATGTTGTGAAATTTAAAATTCAATAAACGCCTGAATTTAAAAAAAAGACGATAAAAGGACTTTAACTTTATATTCCTAGAAGACTCTCACTTTTATAGCGGCTATTTCTAGTACATAGTTTTTGCATATGTGCAACTGTATTATTGTTCACCTAGAGGTGTAGGCATGCTGCAATAATATGCAACTGAAGTTGGCTCATTAGAAAGCAAAACTCAAACAATCGCCAGCACTCTGAATGGTGGAAATGATCTATGAGTTCCAAAATAAATGAAATAAGTGCCTCAAACAATCTATGTGTCGATGTATAGATGCCTGTCTAGGTTCAACATAAGAAAGCAAATAGAAATCAGTACTAGTGGTAGCTGTTAAAGTCTATCTATTAGTCAGGTATAGTGACACAGGATGGCTATAATTGAACCATAAATCACTGAAGGACACACAATTAAACCAACTGAACTCCTAATAAGAGCCTAGCAGGATGGTTCTCACTGGCAAACAGTTACCAGTCCATGGGAATCATTAGATAATGGGCACTACGTATACTGCATTGTTAGGGTGCAGTAGCCAAGTTCAAGGTCCTGTAGAAATTAACAAACCAGTAAATATTGGTTTTCTATAGCGAAGTTTGGGGTTGAAAAAAAATTAAATAATGGAAATAAGTACCTTTGCTTGTGCTGTTTTGCACAATTGTACTGTTGGACACCCCCCAAAAAATGTATCTTAAAGCTAAACAATATTAATATACTTTTTTTTAAGGGTTGATAATTGTTGTGTGGTTTTAAGTGGGTAGATCTGAAATGAATCCAGTGTATTTGTTTATGTTTATGGAATTTTAGCCCAACTGCTATGAATTAAGACAGATCCTTCACACTCTGACTACTGGATCCACAGAAATGAAATTGCAAAAAAAAAAATTCTTATTTGATTTAGTTTCTTTAACTATACACGCTTACAGTTCCAGTATAGCTTATTGCTTTATTTCTCATATATGTTTTTATAATGTAGACATTATTTCCTTTTTCTCTGTAATAATAAAACAGTACCTTGTACTTGATTTTTGATTGAACAAAGATATAATTAATCCTTATTGAAGACAAAACATGATTTTTTAAGGTATGGAGATCCAAACTATGGAAAGATCCTTTATCTAGAAAAAAAAACCAAGAATTCTAGTTAACCGGTCCCATACCTGCAAATACCATGATTTTTTGATTGTTTGATTTCATTCCTGCTTTCATAGTTTTATAGAAATAGAACCATTATTGTTTGCCTTTTAAAGCAACAGTTGTGCTGTATCTTGTGTATTCATTTTATATTCAAATAAAGGGAATGAATTTAGCATATACTGTATTGTAATTTAAAAAAGCAAGTAACACAGTATGCATATATCAGTAGATTGTACATCACTTTACAAGTAGAGTCTCTTAAAACTTTTGACTTCATGTTAGAGTAAATAACCACCCTATCCCTGAGAGAGGTATCTTTTCTAAGTCTGGTTTATCTGTTAAAGCCATTATATACCTCCACCGCAAACCTGTGAAAGTAAACAAGCCTTATCGTAATAAGACACACTGGTATATTCTGTGCTTAACTGGAATGCAGAGTGTTGTGATGCCCCCTGCTGAGGGAAAATAGTGTAGTGCAGTTGTTCCAGCTACATCCTGTACATTTATACATAATACACAATCGATACCCAGCACACAAGGCTGCAGATGTGCACAGCCAGGACTTCTTCCTACCACCTTGTGTTTTAATGGATCCAAGACTGATTGGTTTGGGACCAGATATTAGTGTCTAATGTATCTAATTTAAATAGACTTTCAGCTTAAATTGACTGTCAGCAAATATCAGTCTACAGAGAAGGACACAGTGGCATATAATAGTGTGTGCAGGCTGCAGTGCAAGGACACATTACATTGCTGTTACCTTTACATTTGAAGGTAAGCTTAAAGCATATGTAATTAGGTTTTCCTTTCAACTCAGAAGTGATAGAGGCATGCATTTTCTGACAGTAGTTCAGTATATGAGGCAGTTTTATTTTTGTGAGCTCCACTGCAATGCTTTAAAATCCTTTTGACTTCATCTTTTCAGCATGAGTACAGAAGGGACACGCACCAGCAAACAGGGGGCTTGAGAGAGAGGGAAAGAAGGAGGGAGGGGAGGCATGCAGATGGTATATGTAGTTTTCTGTGATGTTTTGTGCTGGCAAGAAGGGTGCTTTTCACTCAAGTCCAAGTAAATAAATTCTGCACTGCTGTAGTAAAGAAGTAATTGTAAAATGATTTAAGGCTTCCGTAGGGGGTAGCTTATGCCCTTGTGCTTCAAGCCACATTGGAGGTGGGGATCTGAACAAAAATCCCATCACTGCCCACAATAACCTGCCGCTTTTAGTGAAGCCCCTTACAAAATTCAGTATGAAAGAGGGCTGTAAAATTAATGGACAAAAACCAGCGTTCATCTGTGCTGCAAGCCACAATCAGTCATAATACAGAAACACTGATCAGAATATGTTAACAAGCCTTTGGTAGTTACATTGGTGCTGTGCTGTTGGGCATGCAGTGTAGGTGCAGTTTAAGATCACAGAGAAATGAGCTGACATCTCACAAGTTGATATAGGTGCTTCATGCAAACACATGCCTGGATTCCATCAGAAACACATTTATTTTGTTGCTTTTGTTTGTTTGTTGTTTGAAAATTAAACATGTTTAAGGGGTTTTTTTGTGTACTATTAGTTGCAGAATAGTTTGCTTGAGTACCATTTAAATCAACCTGTAGAGTGTTTTGTTTGTTTTTCGAAGATCCAGATCTTTCTTACTTGCCTGCTCAGCACTCGTTTGTTGCAGCCTACCTACAGCCTTAATGTAATCATCCTTATAACAATATTACTATTACTATCCTAATATGCTCTGATACAAAGAAGGGTAATGCATTGCTTGTGTGCATGGCACATAAAGGAAGTGATTTAAGGTTTCAATGCTGGACATTTAAAAAATAAAATTAACAGTATTTTGAACCTGTAGGAGTCACAAATATGGATTTAATAAAACATTTAAGTTTGCCTACTTCCTAGTATCCAATAAGATGTTTGTTATCAAGTCAAAGGATTTACCTGAACACCAATTAATTAAACCAGTGGTCAATACGATTGATCTCAGTATGGCCTTGGGATAGCACAATAGTTTTTGTGTTCCATAGCAGTCATTTTATACACATGTTGAATTTATCATAAGGTAATTGTAACTGTTAGATTTAAATTTAAAAAACTGTATAACTGGCATAAGCAACATTTAAGGCATTTATTTTATAGGCTCTAAACCATTATTACAGTAATGCTGATGTGATAACAATAAATCTGAACATTGAGAATTTTCTATTTTCACAACTGCCAACTCCTGGCTGTAATTTATGAATAGAAGAGCGAACAGCAAATTAATATGCTTGTCCCTCACTTCCTTAGGCTGGATGATTGACGCAGATAGTCGCCCTAAGTTTAAAGAACTAGCTGCTGAATTTTCCAGGATGGCAAGAGACCCTCAGAGATATCTTGTCATACAGGTAAGTCTCCTCCCACATGCCACTAACATACTGTATGGGCAGCTTAACTGGTTCCTAATAACATTTGCCATTGCTCACAAATATTTCAAAAAGGTTTCTCTACCACACACTATCAACCCCCTGTTATGCTTGGGTAAATTACTCGTTCCACCATACATACATTTCAGTCACCAAGTAAATGAAGCCCACTCCATCACAGAACCTTGTTGTAAAAAACAAATGTATTTTAATTATTTATTTTAAAATAAATTAGTTTTTTTGCAGCAAGGTAGTGCGGTGGCATGTGCTTCATCTACTCATCTGATAACATTTACCATTGTGTGTGTGAGATAAAGTGAGATAAAGCTGAGATAAAGACCTGTAAAACACGGTGTATGCCAGTGTACTTTACTCGTCGTGCTGGCTGAAATATTTTGATCCCCATTTTAAACCATTGCTTGTATTAATGCTTTCATAGCAGAAAATTGCTATGCAAAGTAGAGAGTATAGCCGTTAGAGAACATTACATGTAAATGGTTTTTTGGTCATTTTCATTTCCTGGTGTTACTGGTTAAGTCTACTTCAGTTTATAACTGGCCAGAATATAATTGACCAACATGAACTAATTCTGCTTTATACATTTTGTCCATAAAACGACCTCCAGCATTGCACTTCTACAGTGGAATAGTTAGATATATGTTCTTAAATCATTCCATTCCACTTCCCCCATTTCCATTTCCTGACTCTTGCATTTCAGCTGCCTTGTCTGTTTCCTTAACATTCATATGTAGCTGTTACATATGTTTTTAGGAGGGGGTAATGCCCAGTAGTTACACCAGTTGTTGGACTGTCGACTGTTGCATGTTCCATGCATTGCTTTCCTGCTGCTTCTTTCTACACAGTGTTAGTCCAATAGGAAACTCTTAGTCACCCTCTTGGTGCTGGTGGAGGTTTAAAACTGAAACTGCATTTGTTTCCTTTCCATTTTCAAACAATAACCATAAAAAATCATAAGAGAAATCATCAGACCATGTCAATCTGTGCCCTGAAATTGACTATTTAAGAGAAAGAGAAAAGGAGTGATGCAATGAGAAACTTTGTGGCTAGTCTTGCTTGATGTATAGCTTTTCTGATTTGTTGAATACGTCTTCCGAATAGATCAAATTATGCAGCTTCTAAAGGACTGTGCTAGGGAGCTTAATGCTGTTCTGAGCTATATGGTGATGGGCTCATGTAACCTTTTTATTTGTGCTTGACTGACAATGTTTATTTATGATGGAGAATGTGTGAAGGAGACTGTACTTTGTTTAACCCCTAGTGGGTTCTTGCTCGTTTTATTTTTCAATGTTGTGCCCTGGTGGAGTGTCAGCTTGTGCTTATAATGAGAAGGACTGCACATTTGTGCAATTAAAAGGTAGGGAAAAACTCAGAGAAAAGTCAACTCATGAAACATTTAAATAAAGGGAATTAGGAACATCCACATTTTTTTGGTTCTTTAATTTAGTAGTTGGCAAACCAGTATGCACAGGGTCAGAGCAATTGGACACATTTTCTGGGTGCAAGAAACCTCAGGAACTTTGAAAAAGGGTTGATTGTTGGTGCATATTTAAAAGGACTGTATCATCTTCAAATGGAGTTTGCTTAGCTTGCTCATGTTTCGTTCGATACAATGGCAAATGTTGTCATTGAAATTTGAAGGAATTATATATAATTTATTGCAACTGTAAACCAAAGTGCAGACACACAGTAGTTTGACATGCAAGGCTAAACGGCACAGCCCAGATTATGGTTCTTTAGCCTTGCCTGTTGGATCTCAAAACTGGTTTTTCATGTGGTATGAAATTAGAAATCCTGACTGTATTACATTCAGTCACTAAGGAAGCTGATTTATCAATGTTCAAATTCAAATTTATCCTGAAATTCAAATTTATTTGCCTGAAAACTCCCAAACTTACATGTTCGATATTTATTAAGCGCACAAAAATGTGAACATAATGCAGCTGAGTTTTTAATAGCTTAATTTGTTTATTATATTGAATTTTCTTAATAAATAGGCCAACATTTTAGTATGGTAACATTTCAAATCTATTCTGATATAAAAACAAGATCAGATTGAATGGTAGATTTTAGGAAGTCCTATCCAGTGCATAGCCCACTTTATATAACTTTATTGTTGAAAGGGTTGATGATATTAGATTTTAGGAGTCCTTAGTTCAGATGATCTTACGTGGACCCTTAATTTCTCTTCCCTCACAAGAAGGCACAGCAAAGGAAAGTGCCGTAGGTTTTCCTGTTTAAATTCTTACTACCTTTTACAGAGATGCTATTGGAAGTGTCCTATTTAACTGAATTGCTGTGTGGTATGGAAATTGTAGTGCTGCTGATTGTAAGAAACTGCAGAGAATTGTAAAGATAGCAGAGAACCTTCCATTCATTTTAATAGAAAAATATGCCACGTAGTGGACGATCACTCTCATCCCTCCCACAAGTCCCTTGTCCTTTTGCTGTCTGGCAAACGATACTGCAGTTTTATGTCCACGCAGATTATGTAATAGTTTCTTTGCCTGTGCTGCGAGACATCTTAATGCATAGCTTTTAAATATTTAATTATTAAAACTTATTTTTGACACTTCCAATAGGTACATATATAGATTATAGATTTTATATAATATATAGATTATAGATTTTAATATGATGTAGATTATATTTATAGATTGTTTGAAGTTATTATGCACAAATACTGGCACAAAACACTTGTTCACTCATTCTTTTATTTTTATATAAGATAAAAAGATGATTAGGCCCCTTAAAGGAGAAGGAAAGCCATTTTGGCATTTTACTGCCAATAGATTCGCCACATTAGTAGCACCTAGAACAATATATTTATTCTGCAGAAAGCATTGCCATACCTGAGTAAAGAGCCCTAGAAGCTTTCTTCATTTGCTTAAGACAGCAGCTGCCATTTTAAATAGCTTCCTGTTTGCAGTCTAGCATTATAGCTGAGATCACACATTCCTAAGGGAGGGGGGAGGGAGTTCTCAGCATTCTTATGGGAGGGGGAAGCAGGAGAGGGGCAAGAGGAGAGAACTGCTCAGACTCTGGCCACGGGAATTAAGGATGTTTCTGAGAGAGGAAGTCAGACAGACAAACATGTTTACAAAAAAAGAGACAAGAAGTCCTTTCTGATAAAGCTTACTTAGTTTTTACCTTTCCTTCTCCTTTAACATAAAAGTTTTCTTTCATAATATTTTGAAAGTCCTTAACAACTGGAAAGTTTTTTATGCTTGAATTTTTGTTTTCATAGGCACATAAGCTATTTAAATTGCTCATGTTTACTGAATATTATATGTCAGCAGGAAGACAGGTAGTAGATGATCACAACATTGCACTAAAATGGATGTCCACTGTATCTAGTATTTTTCCAAATCTGGTGTTCATTTGCTAAGGTGCAATAGAAAGCAATAATGACCTTTGCCAGAAAAAAACGCTAAATATAGACAAAATTGTCATCAATATTTTTTTTATTGCCACCCGGAGTGCCGTTATGTGAATTATATTTAATAATACATTAATAAATCGATAATAAATAATTTATAGAAACTATTCATCAAAAAAAATCTGGAAGATTTATAGCAGGTTGCACCAAAGAATTTGCAGAAACTAATGCTAAAACTAACTGCTGCGCTTGGGTAAATAATGCCACTTATCAGAAGACAAATTTGTATAGTACAGTATTAAATCCTGAGTAATTATTTAATGCAGATATGTGTTTGAAACGAAACTAGCTAAAAAGTAGACTTGAGTACATGTGATTGCATAGCAGGGCATTTATAGGATAGCAGCAATTAATTATACAGATACATCACTTTTTAAATCTTTGAAAGCCATTTAGAAGAAGCTTTGTAGCCATAGAACATAGTGCAATTGCACTTTCCTGGCTTTTCCAATACAGTTTCTCTCTTTCTCAGCCTTACACTTTAATTGCCAGAAAAATATTGAGCAACTGTAAGCAGCTCATACTTCTGTCACAGTCACAGCAATATTTGACTGTAAGCAATAAAAATGTAATTCCATAACTGCCACTGCTATGTTGTACATTAAAACTGTGTTCTAATAAATGTAATGAAACCAAAAGATTAAAACAGCAAAGAAAAATGAATTTAGAAATGAATTGTGACATGAAAGGATTTTGTTTTAATCAGATAAGGACATCTTATTTCGGGGCATGTTTTTCTTTCAAGAAAACGCAGTGCCTCAATACCTTGGAAATATTCTCTGCGGAATATATAATTTAGTCACAGATGCAATGAGGCCAATGAAAAAAAATGACCTTTTTGTTGTCTGGTAGTGCTTAGCCTTATATTTACCATATGCACCACAGTGCCCTCTCCCCCAGATGCATCTGCTACACTGTGCAATATATTCCATCTGGACAGGTAGTTATTGGACAGGACACCCTCTTTAACTAACTAAATACATACCCCTTAGTTTTGTTTTACAGACAACCATGGAAGGCATCTCTATAATGCAAGGATCAGCAGGGACTGAATATAGGATAAGTTAATGTAATAATTACCTTACCCTATAAATTCTAGTAACCCCTAGCCACAAAAAACAGAGGGCTCACCTAATACAGACATCCCCCTGCTTACTTGTAAAAAATCCCCACTCCCAGCCCACTTTCCTACCTGAGAGCTGGCAGGGAAAGAGGATTTATATGCAACAACAGAGGAAGCAGACCCAGTGGAAAAAATTAATGGAAAAAATATTCACACTGCAATACATTTTTTTGCAAACCCAAAAAGTATATAGTGATCCTATCCATCAGTGGTAGAAAGATCACAAATTTTATAATTTGCTCCAGAGTACAGTGTAGTACTGAAAATTCTTACTGAATATGGTTTTTAATAGACAATGGCTAACGTGCTTGGGTGGAGGCAAGTAGCTTGCAGAAATGTTTGAGTGCTCATACATTGCAGGTATAGTACCCATAATAAATAAGCAACACCAGTGTTCAGTAATTGATGGAACATTGCAGGGTTGTTTTTTTTCACCTTTTGACAGAAGGAAATAAATATAGTCACATACGTAAGAGAAGAAGCACATGTAGAAATGTCCCTGTACCCTTTCCAACTTTTGTGCTCCCTATATAGAAACATTTGAACAAGTATATTTATTCTCTAACTCAAATAGGGAGATGACCGTATGAAACTCCCCAGCCCCAATGACAGCAAGTTCTTCCAAAACCTTTTGGATGAAGAAGACCTTGGAGATATGATGGATGCAGAGGAATACCTAGTGCCACAGGCCTTTAACATCCCACCTCCCATCTACACATCCCGGACGAGAATCGACTCCAATAGAGTAAGTGCTTATTAATGTGAAATTGGCAGGAAATTTAAAGAGAAATCAAATTATAAATGAGATAATGAATGGCAGTGCTGAACATATGCTTCTGAAATATGTCATTCATTAAATGGATTCTTTTTATGGATTTTTTCCCCTATGTACATTTAGATGAATGTTACTGTCATGCATGGTCTTGAAGTGCAGTCACATTGAAATTAAACGTGACGGTTTCATTTTTATGCTTTACTGACCAAAGTTCATTGCATACCCAGCAACATTGTGTATTCCGTGCTGCTGTTATTGCCGTCTCTTCATTAAATGGCTAACAGCTCAGTGGCAGCCTTATTACTTTGTTAGCTGTAACATTGTGTAGGTCCCTAGAACCTGTTTCACCGTAATCTGACGCACACATTGCTACATGAGCTTCATTAGACTGCAACATTTCGGAACTATGAAATAGGTAAAATCACCTCTGATGGGAGAACAACACGGGTAACCAATATACTGTATGCTGCTTGAATACTGATAAAAATATCCAAAGAGGCATCGGTATAGTTTTCCTGAGAACATTTCACAGCAAACAAGCTGGAAATATTTTTATTTACAGCATCAGCTTGCAAATTGATTCATTTATCCCAAACACAGCGCTTTTGCTGGCTCCTACAATTCCCTGTACAGAATTCCCAACTCACAAGGACTGCCTTTAGCAGGCGGAATCCCTGATTATACTACAATGCCCTTGAAATGATGCTCTTCTGTATCCTGCAGCTATATGGAACAATTAGGGAATATCACTGACATACAAATGGGGGGAACTAATTATTTATCTTATACCTCTGTATAAATTGTAGTCAGAGGAAAGGTAACATTGAAACAGAGACACCTGAAACAATTTAACCAGGGATCTACGTTCTTTATTTTTCCCAAATAGTCGGCTATTTTTCCACTTTATCATCCACTAGTGCAGATACATCATATTCTGTATATTCTTAGGGGGTTATTTATCAACATTCGTATATATTGAAGGATTCAAGTATTTTGTGTTAAAAATCATGAATTTGAATAACAGTTAAATGTGAAATTTTGATATTTTTTAAGCAAAAAAATAACATTATAAACGAAAATGTAAAACTTTGACATCTAAAAGCATGCAAGGTCAATGGGAGCTGTCCTAGGCAAGTGTTTAACTGTTTAGTCAATTCAAGTTTTTTTGGTATTTCAAATTTTTTTTGAGCTTTGGGACCCATAAAAATTATGTGAAAATGAAGAATTCAAGGTATTGGTTAAGGAAACAATTTTTTTTAAAATATGAAAAAAGAGAAAATTTACACAAAGGCAAAGGAAAAAATGGTTTAATATTATTATTTATTTATCATTAATTATACACTATGTAATGTCCAGATGAGTGTGTCTCCCTAAAACTTTTCTTAAGGGGCAAGTAAACCCATGATATAAACTGCAGTAAAAAGGTGATCTAGGCTGGGTGAAGTACTTTGTATATATACCTGACAATAGCCAGCCAGTACGTGCTGTAAATGTATTTAGTAGAAATGCAATGCCTTTCCTACACATACCTGTGCCATCACAAGGCAGAAGGAGCAGTATTAGAGTCCGGGATGTAAGTAAAACATTTGGTAAGTACAAATTTAGCTCATGTACAGCTGATCTAGAAGTATACAAGTGTAGAACAGTTCTACAATGATGTATTGCTTTAAGCTAATGTTAGAGTTTTACTTGCCCTTTAAGCACTGACATCTTAATACATAAAATGTTATTTTAATTCAGATGCTTGTTAGTTACTGCGTTACTGTCTCTCCCAGCTGTCGTGCAGGTTTGATGGTTAGAGATTATGAACTGTAGATTATAGGGTATTCCATAAAAATACCTAGGACATATCTAGAAGGGAGACTTCCTTCCTCAAGGTATCTTTTTAATCTATGCCACCTCACTATAATCCAGTGGTCATTTTACCATATAAAGCCTTTCAGTTAAACTTGTATGAGGAGAAAATTGACCTTCAGATCGACCAGCCTGTCTCTATCCATCATCTGTCATGCTAGATCTCTCACATCATGAAATATAGGGGCCTGCTATTAAGTGAAATTAAAATATAAATCAATTTTGATGAATTTGTTAAAGAAATAAACTTCCCAGAGAGTAACTTTTATTATGAGACAAGGAGATACAAGGAAACTGCCTTTGAGACACAAGGAGACACCAAATTTATCTCAAAGTGATAACTCATTAAAGGCACCGTAACCAAAAAATAAAAGGGTTTTAAAGTAATAAAAAATATAAAAAGTACTGTTACTGGTAAAAATTGTGTGTTTGCTTCAGAAAGACTACTATAGTTTATATAAATAAGCTGCTGTGTAGCCATGGGGGCAGCCACGACGAACGGGGTGGCCTTGGGGCGCCCAGATAAGAAATCTGGCGCTGGAAAACAAATAGTGGACAGAACTAGTGATGAGCAAATTTTTTCGGCAGGCATGGATTCGCAGCAAACTTCCGCATTCCGCCCGAAACTTCTTCGGGAAACTTCTATGAAAATTCGCTGCACGCACAAATTTTTAGTCGTGCGTCAAATTGGGCACAGTTGTGTAAAAATGGGCATGATCGCGTCAAAAAAGTGCAGGCAAAATAAAACCACAGGTGACAAAAAATTGCACAACAAATTTGTTTCGCAAATTTTTTGCCGAAACAGATTCACTCTTCACTAGACAGAACCCCATCTCCCTCAGCATTCAATAGGTATGACTTTCTATAACAATCTACATTAATCACATACATCCACCGATATTGTGAACATACATGAGCCTATATGGAAATAACAGTAAAAGTGATAAGCGAATCATCAGGAGGGGTACAGGGATTACAGCAGTCAGGGGCCCCCTGTTAGAGGGGAACCCAAGAGATGCAGTTGTGTGATTTGTTGATGATGAATGGGGAAGGCCCGAGTGGGATTTGGGCAGACTATGCCATAATGGGCATGGATAGGTGAACAGGGGTGTAGCCGTGTGTCTGTGAGTATTTCTTTTTTCTCATGGGGACTCCTTTCTATTTGTTGGCAGGGCTCTCCACCCAGGGACCCAGCTGATGCATGGGTTAACATTTGGTGCCCTTTAGTGCTAACTCTGGGGCTCTGTGGGTCCTGATGGCAGCCCTGGCCATTGAACTAATACTCTTTATATTTTACACACACTAATGGAAATAACATTTGAAATTCTGTAGTGCAATAAAAGATTGCTTTCTCGTATCTGGGCAATGTGGACATTGTGGGCAGATTCCTATTGGCAGTTGTCTATGAGCCAAATTAAGCCCATGCACAGCAAATAGTTTAAATTAATCTCTATAACATGTTTCATAAGTGTTCTACATATAATGCTAAAATATGTGGCTTCTGCCAAACAATGAACTTGGCAGATTTATATAAAACCAGGGAAATATATTTAAAAATGTGTTTGAAATGAGTTGTTATCCCGAAGCACTGCTTGTGACACACTGGCTTGCCTCTCTGCATTCTATTGTTGTAACACAACTCCTAACAGGTTATATTTGGCTGACTGTATTTGTGAGACTTCCAGGACAAGGCAGGTTCCACCTTTCCCAGTTCCCATTAGCTCCATTGAAAAATTACAAAAACGCCCAGACAAGGAACCCAATTACAGATGGCAGCTCCATAACCCTTTTTAGAAGAGCAGGAAAGAGATGAAAATTATCATCAACCATCTATTCAGCTCTGTAAAGTGACTGCTTCTCTGGTTGTCTGTGTTTTGTATTCATTGCATGAACTAAAGCAAACCCCTTCTTTCCCCTCACTTATGCTTTTTGAGAAGCACAGAATGTGCCTTGATTGCAGCTTTATACAGAGGACATAGAAACTAATGTGACACAACTTCCAGCTCCTCATCCGCTCTTTCTTCCTCTTATTCTGGCGCTTTTCTTTTAGACCGTTATTCTCATTGTTTCTGTATTTGTGACACTTTTCCGATATGCTTGAAAGGTCAGATTGTGAGACTTGAAATTGCGCAGCTGCAATATTCAATGCAAGTCAGGGAATAACTGATCCTCCCTGTATTGTTCATGCACTAAGAGTCTCAATTAAATACAAAGTGTATGAATAAATTACTTAATTAGGAGGTAAAAGATTAAGTTTTAATAAGGACATTCTTCTTGTAGTACCGTTTGTATGTTCTTGTATTTTTTAGTAGTTACATGCAAGTGAGGGAATTAAACAGGTCTAGTACATTTCCCAATTTGTTCTATTTCATCTCTCTATCCCTAGTTCTCTCTCCCAAAGAGATACCAATACAAGAAATTAGCAAGAGCAAAACTCTTTACCATCATGGACTCAACAATGACTCTCTTTTAGTCTCTTCAGTCTGCATAATCAAAATGTACTGTTAAATAGCTATATAGTTATTTGGAGTTAATACGTTACAACTGTCCATCAAGCTTTTTGTGTGATTCCCCCAGCTTCACTGATCAGGAAACATTAGGAAAGGGAAAAACAAAAATTGCCAACATTGGGTCGTACTTATCAATAGGTGAAATAGAGCTCAATGCAGATCATCGGAAGTCAAATTCCACCCCTGTTCACTTGTACGGGATTTTTAAAAGCATATTTATCAAAGAGTGAACTCTCACTATCACGCTTTGATTAATATGTCCTAAAATCCTATAAAAGTCAATAGAGAGCTAAATAATTTTACTCAAACTGTGCAAGTTCTATTATTAGATTTTTATAAATATGCCGCTTTATGCCACTCTATCTTATTGATATTCTGATCTTTCAATACAATTACAAACAGCACATTATTTTATATAAGAAAGGGCCATTGGTCATTCAACATTGCTTCCTTGATGCAGCTGGTGAGGACCAAAATGCGCTTTTAAATGTCAGCATAGTATGTGGATTGCATGGGGTAGGAGTAAAGACAAGTTTGATTTTCCATTTGGGTCGAGGACCGGATCTGCGTGTTAATTGAGTTCTTGGTCAGATGGCCTGCACAGGCCTTTTGGGGGGGAGGGGGCAGGTGTGGCACCCTGTACTTTTCTAACACAGACTTTAGTTGTAGCCTATAATAAAGATTGATAGTTCAGTGTTTCATTGATAAAACAAGGTTACTGCAAAAATAGTAACTACACCATTGACAAGTAATTTTTAATTTTTTGCAAGTATAGCTGTAAAGAAGGCCGTCTGGACCAGGCCCTGACAGTTGAGAAGGTTCTAGTATAATTCCCTGTCTAACTTTTTGGTTGCTAATGACAAATGGGAGTTACCAAGTTTACATCGGATAAATGCAAACCTTGTTGAACATAGTTTTGATTGTTGTATTATTATCTTCCTTTGTTTATATAGGTCTGACACATGCCTGCAGCACCTTACATATATTATACATCATTTATACATCATTTATATCACTTCCTGCCCCCACTGGAACTAAGGTCCCTATTACATTAACACACAGTAGCCCAGATACAGTGAGAAAAAAGGTTTATCACGTGAAACCTCTTGGACGAGATTCAATTTAAGATGCAATTCAATTCAGAAAAACCGTATCTCACGGTTTATCATCTGAAAACTTTATTCAAGCCTATGGGAAATAATCTGGAACTGAATAAGAATTTATGGGAGAAGGAAAGTTTCAATCAACAGGGAGTACCCACCCAGCAAGCCCAGACTGGCAATCTGTGTGTTCTGGCAAATGCCAGAGGGACATAGATGGTCACTATTTAGTGGGCTGGGCCTTTTGTACTTGAAATGCCAGGTTCTATTTTAAATCTTTAAATCCCAGTCTAGACCTGCCCCCCAGTGATTGTAAACCTATAGGTTTGAGATATATATATATATATATATATATATATATATATATATATAGCAAGAACAAACGGAGCACACCCTATTGAAATTCAAATGCCCAGGGTGCTGGCTAAAAAATATAAAGCAAGAAAAAAGAGCTGCACTCACCAGGACTTGGCAAAAATATAGTAAGTTTATTTAAGCAAAGAGATCCATATATATAGGTATATATATATATAAAGGCTAAATATAACCTATGTATAGCCTATATATATATATATATAGAACGTATACAGGTATCAGACCCCTTATTGATCCCAACTAGGATTTAATTAATCCTTATTGGAGCCAAACAACCCTATTGGGTATAATTACTGTTTAAATAAATTTTTTTAGCAGACTTAAAGTAGGAGATCCAAATTACGGAAAGACCCCTTATCCGGAATGCCCCACATTCCGACCATTCTGGATAACGCTTCCTATACCTGTATATAGGTTTTTATGTTTGTATAGGTTATATAACCTATAGGTAATAGGTGTAGTTACCCACAGCAGCCAATAAGAAGTTAACATTTATTAATTAAAAGCAAACATGGTAACTTGGACAAACTTTTTATTACATAGCTTCTGCAATATCTTGAGATCAATTCAAATTGTCCCAAAGTTTTATTTGCTGTGATGCAGTTGCCCAAAATTGTAGAATGTGAGTAAGCCCTTTAGAGAGTTTCACAGTAATTTCCTATGCAAAGATGTCAGCGGATAACTGTTTGATAACATAATATATCAGGTTGTTTATTTAAAAGCTGTCTTTTCGGTTCTCCCTTGCTCATGCATATATTACTTTTTGTGTTGCGCCACTGTCATGTGACTGCTCGACCATGCACACAAAACTCAATAGTAACAACATAGCTGAAAAAGAAATATCACATTAAAAACCAAAACTTAAAGGTCAGTGGAAAAACACAACTCTGCAAAAATTTTGCAATAACCTCAGGCAATAAACTTGTGTTGTTTATTTACACAGAACTTATGAACGCAGATTTTTCTCATTGTGCTTGCTAGGTGAGATTTACCAGTACTTTTTGTGCAGATAGCGAATGAAGTTCTTTGATGGAAATCAACATATTTTAGAAAGAAAATAACTTTTTAAGCACTTTTTAAATGACTTTTTTTTAACACAGTGAAATAGATTCTGATATATCGGAAGATAAATAAGATATAACTTAAAAAGTTAGTAAGGTCTCCTGAAAATTTGAAGTTTATTGCAAAATTCACAGTTCATACATTATAACAAAAAAAGTCAGAAAGCAGCAAAGCTTTATTATGGACTGAAAGGAAGTGGTATTTGCCAAAAGGGATTGGCTTCAGCAAGTGGAGATTTCCCAATACTCCCAGCAGATCTCTGTAGGTCAATGTATATCAGTGTATCTTAGATACTTACCAGGGGAGGGGTCAATTTGACAGGCCCTCCCAACAACACCAAGCTTATCCCCCCATTTTATTAAGATAGCATTCTGGACTACATCCAGTATAACATACATAAAAATACTTTGGATGAAAAGGCAACTGCAACATTTATATAAATAACAAACAATATATGAATATTAACATCAGTAAAGTGTAAAGCCAAGTGATTATACACTCCAGACAGATATAACAAAGAGTGAGGGGCCTGCCTGTTGTCACTCCTAGGCACGGCTTTTCTCCATAACTCATGCCCTTTCCACCAGACCCCTTTCATCACTTTGGTCCCCGGTTTAACCCCTGCTACACCCTATACTTCATAGTACTATCACCACCCCCCAGGGGAGCCCCTCCCACTGTACGCTAATACCAACCCACTAATTCTCTACCACCTGCTCTAGGGAGGGTGTGCAAAAGCTGTTCAAGATAAAAGAGAACACCCCCTTCACTTACATCCTCCTTTAACCCCTAGGGGCAGATTTATCAAAACCCGAGTTCGAATCCCGAATGGGAAAAATTCGGATTGGAAACGAAAATTTCTGAAGATCGCAAATATCCCGAAAATGCTTACGAAAAAATCGTATTAGTCACGAAAAAATCGTATTAGTCACGAAAAAATCGTATTAGTCACGAAAAAATCGTATTAGTCACGAAAAAATCGTATTGGCGATCCGAAAGTCACGTAATTTTCGTACCAAACCATTGCAAACAGCGGCAGTCTTTCCGAATTTTTCGCACGGGCGCACGACTTTTCGCACGACTTTTTTGTGCGCCCGCGCAAAATCTCCCCCCTAGTGTCTCTACTGCTCCTAACATGCTACTAAAAAATTACGGCACACATAATTTCTATCTTAAATGTATCCTGCTACGTGGATTTTTTGGCAGACGCTAGAAAGATTATATATATAATTTTTCTAGTGTCTTCCAAAAAATCCCACGTAGCAGGGTGCTCAGTCAAGTAAATTGCATAGAGAATGTATTTTCAGACCGGCACACCATAATTAACATTACAATGTCTTTATTGTGAGCACATCGTAAAAATACAACATTTTGGTCCGCATTAGGACCTTTCTGCAAAAAGGTAATCTATGTCATCTCTAGAACATCCAAATAAGATATTGCTAATAAGATGGATTTTAATGTTGCCTTTCAAAAAATATACCTTAAATGTCCTTCTCGTCCCCTATACTGATTTGCCATCCATTCACATAATGTGCTGAAAAGTATAACATAGATTTAAACATAAAAGCATTAAAGAAATGCAAAACAGCCATGCAAGAGCAGTAAATTAGATTTGAATAGAGTACTGCGCAGTGTCCAAAGCTTTTTAATGTCAAGCCTAGGGAAATGTCTATTACTGTCATGTTTGCTGTAGAATGAGTTGATATAGGTCCGATAGGTTACTGGCTTCAAACTCTGTCAGCAAAGGCAATCAAGAGATGATTGGAACTAACTATGGTTTCATTTTGTTTAAGCTGTCAAAGGCTTCTGAATTATTTAAACAAGTGCATGCATGATATATGTGCACTGAATGAGAATCCCAAACAAGGAATGGTGGACAATTTTGTTATGTCACCCATGATAAGCATTAGTTAGGTAGCTCATGAACAAGGGGTTTCATTGTCTACCTTTATTCCTTTTATTATATGTATTCTGTGGCTTTATATGCTTTACTATTAAGATATATTGAGAGCAGATGGGAAATGTGGGTTTTTTATTAAGCCACTTAACAGAAGCACGTTTACTGCATTTATTATTCATTGAATTACTATTATCCTACAACTAGGTATATATTTTTCCACTGGTTTGTACAGTAACAAACAGTTCACATTTCATTTCGCTAATTAGGTATTTCTCAGCAAATGTTATGTTAAATTATACCTTTAGGAGAAGCCTTTTAATTCGCTCTTTCAAACTTATTTTGTGTTTTCAATTTGAAGACTGCACATCTGTTTATAGGGCAACATCTCCTTGTCTTGTCATACTCTAAACCTTTTTTGCTCCTCATGCACATACTTAACAGCTCAATGTATAAGGCCATTGGAGGGTACTCTTTCATTAGAGTATATAGATGAGCAAATGTTGCACAAACTTCCAAATTTTCAGGCAATAGTTATTCTAGTGTGCCGTAGGCTCAGCAATTGGAAAGCTGTAATAGGCACCCATCTGAGACAAGTACTGATAAAAAGCACAAAATATCACAGATTGCCCAGGCATTAGCAGGGGACAGAAATGGCACATTTGCATGTAAATTCTTAAAAAATGTTAGTGCGCAGGTTATCATTTTGATAATTTGATGGAAAGTTTAACATGTAGAAAATGTATAATGCTAATGTCATGTAAATATACATTAAAATAGAAGGAAATATAAAGGTACATTTATGCACTGATATCCAAAGAAGATTCATGTTATAAGCAAAAGGAGACATATTAAACTGACATTGTCCATGATGTAAAATTCTCCACTCCATATGTTTTATCTCATTGGGTTGTTAGGACTTATCAGAAGTCTCATATTATTTTGTTAGCATCACTGTACTGTTTTCTTATATAGGTTCATGCAGCTCATGAATTCTTTTCATTCTTATTTCCATCATTCCATTTTTCTTTCCTATCAGAGTGAAATTGGACACAGCCCTCCTCCTGCCTACACCCCTATGTCAGGAGTAAGTATTCCTCATCACTCTTCAGCCTTCTTATCCTCTACTGTCTTCTCCTATTTTCCCTTAAGATTCTTCTTTGTGTTGGGGTCTATTTTGTGTCAAGGGCTACAAAAAAATGTACCGACAATATAAGCCAAGTAAAACTGAAACATTTTTATTTTTATTTCCTCCTTTTTATTTATTGGCTGGCCTTATGTCTTCTCTGTGTTTATCCATGTTTCAACAGCATGTACTTCCTTCCCATTTCTTGCCTCGCTTTTCAAACTCTAGTGCCCCTTCTCATCCAGCAGGTCTTGTTTACAAATCCAAAAGTTTATACATTTCTACTTACTTTCTGTCCTGCTTCCTTTATACTCCCTCCCCTGAACCAGCACTTTTCTCTCTTCTACCTGCCTACAGTGGATTGAGTTTAATCTTTTCTTTCAAACCACATTTCTCATACTTTCTGTTAGGGGGCAATATAATAAGAAACCAGATTCATTTGATAAATACTTATCTCACTCTTTATCATATGAAAACTCTATTGAGGTCTTTGGGAAAAAATGGACCTGAAATAAGAGTAAAATGTTTTCACCTCAAATTGAATCTTGCACATAAGTTTTCACATGATAAACCATTAAATAACATTTTATCATGGCACAAAATGTGCAAAGTTTGCTACAGGTCTAATAACTGACAGCAGTATAATTGTCTGGTAACCTGTTTAAAAGCAAACATCTTATTGTTTGCTATGGGTTACTGCACCTGGACAAACTTTGAGCCTTTTATTACATATGGGGGTATAGGCTTTTAGCCAGTAAAACATATAAATTATTGCCTTATTTTTGTCTCTGTTCATCGACACCGTCAACAGTGGCACAAAAACACTAATCCATGCAATATTAATGAGGTGTAGGACTGCTGGTTTATCAAATTGTTTTGACGTAATGCAACTAATTGTAATAATTAGCACCTGTCATGTTTACCTACTCGAATGTGCACAGACCATAATTTTTAATAACATATTGCATACAATTTATATTTTTGCAGAAACACTGTACATAATTGCCAAGCATATTTAGTAGTGTATTTCATTAAAACAGTACTGCAATTAAATTATAATGCCCTTGTTTTTATATTATGTATATTATGTACGTATGTATATTAAAGCAGAAAGCTAAAAAAAATATATATACCACACTTCTGCTTCTAGAGTTCTATCTGAGATTGTATGCATTTTGTAAAACCCTATTGAAAGAGAACATATTAAATGTGTTTGTATCAATAGAAGTAGTATTTCCTACCAGCTGTATTGATGTACAGTATATTTGTTATGGTGCAGGTTTTGCAGCACAGTCCTTAGAAGCTAGCTAATAAGTCTGGATTTGAGGTTAGTCTTAACCACAAGAGAAGCAATAGGAAGAAACAAGGTGCTCATTCATATTGATTCCGAAATCTTTTAGTCATAGATGTCCTCCAATCTAGGCCTGTTGGCTGGGGTTAAAGACATTGCTTTAGGGCATTTTGTTTTTTTGTGCTCACGTTGCATTTATTTTCCTGCCTGCACTTGCAAACACAATTTATTCCATTTCTAGTGCTATCAGTACAGTCTGTATGCAGTATACAACTTTGTTATTGGAGCTGTACTTCAATATTTAACACGTCTGCATGATTTAAAATGTAGCTATATATATTATGTATGTTTCTGGTGTTCTAGCAATGGAATAGCTGCTTTACGCATGCATTTCTTGAATTTAATTTTTGAGCTTTTGCTTCCACCTCTCCCTAGATATTGAAAACACTTAAAATGAAATGGTTGGTATTCCGTTTGAATGGAGTTATCTACTATTGCTAAGTGCAAGCTGTTTGCATGCTAATGGGGGTTATGTAATAAAAGGCACTCATTTTGCCTACGAGCAGTAACCCATAGCAACCAATTCATGGGTAGAATTTACTGGTCACCTGTTTTAAAGCAAAAATCTTATTGGTTGCTGTGGTTTACTGATCCTGGGCAAACTTGTAATTACATAAGGGGGAATGGGTTTAAAATGGGTTTACCTGCTAGCTTGCATTTCAAATAGAGTTTACACCCACTTCCAGTGCAGAGCAGCTGTGCTCCGCCCCTTTGTGCATTTTTGCGCCTTTCATTGTGCATCCTGCTCAAGGCCCTATTCTAAATGCACATGATTTATTCCTGGCATTGGGGGACTTACTAAACAAGTCCACAAATAGGGTTTATGTTAATGATTTATGTAATTATCTGGTTGTCTGTGTTTCTTCACAGCAGTGGGAGCAGCTATGATTTATCTCAGGAAACCTTATTCAAAGACTAAGCTAATGGCTAAAAGAATTATAGATTGTTTTACTAGAGAATATACAAGATTTAGAGCAGGTAGTTAGTAGGACTTAATAATAAAACCAATATAATAAATAATAAAAACACTAGATTCTAGCTGTAAATATTTGCTCTTCTTTTTGGCTTCCTAAAAGGGACTTGATTTACCGTTGCCATGGACACAAGTACAAAAAACACCAAGGGGGACAAAATTGTGCCCCTTTGTCTCTGTGCACAGAGCATTTGCACATGTGGCAGTTGTCTATTTAGGTTGTACTCTGCACCTTGTAGGCAACCTGGTTCTTAATGCCTGCCATAGAAAGGTGGTAAAAACACCACAGACTGTGGTGCAACTTGTGGCATTTTATGACAGTTTGCTAATCCAGGCAACCTGGTCGGCTTGGCTGCCCCAACCACCCCCCCCCCCTCCGTGTGTACATGCAAGCATGCGCACGATGTGCGCACACAGGGCGGTCGGGTTGCCGGAGCCACTGCAGTGGGGGGAAAGGGTCCAGAACTAGAGATAGGTGAAAGAAGAGGTACCTGCCTAACGCCCCCCCCCCCCCACCATTGTGCCCTAGGCAGGTTCCTCTTCTGCCAATCCTTAGTTCCAGGACTGCTTGCTAACATGCTACAGCCCTGTGTTAATCACCATATGCCCCTTCTGATGGCAGCCCTGCAGAGAAAAGCACTTCTATTCACTCCATTTTAGGAGTGCAAAGGGCTATGACTCTGGATACAATCCAAGAGCAGTGCCAAAAGGTTTTTTTGTACTTTGCATGTCAACCCAGGCTTCTTAAGTGTAGCTTAAAATGTATGCTGTTATTAGTAAGGGTTGTTTACATTGCATACTGCATTGGGCTCTTAAAGAATGACTGCAGTCCTCTGTCGTCCCTGCAGCTAGCCTCTTGAATAGAGTGCGTCCTGCATTAGGTGTCCCTAATCCCAACCTCTACCCGTCCCCTAACTTGCATGTCATTCAGATTTGAAGGAGAAATGGTAGGAGGTGCATGCCAAATGAGCCGTGTCCTTACCTCCTGCCCTATGACAGGCAATGAGTCTGGCTTACCTGCGCCTCCTGACCCAAAGCTTATTCTGGTGTGAGGAGCAGAGCACAGCTTTCCTCAGGCAAGTGCTTGCTAATTTTGTACCTATTAGCATGTAAAGAGGTAAAAAAAACACTTTATTTTATATTTAAATAGTTAAATCATATGCAGCTTCAGTCACCAGGTGGAGCCAAGGCCCCTTCCAGTAGCCTGTTTAAGGGAATGCTTTAGCAGACCGAATAGGGTGTTGGTACCTTTAGGGCTAATGCTCTAGGCAGGCAGACCTAATAGGGAGGTACCTTTAGGGCTAATTAGAGGATAGCAGTGGGGTGTGAGTTTACTCTAGGAGTGAAAGCTAGTGAGGCTAGCGAGAAAGGACAACCTGTTGTCTCAGTGAGGTGTAGGATTTAGGGGTAGAGCCCCTGAGGTAACTGTATGCAGGGTAGTGAGTTTAAGTGTTTAGGTGTAGGTTAGGAGACCTACGGGTGAAGCTTGGACACTTTAAGGAGACAGGGTCCTGGAGGCTTTGGTGAGAAATACTGTATGTGAGTGTGAAAAGCAGAGAGAATGAGTCTGCATAAGTACTGTGTAGTGTGTATTGATCATCCTTGAGTTTGCAACCAGAGCCCCGGTCTGTAACCTGCCTCCCTGCAAGAAGCTGTTCATTAAAAGTGCTTTTTGTTCATCGCAACTGCATGAAGATGCCTACTTCTTGTAGTAAAGGTCATGTACATGCGTTTGACAGTAACAGGAGTCTAGCAGCCATGGGGAGCTCCAGCACACTCCAGCACTTAAGCCATGGGGTAATATAAATGACCCCTAGTATCTGCAGTCTCTTTTGCCTTGCCTTCAAAGTTTCCCTCAAAAAATGTATAGATTTACCATTCTTCTCTAAGACTTGTGGTCTGAGATGTAAATTTAGACAAGTCTGATTGAACAGAAGCTGACGAGAACCAGGAAAAGTTAATTAGTGAAGATTTTTGCATAATTACAATCGTGTCCTGACACTAAGGTGTTTTCATAGATGGATCTCAAATGAAATTCGACAGCAGCTAGTTTATTATGAGAAAGGCTTGAGAAGGGACAGTCAGAAACGTCATTAATATAGGGTTCGGAGAACCATCACAGAGGGGACAGTGAATAAGAAGACAGCCCGGTAATTGAATCAATCAGTCATTTGTTTTTTGCTGCTGGGCCCAGGCTGTAGGTCAGCAAGTCATCAAAAGCTGTGGCAAATTTCACTAATTACTACTCTACAGGACAAAGCTGTTATATCACAGCAGTCTTTAACCCTTCTTACACCATAAACGAATTATATCATTTCCACAGTCCATTCATTGTTTTTATAAAGCTGCTTTTTTTGCTACACAAAAATACATCACAAAGGCAGAATTATCTATGAAATGTAAAACCAATCTTCAGTGGGGCCTGGGACACTAGGGGCTAACGGCAAACACCCATGAATTTTCTGGTATGTGTATTCTTAGCAAGCATTGTTAAGATTTGTAGAATGAGTTGTAGGCATTTAGTAAAAGAATGTATGCGTATAATAAAACAAATTTGAATGGGAAGCATAGTGATATTCTAGTCCCTGTTTTATATAAAGGTGATATTAACTCTGCTTTCAAATTCTGATTTTCCCACAAAAAGCAATATTATATTGCCTACACAAACAATATACCCCTAATAATCATTTTTGTGATTTTTTTGTGACTCACCTGTAACTTTTTTTCCGCTGCAAATTTTTCTGCCTGTAATACAAAAAAATTCACCAATAGGGAAATGCGGAATTTCGCAGCCAATCCATGCCTGCCGAAAAATTTGTGATGTGTATTTCTTCTGTAATTATGCAGTTAACAAAGAAAGCTAGCACATCCTACTAGAAAGTTCTCTGTCTCCACTGACATAGTTTAATCATTAAAGTTCTCTTTTGGGTTTTGTCTGCCAGATAATGGCAAGATTATATATTTTAACCTTACAAACAAAGGGTTGTGTGATAATGGCTGGGGAATTGCAGACATCCTGAATTACAGATGTTTAGTAATTAGTTCCACTTGAGTAGACCTACAAGACTGAACTGCGCCACTGGCTTTTCCAGCAGGACTTACTGTGATGTACATTCTTAGTGCTTGGTGTAAGCTTATTAACCAGATACAGTGATGCACAAAATGGTATAAACTGTAAACACATAAAGGGAGTGTAGATAGATCTCGTAGATAGATATGTATAATAAATATAAATATCTTATGCATACATTAATACATACATATATCTTAATGTAAATGACATGTTCTGGAGAGGAAGTCTGTCATTTCTCGCTGTAGGAATCATTACTAAAATGAATATGTGTACTCCACATCACAATTGCAGGGATATTTTTATGTAAAATATTATCCAAAACAATTATTTGTAACAAACTCTATGGAGCACATTTACTAATCCTCAAATCCGAATCCCGAATGGGAAAAAATCGGATTGGAAACGAAAATTTTGCGACTTTTTCGTTGCTGTTGCGGTTTTTTTGTATTTTGCGCAACTTTTTCGTCGCCAGCATGACTTTATCGTATTTTGCACTATTTTTTTCGTCGCCGTCACGATTTTTTCGTATTGAGCAATTGTAAATGGCGGAAAAACCAATCCGAATTTTTTGCGACGGCGACGAAAAAGTTGCGAAAAATATACGATAAAGTCGTAACAGCGACAAAAAAACACGCAAAATCTGAAAAAAACGCTGCAGCGATGAAAAAGTCGCAAAATACTGATCATTACGGAAAAAACCCATTTGGGCGCTTTCGGACATTCGTGGCTTAGTAAATGTGCCCCTATGCATCCACACAGACCACAGATCAACATATTGTTAGGTGACCGCCGCTTTATTTGGAGTTTTACTAAAATTTGTCCTTTTCAATGTATGTTTTCACAACTTTTAGGAAGGCCTTTTCTTGAACCATCCAAGTGGTTTTCATGGCTACTATCCCCTCTTTAACCACCACAGACCTTTGGATATACCATCATTTTAATAGGACATGGCACACAGTGACAAATGATTGACTGACTCACTCCAAGTAAAAAGCTGGACATGGAGTGCAATACCAAGCTACAGTAGATACAGCATACCTTTTGGGCTTCATACACCACTTACAATGACCCTAGGGCAGTGTACAGTACTTGCACACACAGTGTTCTTATAATGTGATGGGTATACCTAGGTTGGTAAATTAGTTTTAGAGTCTAACAGCCCTGTACTAAACTACATTATGAAAGAGTTCCTTTGGGCTCTTATCTGCCCTTGGTTATTGCTATATAGACATAAAAGAAATTGGTGTCACAGTAATAATGCATTATGTGATGTTGCTGTGGCTGCCGTTCCAGTGGGACTTTATCTGTGTCAATCAATATGTAGGCCCCTGTTAATTTGTTTAGCAGCATTTATGTACATGCAGCAAGCTGTGTAGTCCTAAAAGAGTCTCAGTAAAAATAAGCATTCATTGATTGCCCTCATATTTCTTCTACAACAGATAATTTGTCTGTGATTATAGAACATTGTTTGGTAATCATCATTATGAAATTGTCAATAATAAAAGTTTGTCTTCTGTCTTTGTCTTCCATAGAACCAGTTTGTTTATAGAGATGGGGGCTACACCACTCAAGAAGCAGTAAATCTTCCCTTCAGACCCACTGCCTGCCCAATAACAGAACTCTCAACAGCACAGGGGGCTACAGCTGAAGTCTTTGATGATGTTTGTTGCAATGGCACACTTTGTAAACAGGTGGTATCAGAGCGAATACCAGAGGAGAGCAGCCTGCAGAGATATAGTGCTGACCCCACTGCATTTGTGCCGGAACGCAACCCCAGAGGAGTTGTCGGGGAAGATGGCTATATGACTCCCATGAAGGAAAAACCGAAGTCTGGTAGGTAGTGACTACTGTTGATAGTCCTGTATAAAAATATGATATTGACTAATCTTGAGAATGTTTTTGAACACTTTTTATCTCTGTTGAAGTAGTCAGGTATCTTAAGGATCATTAACAGAAGGGCAATCAGAAGAGAACAACCTTAGAAAAAGTTTGCACATCTGTATCATGGGAGTGAGTACTAGAAAGCTCCATGATGCTTCAGACTGATAGATGCTGCCATAGCAATTAGGAAAAAAACTAGAAATGCATATGAAAGTGCTAACAGTAATACTGTAAAAACACACTCAAGGTAACGTAACAAAAGCCTGTTCTAGTAACCGGATGCAAGCTTTGAGGCATTTTTATATTACCTGTAAAGGGATAATGTATTAAGTGTCAGAAGGCGTGTGCATGGTCTAGTAACCAAACCGCCAGCATCTGACTTTAATGTGGGTCACTAGAACTTAGTGATATTTTTTCAGTTATTATTGTGTTTTCATATGTAAATATTTTCTTGAATTTATGATCCCCCCCTCGAATCAGAATCCTGTCAAACATATTGAATGTATTCAAGTGTCCTTGTACCATGTGGTAAAGGGAACAGAGTATAATGTAGACAATTTGTGCAGAAGAAATTATTCCATACTCCGGGGGTGACTGCTTGTTTACAAACAGTAGCACATACAGTACCTGCAACATTTTGGGTATAAACGTCTCTCTGTCAACTTTAACTGTCAATATCCTATAAAAACTAAGATCCAGTTTAGGAGTATTTTTCCAAGAAGAATCCTCATATGTATTAAGTAAGAGTTTCCATTACATGTGGTTTTCCTGACATCCTTAAAAACATTAAAAGCCATAAACACATATTAGAAACCCTACAATAGTTTAAGACTAATATAGAATTAAAGAATAAGCTATTGAAATTATTTTGTATTATACAGATATTCTGCTGGGTTAGTTTGAAAAAAAAAGCCCAGCGTTGTCAAGAGCAATACAAGAGGACCATAGATTTAAAATGATGTAATTTTTGTACTCTCATTGTTAATCTACAATTTATCAAAATGTCTTAGACGCTGAAATGGCTGATAAGTCAGCTATACATAATAGCACTGCATTAGGAGGCAGAATTTGACATAATACAAAATTACCTGGTTAAGACCTCACATTGATCAATGACAGAACCTTTCAGCAACTGCTCTGTTTTGTCTTCCAGATTATTTAAACCCAGTTGAAGAGAATCCCTTTGTATCTCGAAGGAAAAATGGGGATGTCCAAGCTGTGGAGAAACCAGAGTATAATAATGGGCCCAGCACACAGTCTAAGTCAGAAGATGAATATGTCAAAGAGCGTTTGTATTTGAACTCTTTTGCTAAACCCAAGGAAAATGCTGAGTACCTGAAAAATAATGGACTTACTGTGCCAGAGAAATCCAAGAAGGCATTTGATAATCCAGAATACTGGAATCACAGTCTGCCACCAAGGAGCACCATCCATCATCCAGATTACCTGCATGAATACAGCACAAAATACTTTTATAAGCAAAATGGACGGATCAGGCCAGTGGTAGCAGAAAATCCAGAATACCTGACAGAATTTACTCTGAAACCAGGCACTGTTCTCCCCCCTCCTCCCTATAGGCACCGGAACACTGTTGTGTAGGATTTACAGTATTAAGGGGACAGGGAGCTATCCCTCCCTGGTATCTTGGATTCGTTGAGTCCTCCCTCCCTAATAGCCACCTTACTTCCTCGGGTGTGCTTCCTCTCCATGCCAGATCCCTCCCATTGGAAGGTGAAAGGATGTTCTAGGCTTTTTCTGTTATTTATTACGTAGCACACATAATAAGGTGAAAAAGATACAATTCTCTAAATGTTGACTGGAGTACTACAGAAACCAAGAGAGCCCACTGGAAGATAAAAAAACAGAAGCAGCAGTTCATGATAGATTCACCTTTAGAGTTTTTCTTATGGCTGCCCAGAAATCTCTCTTTATGGTTGTCAGCTCAGCTCAGTATTTTTTATTTATGAAAGAAACATATTTATTCAGAACAGATATGCAGAAGAACATATTCCATATGTGACATTGAATCACCATCAAAAATAACTGAAACCTCAGCATCTACTACTCTACCCGTTGTAGAGTCATTTGAATTCCTGTTTATGACTAGTAAGAAATGTAAGCGAGTGGTTGGAATTTCTGTTGTTTGTTTTTAAAATAATCACACCTCTTGCAAAAATAGATTGCAATAGAATGCAAAAATAGATTGTATTGATTCCTGGCACTGTTAAAATATAAGTAAATATCGATACTGATATGAGCTGAACCATACACTCACAGAACCAGCTAATTTATGATTTAAAGGTGATTGTGTCAAGTTCTGCTTTAAGATCCAATAACACTGGGAAAGACTAGCAGACCCATTAACCCATTGATAAGGCAAGTCTCTCCAATGGATTCCTAATTTATGTTTTTAGAATACGGTATAGTTTGAAGAACCAGGAGTTATCATGGCTCATCTCAACTCACTTTCCCTTTGGAATATAATACAGCCAGCCAGATATGTGAAAGTCAAAGATGCAAATATAAACAATGGTAAAATTACTTGTAATCCTGGAAGCCCGAACAGCTGTGCTTGTGATGATGCTCTTCAGTGCCAACACTGATGCCAAGTTATGACTTGCAATGAGGCCAGTTTGTGATTGCCCACCTTTTTTTTGTTGGTTTCATTGAAATCACATGACAGCATATTCTACCACCCAGCACTCTACTTCGTAAGTTGTCCAGAAGGAAAATATAAAAAAGCACCCTTCCCGAGTTTTAACAGTGGCTGCTAAAGTTCTTGTTTGTAGATATAGAGCTCATCATTTCAATGTGCTAATGTCTAGACTGACTGCACAAACTAACAATAAGTAAGACAGATTTTTGAAAAGTTATCCAATGAACAATATATTTGTTCTCTTGGAAGCTGATGCATGGTAGCTTTGGGCTGGCCAATGGGGAGTTCCACGGATGAACTGTAAGGAAGAATTAATACAGCAGGGAATTGCAGACTTTAGCCTAGAAAGTCAGTTTTGCACTTAAGATGTACTTCTCTTTTTCCTTGTTACGGACCGTTTTTGATTTTTTTGTTTTGTTTTTTATTTTATTTTTGGATTTTGAAAGAAGCAATATGAAAGCAACCAGCAGAATCAAAAGATATACAGAAGAGACTGTGGATTTGCAGAAACAAGATGAACTTTCACTATAAACAGGTCATGATAAGTGTCTTTGGATATAAGCTATAGGAAAAAAATGTAGCATTAGCAGCTTAGGAAAAGCAAAATAGATGTTAACAGGTTAAAAATGGCCATTTGCATGAATGAAATGTGTAAGTGAAAATTTGAAAGCTCAAATACATACATGATTTTATTTGGAAATTTCCCAAACTTAAAAACAAATGCTCTGTGACCCTTTGTGGGACAGCAGGAATATACCATTATTAAAGACACTGGGGTTGTTTCAAGTCAATATGGATTTAATGGTTCCACAACACACCATTCTTCATCTTATTTAGTTTTTATTTGAAGTGCTGCTACATAGTCTCTATTTTTTCTAATAGACTAAGCATTTTTAAACTGGGCATAAAGATTTGAAGCTTTACAGCATATGTAAGTTGCATTTGGGATGATATGGTTTGCTTGGGGTTGAAAAATACTAATTAGTTGAGTAGAAGTAAATATGTATTTGCATTAATTACTCAAAGCTCCTAAGATCTCCAAAATATTGCTTCCCTAATGTGACTAATCCATTTTCTGACCCACATGATCTAAATTATTATTTGGAGGATGCACATAAAGTACACAGCGACCAATGGAATATAGCATTTTCATTAAGATTAGTGCTATATTTAGGCCCTAAAATATTATCATTTGATTCCTGTAATGTTATGTGCCCAAATTTATAGATTTTTTTCTTACTGGAATCACTCCCAGGGGAGAACATAGCAACATTACATATATTACTTACTGTACCACTAGCATTAATCAATACCAATATCAAAACAAATATACAAGACAAGTGTTTCATTGTGGGACTTTTTTGTTTTTTGAGAAGCACAGAACTGTACATAATTATCTTGATTTCCTTTATGAATAGTCATCTCATATTTTGCTAATATTCATCTCATATTTTGCCAATTTAATGAATTTCTGTTGCACATATTTTCCTTGGTGCTACCTGGTCCAGCTTGGGTGGAATATTAAGTAACTAAGGAGATATACACAGGCCATTTGTACAGACAAATTCAGCACAGTATTACAGATTAAGCTATAAATACGTTTATAAGCTTATATATGTTTATATATGATTATAAGCTGATCATTGTGATTTTATTTTTGTCAATAAGAAAATGACAGAACTACTGATAACAGATGTGTGAAAGAAATACTGCCAACAATTACAAATTCCTCTCTGTATAATTTACCTCTCCAGAGGCATGGCGAAGCAAGCGGCTCGTAACCCAGAAGTTAGTGTTGGTTAGGTCAATTAAAGCTACTGAACCTTCATTTTAAACATTTGTGCTCACATATTAAGGACCCCTGTCCTATGCCAAACACCAGAGCCATATTTTGCCAAGAATTCCTTTTTAATTACACTAGTGTTTATCTAGTATAATTAAGTCTAAAACAACTGGACTTTTCTGATTTTTTTTTCTTGAAAATGTTTCACAACTCATCCAGAGTGGCTTCTTCAGTTCACATGGCTGGCAAGGGATTCCCCTGACTGGATCATACAGTACCTTCTTATACCTGTCAGTTTCAGCCAACACCTAACTGAATATGTTCAATGGAACTATTGTGGATGCCAGTGACTGTACTACCCTCAAGGGTTTAAATTCTGAGGAATTACCTACCAGCTACTTGAACTGAAGAAGCCACTCGGATGAGTTGTGAAGAAAAAAAACTCCAGTTGTTTTAGACTTAATTCTACTAGATACTAGATATCATGACCGGGATGAATAAAAATCTTCATAGGCATACACTAGTGTTATGCAAGTAGTGTATAGTTGTTTTGAAATACATTTTTTCCATGTAGAATTAGTTCTGTTTAAACCCTCACCCTAACAAAGGAATTGTAGGTTCATAAGAGTGTAAAATTCCAGAATTTCATAGGCCCTTGGCCTGAATAAACGTTTACATGTGACTATATGATTTGTTGTATAGATTAAAAGAGCACATTTCCAATGGAACAGTAATACAGATGGTGAATTAAACAACATCATATAGAGACCAAGACCTATCACAAGTGGATGATGAAGATATTTATGTCTGACAATTTGGATGACCTCAAAGTGTAAATCAGCTTTACATTACTAACATGAAGTTAAAAATAACCTTAAGGCCTTATGTTGCCGGAATGTTTTTATTTGAACCAGTTGTTTGAATCCAGTGCATATCATCTCTATTAATTTACTCACCTACGCTGCCAGTTGCTTTGCTCAAGTTTTACTAACAACCAAGACGGTCAGGCTCAAGTAGCATCTGAGCTTTCCAAGAATGGACCTCCCTTTAAAGTTGATGCTGTGCTCAGGGTTTCTTATCACGATTTATTGACTTCACACAAAAGTAGGAGGACGAACTGCTTCTCTCAGCAGTCAAAATCGGAGGAAAAGACAATTTAGACCTATTCAGCATTCAAAAGCATCATGATCTGGGTCTACAGAAGAATTTAATGTACATCATACTCCTAAATGGTGGTATAATGAACTTACATAGTATTGCTGTAATATGGGTCAGATTGTATTAATCCTTTCTCTTCTGGGGGACAATGCGATGGACTTGATTGCAAACTCTTTAGAAAGGCATTAACATGAGCGGAAGGGCAGCTATGTATGAAAGCACCTGTTCAAGGACACAGAGTAATCCTTCAACTTTTGGGCTTGTGTTTAAAGTCAGAGAATGCTTTCCATATCAGTCAACTTTACCTTCCCTTTCAGTCAGAGAGATCCCCATGCTCATGCTGTAAATATAATGTGAAAATACTAATTTAGGAATCAGTTTTTGAGGCCCAGGAGTATAAAATAAACTTGGCAGCAAAAGAACTAAATATGTGTCAGAAAATAAAGTGTTTTATGAAACTCTTCTTTAGAGGTCATTCTCCATTGAGAAAACTGTATTTTTAAAGGCAGTCTTTTTTTACCCAAGTCCAAAATATGTAGGTTTTTTTTTTAACCCTTTACAGTTAAAAACAAAACAAAAAGTATTTATGGGCTTTTACTGTGTACAGTGGGATCCTATGGTCTTATACTAGTGTATAGGAATATAAACCCAGTTTAAAAGTAGGGTTTATATTGACTTTATTTTGTATACATTTTCTATAAAATATATGGTCATACAAATACGAGACCTTTTGACTGCAATTTTATATTCATGGCTACGTGAGGTAGCTGTCATACTGCTTTCTCTGGAGAACTAAAATTGCTTCGATGATCGCCAGAGCAACGTGTTTTTTTTAAGTAGAATCAAGTCCTGATTTATTCAGAAAAGCCATAAAAGCATATATTGCTTTCAAAATCTGTGACAAGTTAGGATAGTATCCCTTTAGTTGCAGGTAAGGAAACGCTGATAACATTTATGGAATATTGTAGAAGAAGTCACGTGATTTAGTCATAGTCATGTTAAGACAGAATTTAGCTTATTTTAGTATTCACATTTCTTTAACATCTTGGCTTTTTTAATATTTAATACATGAATTTACCTAGACTCCATTTGTTCATGTAAGCCATTTTACCTTTTAAAGCAACTTTTGTTCTTAATACATCAGGTTTATGTTTACTGGAATACATTTCTACCCTACTCACAACTGGCTTTTTGTGCTTAACCTTGGCGCTGGAGATTTTTGTTCAATTATTTATCCATTCTAATGATATTGTATAAGTAAATGAGTTCCAAGCTGTAAGTGACGCTACATATGTCATGGATTGTTCAGTTGCTGCTATTCAAGTGTCTCTGCCAAAACCTGTAAATAACTTTAAGTTGTATATATTGCGCTTTTATCTTGTGGCAAGATTAATCCTGATTCAACTTGTAATGGCATTATATAAAAAGGACAAAGAAGAAAGAATGCATTGATACAGATTATTATCTTGCCTGGCTAATGAAACACATTTTTCCAACTTCTGTTACTACAGTACTGGTTAGTAAATATGACAATAACTTTATCTAGCTTTACACATCCAGTTATAGAGGCATTCTTTGCACCTTGTCATCTGGTCACCGTGGATACTTTTGCCATATTCTTCTAGTAGATATATTCCCATATACTCTTATTGACCATGAAACTAAAGAACTAAAGCACTAGCTGCTGCAGATCCTCTTTGATAGCCATAGTGATTGTAAAACTACCACCAAAATATCTTGTCTCTGATGGGGTCTTAAATGGTTGACATACAGTAATAAATAGACTTACTTTAGGGCTTACTTATACGCTTACCTATAATTGGTTTTAATTCAATAAAGGGGAATGCGGGTACTAGACATTTTGGACCAGATTCAGTTCACTGAGATTTTTATCACATGAAAACCGATGGATGAGGTGCAATTCAATTCAGAAAAATGTATTTCATAGTTTATTATGTGAACACTCTATTGAAGTCTATGGGATAAAACTGGAACTGAATTGGATGAAAAGTTTTTTCACCTCATATTAAATATTGTCCACAAGTTTTTACGTGAACAATGAGGTACTTTGTCTTACTGAATTGAATATGGTCTTTTATGTTCTGCCCTAAGCAAGCTGTAAATGTTTGTGTACTTTCCTTTGATTGCTCAAATGGTTCCTTGCTTCTCATGTTATTGTGTTATGACACAAGGCTTAGCATGATGTCAGGCATTGGAGGAGATTTTAAAAGCACAAAACACAATGGTTTCTATAGTAAAAGCAAAATCTGCAAGCAAAATGTCTAAAGAAACAAGGCAAAAGACATCCAGCAAGACTTATAATTGCACAGTACTCATTACAGCACACAATGAGCAGAAATTCCCACCATTGAGGGCATAGAGATTTGTTTCTGGGACCTGCATCACTAATGGTATGGACCGATAACAAATAAAATGATACAGATTTTATATGTGCCTCTAGACTCACTAGGCAGGGAGGCATTGCTGAAAGATACCTCAATCCTTTGATCCTATGAATTAGGAAAGAATTTCGGGGTCGCAAATGTTCCCTTTCTAATGAGATTCTGCAGCAGCTGGTAGACTTCATGCTCCACCGTTTCAGATAAGACCTTTTTTATGTTTATAACAAGGCCAAGTCTGTTCGAAAGGATTGTTTTCTACTTTTTTTTAAGTTGAAATCCTATCACAGCTAATTTCATAAGTCCTGACAGCATTTATGTATTATGGGGACAAATCATGGGGGTAAAGTGAAGTACATTTACATTCATACTGTCTCTACCAGAGGGGTTTTATGTCAGTTGGAATCCTGTGTCCATTGAGTTGAGTCCAGTCTCTGCGTTCATACCTAGCTGCCTTTCAGCAAACAGATAATACAACTCTATGTTACTCTAAAAATGTGAATAGTATTTTTGTAGCTTGCCAGAAAGACAGAATTTGTATATAGGGACAGATACATTCTGCAGGCACAACAAGGCCTCTTCCTTTGGAATTTAGCTGCTCTTTTTAGTTAGATTGTATATATCAGTGAATAGCTGATGGGTTTTAAATTCATGTTTATTTCCTTTTATTCTGTCCCCCCCCCCCTGCAATATGTAATAAAAGGCATAGCATTTCCTCAGGTGCAGTAGCCCATGGCAACCAATAAGATCTTTGTTTTTAAACAGATGACCTTTAAATCGTACTTGCTGATTGGTTGCTATAGGTGATTCGACCTGTAGCCAACTTTGCACCTTTTATTACATACCCTCTCTTTCTTATTATTAGTTTCAGCCACTGCTTGTGAGTCTGTCTCATGTGTTTTCTCCCTGCACTAGCTATGATTGTGCATACATGTTCTTATTTTTTCACCTCCAAAGAGCCTCTTTTAGTTTGTGATTTGCTGTCATAAAGTTTTTATTCCTTATCATGGTAAGTCCTTCTCTACTTTAGTGGTTGTTACCACTGTGACAGAGCTACGGGGATATGAAGATTTTGTTAACTTATTAATATGGTATTATTGATTTAATTCTTCTTTCTCATTAAATTGGATTGCTGGGGGTCTGGATTAATATTGTACTGTATTGTGAATTTTGATCCATTGTATTTTGTGAGTGCATTTTTTCAGCAGTTATCTATGCTACTCACCAGTTTCCCCATATTAAAGCTTATACTAAGGGGAAAGACCCTAAATTCTTGTCCACTAGTTTCTAAGTAAACTTTAGGTTTTTCGCCTGTTCTGCCAACAATTACATTTTACTGTTATTTCCTTAGTAGCTGGGAGTTGAAGTTTGAGCAAGTATCTTGATAGAGAGAAACAATCTCATTGTTGGAAAGTCTGTAGACTGCTACATTCTTCCTTAACCTGCTGTTCACTACACTGATAATGTATTGTTCTGTAATAATCACACAGGTAAAGAACGTTCTGATTATCATGTATAGAAATGGTAAATAAACCTCACAACATCATTTTTTCAGTTCAGTGTTGGTTGACTTGCTGATATCTGAAATGTGTATCTAAAGCATAGCCACTTCCTAATGATAATGGTTTTAATAAGGAAAATCCATAATACAAAATAATGTACTTTTAGCATGTGATTATGAAGATCTTTATTTTCTGTGGATGCAACCTTTTCCTATTAATGAAAGTGATGGACATATCAGACCTCCAAGCCTGAAATTTCAAAGTTGATGGCAAGTTGATGACTGGTCCAACCCCTCTATTGGCCATGATTGCATTCAGTAGTGGTGTTTATGAACTAGTTAAGCGTTTATACTTGCTAGTCTTTAGAAATGGTCTTCATAAAATACACGATGGAATGGAAAGAATATGTTGCGGTGGAAGATGATAGAACAAAAAGGTGTAGGAATAGAATGGAGGGAGGAGTTGAGAGAGAACATAAAATGTTTCGATAGGATAGAATGGAGAAAAAAGGTAAAACTATGGAGAGAAAAGGATAGGGAGAGAGAAAAGAGCAAAAAATGGGAACAATTAAAGAGTAGAATGTGTTTATGACGAGCAAGATGATTTAGAATTTAGACAGTGACATACCGGTAGAGAAGAGAGCCTAGAATGCTGAAAAGAAGTTAGTAACCAAAAAAAGTCAGGTAACAGCATTATTCTACATAATATGCCACAAAATGTCACACATCACCTGTTTGGGCTCCTTATAAATACAAATAACTCTTCTGTGGTACCTAATTTTATGTGAAGACTTGGTCAAACAAAAATTACCCTACTTATACCAGTGTGACTGGGGAACAGTTGTTTTCCTGGTTTCTGGCATGTGGTTATCAGGCATCTACTGTAGCCCATAATGCTTTGTCCTTTTTGTTACAACTCAAGTTTACAGTTGGGCAGAAGAAAAGAAGAAGGCTAAAAACACAGAGTTTTTAAAGGACCAATTTAGAGGCATCTATTGATACTTTCTCTAGTATATCTGCCCTATGACTACAGTGCGATGTTTTGCTATATATTTTTACTATATAACATTTTACTATAATATTGTGCATTTTTTTCTTAATTCTTTTGATATAATTGCCCTATGAGTAAGGTGCAGTGTTTTGCAGGTATGTTTTTTTCTGGTGCTTTAGTTCCTTCTTGGTTGTTGAAGAACCTGACTTTTTATACTCTCGTAGTTCTTCTGGTGTATTTGCCCTATGACGAAGGTAATAAAGTGCTTTTATTAGGTATCAAAGTCTAAGGTTTGTTCAGCAGTTATTGAGAACAGGATAATGCAGACTAACACACAAAACAGAGCAGTTGTTGGTACAATATTTCCTGCAGATGCTCTAATTAATTTATCATATTGGCGTAGTTTTGTCTTCTGAACATATGTAATGTAGTATATACTTTGAGTAATGTTTGGTCTCCTTCAACATGCCAAATGCATAATTCAAGCAAATCTTTCTCTTTAACACTCTAGTTCAAATCGTTTAACTTCCATGTGTATTTCTAGTATAGTAATTGGCTCTGTAACAGTAAAATGTCTATAGAAGTTAATAGTGGACACAGTGTAGGTAAGACAATTGCCTGCACTAAGGCAAAATGATTAACTGCTGAGTGGCATTCTGTTTGGTGTAGATGAGCAGTTGACCTTCTGTATTGTTGCTTTTCAGGTGGCCTGTTAATGAAAGTGGCTGTGGTTTGGTAGACATTTTATCAGATGAATATTTTTCCCTTGTAACAAGCAAGTCGTCCATTCAAGGATCCAACACTTTTTTCCCCTAGGAAAGTCATCAAGCTTTGTGTTTGCTTAATGCCACCCACTTCATCCCAACTGAATAATTTGAAACATGCTCTGCATTTTTGTTAAATGAATCTGTCAGAAATATATTTTTAATTTAATATAAATGCAATTCAATAAAATATGGTACAAACTTTGCACAGTCTGTTAATGAGTCTTTCTGGTAACTGGTGTTCTGTGTTATATATAGACAAATAATACAGCTAATATAGATTGTTATGGGACTGAATAGTAAGTGAAGAGACTGAACTCTCTACCTTGGGATCCGGAGAAAGGCAAACGAATGTGACCAACAGGCTGGCTAATAAAGAATCATCATGGTTGGAGGTAAATAGAAAAACAATAGAATTTACAGTTTCTGAATCAGAATTCAGGTGGATGTAAAGATTCTCCAGAAGGAGAGGGCACATATTTCATTAGTCCTTAGATTGAAGGGAGATCTGAAATAAGTAATGCAAACAATAACAAACATTTATCTTATAATTTCTTTTTATAGTTCAGCAAGGCCATCCGGTTCCTCCCCACAACAGTCTTTGATAACATTATTGTGAAGTCTGATCTTTTATATACAGTAGCTCCCTAGCCTACATAAAACAGTCTAAACATTGACTTGAAAAAGTAATACTGTTCTTTCTGTACTATAAAATGGAATAGTATCTTAGACTGACACTCACTACCTTGTAAAATGTAACTATGCCTTTTTTGATGTCACTGTCTAAATAAACTTGATAAAGATGCAAGAGATTTTATTTATTGACATATTTTTTGATAATTATACCGTATGTGAAATTTGCTGTAGTCCTTCCATTGCTAAATGGAACATGTATAAATAACATATGCACCACAAAGTTGTCTGATTTAGTAACTTGAACTGAGGAGAACTTTTCATTTAGAAACCCAACCCGTAGCCAGTTATTCTTAAGGAATTAATAACCATTATTTCTGTTTTATCTCACATTCTCTGTTTTTTGTTTCTTTACTTGCCTTTCTTTTATCATCCTTGCATCATAGGAAAAAAACACACCAGAAAATCCTGTAATCATAACTCATAAGGTTCGACATATCGCCGTTTCCATGTTTGGTTTTAGGGAACATGCTTAACACTAACAATCGGTGTGGGACTGAGATGCCAGGGGCCCACCAGAAAACCCTGAACCATGGACCCACTCTCAGAACTTGAATTCCTCCTCTTCTCCCTCAGACTCTTTGGTATCCTAGCCCTTTTTCTCTACATACTATACTCTATTCTTCCATCTATCAAGTTTCTTTGTTTCCATACAGAAATAGGGAATGACTATGAAACAGGTTAAATAGTATCCTGGTGGGCCAGTCCGACCCTGGTTACAATCACTAGAAAAAAACAAAACCAAACACTGGGTGGCAGGATTCCCACTTAACAATATTTTTACATTTAGATGGCCATGTTGACCCTGGACAATTTGAACCTGATATCTAGTTTTTTGTATTACACACAATTAAGTTGGCCACATTGGGTCAGATTCAATGAAAAAACAGTTTTTTTTGGCTTTATTGTATAAAAATTTATGGTTTAGAGTCAATTTGAGAAGAAAAACATTTCTCCTAATTCAGTTCCAGTTTTCACTTTTTCACAGTTCAGTTTTTTTCACAGAGTTTTTATGTGATAAAAAGTGATATTTCTCATTGAATTGCATCTGACTCATTACAGGTTATATGTACAAAAGTATCTGTGATTGTTCTTGTGGAGAATCAGAATGAATTAAGTCCATTTCTGCTAATAGCATTCTTCCTCTTCCTCGAACTTTTTGTTATCTGAGTATTTATATACAGGTGTGGAAAAAGCATGGGCTTTATGTGCTATGTTCATATATTAGGCTTCTATTCATACTGTCGTCTATAACATGGAACTCATTACTCAGCAGGTCTTTTGCTTTCTAGAATCTGGCTTGTGTTACCAATCTCTTGTTCATTTTTATGAAGTGAAAGTAACAGAGAACCCAGTATTTTAGCCAACTTATCCCATATTATCACTTTGACCCTTTGGGCATCCAAAAATATCTCAGAATAAAAATGGAAGTTGTCTTCAAACCTCAACCTGACTGGCCTTCAGGTTGGGCACCACCCTGCTTCCATAGTTTGGGAACAACAGCCTCAAGAGATATATAGCGGCTACATAAAACCGCTCCTTAAAATGCCATTGTCTTCAAGACAAAGTCCTCCAAATTTGCCATGCTAGAAGTTACTTCTGCAAAGCTTAGTTATTCTCTTCTAAACCAATAAACAAGTCCACAGTTTTTACAGAAATTAAACTATACCATAACATGAAAAGGCTCATAGAGAGAGTAACTGGTTGAATACAAGATATAGAGCCAGATTTCATTCACTGAGAAACATTGATTTTATGGTTTATCATATAGGAAACATTTTTCTACTGCTTTTTCCCATAGACTTTAATAAAGTTTTCATGTAATGAAGTTTTCCTCATAAAATTGTATCTTGCTCTATGGCAAAATGTGGCACTGAATAAGCTTTTCTCATCAAATTGAATCTGACCCAATATGGCCACACTTATGGCCATATTCAATTTGATGAAAAAATCTTAGATTCTAATCTAGCCCCTAGAACCCTACATCATTTATTTTTTTGAGGTCCTTATAATCAAAAAAGGGTTAGTCCAGTAATATATCTTTTCCGTAGTATATTCTGTGCTATTTGCATCACACCACATCTCAGACTCTACTGAGAATCTGGGATCCCAAAAATCTGGTATCTGGTGCATTTAGGAAAAAAATACAGATGAAAAGATCTTTAATTGCCAGTATTTCTATAGCCATCCTTAATACACAACCCCAGCATTTTAAATAAAATAATATATATTTATAAATATAAGTAGAGATTTTGGTCTTTTATATTGAAAAAGCTATTCAATAACATACAGGTATTAATAATAATTTCTCATAAAATAATCACAGAATGCATTGCGGGGGGATTAAGGGATAGTCATTTCCTACTGTGAGGAATGCCTATATTAGTCCAGGGGTCTAGTTCTACAGGGTCTAAACCCTCCAGCTGTGGTGTAAATACTAATGCCCAATACCATGTTGGTTCCACTGACATAACTCTCTATGTGATAACTGTCCAACAGTGGTGATGAATTGGAGACTAAAGAAAAATGGTGGAAAATAAGATGAATGTAATGGATCACAGTGCATCAGAACAACTATAATGCAATATCATAATGCAAGTTCTTTTTGTGAATTTTTGCACTTGCATGATTGCGTGCATAGGTGACCACTGTTGGGCACAAGAATGATGTTAAATGAAAACACAGTGCTCACTGTTTTATGGACATCTCTGAAAAAATTATCATGAAATAAATAATATTTAGCCTCAAAAAGATACAAACAAAACTGATGTTTTACATCTAAATGATTGTGAAAATGTTGAGTCATATTAAGAACAATGTTCACAACAAAGTGAAATAAATGTATATGTGAATATGGATTGTTCTGTGTTACACAGTGCTTATTGTACCCCTGACATATTGGCCCAGCCCGTCAGTTTAAACCATGTAAAAAGAAGCCATTTCTGTGAGTAATGTCAAGTTTATTTTCAAGATAGTACAAAATATAACAAGAGCCCTCTTATTGAAGAAGTTTAGCCATATGAAAACTCCCCCAGGATGATTTGCATAATTCATATAAGCCATTAGCCCAACATGAGTATTTTAATTTACCACTGTGGAACAGATTGTACATAGAGTACAACCTAACTGATTGGATAACTACTTCAATTTTTCTTCATTATTCCGAGCATGCTGCTACTCCTTTCTCTGCAGTGTGTGCACATACAAAAGTCAGATTCAAATATCACATCAATCATGTGAGGAAAATCACAATTCTTTTCAGTGGCTAAGAAAACAAACTATAAAAACTGCAGCCATTTCAATTTTATAGCACAACCGAGTGTTCCACATAAAGGAGCAGATTTCTCAATATATATATATATATATGTGCTGTGTCTATATTTTTTCATATGTGAAATATTTCCCATTACATTTAAAATGGCTTATCCTGTTATTACACTGATTTCCTGAGCAGACACGGGAGACATCTCAGCGGCGTTGGTGGTCAGATTGAATCCAACTGAAGGTCATGTTTGGGCCGTGATGAAGCTTCAGTTAGACAGCCCAGTCTTATATGATAAGAGAGAAAGAGATTTACTTATAGCGTTCCTGGAAATGAAACTTGTTCGGTTGTCTTTTACCGTCACATTCAGGCATCACGAGAAGAATGCGACATGCAATTCTTTCCAAAATAAAACCTGGAGCACATTGAGATGCCATAAGGAATTTGCGTTTCATTTGTTCTCTGTCAGTTAGCATTAGCATTCATGCAAACTCTTCACATAAAACTATCATTGATTTTCTAAACTGCACTTAAGCCTGTACAGCTGCCTTACACAGTCCATTTTATGTTCTTATACCAGTAGGAGTTGTAGCAAAGATTATGTGATATTACCTGTTGGATAAAGTGAAGGAGCTTTTGATTATACATAGCATAGGGGTCTCTTCACTAACATTCTGTAAATGCATGCCATTCACAGACCTATTGCACTATGCTCATTTTTCTCATTTCTCAAGTGAAATGTACATTAATAGCCATGAAATGTGAGGTACTACAGCTATAGAATCTGTTACCCAGAAAACACATTACCAGAAAGCTCTGAATTACGGGAAGGCCATCTCCCATTGACGTAATATAATAATAATCAAATGATTCAAATGTTTTTAACCTTTTACTTGATCACAACCAAGATATAATTAATCCTTATTGGAGGCAAAACAATCTTATTGGGTTTATTTAATGTTTTAGTAGAGTTATAGTATGGAGATCCAAATTACGGTCGCACACCTATATCTCCAAAAGCTACTGCTGGTGTACCACTGCCAAGTCAGGTTTACAGCAACAGTGTAAGCTGGCATATTTACATTTATAAATAGAAATGAGGGATTTTTCATGAAGCACAAGTCCATTTGCAGTTTGCCACAGTTACTGTATTACACAAATTGACACCATTCACTACAGGTGTGTAATGTGCACTTCCACATAGTTACACTATGCGCCACTGGGTCCATTCCTCTCTTCTTCATGCAGTGTTGCCTATTGACACAGGGGAAGCTACGAGTGGCAGTAGCTTCTGGGTTCCCACAGCAGCCTCTGCCAACTGAAAGTAGCACCTAACAAATCGGGTGCAGATGTCATTTTGAACACTGGCAATTGAAATTATAGCAAACAAGCTGCATTGTGGGAAAAAACAGGATGATTTGGGCCCAAAATTGCACATTGCACTTTGCACATTCTACTTATTCTTATAAATTAGCACTATATTGTGTTTTTCCTACTCCAAAAAGTCTATTTTTTAGCATTTTTGTACAAAAGTATCTTTTAACAGCAAAATATGTATGGTACTAATATGTCAAGTATGAATATTCCTTTATGAAAATAACTCATGCAATGTTTGCCTTAATGACATCTGCAATTCAAATTAATATGGTGAATTATATTATGTTGTCTATTGCTAATAGACCCCCACAATTTACTTAGGTGATTTGGGACAGAAGTCATAGCAACATGCATTCTAAAGCCACAACAGCATATGATAATAAAGAAGCACCACAATCAAGGTGGCTCTATTATGTGCTTGTTCAGTACTCCATCGGTGTAGTGGCACTTTATACAGAATGGATACATTAATCTATATTTCTTTGCTTTATTAAAAGTGAACACCCTTTTGCTAGAAGTCCCTGTAGGTTTAGGTTAGAATGCCAAGTCATTGAATAGTTGATAGCATGGAAATTACTGGAAATTCCACAGAATTCAAACATCGTAACATAAAATAGGCTGATGTATGAAAGATGCATTACTTCCAAGATTAAAAGGGTGGCACAAAACCAGACCCCGCTTCTACTGGTTAGTCTATCCCATACATTAGGGCTGATTCACTAAAGTTCGTTAAAATTTTTTATCACGTCTAAATTTTCGCGACTTAACGCACGATTCACTAAAAGCATACTTGCTTTAATTTATGCGCGATACTGCATGCGTTATTTTAGTCGCGAAGACTATTTTCGTGCGGTATTTGACGATACATGCGATAATCAACGCACCGCGTATAAATAGTCGCCATGTTAGCCATTGACGGAACGTCCGCTAATCAACGCCCCACGTATAAATAGTAGCCACATATAAATAGTTAGCTGGTTACACAATTACATGGTGAGGAGGGAGGGGGAATAAGAGGAGTGCAGTGACATCTAAGAAGTTCTGAATTGAAAGTGAAATTAACTGTCTGCCCCACTATGTTGGATTTTGCTCCTTCAGACCACCGGGAGCAACAGGATGTCAATAGTTTTGATTTTCCATCGTCCTCTTCCGGAAATCCACGGCCCAATCATAGACTCTTCCAAGGACTGAGACTACTTTTGTCCATATGTCAGGATCTTCATGTGGACATTTGGCCAGTGGACTGGGGGTGTGAATTTTGGTTATAACTTGTAATTATTGGCCGGCATGTCGGTCTGAGTTGTGTTAATTCTTTTTTGTGAAGTTTTTAATAAAAACACATAAAAACCCTATGCCTAAGGCATAGAGGCGGGGCAGGCAGCTGGGACTTTTAAATGCTTCTATAATGGGTATGGATGTGTTAATTAAAAAAAATGACTTTGGGGTTCATGTTTAATTTGAAAAGGGTTTTTATTATACAGCTTTTTATGTTTGGGTGACAGGTCCACTTTAAAATGGGCTGTAGTAAAAATGGCATTCCTTTAATCTGAAGACTTTTGGATAATGGATTTCCGCATAAGGAAAAGAGTTATATATGTATATATGTTTATATATAATAGGATAGGACAGGGTCCTACTTTTATGACGATTTGAAGTTAAATCCAACAGAAACATATAGCTGCCATATTATCACTGTTGAGTTTAGAAGGTGAAAATCCATTGCCCATTTTACAAACATTGTGATTACAACATGTAATAAATGCAGTGAGCATTGTATATAAGCCATACCTTGTTTTCACAGCTTCTAGTTTTCACTGTTAACCTTTCCCCAATGTACTTGATTGATGATGGGATTTTGTATGGGGCGTCTAGTTATTATTTTTAATTATTTACTCCAAATCTGTCAATCCCGGACACCGAATTCCAGATGAAACCAATTTACCTGTTTACCCCATACAGTGTATCCTAAAAATTCCTTTCCAAACCAATGGTTTAATTGAAAAGGATAATGATAATGATAGAACAATAACTAGTTAATTACAGTTATTTATAATGCCCTTTTCCAAGCGCTCTGTGTCACCAAACTGGTTAATGAAAATACATCTAGTATACAGTTCCACATGAAGAGATTACAGGAGCAGAACATATCACTGTCTGTTTTATCACGCCCTCCATAAGGCAGAGACACCACATCAACACACTGCTTGGTTATTCATTTATTTACTGATCTATTCTCCTCCTGCCTAAAATATGTGCACATTCTTGCAGTCAGGCTGTAATTATATCTATTGACATTATAAATCACTTTCTTTTAATACAGCCGCGCGATGTGATTTCAGCAGTTCAGTAAGCTGAAAGAAACATGATATTTCATGAACCTATTGCTCAGCATTATACTCTGACAATGGCACTGTAATTGCTTGCTTTCTTTCTGCACACCAGATGACCCCGCTTCTGTTTTCTAGAAGATAACCAAACCAGTGGAGATAGAAAGAAAAAGATAAAGAATAAGAGAAAGGAGGCAGTAAAAAAAAAACATAGAACAGTTTCAGGAGAAAAGCTTTAGGAAAAGGGAGATGGAACAGAGAGCTAGTGCCATTTATAGATATAATTATGGTGCATCGACATAAGCACCCTTATCTACATTGGTTAATTTTATCCCCCCTGCAACCTTTAGATTAGGACTACATGAATAATATCATTGGTGTAACTAGTGTGCACCAGGCCCCCCTGCAAAAAAATCTTTGGAGGGGCCCGGTGCACAGCAATCCATACCGGACCCACCATGAAGCTCTGAATTATGGGAAAGCTATCTCCAGGCTTGGGCTGGCAATCTGCAAATTCTGGCAAATGCCAGAAGGCTGCCACAGACAGTCACCATTTAGTGGGATGGTGGGGGACTGTTTTGGTATCTGTATGCTTGAAATGTCAGGGCCTATTTTGAATCCCAGTCCAGACCAGGCCATCTCCAATAGACTCCATTTTAATCAAATAATTCATATTTTTTTCTTCTTCTTTGTAATATTTAAACATTAGTTTTTACTTGATCCTAACTAAGATATATATGTATGTAGGGGAGCTGTGTATACTTGTCTCCCCTCTGTGCTGTTACTGTGTAAGGAGGAGGAGCCCCCACCCCCTGTGTGAGCTGACAGGAAGGAAGAGAGAGGAGAGGGTGCTGCTGGGAACGAGGAAGCAGATAGACAAGCAAGGTGTTGGTAGCTCACACAGTGCTCTGTATAATAAAGTAATTGGGAATCCTCCCCAGTGGCAGAAAGCGTGCTCTCTTAGGGTGCGGAAGGAAAGGGGGTCCTGTACAGGGCTCTGAAGAACAAAGCGTGCTCTTCTCAGGGCACGGAAAGCCAAAGGGAGTTCTAAGACTCTGAAGCACTTGCCACATAAGTGGGGGATTCCCCTCAGTAGTTCAGAAAGTACCACCTACTGTATGTTATGTGAGTGAAGTTGCCCCTGGCTGGCAGGCTGTATCTACCTCTGCTAATTTAAAGGTATAGCGCCCTGCCAATAAATCCATCAACCTTTCTTGTGTTTGTGTGTTGTGGATCAGAGAAGTTTCCCAGGGAGGGGTACCGCAGTCCAACCTGTCCCGGCCCTGGGTGGAGGCACGCCATTATCAGTGTACCTGCCCTTCCATATAGCGGAGGCCCAGGGCTCCTGTAGCGCCACACGCAGGTGAATGCGTGCAAGATCTCATGCAGTAGTAAAAGAGGGCTACATGTATATATATATAATCCTTATTGGAGGCAAAACAATCTTATTGGGTTCATTAAATGTTGAAATTATTTTTTAGCCGACTTAGAAGTATGATGATCAAAATTAAGGAAAGATCCCTTATCCAGAAAACCCCCAAGTCCCAAGCATTCTGGATAACTGGTCCCATACCTGTGTAATGTTGGTGCAAGTATAATGGGGTATTCACAGTATAAAAGCTGCACATCTTTTTGTATCTGGCACACCTACGCTCTGAGCTACCATATATTCACCACCACTTGATATTATTACCCCCATACTGAGAATCTGATTGGTACAGGAAAAAACATTTACGGAAGACAAGGGCAGAAGGAACGGCCATGTTGGAATTTACCAGGTTTACACAAAGACTAAAGGGCTCATTTACTAACCATCAATTTTTAATTTTAAAATCGATTCAATTTTTTTTCACCAGATTAAACTTGCCAAGCTTATGTAGAAGTCAATGGCAAAGGTCCCTTCCCTTCCTTGAAGTTTTTTCTTTTGTCTCTAAACGTTATAGATATCATTTGGTTTTGTACGAGAAACCGGACTTTTTCGAATAGTCAAAGTGACAATTCGAAAAAGTCGAGTTTTTTTTACAACTTTTCTCACAGCAACTTTCCCATGTGAAAGTAAATATTAGACATTCAGGAAAACGAGTTTAGTTGAAATTGAAAATAAAAAAAATGAAAATGAATAAATCTGCCCCTAGTTGTTCTTATAATGGCAAGAGCTGTTCTAGTAAATGATGAAGTTTATAAATATATTTGGCTGCAGATGTATAAAATGACATGGTTAAAAAGTGGAAAGTCACAAGAAACACTAATCTATGTCAGAGGCGCACAGGGTAGGAAAGGGCAGAACTGAGAGCGAATGGAAAACAGCCGCATTCTGTGAGCATTAAAGCTTTCATTTCCAAAAGTGTCATCGCCCCAGCAAGGTGTGGAAAATAAATTTGCAGGACAAACATACATTTTTAGTGGAAAATACATTGATGGTGTGAGCAGAAGGACTGTATCGTAAAATTCTATTGACCTTATATTAATCCGCTAGCACAGGAGTTGAGTGTTGATAGCTGGCAGTGTTTTTTCTTGTCAAAATTGAAAATTTCCTGACAAACCAGCAAAGAAAAATAACTGATTACGCACACCAGTCCCTTTTCAGAAACTATTCCATTGCTCTCATCTAGCACCAACATGAATAAAGTTCAATGGGGATGCTAACCATCTTATCTCTTTATGTTTAGCAAGTCAGGGAGCTCTCTATTGCTTAGTATTAGATAATATTTGTATAAAAGTGATGCTGCAATTTACCTTGTGTGCTAACCATTACTGTTGGACCATAAACCATTACTGTTGGACCATTTGTTGCTCATAACTATAGTCGAGGATCATATTTTTGAAATAGCAAGTTAAAGTCCATACCAACTGTCAGTTCAATTAACAAAGTTAAATAAAATGCAAACCTTTAAAATAAATTGACGCATTTTGTACCCACCTGCTGATCAGTTTTTTTAAACTATGTTGAGGATGGCTGAACAGATCAGAAAAAAAAGACAGAGAACTGTTATGCTGTTGCTCTGCTCAGACATGAGAAGATTTCTGATGTCTTTCCAAAAGAAAGCAACATTAGAACAGTTCACTTTCTTTCTTCTATCACTTTCTAATGGACTAGATCAGTCAGAAAACTGACCAGCAGATGGCACTATTGCTAAATATTTTTTTTTGTTAATATCTTGGAATTTTCAAAAAAAAAATTATTTGAATGGCAGAAGTCTAACAACAGAGGCAGCTCGAGGCCTGGAGAGTAGACCGGTCCTCTAATACAATGTATACATTGTTTCCAGTGTAGAAAGAGGTAGTTTCACTGACTGCAGAGTCTAATCTGGTGGTGTTCTTGAAGGTCTAACCAAGAATGACTAATTTGCAGGGGGCTCAACTTTAGATATCCTTACCATCATTGTATTCATAATACGCTAATAGCCAACTTTTCATTTTCTGCCCAAGCTATCAATCTGTTGTGAACAGAAGTGCAACTCCTAAGGTTCCTAAGGTCTCATTTACCATGGGACATAAATATATGCAAAGCCCTGAAGATACATATAGACTGAAGCCCCTGTAAGCTGTTCTATCTACACTTGGCAGTGCTGGAAGCATAATGAGATGGACATGGGTGGCCCCTGACATGACACTAACATCACTTCTCCAGGTGGGACAGGAGCATTAAGGAACGCAAGGCACCAACAAGCCTTATACTGTATCAACTGTCTGCTTATGGCAGGTTTTTTGTAAAGGGTTCCTTGGCAACATTTGGGAGGCCATTAATTAACATTTAGATTTTCGTGATTTTATAGTATTTTGAAACCACGACTAAACTCATTTCCACAAATGTCATTTATTAGAAGAGCCAAATTGAAAAAGCATGAACATAAAAAAGATGTGGAAAAATGTGCAAGCCATGACTTTTCCGTATTGTCACATAAGCCAGCTTAAAAAAAAATCCAAAACCTCTAAAACCACAAAGCAAAGAAATATCTTCCTTGATAAATGAGCTCACTAGAATGGAACGCAAAGAATACCTAGATGTGAAGTGCAAGACAGGAACCCCAGAAGGCCCTTAGGAACTAGGAAGCCCTATACCTTCTGCTTACATAGACTCAGAAAGTCTCCTATGTACAGGGTCCTGCCACTAATAAAAATAGCCATAACCCAATAGTTTTTTTATCTTGTTATATTAAGTGGACTAATTCAAAACCCTTAAATGGCTGTAGGTCTTTTAAGTCTGTAGGAGTACAGATCACTTACCTAACGCTAAATGATTTTACTGAGACAAGTAAAGTTCAACATCCCTATAGCTTTGTGATTTGATGCATTCCTTCACTATTTCATTTTATTACGCTTCTCCCAGCCTTTCACAATCTTTTTTATCTGAAAAACTCCTAAGAACAAGCAATTAGTCTTGGTCTCTGCATTAGAAACACGTAAAATGAAATCTTCTAAATTACAATGGAAAGAACATAGCAACAATTATTCAAACATTCATTAATGAAATTACAGCAATTAAATACAAATGCATTCATTTTTCTTAATTGAGTTGAGAAAATGGCAGAGCCACTTTGTAGTGGCATCATACGCTGCCTTTACCAATCACGTTCCCAGTAACGTTATTTTGAGGTCTTTTTTTAGCAGAATGGCACTCCTTATTTATGTATGTGTTGGCCAAAAGTAACATTTACCTTAAAAACTAGGGCACTGCTGGCCCTAACCTGTAATGTGACAGCGATCCTGGGTAATAACGGAATAATATCTATCAAAGAGAAAAAACTACTAAGACCCAGTGATTAGCACTCAGCCCATACTAATATAGAATTTCATCTCCATTTTTATTTGCAAGTGGTGAAGAAAAGGGTACATGTGCAATACAGTTACCCTAATATCCCAGTGGTGTCACTCAGTGGTAATCTATTATTGGTTAAGGTGGGGCCTCTTAAAGGGACAGTAACACCAAAAAATGAAAGTGTATAAAAGTAATTACTATATAATGTAATGCTGCCCTGTACTGGTACAACTGGTGTGTTTTCCTTAGAAAGACTACTATAGTTTATACAATAAAGCTTCTGTGTAGCCACGGGGGCAGCCATTTAGGGCTCTGGCACACGGGGAGATTAGTCGCCCGCGGCAAAACTCCCTGTTCGCGGGCGACTAATCTCGCCTCTGCCATCCCGCCGGCGACTTACATGTTCGCCGGTGGGATGGCGGGGGAAGGCAACTCGGGGAGATTAGTCGCCCGCGAACAGGGAGTTTTGCCGCGGGCGACTAATCTCCCCGTGTGCCAGAGCCCTTACAGGAGAAAAGGCACAGGTTACTTAGCAGATAACAGATAAAATCCCATTATATTCTACAAAGCTTATCTGTTATCTACTATGTGCCTGTGCCTTTTCTCCTTTTTCCCCAACTTCAATGGCTGCCCCCGTGTTGACATAGCAGCTCATTTATATAAACTATAGTAGCATTTCTGTTGCAAACTTACCAGTTTTACCAGCACAGGGCAACTATACATTATATTTTAATTACTTTAAAACACTTTCCTTTTTTGGTGTTACTGTTCCTTTAACAACAACCACATGCATGAGTTCCTACCATACTAGGCCTATTTAGGGCTCACATTGAGGCTCAAGGTCATATCAAAGGGCAGTAAAAACAATTTATAAGGTTTTTCCACAGCATTCTTAACCAGTGTTATAAATGTAATTCTTCTAAATGCCCAAGTATGAAAACCTTCATGTTTCAGTTATTAGAAGAACTATTTTATTAGAAGTTTGGGGCAAGTAATGGAAAATGTAAAAAATTTATTGTAGGAACATTGTCCAAGCTTGATTCACAGTGTACAGTATATACTTCCATAGTGTAGGCTTTTCATGGTTAGGTAGCTTTTAAGAATTTTAACTAATACTCAGGGCCGGAACTAGGGGTAGGCAGAAGAGGCAGCTGCCTAGGGCACAACGATTGAGGGGTGCCAGGCAGCCTCTCCTGCCTACCCCTAGTGCTACTTTGTCATTGCCTCCGCCGCTTGTCATTAGCGGCGGAGGCAATGACCGATCTAATCGCCCCGCCCCCCCCGCACCGCCTCCTGTGCTTTGGCGCGCTGTTCGGGGGGGTGGGGAGGTGGGTGGAGTTGCCCGACTGGGTTGCCTAGGGCGCCCGGTCGGCTTGGCCCGCCCCTGCTAATACTAAAGGGGAGCTGTCACCCTAAGAAATAATTCCTAATGATTTTCTGTTTTGTTTCTTAAGCCAAATGAATGTAACCCTTTCTTGGCATACTGCAGAAATTGGATTACACTCACTTCTCTCGGGTGTGCTTATTTCAAAAGGGCTGAATTCTCTTTGCAGATGAAAGGTACTGGGAACTGGGATTTTAGCACAGAGCCTCCACCTGGTGGACACTGAGGAACACACCTCAAGGGGATTCCACTAGGAAATAATCACACACAGTTTTGCAGCAAAGATGAACTTTATATAGCAGTTTAGAAAAGTGGAATAACTATAAAATACAAACTATATAAACCCTGCTTTGGGGAACCCGTGTGGATTAGCCAACTCCTGTTTCAGTCTCTCCCAGGACCCAGTGCCACACTCCACTCCTGGTTGGAATACCCTTGCCCAGTTCAGGCAAAGTCCCTTCACCAAGAGCTCTAGTTTCCCCAGGTAGCGTTACTTGCCTCAAAGTACCTCTCCCTTTGGATAGGCAGTTGCTCCCATGAAGCAGGCACTCAAGAAACACCTGTCCTCAAACCGGGGACACACACTAGAGACTCACACAGTGGTAGAGGCATCCACCAGCAACTAAGTATACCTCTCTCTTTATAATCTGGAGCTCGATGCAAAGCAGAGAACACTCAGCTGGTTACTTACTCCGAATCTAGCTCTCTCTGGTTAGCACTGGCACAGGGATTCCTTTATAACCTGCTGGCTCCACCCATGGTTTTGACTCCAAAGCCAGGCACTCCCTGGATCCTCCTTTTCTCCCAGAAACGCAGTGGGGCTCTCCAATCTGTAACTGGGCTGGATGATGTCACAGACAGAAAAACAGGAGAAGAGTCCTATGATCTGCTACATAAACTTGCAATAGATAAATTATTTAAATTGTGTGTCCTTCAGTCTTGGAATTCTCAATCACAGCAAGCAGGCAGGCACCATTTTGTGGACACTGTTATTAAGGGAAGCTGTGCACCATGCCAAAATGTGCCAGAATGGGGGACCTGATGCACATGCCATCTACAGGCTACACAATTAGATGGTGAGGAGGGAGGGGAAATGTGAAGAGTGCAGTGACATTTAGAAAGTGCTGAATGGAAAGTGAAATTAATTGTCTGCCATGCCTCAATGCCTAAGATATAGAGGCAGGGCAGGCAATTTAAGATTGACAGCTGGGATTTTTAAATGCCTTTTTAAGGGGTACGGATGTGTTAATGTGTTAATAAAAAAAGCAATTTTGTTACATGTTTAATTTGAAAATTACTTTTATTATTTTTTTTTAATAAAAAAAAAGCGACATATCAGAGAAAGAACTTCTACAAAGTAAGGTAGGTGAGCAAACATGAACGTAGTACCTGTTAATTGACCATTATATAAAAACAACAGAAAGCTTTTTAAAACCTTGCTTTTGGGCATACCCCAGAAACCAATTTACATGTTTTTGGAGAAATTTATAGAGTGTCCTTTTGCCAATTTTCAGTCTGTATATCTGTATTAAGAAAGTGCCATTTAATTTTTTAAAAGAACATGAATGCAGATGGTACAAAAACTGGTTGTGACCTCTCATATGTCAAATCCTGGAGCACATACATTATATCATTTTCACACATGCAGATTTGCTCTATATTATATTTGAATTTATATTTCCCCATAAAAGTTGTCCTTTACTTTGAGTAGTTTGGTGTGTGCTTTGACAGAAGAAGGTGACCTTCACCGCTGAGATGTTTTTCCAACTGTGCCACTTGAAATGCCCAACTTGTAAGCATCACAGGACATAGCATGGCAGGGGGATGGAAACCTTTAACAAAGAAAAGTAATCATAATTTCCCTTTCTTAACTACAACAGACCTACACTCTAAAATGTTTGTTCCAAATACGTTTATCGAACATTTTCAAACATCAGTGACTGTCCCCAAATTTCATACTTGTCTAAAATATAATTTCAGCCTATGATTAAGTGGCAAGTGCACGAAACGCGTACAATGTGGTATAATTGTCTGCAATAAAGCTTCTTTGTTTTTATCTACTATTGCCTGCTCGTGGGATCTATGAGTGCCTGCCATAAGTACTGAAGTATATCTTCTCCTCAAGCTGTAGGTCCTGGGCATGTGCACCGGACCCCACGTATATATTGGGGAGCTCTTCTACTTATAACTGTGCACATACACCAAAAAATAATTTTTACAATGAATTTCCTTTTTTAGAACAACTTAAGGATTAATATGCTCTCAGTCAGTAATATTTCCTTTTATAATTTTATTAGAACTTGTTTTTAATGCACAGTGTTATAGGTGTGGTTGCCCTGCACTGGTAAACGTTATGTGTTTGCTTTAGAAATACTACTATAGTTTATATAAATAAGATACTGTGTAGCCATGGGGGCAGCCATTCAAACTAAAAAAGGAGAAAAGGCACAGATTACATAACATATAACACATTAGCTATTTAATAGAATAAACTAGTATTCTACATTCTACAGGGTGCATCTGTTATCTACTATGTGACCTGTGCCACAAATGGCTGCCCCATGGCTACACAGAAGCTAGTTTATATAAACTATAATAGTAGTGATGGGTGAAATAATTCGACTCAAATATAAAACTTTGGTATCTAAAAGCTTGCAAATATTGATGAGCAAATTTTTTCACCAGGCATGGATTCACAGCAAATTTCCACATTTTGCCATTTGAGAATAGTTTTGCAAAAAATCCACAGCTAAAGCAATCGTTGTGCGGCAAAAAAAAGTCGTGGTTGCCTCAAAATAGGTGCTGTCATGTCAAAAATAGGCACGCAACAAAAAATTAGCACAACAAGCGCATTTAGCAGATTTTCTGCTGTTTCAAGAATTTTCCTATTGTTTCGCGAATTTTTTAGCAAAGCAAAACAGCCAGATTAGCTCATCACTACTTGCAAATTCATGGAAAAGTCAATGGGAGTTGTCCTAGCAAAATGTATGTGGTTTTTCGGGTATTTCGAGTTCTTCACATTTTTTTGGAGAGTTTGTAAAACCTTAAATGAAAAGAATAAAAATTTAATGCATTCAGTTCTCTTTTCATTGTTTCATCCAATCAAGGTTTTTTATATTGGAATCTGAATAAATAAGCAAACATTCGAGTTTGATAAAATTTCAAGTCTGAATTGAGAAGAAGGACTTTGTCCATACAAAACACATTGCAATCAATGGGCATTTTGTCTCCACATTTTTCATTGCTAAATATTTGGTTTCACAAAAATATTTAAAGATGGTGGAATACGGAATCTTGGCGAGAATCCATGCCTGGTGAAAAGTTTTGTTCATCACAAGTGTTTGCTAAAGCATTTTCTATGCTATTAGAGGCTAATGGACAAATGAATGCAGAAAAGTCTCCATTTAGAAACCTACCCTGTATAGGGTTAGCTACCATTCATTTTTTGGTGATCATAAGACATATTTTCCTTATAAACAGCACTATCTCTACCCTTGATGTTTGATGACAGAGTAACATTGTCAAACTAAATGCCCTGGTGGGCAGGATTCTCACTGTCTAAACATTTTTTATCTGTAATAACATCTGGGTAATTCTACTTCTGGTGCTGGTGAGTACAATGAAGAAGCTTTCTAGATTTCTCATGTCACCATTATGGGCACCCTTTGAAATTTATATCAATGATATTTTATTTCTTATAAACCCAGTAGGAAAAATAAACGCAACATACATTGGTGATCTTAAAGTGAACCTGATGTGGAAAAAATGAGTAAAAACATTTGAGGCAAATCCAAAAGGCAAATAAAAATTCTTAAGCCAGGACATAGCAGATAACATTTTGTTAATGTCCCAAAACTTTAAGCTTAAATTGCTCCTGGAAGACTAGATATTTGTGGAAAAACTATGGGTTATACTGATTTTGTTCTTAGATCTACCTAAATCTAACTATTTTGTCTCACTTATACAGTTCATTGGTGCTATGTTAGACCTATTTGGTATTTCTAAGCTCCTAGCTTAGAAAAGTCTTAAGCTGGCTATACACCTACTGATACCTTTGTATGAATTGTATTATGTGTATGGTGGCCTGAAGATTGTGACTAGTAATGAGCGAATCTGTCCCATTTTGCTTTGCCATAAAATTCACAAAAAAAATTTGTAAAATCCATTTTTCACACAACTGTTTTGTCGCCCGCATCGTATTTTTGTCGCCCATGGGTTTTTGGAACGAGCATGCCCAATTTTTTTTACGCGCGACAAATTTTTCACGGGAGTTTCGCGAAACAGTTTGTCAATGCCGAAATACGGAAATTCGCTACAAATCCATGCCTACCAAAAAAAATAGCTCATCACTTAATGTAACCAATAATAATGTACAATCCCTACCAGTATCTCTCAGTACAGAGCATCTGTTCACTTCCTGCTCCACCGAACATTAGAAAATGGGAACAATAAAAAAATGCAGCCATAACGTCTATGGGCGCTCCTGAGTACTATGGGGTTTGTAATGTTTGGTGAAACTCATAAGCACGCTTTGCCCAGTAAATTCTTAAATTTTAGCAAGAGGTGGATTATCCATCATCCATTCCAAGCTGTTTTCTTATTTTCAAGTTTGACTAGACTAGAAGGGTTTAAAGGTTTTAGCCCTAATAACATTATAGCATCTCGTCCACCTTTTTTTCTGGGGTTATAATGCAACTATTGTTTGTTTAATTAGAAAATGGTGAGATATTGTAATTAATAGACAATTTTGAGATCTGCAACCTTGTAGTGTCCTCCTAAACCTACCTTCTCCTGGGAGATGACAACCTTTGAAACACATCCACTGCATTTCTTTTCTTTGTGATACATTTTGGGACTTGTGTTACTGCTGAAAAGAAATAATAGGTTTGTTTAAACAATTGATAAGCCCAGGCTTCCAGCTTGATGGGCTGGGAACTTAAATATAGGAGATCATTCTTTAGGCAATGAGACACATTTTGTCTTCTCTATAAAAATGTAGTATTCAAAAGCAAAAGTGTTGTCATTGTCATGGATCCCTAAAATAATGTGGAAAAAAATGTTCATACAATGTTAAAAATAAATGAAAACAAGCATGTCGATATCTACAGTATAAGGTGTTGCAGCTGACAAGTTGCGAGGTATGTAAGTGTCTCTGTGTAGTGAAGTTTAAAATGCATTTTGTTGCAATGTGGAACATACTGAAATAAAAAGTTATAAATAAAGGTGGGGGTGCTCATTTGGTGGCGTCTTTCAGAACTGCACTTTCTCAAGATAGTTAAAAGTCTATTGTATATTGATTGTAAAAGCTGGACGAAAGTTCTACACTGAAATGGTCACTTTTAATACCCCACTGTGTACATACTAGGTTTTTGTTTGGTGAAGGCTGATTCTCTGTAGCCAGGCAGATAGTAATCCAGCTTCCAGTTGAGTTCCCACCTTGATTTCTCACCCTGTGTATACAAAGATGATTTGGGATTGTTACTGTTGTAGAGAATTACAAATAAACTATGATTGTGGTTAAGGGCTCATAAGATTTTTTTATGCAATTACAAATGGCACATGATAAGTTACAAAAATATTGCGTTTATATGAGTTTTTTCAAACAAAGCTGAGTGTGATTTGTCATTTCCAAGTACAACCCTCTATGCTACTGATTCATAAATGCACGTCAAGTCACATCTCTGAACGCACATGAGTATAACCAGGCAGAATATAATGGAAACAATTAGCAAATGCATTTAGGTGCGCTTAACATGCGTCTCAAACAATTGATAAATGCAGAAAAAAATGCCACGAGCCCTAATTGTGTCTGCACTGAGATCATTTATTCTTGTTCAAGTACAGGTGTCATGCATTAATCTACATATGTAGATAAAAATAACATTATTTATAAAGTGCTACATGAATATGCAGCGCTGTACAATTTTACATAGTAGAAAAATATACAGGGAGGCCATATATATATATATATATATATATGCACTAGGGGTCATTTTGACTTTATAACTTAATATAACTATGCCCCTGATTGTGCTCACACCTTGTAAAGAACTGCATACAATTGTGGCGCTATAAAAATAAATATATACAGTACATATATAATACAACCCAAGTAAAATGTGATTTAAATAAAGGTGGCCAGTTTGATATTTTAAAAATTGAAAATAATGTATGAAATCAACATTTAACCTTTATATTGCTATGAAAGATATAATGGCAATTGTATTTTTCATAGCATGTCGGTGAATATGTTTTTTTATGTATACAATGGCACTTGAACTGTTAAGTAAAATGTATCCCCACTGCAGATCTGAAATAACTCCATGGATATTGTGCTCTAGGCACTATGTACAATATGTGATGACCTGCTTAAAATAGCCAAATGCTAATACTGCACATATAAAATAAAAATATAGAACAAACATGCCAAACTGAATAAGGTTAATTCCTATGGGTTATGATTAAAGGTAATTTCAAATTAAAGTGATGGTCACTCCTGCTAAATTCATCTCAGTTTGACAACCCTGAATTTACAAAAGGGTGCTTAAGTGTATAGCAAAGAATAATGCTGTCTTAGGCGTCACTTCACATAAATTGCAATTCTATAGAAATACCTGACCATACTGTACTTTGCATTCTCATTCTACAAGGTTCTGTGCTGCAGTCTATCTTAAAGAACTTTGCTTGGCTGCCTGGCAGCTTGGTCCAAAAAGACAGTAATTCGACAGGAACTTAAAGCGAGATATCAATAGCAATGATACAGAATAGGAAAGTTTCCTATGGATAAAAAGAACGCCATATTAATAAAAGGTAAGTCTTTGGTGATCACAAAAATGTTTACTCAACTCTAAAAGCCTAGATATTCCCCCCTTTCTTTTTAGATTCCAGAACATGATTCAAATGGCAGCTGGAAAAAAGTCCAAGGTAAGTATTGCAGTTACAAACCAATAACAGCTGTGGGAACTAATTCAGGCTTTCTTTGCTAAGATTAAAAATCCAGAAGAAAAGGCAGATATGTACAACTAGAATCCACAGAGCAAAAAATAAGTGGAGTTCTCTAGACTGATCATCGACATATCCAGATTGGTGAGAAACACTGTTCACACAGGCAGTAAAGTTGACATCAGATAGGCAGCAGTTCAGTATGGATGATACTAAGGGGGAGATTTACTAATCCAGGAACGGACCGACTTTTTCGTCGCCGTTGCGAATTTGTCGTATATTTTCTGCGACTTTTTTGTCACTGTCGCGAAAAAATCGTATTGTCCCAACGAGTACGAAAGTTTTGGATTCATTCAAGCTTCGGTATCGTGAATTTCCTTGGGCCAGGTTGGAGCTGCACAGTGCCATTTATTCCTATGGAAGGCTTCCAAAATCATGCAAAGTCGGAAAGGTTTTTTCACCATTCACAATCGTTCAATGCAGGAAAAGTTGCGACGGTGACAAAATAGTTGCGCAAAATACGAAAAAATTGCGACGGCGATGAAAAAGTCGCAAAATTTTTGCTTACAATCCGATTTTTTCCCATTCGGGATTCGGATTTGTGGATTAGTAAATGTGCCCCTAAGTCTGGGTTACAAACATAAAAGGTCAACAATCGCGGATCAGAAGTTTGATCACAAGTTATTTGAGCAAATGCACACAATAGCCAAGCAAGTCCCAGAATTTCTTTGGAATAGGACTAGTCTTCAGGAGGTAGTTAAACTCCAACCACTTTTTCTTTTGCAAATCCAGAAAATCAGAACCAGATCATTACAATAATGATCCCCCCTGACTTGGAGCACTCCTAAGCTGCTATTTAGGCTTAAGATGGTAAAGTTGACTGATTTTTTGGATCAATTGATCAGTAAGTAAATTAGACGCTGGTTCCCAAAATTTCTCTTCTGGACTAAAACATCTGGTTTGACGTATTTATGCATTTCATGAATAAAACAAGAGTCAAAAGTGGATTCATCATTAGAATATATAACCGTAGGAGTGAGTTTTTCAAGAAAATCTTTAACAAAAATATACATTAAACATTTGATGTTGAGGGGCCTTAAGATTTATTGGAAGTTAAAGTAAATGTACAATAAGAATTTAATTATTTTGATATTAAACTTGACTTTATTTTTTATTTAACTTGTTTTCTTGTATCTGAAGAACTTGCCATACTTGAGAACAATGGTCTTCTAGAGTGCTGGATCAGATATGGGATGGCTTAATCCTATACCTATTACATCATGCCTTATATCCACTGGATAATATGCAGTTAGTTCTGCAGAAGGAGGTTTCATTTTACGCTTGCTTATGCTGTAGTGCTGATTTAAAGTCTTAGCTGGCCACCAGAAAGTTTAAAGGAACAGTTCAGTGTAAAAATGAAACTGGGTAAAATAGATAGACTGCGCAGAATAAAAATTGTTTTTAATATAGTTAGCCAAAAATGTAATCAATAAGTGCTGTTAGGCAGATGTCTAACATAATGGCCAGAATACTACTTCCTCCTTTGACTTGAAGGGGGCCATACTGACATAACTGTTCAGTTAGTTTGCATTTGAAACTGACCTGTGTGCTCACAAACTAACCAAACTGTTATGTCCCATGTGCCCCCCTAAAGTCACTGACTAACTAAGAGGTTAGAGAGCTAAAAGCAGGAATTAAAGTTCTGGCTATTATGTTAGACATCTGTATACTCCAGCCTTTATAGATTACATTTTTGCCTAACTAACTATATTGCAATTATTTTTTATTTTACAGTCTGTTATTTTATTACAGTCTATCTATTTTACCCAGTTTCATTTTACACTGAGCTGAATATAGAAGTTTCTGAATCTTTTTTCTTTTTCCTTAGGCAGATACAGAATAACAGATGATTCATCTGAGACTACAGCCATAGTAATAATAGCTACGTCTGTTATGTTTCCAAGAATATTTACCAATTAAGAGTAGTTTAAGTTTTATCTCCCAAATATCCCCCTCTCTCTAGCTGCCAGAGTGGAATTCACTTGGCAAGACATGTATTCAAATTAAAGACTGTATAGAAATAACAGATCTGGCAGTTAACTTAGTCTTTCTATTCCATGAATCCAGTTCCAGAAGGAAGCATATATGTATCATTAGCATCCACAGAGAACATGTAACTATCTTAATACTTGAAGAGATAAAAATGTAGGGGACTGAATCCAGGAGAGTTTTCAGAACCAAGCACACTGCAGGTGGCAGAGCAGTTAAATTAGAGGCTGTAGAAACTGGAGCTGAATGTTGTGCAATGAATTCCACGGTAGTAAGGGGAGCCACAAAAGTACACTGTGCTGCCACAAGGGAAGAGAAAGATGCATCCTTTCTTCTTCAGCGCTACATGCAAGATGCCAGCACCCATGATTGCCACCCGGGACGTGGCTCCCTTTTGGTTAATAGTGATGAGTAAATCGCTTTCCTGAAAAATTTGTCAGTGAAAACGTTGCGTGTCAAAATTGTCCCAACAATTTTTTTTGACTCACAACCATTTTTACACATACAACAATTTTTTTGGTCGCACTGCGAATTTTTATGCACCAAATTTTGACGCCTGTTTCACAAACAAATCCACCAATGGCAAAATGCAGAAATTTGCAGCAAATCCATGCCTGCCAAATTATCTCGCCCATCACTAGTGGTGAAGTCATTCTTGTTAGTTCCTGGGTGCTTCCTAAATTGATTATATTAATTGATCCTCTGATTCCTGACCCTCCTGCCTGATTCTGACTACGCTGATTGCTGCCTACCCTGACCTGTGCCTGGAATTTACCCTTCAGATACTGTGTATTGGACTAATCTTCTCACCTGAACTCAGCTTCCTCCTTGGTCCTGTCTTCTGCCCTGGTAAGGCCCATGTAGGCCTTTCTAGAATTTTCCTCTGCACTCACCAATTATCAATAAATATAGGACATTAAGACATTCTGTGCATTAAGCTACTAAAATGTAAGCAAAAGAAGGATTGTTTGTCCATAATTTATCTGAGACATATAAGTCAGCCACTAATCAGAGTTAGGGATATGCTGCAAAAGCAGGTCAAAAGAGATAGTAATTGTTTGGATCTAGGGAAGGTCAAGTAATGATCCAATTGTTAAATAAGCTCAGATCAGGCCAGGAAAAGTGTACTCAGATATTGAGAAGACGAAAGATGGTTATATTAGCAGGGGAGCTTCCAACAGATATGCAGCAGCTCAGGAAGGATGTGATTTACTAAACAAAGATCCACACACCCACAATCCTTATGCTCCAAAGTAGAACTATGACTAGTTTTGTAAAATATGTGGCCCAAACTGGCCAAACAATAGCTAATTATATGAAGTGCACATTAAACCATTTACTTTATATAAACTGATTCAAATTATTAAGCAATCAATTAATACATACCAAAGTCTCCATGTTGTATAAAAGATCTTCTATGTTATTTTGTGTTCTCTGGATGTCAGTCTCATCCAGTATGGGCTCTACTTTCTTGGGTGTATAGCAGTGACAACTAACCTAAGGTTAGAGAAGATCCCAAGTTTAGCTAAATCTTAAATAGATGGTCCCTTTACATAGACAACTTGAAAAAAACATTGTGGCATAGCATTTGGCAGGTGGTGGAATCAACGCAGTATAACACTTCTTATCCTGGTGCATAAACAAAGATGATAGGCAAATAGATATTATAAGTCTACAATGTGTGCTACAGACCTGACCAACATTTGCCTACACCTTAACAACATGGTGGGCAGTTGACATTATTATATTGCTAGTCAATTGTTCCCTTTTATTTAAAAGGCATTTCTTCTTAATGCATTTTCTTAAGACATTTATGCAACAATCTGCAAACATTATAAACAAAGGTGATTTATATATATATATATATATATATATATATATACTGTATATATATATATATATATATATATATAGAGTAAGCTTGAGTCGAAGCCGAAACATGCTTTATACAAGTCCTGTGAGTGCGGTTTGTTTGTGCTTACTAATTATGTCATGTTAACCATGCACCCAGGCAGTACCTGGAGTTTTCTGTGTGCACCATTCCTGGACTTTTAATATATATATATATATATATATATATTATTCTTATCATAGAATGACAAGCTGTTACTACACTTCAGGGTACTCATTTTGGAGACTCTCAGCACTATCCGCCTGTGTTGTTCTAAGGTCCTAAGGGTAAACCAAACAATATGTGCTATATAAACCATAAACTATTTATACATAAACAAAAATGTATTCTAAGAATTTAAAAGTGAACAAATATCGGAGATCTAATATTCTAAAAGTCTGCTGAAGGAATAATCAAGTTTTTTCCAACGCCACAAGAAGCTGGCACTATGATCTGAAATGTGTTATTTTGCCACAAATAATTTTTTAATACTTTTGCATGGAACAATCCCATTTGGCTCTTTTAAGTAGAAGAAAATAAAGATTTGCTCCAGGGCAAGGGCTTATTTAATATTGCATCAAGCCAGTGGTATCTGTTTATTCCAGCATGAGTAAATCAAATCTTTAACATATGCTAACACAGAGTTGGCAAATTATACTAAAATCCAGTGTTACTGCTTGACATGGAAATATTACCTTGTACTGCTACAGGAATGACATGTTAAAAGTATAAACACAAGTATAATTTTTTATACTTTTAATTATTTATATATTTGTTTTTATTAAAAACACTTATTAGTGCACCCAGCAATGTTCCTCTCTGCTTGGCTTTGTGCGCAAGAAATATTTTTTGTGTGCACTTTTAAAAAACTGGAGTGGGCATATAAGAATAAGTACACATTATGTGTTTTCACACAATTTTGTTTGGTATTACAATAGCGTGGCACCTGGTACATCTTTTATTTGGTCCAGGTACACCGACCAACAAATCTTTATGGAGCAGAGGGCATACCTTACCATTGTGTACAGTCAAATAGAAGATTACACATAGATTTCAGAAAGTGCTATTTAGTAAACATTAATAGTGGCTCCAGTGCAGCTTTCCTGAGCCTGTAGCAGGAGAGAGAGGTTTATTCCAAGTTCACTCTTTATTAGGTAAACATCAAAACACTGAGAAAAGTTTCATGCTATACATCACTTAACTTAAGGTAGGGAGAGTCAGGAGGCCCAGACAGTAAGGACAGGGCTGAGCTGTGTATCCTGAAGCTGCTCTCTGTGCTTAGCACCGGATGAGCAGCAAAAATGGGCTTTATAAATGGGGTCCCGGGGGTTTGTTAATGACTACACTGTAGTTTACACTATTATTATTGTCAAAGTATTATTGAAAGTAAAGTGACATTCTGATTTCTGATGAGTACAAATCAGCCATCCACTCTATATAATAGGCTGCTCCATATAAAAAAGCAGCAGCTGGAGAAAGGGGGGGGGGGGGGGGTGTTATCCAGAGGCTTCTCAGGGAGCTGCTTATCTGTTTTTGTTGTGCTTGTAGTTAGAAAGTAGAACTTAGCTTAACTTTCAGTTTCAGATTTTGTCTTGTTCAGTGCAAGAAATAACAAAACTATACACATTTCCTAAATAAAAAAAGGCAAAAAAGTATGTTCAGCATGTGCCCTATTCACTGACCTAAATGTCAAAAATGAGGGTATACTAGGGGGGTATTATGGCCCTATCAGTAATTCAGATATGAAACATATGGTTTGACTATGTGCTGAGCAGACAAAGGAGACACTGATGGGGTAGACCCATCCTGTAGAATTACAAATGATAATTTCTTTAAAAGGGGCCAGAAGAAGGGCATGGTACAAAGACCCAAGGGCTGAGACCCAGCAGCTCAGGGGACCATGGTCTGGAATTACCCAAGTTGTGGCCATCTGCAAATGGGCAGTAATAGTGTTACATGAAACTGGATAGTAATGGCTTTGAATAAGGAAAACTGCACAGTAAATCTTTTAGTATCTTTTAGCTAGTATGTGAGATTCGATAGAACTATAGGAACATATTTTAGAGATCTTCCTGCAGTATTCTATTCCAATTCCTTTTGCCAGAGGAATACCTCCTAAGCATACCAATATATAATGTATTTTTGATTAACTGTATTTTTTCACAAGTCTTTACTGCAGGTGTAAATAAATATATTTATATACTTTTTCATTTTATTGTTACATAAACTTTTTAATTAAAAACTTATATATATTTTGTTGTGCACTTCTATGGTCATACATTGTGCGTTGAACACATTCTGGGCAACAAAAGAGACTTGCTTTTTAATAATATTTTTAATATTATTATTTTTTTACATAGTTAAAAGAAATATAAATTGATGTGGTAAGATTGTAAGCTCTTATGAACAAGGACCTTCTTTTCTATTCTGTAACCCTCATTAAATTACTGTAACCCATTTTTATTGTAAACCATTATGAAGCACTTTCTAAAGTCCAAGTATTTCTTTTAGTGCTGTAAGAATTGTATATAAGCATTTGCGAGCAGACTGAAACATGAGGGAGCAAGGACACTGTGTGCAGGCATTTATAATATACTGTAATAACTCTTCTCTTGCTCATTTGTTCTATTTTACTGCACATTCCATATGGTTTCTTTAACTATCTACTAAAAAGAAGTCAAAACTATTAGCAGTGTCCTAAAATGTACTTTTAGAAACAAATACATAATAAATGGCTAAAATGCTGCTATAAAAGAACAAAGGAAATGTTATATTTGAAAAACATAGGCAATGAGAACAAAAAGGATGCAAAAGTTTACATACATTTTGTACACACAAGGTTAAAATAGGCACAAAATGCGTGTAAAATATCCATAAATATTTTTGCTCCAGTGTCGTTTCCATTTACCCCAAATTAAAATTACCAGGGGTGGCAAAAATCCCCTCCTGGTAACTTCAAGAGCCAAAATTCTGATATTTGAATCAGAGTTTTGGCTCTTTTAGAAATCTAGTGTACAAATTACTATGCACCCCCTCCAGCACCCAAACACCCCCCCCCAAGTATAATATCTCAGCAAGGCATTATATATATCCTAATACAGTACTGGACTGGTCAAAAGTAAAAGCATATGTGAAGATAATTGTAGACAGGGTCGGACACCGAGAAAAATCCCGTTGGGCCCTGGTGGCCCAGTCCCGACCCATGCCAATGCGCCCCCTGCCTGATGTCGGGTGGGTCCCCGGTAGGCCATGCACCCCCCAGTCCGACCCTGATTGTAGAAGGTTCTGGCATACTGCTACCCTGGCTTAGGTTGACATATGTATCCTCAATTTGTATGTTTTCGAAAAGGCACTTGTATACTAACACCCATTTACTGTGTTTATTAAACCTGTTATTGTATGTATGTATGTATAAATTTATTTATAAAGCGCCACAAGGGTACGCAACGCTGTACAATCTTACAGAATACAAAATTACACACAGGGAGGACAAGTGATATAATAAATAAATACAATATATATATATATATATAAGTGCCATGTGGTATGAGACAGGAAGGAGGTCCCTGCCCCGTAGAGCTTATAATCTAAGTGGTTGGGTAACATACCGGCACAAATTGGAAGGTAAGAGTGCACCAGGTATGGGCATTTGCCCTTAAGCGCAGGACTGGGCAAAATAATGTTTTAGTGCTCCAGAAGGTAACAGCTGAGCTTTTTCTTAAAATTACAATTATAAAAATAAAAAGACAGAATTGTGACAGTGGTAAGTCTCTGCATTTACACTCCCTGGGAAGAGTTAAGGGATCTAAGATATACTTTTATCAACATCAGGCACTAAAAGGAAATATTAATAACCTACAGGGAGACACAGTGATTCAACCAGATCTTTTTGACTAAGCGCGAAAAAAAAAATTGTTGCTGCATTGTTAAGACGACGGCGGAAATTTTCAGTAAAATGAAAACAAATTGCTGGTAGTAAGGCATTTGTCACAGTCTGATTACTTGGCAGCCACTGTGGGAGCTCCAATTTGTCAAGCTACATCAGGAGCACAGTAGACTGGTGCGGCCAGACAATGCTATTTGCATGCTTATTTCCAAAACTTGAAGAAAATTATAGGTGCTTTAAAAGCATGCCCTCATTTTAGATATACCAAAAGTACCAAAACTTCTTGTTAAATATTAAAATACAAATAAACGCACATGTTGGGGCAGGCTAAATGAGTCCATACTCTATTATCCATGTTGAAGGAAGCATCGCTTTGTAATATATGTTCTGATATTTATGGGGGTTTTTTGGGTCATTGTGACTTTTTGTAATTTTCAGATAAGTATAACTTTTTATAAAATGATGCAGTTGGAGAAACAATCTTTATTGACTGGTCTTGGAATTTGCTGTAAGTTAAAGATGCAGTGGCACTTCATATATTTTCATGCCCCAGTTTTATAAATATACTGTGCATTTATAAAACACAGGATCTGACTACTGGAGTATAGTGAAATATCTATGACATAAGTCTGTGTTGTACATGAAGTCAGTTGTGCATTGTCACATAAAAACCTGATTTATGGACAACATGTGTTCTGTCAATATCTACCCTGCTAGACATGTTATTGTACATGATTTTGTGAAACCAAAACCTTTTTTTTTTTTTGCAATATAGAGCTTTAAGGATTACTCACATGAGGCACAGGAGTCAGAAGTGTCCAGCTTTCCTCAGGTAAATCCATCAGTGAAGCTTTGCTCTCTAAAGGTTAAAAAAAGTAAAACAAAGATAAACAGGCCATTTTACTATCTCAACATAGGAGAAGTTTTCTATTCTAATACTAGGGTGGGACCAACTTGTAGCTATAGTTGATATAGATGTCACTATATTTAGTCAATACCTTACTACAGCTTTGTATGGAGTGATTGTTTTTGTTTAATGTTTGTGCTTTTCATGTTTATTTGTAACAATTTAAAGAGAAGCTAACCTTTACCTGAAATGTTACAATTTAAAGAGAAGGTACCTGTAGCTTAAATGTTACCATGCTTTAGCTGGAACTGTTTAAGCAACTATCCAGGTGGTCTTCATTATTTACCATTAATTTATTTTAAGATAAAGAACCCCTTAGGCACAGCAAGAGACAGTTCCTTGATTTACTGATGTTATTTATTGACTTTTAGTAGCAAGGTAAGCATCCAAGCCAGCAGTCAACAGTTCTAAACCATCCTTATTCCTTTGCTTAGTCACCAGTATACAGGGGATCTCTACTTAAAAAAATTGCAAAACAATTTAAACCATTGCAGATACAGTTGCGGTTTTTATACATATAATGCCAAAAAAAATCAGTATCTGTTTATCCCTTTGTGTCATGTGAATCTTACAACAATAGCAATAACCAACATATTTTGCACTGTTTACAACTGTTTCATATTAGAATTGCATTTTCATTCATTATGCAACAAAACTTTTTGGGTGTAGATCCCCCTTACAAGAGCTATATGATTTATTCAAACATTTATCAAGGCCTCACATGGACATTTCTTCATGCAGTTCCTTGCGGTGGATCTTTTATGTCTTCTACCGCAAGAAACCACAAGAAGAAATGTAAACTTCATCTTTGCATGTAACAAACAGGACAATATACTTTGAGCCTATTTTTTGCACTGTGCACCCTGCGCTTTGTAAATGAGCCCTGCAATATCTTTTATAGCTAAATCAAAATATGTAGTGCTGAGTCTTTTAATGCATTTATAGTGCAGGCAAAGAAATAGTACCACTGAAAAGTAGAGACTGAGTAGTTCAATTACCACAAAGTTCAACTTTAGCTATTTATAGTGTCTACAGTGTCTTTTAAAAGAAAAGTACTGTTTAAATGCCGGTTTCTTTCTGCACTGTTCCATCTGCCTTTGTGTATGTGCATGTTTTTTATAAGGAATGGTTCAACAAACAGTCAGATTTTTGTGCATTTTGATAAATGATCTCTTTAGAATTATATGCTGACTTTTTTGTTGATGGAATCCTAAGAGCAACACAAAACAGAGATATATCATCAGTGGCCCATTTCGAGAGAGAAAATTAGGAGCTGCGCCCTAGTGTGAGGAAATAGAGTATAAGATTCATTGAAGAATCGCTAAGCTAAGGTGGTACAGGGAAAATAGCTATAAAGGGATAATGAATACAGACAGTAGGCTGGTAAAATATTTTTAAAGAAGGATGGATAGCTTTCAGAATTGTCAGCCACACTATCCTATTAGAAAGTCTGCATTATCATGCTTTCTTAAAGACAGTCAAAGTTATTCACAAAACTGGAGAGTAATTCAAATAAACCAGAGGCAGAGTAAGTTTTTAATTTAGTTAATCTTTCTGCCATGTGTTGATCTAGAAGGAAACTAACCCCATTTTACTATACAAATATTTTCTTGTATTTATATGTTTTATATAATTACTACATTATGCATTGGGGTTTCTGGTCTTTTTTCTGACAAGATTTCTTTGAAAAGGAGACTGATTACAGCAACTTGTTAATGATGTGTAAAAAAAATATATTTTTCTTGTACTTACAATTGAACCTAGTAGTTTTTTTTTCCAGACTAGCGACAGGTTGCAACTTTTTTACCCAATATGAATATTCCATGTAACTACCTAGAAAACTTGCCTCATTGCCTTGCATTACTTCTAAGTAATGTAAATTGTAGTCAGACTATATTTACGTGTCTCCCACAGAAAACTGACCCCTAATGACAGGGCCAACAAAGCCAGTCCTCCCCCAAAAGACATATGTAGCTAGCCACAAGTCCTCTTATAAGAGCTGTGCACTGTCTAGATCAGTGATCCATGATTTGGCAAGTACTCTTGCTACTGCCCTTAGAGGCACTGTTCCATTCTGCCTGATGAACCGAACATTTTCCAGAGTGGAAGCTCCATTCCATACTGTATTTCCTCATACCTTGTCTACTACTTCACACCTGCAGCTCAGAAACATTATTAGACAAAGGGATGAAATAGCACCCTCCTTCTGAGATCTGGAGCAGCACCTGTTGAATTAATGGGCCCCTCTTTGTCCAATTTCTTTTTCTTTAGTACTTGTATATGTACATATCTACATTGTAAGGCAATAAGCAACCAAAGCCAATGAATATTTGTTTAAGTAGATTTGTACATTCCACCCTATTTGAACAGAAAAACAGAGTATGCTTGGGGGTTTCAAATAAATTATAATAATGCACAAGAAAGTCTCGAAGCCAAATTTTAAATACTAATAATGAAAATAATGATGACGGCATTACTTTTGTCTCCTCTTGTGCCCTGCCATGAAAGAATTGTAACATTCTGTTATTTGCTGTCCTGAGTAGGAAAAAAAGGTTTATACAGCAAGATGAAAGTAGAAAGACCCTGCTGGAGGACAGAATTTAACTTACTGCACCGCAGAGGTTGTGGCCTTGTTCCATTAAGAACTCCAGTCTGCAGGGAAAAGAAAAACATTCACACAGCATGGACAAAGGTAATTTCTTACATTATCAGGCACTTTTTATTGAGTATCACAGACAGTTATCTTTCTTGGGCACATTTGCCAAGATTATACAGTACAAGGGGAAACCATTTAGAAGCATTTATAATAAGATAAGGGAAGGAGTTGCCAAGGTGTTTTGCAGGAAAGGAGTTAGCTCCGGACTTGTCACGGTCACGTTAGTACTCGGAACAGAGAACAATAGTGGCAAACAGATAGAGCCATGACTGTGAGCAGTGGTGGATTAATGAGATTTGAGGCCCTACACTTTCCACAGGCCTCCCCCACACGGCACAGCAGGCAAGGCATGCGTCACTTGTGTTCCTAGGGGTCCAGTGAGAAAAGGGGCTCATCTAGCATTTTTCAATTTATTATTTAGCTTACTGAATCTTTAATATTTATTTTTATTTGCACTGGGTCCAGCCGGGTGCACATGGGAGTAGAAGGCAGGCAAGGCGAGTGCATACACCTTACCTTCCTTTTTCCCAGGTGCACCTGATCAGACCAGTGCCAATAAAAATAAATATTAAAAGATTCTGAAAGAGACATAATAAAAAAAAAGCTAGATAGAAAGCTATATTCTACTCTTTAAACAGGAAGTTTGCAAACAATGCATAGGGCAGGGTGATTGCCTAGGGCCATTAAATTGTTTCATACTAGCATGGATAACACCCAGAGAAAATTGTCATTTCAGAAATCTAGGTAAAGAGCAATATTTTTATGCTGTGATTTTGCCTAAGGGTAGTGTAGATGGTGTCTCAATAAATACATAAAAATCAATAATATCAGATCTACAGAGTCCACCTACACAATAGCTTTTTGACAGGAGGTTTAGCCCAATGTATGGTTAGACAATGGAAGAGTATACTGAATATATATTCAGTATACTTAGGTCAGGTACTAGAAGAATATGTTGGCATATAGGCAGGTAATAATAAGGTTCATTATAAGTTTATTTACGTCACTGATACTGATCAATTTACTGTGCATTAGTATGTATGTATGTATGTATATCATTATTTAGTAACAATAGATCAGCAAATACAAAGTAGCAGTTAGATGCAAGGCATCCTATAATATTTCTTTGTATATCTACAGTATTTTGCATTATAACTCTTTTACTAATTTTATAACAACAGCATATTCTATATACATATATGTATATAAAATATATAAAATAAAAGTATTCTTGGATCCTGCTCATGGATGATGTTGTTTGCGTATTCTGAGTCTGAGGAAGTCTGGCTACAAAATCAGTGAAGAGGTGTGGTAGGGTATGGGTTTATAATTTTAGCAAATTAAAAGAAAGAATAGAAAAACAAATAGTAAAGAGACCCCACTTCATCCTTCTAGAAAGCTTTAGCTTGAGAGAAAGCTTATCTTTCAGCCAGACAAATATGCCAAACACAAGGCCAAAGTAACAATAGAGTGGCTCAAGCGCAACAAGGTAAATGTCCTCCAATAACTCAGTCAAAGCCAAAATCCAATTTGAAATAGACAGAACTATTTGAAGACTAAAGCGCACAAGTGTCATCAAAGTCATTTGAACAACCTGAAGCAAATATGTCAGGAAGAATGGACAAAAATCATTCCCAAACAATTTTGAAAGGCTGGAACTTACTTACCCCAAAAGACGTATTATTACTGCAAAAGGTTACACTACAAAATATCCAAATGTGACTGATGGGAATAATTACTTATTAAAACTGCATATGTATGTTTTTAGGTGTATTGAGTTTTTTTCTAAAATAAAACATTACACTAAAATTATTTGTAACCCTGTCATAGCTAGAACAGGCCTTCCCAAGCTAGTGAAAAGTAAAACATGGGTCACAGCGGATTATCTCCCCAAACAAGCATTTACTAAGTGGAAGTGGAAGGTGGGGGTGTTGTGGAACTACACCTATCTTGCTGTTGTGTAAATAGAATAGAGGACGCCAGCAGCGTCAGACTGAGGCAGTAGTGACCCACTGGGGCTACGACTTAATGGGCCTCACCTGTCAATCTCCAGGGCCCCCCTTCTGATGTGTGTGCACAACCCCCCCCCCAACCCACACAGAAACGCACTCACGCGTGCTGCTTCCGATAACATCTTGCGATTACTCTAATCTGTAATGCTGCGTGTGCAGGCAGGGCAGTGGTTCTGAGTTGGCAGGGGCCCATAAAGGCCCGGAACCACAGGGCTTTCTCTTGGTTCCCCAGCTTCCAGTCTGACCCTGGATGCCAGTGCTTCTTGTAGACAAAGTTAACAGCAGGCTTTATTGTCAAAGCAACACATGGTAATACTCACAAATTCAACTAAGGAACTATTGAAATAAAAGCGATCAGTCACAGTCATAGTCATAGACAGCAATGTGACACCCTGTGGAGATGGCTAAGTTTCTTGGGAATGTGGTCTGGATTACCTGCAGCAGAAATTGATCAGGGAGAAGAATAAAGCCTGATCCCCTCTTCAGTACTGTAGTCCATTCACTTAGCCTAGCAGAGCCTAAGGGAGAGCTACCTCCAGCTATCAATCTTTATTGGAGTACAAGCTACCATTTTTTTTAGTTGGGATGCTCCCCAGACACATCCACCTGGTTCAACAGATGAAGACCAAAGAAGAAATCCCATCCATTTCCCAACACTATATTATGGTGTCACAGGAAGTGGTCACAAACCTATGGGCCAGTAATACAGAAATGTAAATTAGAGAAGTTAGATAAAAAGGCTTTTGTGTAATAGTTGAGGGAATAGAAAGTGTAAGGCATTTAAAGCCATAGGGGCTATCAGCCATATGGGTCCCTACATTTTTAATTCCATATTTTAATTCATATTTCAAATTGGGATTTTGTTATTCAGTAAAATGAAAAACATTTGTAAGGGGGATGCATATTTTTGCAAGGTACTTCTAGTTGCTGTCCTATACTTCCAAATAACCACCCAAGCTTCAGACCTACACAAGTCTCACTGGGCGGACCTGAAGCCAACCCAATGATCTGGTGCTTAATCCAACAAGTAACAGCTTTATCCGCAACCAGGCCCACTACTTGTTAGTCACCATAAAAACGGTGACACATTATCATCATCATAAGGCCGAAGTAATGTCATCATGAATCCAGACATGATATTTTTTAAGGGCAGAGGTAGTTGTACTTATAGACTTGCAGACCCACATATATACCCACATTTCTAGTACTTATTTTTTGTTAGTATCCACCCTACTGCAGTTTTTAGACCTCGCTTTTGACCTTAAGTGCTAAAGAAACAATAAAAGTACTTCTGCAGCCATGTATTAAGCCACAGATTGATTGAAGTATCCAAGGAACAGCACCATTACTGAAAACTAAGCAGGTGGGCAGGTAAGAACATTTTTATAAATGGCCTCTACCTGGCAATGTGTGTGCAGGGGGGCAAAGGTTCCATTTAGTTACTGGGCCCAAAACAAAAGCCTGCGTTACAGTATAAATGCAGAAAATGTGGCTGTAGTGACTACTAGGCTAAATGTACCAGTATTCTTTTTTTTTTTTTTTTTCTTGCACCACCATTCTATTGTCATTTTATGTGCCTAATGAGTATGGTTGTTATAACATAATCACAACAGAGCACTCAGCAAGAGCTTTATTAAATAATTCCTCTCCTGAGGTCTGTCACTTCATGGATTTGACCTTTTGGTTTAATAAAAACCAGAATGTAGAAATTAACACCCATATAGTGTCCATAGCCTGGTATTTAAAGCAAGACAAGGGTGGTAGTGTTGAGAGTACTGGCTGGTTTCTGTTTTAACCAGTTAATCAGAAAAAAAATCCAAATATATTATATAAGGGTAAGAATTGAGAAGTGAGTGACTGTTGGCTTAAACAGCAATATAAATATTTCAGTTTTCTGTCTCTTACATATGGACAGCTAAGAGGCTGAAAGACTAATTTTGGAATGACTTTTATGGATGGAAAATTAAGTACAACCCCACTTTATTCCCTCAACAGCATGGAACATGCATGTTTTGTAGTATTAATGGAGACAGTAAAAACCACAGACTGCCCAGATACTGGAAACATTTTTATTTAAAGCTTTGCGGCTGTTCACAGCTGAAAATAGCAAATGCAGCATTCAAAGTGATACTGTCTTCACAATTATACGGTTGTATTTGTGCCTGAAAACAACATGTTATTTTGTATAATGTAGAGTTGTATTTAGGAAAATACATTTACTGTAGTTTACCCTTTTTTGCATGGCTGGGGGAGAAAACATCTTGCCAATATTAAAACACCCTACTAGGCCAATCTTTGTGTTTCTCTTGACAAGTAAAATGTAAATATATGCAAATAAAGTGTCTGTTAAAGGGCTGTAAAAAGCATATATGTTTCTATGTAACATTGCTCTGAGAGCCCATTCCACTACTAACCACAACTAGTATCAGGTGAACAGACTAAACAGCTACCAAACATATAGTTACCTAAATAAACCATCTGAAGGAATCTGAAATAAGCAAAACTGTGCCGTTACCAGGGGCTGCAGAAGATCCTTGTGCTCGAGGAGCCGTGAGAGTAAATTTTGGTGAAACATGTTGCAAAACTTCAGAACCAGGGGTACAAATTCTGGGGATGCATAGACCCCCAGCTCCAACATTAATGGCAAACTTAAACCTACATATGTGATATACTATAGGTGTGATATACACAATATCATTAATCATGCAACTTTATTATAGCAGTGTTTCTCTGGGATGTGACTCTATGGGGCACATTTACTAACCCACGAATCCGAATTGGAAAAATTCCGATTGGAAAACGAACATTTTGCGAATTTTTCGTATTTTTTGCGTTTTTTTCGGCGCCTTTACGACTTTTCGGAAATTGTCGCAACTTTTTCGTGACCAATACGATTTGCGCAAAAAAACTTGAGTTTTTTGTAGCCATTACGACTTGCGCAAAAAAACGCGAGTTTTTCGTAGCCATTACGATTCGCTCGTATCTTGTCGCAACTTTTCGCGCAAGTTTTAACGCTACGAAAAAATCGCAACATTTTGCGCAACTTTCAAAATGGCTACGAAAAAGGCGCGACTTTTTGCGCAAGTTTTAACGCTACGAAAAAATCGCAACATTTTGCGCAACTTTCAGAATGGCTACGAAAAAGTTGCAACAATTTTCCGAAAAATCGAAAGATACCAATCATTACGAAAAAAAACGCAATCGGACGCATTCGGCCCGTTCGTGGGTTAGTAAATGTGCCCCTATGTTTCTATGTATAACCATGTTGAATTGTCTTAACAACTGACTAATCTGAAAAGCTGGAGAATGGTTTGTTTTGCTCATAGGACGCTTTCAATCACATACCCCTTTAGGGCAACAAGAGAACAAGGTTACAATGGCACAGTTGCAAGAAATATGATAGTATCAGTGTGGATGCTACAAAACACCAGTGTAAATTTAAACGTAAAAACAATAGTTTTGAGGAATGGCAGGAATAACACAATGGAAACCAATAGTCATCCTGACTATATAAAGGCACATGAACTTTCAAATCAAAACAGTAATTATATTTATTCAGCCAGCTGAACAATGGAAGCAAACATCTGATTGGTTGCCATGGGTTACTTCCCAGGAGTAAATTTGCACAGTGTTTATAAATGAACCCCACTTTTTTAAGGGGGTTAAAATCCATTTGATTGGTTACTGCATTGTCTACCCTTTTATATACAGTTCTGTGAATGTGTTAGCAAAAAGCTTAGTAATAGTTTTTGGTATTACAATCACCATGCCCAATATATTTAGGGGTTGTGATTGAAAGCCTGAAACTGGCAGCAATGTATGGTGCACTATATAAGGCTAGGGGTAATTGGACTCTGTCTGTCATTTCCAATTTATCGCTCTACACTGTACTATATTAGAGGAGAGTTTCCGCTCCCCTTCAATGCAGTGTGCAGACTTATGTCTGTGTATGATTAATCACTCTCTGAAGGTTCTCCAGCCTCTCGGCCATTCTGGAACTTGGGAATCCAAGCAATGTATATTTCCACAGCAGTTTCCAAGTGATCATAACATTTATGTGGGTTAACAGTGAGGGCAGTGGAGCTTAGGGAGAGGCAAATTCACTTGTTATCCTTGAGCAGTACAGTGAAGGGCATGTAGTCTGTCATTACCTGCAATGTTTAACTGTAATAGCCCACTTAGCTGGCAAGCCGTAGTATGGCATGATTCATCTTTGTGATCACTTGTAATATCTCCCCATCTGATATATTGAAAAGATGCAATAATACAAGAAGAGTTTTAGTGAGGTGGTTGTGGTTCTTTTTAATGTAGGTTGGTAGACGTTATTTATATACAATAAGGGGCCTATTTATTATGCTGTGTAAAATGATTTATCAAGGTGTATTTTATTTTACCCCATCCGAACAGCAGATTTGACACTATTAAGTTCTGGTTAAGTCACTCTCAGAAAAAACATGTAAAAAATCAAGTCATTTGTTATGTGGCGAAGCCTGGCAATGTGTGGCAAATTTTGTCACAGTTTTTTACACCGCATAAGATATCTGCCTCTACTTTTTTCTTTAAATGAATGTATTGTGAAGTCATGTGACCCTTTGGTTAGTTATAAAGCGCTATGCTGAGAGCAGGAATGAATACAACTGGCCACACAGCAAAAATAAATTTATCAGTTCAGTGCATAAATGTTTCAAAACCTATGGAATTAATTGAATGTGGGAAAATACAGAAGTTCTGCTGTTTCTTTGTTTAAAAAAAATCTGTGCACAGTAACACCTTCTCTCGCTAATTTAATATTAAAATCTTACGCCATTTGCATAATTAGTAGCACCAAAATAAATCACCATTAAACCTTCACTCCAGCAACAGTATTAAATCTTGTACAAAGGAACATGATAAAATGCATTTTCTTCTACCTGTGGAAAGTAATTGAATTATTAGATACAGAAGGTGCTTAGAGTCTTAGAAGTAAATGCTTTAACAATTTTGGTAAAATAATGTTATGTCCTTAAAATGATGCTCTGTTCTTCTTAATGCATTAATACTAGAGGCACATACAATTTCAGTTCTGCTGCTTTTGTTGAATGACATCCTCAACATTTTTTAGTGCAACCATGCACTAAAAACCATGCAAGATCAGATCATGCAACTGCATGATCTGATTGGTGTGACTATTGGCACATGATCCAACCACTAGAAGGATAGCTAGGTTGTAGTCTAGCAATAGCAATATAAAATGCAGAGTTAGAATTGTTTTACGCAGACATTTAGGGGCTGATTTACTAATCCACGAACAGTCCGAAGGCGTCCGAATGCGTTTTTTTCATAATGATTGGTATTTTGCGATTTTTTCGTAAATTGTCGCAAATGTCGCAACTTTTTTGTAGCGTTACGACTTGCGCAAATTGTCTTTTTCGTAGCCTTCGCGCCGAGTACGAAAGTTTCGGATTCATTCAAGCTTCAGTATCGTGACTTTTCTTGGGCCAGGTTGGAGCTGCAGAGTGCCATTGAGCCCTATGGGAGACTTTCCTTGGGCCGGGTTGGAGCTGCAGAGTGCCATTGAGCCCTATGGGAGACTTTCCTTGGGCCGGATTGGAGCTGCAGAGTGCCATTGAGCCCTATGGGAGACTTTCCTTGGGCCAAGTTGGAGCTGCAGAGTGCCATTGAGTCCTATGGGAGGCTTCCAAAATCATGCTAAGTCTGAAAGTTTTCCCCGCAGTTTACGAGCGCTCAATATGAAAAAGACTTTTCGCGCAAGTCGTACTAGTTACGAAAAAGTCGCGACAATTTACGAAAAGTCGTAACGGCGACAAAAAAAATCGCAAAAAATACGAAAAAGTCGCAAAATGTTCGTTTTCCAATCGGAATTTTTCCAATTTGGATTCGGATTCGTGGGTTAGTAAATCAGCCCCTTAGATTGTAAGCTCTACGGGGCAGGGATCTCCTTCCTACTGTGTCTCATACCACATGGCACTTACTCCCTGTGTATTTATACTTATTTATTGTATTTATTATAACACTTGTCCTCCGTGTGTGTAATTTTGTATATTGTAAGATTGTACAGCGCTGTATACCCTTGTGGCGCTTTATAAATAAAGTTATACATAAATACATACAAAGGTGCATGGGAGCAAAATACTAAACATATTACAATAAAGTCTGTTTTACTGAACTAGAGGAAGCCACTCTGTACAGGGACTTGAAAACAATCTGTCAAGTCCTGCTCGACCTTAACTGGGTTGAAGTCGGGACCAAGGAGGAAGCAGAGTTCAGGCAAGCTACAATAGTCCAAAGCATGGTATTCGAGGGGTTAAAAGTCTGTTAGTCAGAGTTTACAATCCCATATACTGTATATGACATTGAACTGAAGCACCACGCAATGATGCCACAGTCATGGGCGCTACCAACTTGGAATAGAAGGAAAGCACTACTAACCGGACTGCTCATGTCACGCTCATGTGGTGTGTTTTGTAGCTTGCAAATATGAGTTTGTACTTTACCATTTATTTTATATGTGTAGTGGACACCATTAGGCACCAATGTCCTTGTGATTGTGATGTCTTTGTGTTGTGATTGTGATAAACTGTTTGAACAGCAAAGAGGTAAATTATTCTGCTTTGTTACCACAGGTGCAGGAGACACACAAGAACTTCTGATGCATTTATTATAACATGGCAGGTTAGACTGGCCTGCTGTATGCTGGCTTTCAGCTAAGATCGGAGATGGAAGCAGGAACCGGATAATGAATCATTAGGCAAATGGAAAAACAGTAGCAATGCCCAAAATCAAAACGTCCACAAAAGCAGAGGTTACTCAAGCAGTAGCTGCAGCAAAGGGGAGGGGGAGGTCTCTGCACATGAGCAGTGTAATGCTTGACTTTCTGCCAAATACCGTGATATAAATTCTAAGTGCACCAGTACAGTTTTCTAACTGTACTACTGTTTATACAGGGATATAAGGCAATGCCACTGCTTATTTATATTCTCAGGAGTTATTGAAAAAATATTATCATTAGCTTTAATTTTATTTGTATTTCACCTTGTTCCATTGGTATCAACCCTTATACCCCCAGACAGTTATTGAACTTCAACCCCCTTATCCAATTTAACTAGTATTTGTCCATGACTTAGAATTCAACAAAAGCAGAATACCAGATAAAATGTTCCAAAGTAGACTTCATACCAGGTAATATTACTCCCACTTCCCTTACCGGCTGAGTTGAGTTGAGACGCTGGAGTTTTGATAGTTCCATGGTGTCCTCAGGAAGCTGCCAACTGTCTATCTGCTGAAATCTTTGGTCAAGATAACAAGCTATCTTCTCATCTGGGGTCACCATGAAGGTTCTCATATCATCAAGCTAGGACAATCCAGAAAAGAATAATATTGGAGGCAACATACAGGTAAGGTCATGCTAAAGAAACATAATGTGGGGGGTATTTAAAATATATGCAGCCTATGTCATGTGGCCCTTGGTTTTAAAGGAAGGTATTCATGAAAAAACAATAGCTGTAAAGTCTTTGTACCACATATTCCAACAATGACATGCTGAGATATAGCATAAAAATGGCACTCTGGCCATGAAAATTACACCAATGCTGATATATAGTAGCAGGGATGATTCAGGCTGTAACTCACATAAAACTCTTCCCTTATCTGTCTATTGCACTGTGCCATAAATTGCTCACTGATACAAATGACTTGAGAATAGATAAAACTGACCCAAGCAAATTGGCAAGCTACATGTATAGGCTATTCACTGTGACATCTTTTAAAATGGGAATGAAGAATCTTTGGCCTAGATGACTGACCTTAAATCCTGGTGTTATAGTTAAAAGAAAATTTCAGGCTTCCGTTGCTGGTTTATAAAATGTTCTGGCTTTCTGGCTCAGAAATATCAATTGAGGTGAAATTAAAACACAGTTGTTCTATTTCTTTTTTCGCCAGTTAAGCTCTGCAACTCCAGAGATTGGACAAATAAGCTAAGGAGGTTGGTTTATTTGTGAATTGGTCAAGCACAGCTGAATCTTTCAAAACTGCTGCAGATGTCGCTGAAAAATTGTCCATTACCCTGACACTGTAACAGTTTATTATTTACTTGAAATAGAATTATTTTGTTCACATTTTTGTATGTATTTACATTTTTAAATTTTTCTTATTTTTAATACAAAATATTATTAGGGTTGCACCAAATCTAGGATTCAGTTTGGTATTCGGCCAGGAATTGGCCTTTTTGCAGGGTTTGATTTCGGCCAAATCCACATTCACAATTAGCATTAATTAGCATAAATTAGAATATGCTAATTAGCATTTGGAAGGTTTCAATGTTAGGGGGAAGAAATTTTCACTGCACCCAACCCTTACCTGATTGGGTTTAGTATTCCGCCGAATCCATCAGGGTGGGTTTGGGTTCGGTCGAACCCAAAAAAGTGCATTCGGTGCATCCCTAAATATTATATATTATATATATATTATACATTATATAATTTAGTACATTTTGTTAAAATAGATACTATCATAATTATTATTACTTGAGTATTTAACTTGCATTCTATAATGTTTCAAAGTAAAAAGTAAAAAAAAAAATCTTTCAAAGATGTGACCAGTGAATGCTAGTTGCTGATTGGTTGCTATGATTACTGCACCTGTGCAAACTTAGTGGGGCTCATTTATGAACACTGGACAAATGTGCACCTGGGCAGTAACCCAGAGCGATTAGCTTTTTTTTTACGTAGAACAACGAAAGCAAAATTTAACCGGTTGCCATTTGTGACTACCCAGGTACAAATTTGCCAAGTTTTCATAAATTAATCCAAATATCTAACCCCACTTGAACACCATATCAAACGCTTACCTTTTAACATAGCTGTGCTGTAAAGTCTATCTAACAAGCCTTCCAGGCTCTTTTTCTTTCACCCTGTGACATCTCTTGGGAGTGGGCAGCTAGGAAAAGTGCTATCAAATTACTTTTGATAACAAGATTGCTTTTGAAACAAGTGAGGCCACTGACCCTTGACATTCTAGTCAGGAATGTGGGCAGTGAATTCAGCTTAAAGCCTTATTGTCTAGTGATCACTCAGACCTGTATATTGTACTGATAAGGCTATACAAGCCTTTAAAATGTAGTTATCTAACCTTTTGCCACTAAGAACTTCTAGGGACTGAGTGTTGCTTAGTAATGTGCTATTCACTTAGATTAACTAAGAATCCAGAAATGTAGATTGTAAGGCAGTTAGCAGTCAGGTACTACATATAATATGATCTATGGCAGTTAAAGGTTTTTTAAAAAGTGAATCTATTCGCAGAAGTTGGCCATATGACATAGGTGACTATATTGTTTTGCATTAAATAGATGTGCAATAATGTTCTATTCTTGGGACACCCCACAGCAAATTTAATTTAGGGTCCCAAAACATTGATCAGTTGGCAGATTCAACCAAGATATATTGAAATTGCTTATTAATCCTGGGCCTTCCTGGAACCTCAGGATCTGCTTCCTCTGTAGTTATGCCCATGGGTATAAGGGGTTGTGCTACACCAGGGGTGGGCAAACTTTTTGGCTCACGGGCCACATTTACTTACCCCCGGGCCGGACCGGGCCAGGATGGGCAGGGCCAGGCCAGCGTTACGCCCCCCTTAGTCTCTTTAATTCCGGCCCACCAATGACACCAAGTCTCGCGTGATGAGACTTGGCGTCGGCGGCGGGCCGGATTAAAAAGGCCAAAGGGCCGGATGTGGCCCGCGGGCCGTAGTTTGCCAACCCCTGTGCTACACAGTACTAGAGAATGTAAGAGACACACAGTTAAATATATATACAAGTCAGAAAATTATGAGGCTGATTTACAAAACATGGAAATAGGAAATCATGAAGGATTCCCAGAAGATTGATGTTTTTTTCCATTTAACAAAACTTTCCTGACAGCCAGGAACATTTAAGACAGCTTTAGCACTGCAGTCGGATATCATTTTGTTCTGTGGGGAGATAATGCAAAGATCCCATACAAATCCCGACTCCCCGATGCTTGGCATGTATTAACATGGCACCAGGTAACAATCAGCATACTGAGACAGGCCGGGTTGTCCTGTCCACGCATTCCTTTTTACTCTCATTTACATTTTGACTTGCATAATATCAATATTAATTCATTAAAAATGGCAGAATTTAAATCATAACACACAATTCCTTGACAAGGCAGTAACCGATTGCCCATTGCAATTAGGCTTTTAATTAATGTGTATCATATACTGTAGCAGCATGTGAGAGATGACAATGAATGCCATATCCCCAGTGAAATATAGTGAAGTGTTGTTTTCCCTATGGATAAAAGGGGAAATATACCCTTTGTAAAAAAAAAAAAAAGTAGGTGTGCTTAAAGTGCTCTCCTGGGGGCAGCCACTGCAATTTTATCCCCATTGTTTTTATTAAAAAATTAAATTTTAAAAGACTACTTACCTTTGACAGCTTCTGCAGCAACTGTAGGGCGAGTAGCAGAAGCCTCCCCCATTGGCTGCTACCTATAATATTTAATCTATGCTGGGCTGTAAAGGGAGCAGCTTCTACCATTGCCCAGCTCTCTGTGATCACAGACACCCTTCTACAATGATATACATGGTAATGTTGTTAAACTGACACCTGAGATTCTCAGTGATATAGAATCTATCATCCAGAATGCTGAAGACCTGGGGTTTTACAGATAATTTGGATAATTTAGATCATCATAACTTTAATTTGCTAAAAATCATTAAAACATTAAATTAGTAGGATTGTTCTGCCACCAATATGGGTTCGTGCAGCTCAGTTAGGATAAAGTATAAGGTAATGATTTATTACAGAGAAAAGGGAAATCATTTTAAAAATTAGACTTATTTGCTTAAAATGGACTCTATGAGAGATGGTCTTCTTGTAATACAGATCTTTCTGGATACCAGGTTTCCATTTAAGGGTTACTATACCTTTACATTTAAAGAAGAACTGTCTCCTAAATAGCAGGTGTGTGTTGGATTGATGACATTACCTGGCCTCTCAGCTCAGGAATCTAAAAGCGATGTATAAGGCTGATGCCACACCAGGCGTAGGGCTGATTTTTTGGCAAGCGGAAAAACGCTTGCCAAAAATTCAGCCCTACGCCTGCTACTTGTGCCTGCACCCGAATGAATGGGATACGCTCAGGTGCAGGCACATGTAGCCGATATACGAATGAAAACGCGTGAGAATGCAAAGTCTCGCGTTTTCATGCGTATATCGGCTACATGTGCCTGCACCCGAGCGTATCTCGTTCATTCAGGTGCAGGCACAAGTAGAAGGCGTAGGGCTGAATTTTCGGCAAGCGTTTTTCCGCTTGCCGAAAAAATCAGCCCTACGCCTGGTGTGGCATCAGCCTTAGACTGAAAAAACAGCAAAATAAATGAAGCTATAAACAATCTGAGTAATTTATATTTTTATTCGTTTTGAGAGCCTGAATCCTCTTTATCTACACATATTCTTTATAAATTACAATATGGGATGCAACCTGCCTCTACTGGATTATTTTCTACTTGTGACATTCCTCCTAATCTGAAATTGTGACTGTCTGTCCTTTCAGGGAGTGTGATTTTCAAAGGTTTTGCTTGTTATTCCAGGAAAGACAACAGTACATTCTCCAGGTGCGTCAAGAAATGGCTGGATAGTTTTGACAGATCTAGCTATTTTACTGATGGATGTACCCGATCCTGACTCCTGTCAGATAAAAGGACTGTGGCTACTCCAGCGAAACAATAGAATATTCTGATATAGCAGTGCTAACTGTCATAGACACAATTCCAAGGATACCATGTACCATTACTAGGTGATGCTGCAAACCTTATACAGATGGTGCAGCCATGATTTCTGGAACACACAGCCGTACCCTTTTCTGATATAAATGAACATGCCTTCTGAAATCATGGTGTTTTAGCTGCAAACACTCAATACCTGAATAGTAAGATGAATGCCTTATAACAAGTGCATAAAAAGAAGATTTAAAATATAAACTTTTGCTAAAATATCTAATTTTTAAGGCCCTTTGACCATTATTTTAGAATGAATCACTTACTTCTTACGCTTGAGGAAACTTGAACTAAGTTAACAGAGCTAGCACAAACCTGTCTCTTTTTAGCCTGCATCAACATTATTTTTTGTATTTTTGCAATATTTATTTGAATAAAACCTTTCTGCGCCTGAACTGCTATTTTCAGCTACATGCCCTGGAGCCAAACCGAATATAGACTCTTGTTTCAAATGCTTTTCCCAACATTTTTCACAAAGCTTTGCTAACTTTGCACCAAGAATTGGATTGATAGTCTTGTGTGAATGATGATGCGAAGTAAAAATGTGAGGAGTGGAAATAATGTCTCATTGCAATTAATGTGATTTCTAATTCAGCCCCTAGGTGGGACTGTTGGGAAGGAGCTGGCCCCCAGGAGAATCCATAAAAGGGATAAAATAGTAAGCCATGTCCTCTTTTGGCCAATGAAAAAGAATAGTGCATGATGCCATGGAGCATGAAGTAGGCCAACTCAGTAAGGTAACTGGCAGATGAGAATAGTATATATAGTGGTAGAGAGAGAGTCGAGTTATTTGTTGGAGCTCACTGCAGGTGGTGAAAGTTAGTTGCAGGTCAGATAAACGAGCAGCTGAGGCTCCAATGAGGAGTAAGTGAGGGACCAGTTCCACAGCAAGACTTGCCCAGTTAAGGACCCAGAGAGGTAGGGGTTAGGGTGCGTAGGGCTGACCCCTATGCTGTAAGTTTGTAAGAATGCAAGAAGGAACCTTAACTGTAATGAAGTTCAGAACTTTGCTGGAGACCGTAACAAAACTGTGTGTAAACCTCTAGTTTATTCATATCTATAGTGAGTATTGCAAGTTCTCTAAGCTGTGACCATGGTGTGTAAGAAGACAGTCTGGCAGAAGGCAAGAATAAAGTAATTGTATATTAGGGACCTCAAGCCACCCCTAAACTTACACAAAAGACCCTGTAGAGGAGGAAGTGTCTTAAATTCAATGACCTTAGGCCCTGCCAGAATGAGAAGCATGGTTTTTTTTTTTTCTAGATAGGCCTTCATACTGTAGCAGAAGTGATGAATGTACAACAGTACATTCCCATACTATCCCATATATGATAACCTATCTGGACTGGCATGTCTGGGGTTAATTAAGTGCTTGTTGGCCAATTCTAGTGATTATTCTGGCATATCTGGGGCTATTATGATGATTAACCATTTTCTGAAGTAATTATACTGGCACATCTAGGGTTAATATGGTGATGTTTTTCCATTTTCTGTAGTAGTTATACTGGCATGTCCTGTGTTAATATGCTCATTAGCCATTTTCTGTAGCAATTATACTAGCACATATGTGGTATGTTTTGGTAAAATGGGTGTGGTATTTGGGAGCCAAAGTGAATGTGTCAAAGAACTTTTCACAACACTGTTTTGTCCCTCTTGCTATTTTTCAAATGGTGGGAGGTATGATTTTGCTCTCAAACAGGACCAACGGCCCCATTCACTGGCAGCCCTACAGGATAGCTGACAGCTCCCCTACCTCTCCTCTGGCCATACTGACTGCTCACTGCCCAAAAACTCTCTCTTCTTTGGAAGAAAACATTTAAAGATGCCACTGATATCAGTGTGGAATGCACCATCTTTAACCACTAAGGGATTTTCAGCTATGCAGGAGGCAGAGCCATACAAACAGAATGGGATCTTTAACCACTAAGGGATTTTCAGCTATGTAGGAGGCAGAGCCAGATAAGCAGCATTTTTTTTAATCTATCCATTTTCTGCAATGATCTCCCTCATATTTTTATGTTAATGAGTTTATTGTTTTTGATTGTTTTTATTTTTTAATTTTTGCAGAGATTTTACTGCTATGTCAGGATGTAGTTAATGTGCTGTTCTGATTCCTGCAGTGATCTTACTGGTATGTAGGGGTAATAATTGCTAAAGGGTGTGGCAAAGAACAGTGCAGTTTTTAGGGTGTCCCAGGCTTTGTTTTCATGTTGGGCACCATATTTTGTTCAGACAGCCCTGCTCATTCATGTACATAGCGAAAAGTGGGGGGCAGTGGAAATGGTAAGGGGAGCTAGTGGCAGCTGCAGCAGCAGCAGGTGAATTTATATGTTTGGTGGCTTCTGGTTTGGGGTTTCTGTGTGAGAGACTGTGTGAAACTGTGTTAGAATATGGCTCTGTGTCAGAGTTGGGTGCAGGCAAAATTTGCATGTGAGAGAGAAATAGAGTGAGTTGCTTGCATGTGTGTGTGCATTATTGTGCGGTAAGTGGGGTGGAAACATGACTATTTTTGACTGCTGCACCAAGGGAACACTTCCCAATGATTGGCAGCTCTGTGCCTTTTTGCCTGTCCTGCTTCTAAACTATCCCAAAACGTCTGTCAATATACACATTTATAAACCATAAACTGTATATGATATAATAGTGGCTGGCCAGCCTTTTTTGGAAACCCTCTCGTATAACCCATAAAGGGGACTTTTTGGTCTTTATTAGTTTCAGTTTAAATAGCCATATCATTGACTGCTTAAGGTTAAAGGTTTTTCAGATATGTTTTTTTTACCTATTTTTGTGTTATGTATAGTGCAGCACATTTTCATGATTTATACTCTCTACTTAAACAGTCCCCCTAGCTCCATAGTTATGTAAGTTGAGCACAACTTTATGGGCTTTTCCAATAAATTGTTTTCTTACAAACTTGGCACCTAGTTATTGTATACAGGCATGGTCTTGAAAAGAGGTTGCTTCTAACTGATGATTTTGCTACCCTCCCATTAAATTCTCTTTGGACACCCATGGTCTAGAGGACTTAAGAAATATACATTTTGTACCAGAAAAGGCAGATAACGAACTTAGTTAAGGGGAAATAATCTTTAACCCTTATGTAGCATAATAAAGATCAATTTACATAGGCAGCATAGATGGCATAGAAGACATCTGGTGACATTAAAATATGGAGGTACAGAAGTACCTTATTTCAGTTGTCTTCCTATAACACAGTTACTTTTGTAGTATGATACATTTTTCTGAATTTTCATGAGAAGAAATCAATATAACAAGATAACGGGGTCATTCGATTTTATGAGAAAAGTTTATCTCCTAATTCAATTCCAGATTTTCCATAGAGCCAGATGCAATTCAATGAGATAAACTCTATCTAAAACATTTTTATCACATAAATACTCTATTGAAGTCTAAGGGAAAAACAGAAAATGAACTAGCAGAAAAGTTTTCACGTGATAAACCTTAAAATTAAGTTTTCTCATTGATCTTAATCTGGTTCAACATATAAAATTTAGCAGCAATTAAAAAAAAAATCTGTTAAAGTATTATTCACACAGAGGTTACACATAAGATAATAACAGCAAGTTTATTTTGTGCATATATGAAGACAACATTTAGGAGCACATTCTTTGAATTTGCAGAGCAACCATCTAAAATGTTAATGCTGTTAAAATTTTACTATAACAGACATGGCAAGGTCCTAAATATTGACATGACATATGTCATTTCAATAAATTAATCCACTAAATGTGTGCCACTATAATATGCAAAATGTAGGCACTGGCACAGTAGGTTTATCAAGGAGAATTAGCCAGAGATTTTATATTTTACAATGTGTGTCAATGGAATGAATGGTATCCTATCCAGACTGCCCGTATTGCTATTAGGAAATACAAGAATTAATATTGAGTAATAAGATTATTGATTAATAAACATTTGTATTACAACTCAACATTTTAGGGGTGACAGTTCCTTCTTCAGAGCTTGTTGCACCCAAAACATTTCAATCAACAGCGTACTACTATAACCTGGAGGTATTGCCATTACTGCACTTTTGTTGGAGTCAGTTTAAATCTAAATCCAGTGGAAATAAGGAGGGAGCAAGGTACAAGAAAAACTGGTGCATGGTACATGCTATCGCACATGATTCAAGGGCAGATGATAGGCTATCCATATAAAATCTTACTGGTAGGAATAGGTTAATTCTGATATGAATAAACACTAGCATGAGCAACTAGCAAATGAGAGGTTAGCCCTCATTAACAAACACAATGATCCACAAAGGACCAAGTAATATTTTTGAAGGCAAAAGAGATTTTCTGTGATTAATGGAGTGAAGTATTAAGGAATCAATTACATACAAATTAATTTCTAATTTAATTTTGAATACAGTGGCTGTTCTACATTTCAGTTGTATAGTGTAGACCAGTGCCTTGGGAATTACAATTTTAGGCAGTTCAATATGGGAAGAATTTACAAAACCCATTTGAACCATGACCATCTCACCTTGTATATGCCTCTTCTGGTTTTGTCAGTGCTACCCACTCTTTCTTCTTTTATGGAAAAAAATCTTCTTGGTTCACAGCTGTAAATAAAGTGCACATTACATTATGATGTTACTTTAACATTATTATTATTTTAAGCTCAGAATTTGAACATTATTGCACAGATCCCCTCAAAAATGTTTTAATTAAAAAAAAGACAGCTGTGTGCGTGGTTCATCTTTTAAGAAAAGGAAGGAACCCTTGCTAATATTGGAAACTGACAGTTTCTTAGTTAAGCAATACCAAATGTATAAAATTCTGTTCCAGCGTTTCTTTATTTGGACTTACCCTTTACAACAAGTTCCGTCTCTTAGCCCTGCAGAAAGTTATCATAGACAGAAAAAATATTTCTTTCCTAAGAAAAAACTTCTTATGGAGGGCACATATAAAGTAATGTACACAAGGTCGGACTGGGAGGTGCAGGGGACCCGCACCCCCCAAGGTGCCCCCGCAGGCCACATCGCCCCACCCCCCTAACCCCCTGCAGGGGCAACAGCCACCCACCTGACATCAGGGGAGGACATCAGTGGACAGGGTAAGCGGCAATAAGGATCAGGTCTAAGCCCCTGGGGCCCACCGGGTTTTTTCCCAGTATCCCGGCAGCCCAGTCCCACCCTGAATGTACAAACCTATTATGCTGACACACTCCAAGTGTACAATAAATGTACAACCTGCAAGTCTCAGAGATCACTTGTAGGCTTTTCTGGCATGTGGGGTATGAAGGATTATCCCTCTGTTTCTAGCATCTGTAATGTAGTTGTTATGCTCTTATTTTCAATTCTTAAAAGTAATTTAGAGCAATAGATGGTAATCGTTAACTGAACATGACTATACACAGGAACTTACAGAGTAAGTAAATCCAGAAACTCATAAAACTGAAGTCTTCCCTTTTCTACGAAATTCAATCTGTTTTTCTTCAAGCAATTTGATAACTTCTGTGGAGACACGGCAAAGCCACACATCTATAGGGAAAGATGAGTATTGTTAGGTTAGACTTTGAGCATAGTTACTCAGGAAGCAAACTAGTATCCAGAATGCCTGGGACCTGAGGTTTTCTGGATAAGGTGTTTTTGTTTGAGCTTAATACATAAAAACTCACCCACGTTCTATTCATTCCTATGGGATTTTTAGAAGCATATTTATCAGTTGGTGAGTTCTTTCACCCACTGATAAATACGCTTCTAAAAATCCCATAGGAATGAATAGAACGTGGGTGAGTTTTTATGTATTAAACTCTAAACTCACATTTTGATAAATCTGCCCCTAAGTCTACTGAACTATTTTTTCAACTTTTTTAAACTACTTTTGGGTTTAAATAAACCCAATAGGATGGATCAAGTACAAGGTACTGTGGTTAGGTGAATAAGTAAAAAAAAAACAAACACTAAAAAAACCCTTGTTTAAAATGAACTCTTTGGAGCTTTAATTTGTAACTTGGAGCTTTTTGGATATTGGGTTTTTGGGCCCATACCTCTACTTACATTTAAGAATACATTAGCTCGGCATTTTACGGAACACTGAAATATCAATGATAGAACTCTATGCAAAATACTTTAATCCCTAGCAAAAAATAGGGTAATGTGTAATATTACCCCCTGTAATATAACAAGATTTAGAAAGGTTAAGAAAACCTACATAGAAATAAAACAGATACCATATCTAATTGTAGTACTGTATATTATTTTCTAAAGGACAATAATAATAACAATAAAAAATATCCTTATAGCACTCAATACCCATTGGAGTAACCATGGGAACTTACATCAATATACAGTATATGATATTATAAAGAAATCTTTTGTGGTATTTAGTTCTGCTTTGGGGTGCAATGGTGTCCTTACACTATCTATATGGGGAGTTTTTATTGCACATTATTCTCTCTTAGACACCCGCCCCCCAGGTCAACTGTTATTTACAACTGAACTTCTACCAGGAATTGGGCCATTCCTCACATTAATGATAATGAAGGATAAAGCTAGACATATTTAATAATGTAGTTCCAGCATGGAACAAAGAAAATAAAATTAATCAAGCATACAACAATGAAAATTGTGCGTTTATACACCAACATTATTGTAAAATGCTTTTTTTAATAAGAATTATATAATACTGGAATAAAATGATTGTTTCCTTTTCTTGGAGATGTAGCATGTCTTATCCCGGGGCCAACGGATTTGTTTCATAGCATACTGTTTTACTGCTTATTGCACACGGAAAAATAAAAAGATTTCCTGTCTGAAATGTGATCAGAGTACAACAGGCACATGGCTAAATCTACACTCTATTTTTATAACTGTTACCAGTAGGACAGTGTTTATATAGTGGAATTGGTTTAACCCTGTTGTGTACTTAAGAAGATGACTATGAAGCTCAAATAATAGCTGATGTGCTGCAGGCGAGAAGGCTGCAGAAAAGGAAATAGTTCAAAGTGATCTCCTGTGCAGAAAAAAAATATTGTATTGTGCTAGGAGTGTACCTAAAATTCATTGGAGAACACCATCTAAAAACACAAGTATTAATCACAGGAGCTTGGAGATACATATTAACATTACTTCTCTTTGGCTCATCTGAGACCCAGCTCAAACAACTAGCAATAAAGTGTGAGTGCCGCTAGCCTGGAATGTATCTTTCACCTTCTGATTAGTTTAGGGAGTTTCAATGACAAAGACAAAATTACCTTGTTTTAATGTCACTCTAGCTGCTAACACTCTCTCATATGGCTTTGGCTGTATTGTTTTGTACTAGAGGAAAAATAAACTTAAAAAGAGGCAAAAGGGTCCGCAATCAATAACCAATGCCTGACACCAAGCAATATATATATATATATATATATATATATATATAAACATCTAAATTAAAATGTATTTTGTGCCTGGATACAGCCCTTTAACAGCCAGACTTGCTATTAACATTGGAGATAAACATCACTGGTGATGTTGTCAACAGCAACCAAGATGAAGCAAATCAGATCTTTGCTTTTGTTTTCTATCTTGTAGGTAACCGTTCAAATCTAATTCCAGATTGGTAGCTATGGGCAAGATCACCGGTGATGTATTCTATAATGTTAATAAATAAGCCATTAGTGTGTGCCCTAAGATCCAGTATTGGAATGACCACAAGGAAAGCCCATTTGAAGGGACATCAACTAGAATGTGGGGGATAGGGATGAGTGCATTTTTTCACTAGCCAAATTGCAGCAAAAATTTGCCCCAACAAAAAATTTGGAGAGAAAAAACACCCATTGACTTTAGTGTATATGGAGTGAGAAAAAAAGTTGCGCACGTAAAAAGGAGCTGTACACGTAAGAATAAAATTGTTCCACGGTAGAATTGAGAAAAAATGCTAATGCCAAATATATTTGGAGTGAGAAAAATGTTGCGTGCATAAGAAATAATTATTGTATGTAAGAAATAATTGTCACGCATAAAAAAAATTGTGGCCTATTGACATCAATGCACCAATCAATGTAAATATTTTGCTAATTTTTTTGGCATCAGATATGCAGCACAGATTCACTCATCACTATTAGAGGAACTGTGAAAGGTATGTAGACTGTATATGGACTGTAAAACCTTGTTAGTTGCCGATGACTGCAGTGTCAGAAAAAATATTACAGTGAAAATAATGGGAAAAAAACATTTAGAGCATTTGAATATTGATTGGAATAGTATTTCTTGAACAATAATTATTTAAGTGGGATTGTTAAGAGAATCTAATGTGGGATTTCATAATTATTAGACTGCTACAGTTTACAGTGGGTCCATGCCAGCAACAGAAAGGGTTTGTACAGGTGACACTAGATAGTGAGGGCCATAAAGTCAATTTGATAGGAGTCTTTGTTGGATTCACTTTCCTATATATTTCAGATAAAGATCTTTTTGCTGTATGTTGTGTGTTAGTGATATTTTTTCACTGGGCACCACCACTGGTGTATTTACAGAATATACTAGTTTAGTCGCTTCTTTAAAGGGTACCTTGCAACCCACCACTATTCACTACCCAACAGAGCAATACAGGTTCATCCTGATATAAAGCTGAGATATACTATAGGATAGATTATATTGAAGAGAAGAATTTGAATGTAGAATGTGTGGATCCTTGACCAAAAATGCTGACTCTGATTAAATGTATCCTTAGTTATTTCATTATATTGTTCTTTAGGCTGGATGTGCCCAGTGGTATTTAGAAATACAGAATTTGAATTAAAGCTCCTATTCTTGTTAGCAGGTAGAAAAACAAGCTGTTCACATTACAAACAAAGAACAAAAAAGCAACAATAAAATCAATCCATAAAGGTTTTTGACATTTAGGCATCAGAGCAGAATGTAGAATGATGATGATGTATAAAGTAATAGATTCACATTTCAGTACAATAAGGAGAGTGATGCTGACTGTGGGACAGGTTAAAAGCAAACATTCTCTGCCAAGGTTGTGTTTTTGTTCCCTATGAATCTGTCTGCATAAAATAGCAGCAAGGCCAAGTAACCAGAGGCATAACCTTTCACGACTTAAAACTAAGGCTGGTATATCTGATTTAAAAAAGCAAAAGCCAAAGCATAATTTATTCCAGTACTGAGAGCAGTGTGTATTTACCCGGAAAATGATTTCCCTGGAGAATGGCAAGGGCAACTTTTTATTTTTACAGTCAATTCAAGTCAGCAGCTTCTATGGGCTACAAAACGTTGCAATAGGGTCTCATATCCTGTTAACCATTAAACCCAAGGGGTTATTTATGACTGCTAAATTGGTCATAGTCATTGCATGAAAAAAATCCTATTCATTAAAGGTATGTATAGGATTTCATTAAATCCTATTCATTTGTTGCTGCATAGTCCGTCCTGCCTCCTATTCCAAAAAAAAATGCAGAGAACCTATTTCACAAAGCTGGAGGTAGCTCCAGAGTTTCTTTAGTGGCCTGAGTCATTTGGGACAGCACACTTTTATCTGAAGAATCAAGCGCACATTGATGGTGAGTGCCTTAAGTAAAGCCCTCTGGCAAATGTGTCAAGCTTACTTCCTCTTTGTAACTGTGATTATACTGACACTATGGAAAAAAATTGCATTCTGGGTAAAAAATGGAGACTGTGTCTAAAAGTTCCTAAAAAAATCCCTTTAAAAAAATCCCATTAAAAAATTCCATCTACATGGGTTTTTCCTATAGGCTAAAGCTCCCCCACTGGGTTTTTGAAGCAAAAGCCAGGATAATAGCTGATCAGATTCCCAAATACAGACCAGTTTTACCCTTCTTGGGGCTCATCTGTGTAGTGCAGGGTTTTCTGATCAGCTTAGGTAGAGCCAGGAGTGGGGATTCATGAACTAGTCAAAAGGGTTGAGGAGACTGCCTCATACATATGCAAATAGACCAAAGAGATTCTAGGAACAAATTCATTAAGGCTCCTAAAAAAATCCCATTTACATGGGTCTATCCTATAGGCTAAAGCTCACCCACTGGGTTTGAAGCAGAAGCCAGGATAATAGCTGATCAGATTCCCAACTACAGACCAGTTTCGCCCTTCTTGGGGCTCATCAGTGTAGTGCAGGATTTTCTGATCAGCTTAGGTAGAGCCAGGAGTGGGGATTAATGTGGTTATGGGGATGAATGTGATTTAATATGTCACCAAATTAGGCTTACTCCAAAATACAAATAAAATTGCTTTAAATATATTCATGTAGGCACCAAAAAATCTATACATAAACTTTTTGTGGCATTCAGAATCATGTGGCCTATACATTTTATAAATATCTAACAAATGAACAAATCCCAATTAGGAGTATTTTCCTTAAAGACACATACAGCGACATTTACAGTTTATAACTTTATCTTTATTTATAGTAGCTATCTCAACATGGATAAAAATGCTTCTTGGCATTTTCTAAAACATCTTTACCATAATGCTTTTTTTTAAACTGCATTCTTGCTATATACAGTCACAGCATCCTCTTTCAGAGAAATTATTTCAGTTACCCAGGAAGTCCATAGGGACAAAGAGGTGTTAACACAGGTCAGGCAATACGATTCATACTTAATTAGTATTTGGTGATAGAAAGAACAGTTACTGTACCAACACAAAGCTTAGTGAAGTATAAAAGCAATAAAAGTACCAATTCCATCCAACTGGTCCACATGTAATTCAACACATTGTGGGCAGGCCGGTAACAGAAATACATGCACCAATTAATATAGTAATCAATACATTTTGTGTATAAATCTATATTACTACACACAGCAGACACTTTTTAGCATAAATAAAAAAAAAGTTCATGCAATCTACTGTATATTTTGGAATGTGGTATTTGAAAGCAAACGGGTGACAAATTTATTCATGCAGAGCACCAAAAAAATGATCATAAGTATGTTCACATCGACTTATCACATCGACTGATAAATTCAGTACATGTTGTGTTGCATGAAATTTTTGAAGCAAGTGTAATTAGGCTGTTGTCCCATCTTTGCACAGTCTTCTTGGCTCTTTAGCAGAATCTCTTGCCTTTCCCAGTATACAGTCCTGCAGCATTTTGTTTGTCCCTGGAGAAGTAGTATGTATGTTCTGACTCCATTTTATGAAGTTTGTTAATAAAGACATTGCAAACCAGTGAAAAGTTCCAATTTAAACACAATAAGTTAATAATATTGGTAATTTCTGTGCATAAAATGTTAACTAGTATTTGCACCAAATTGTATATTCCCCAATGACAAACCAACTAAAAAAAAAAAAAAAAAAAAAAAAATATATATATATATATAAGGTATATAACCAAATCAGTTCATAGAACTTTAAATACTAATTCCACATGGTCCAGCTTGTGCCAGGCTGATTATATTTATCTTTTATTTTTATAATTATCTATTGTTAAATCCAGGATGGACTCTGAAGGACTGAGCTGAAAAATCTTATTGGGGTTGATTTAAGCCTTCCCTTTTATTACAAGAATCTGTGATATTTTATTCTTTTTTTGTATAAAAACTTTCACAGTTGTTGTTTTATAGTTTCCTTTATCCTTTCTGGATATCTTTTTGAGCTATTATGATAAAGTGCCTTTTAGATGCACAGAATACATTTGGATTTGTGATATGTAATTGGGCAACTGGAAAACTGCTTTTCCTTACATATGTGCAGTACTTAGCCTGATTCATTATCCACTGTTCAGGCAGAATAATTTCAGTGCCCTCAAATAAAAATATATTTTGATAACACTATTAATATTGTGTCATTCACAGTATTTTTCATGTGTAATGAGTCCCTTGTTGTTGGTAATTTAAAGAAAAATGTTAAAGGCAGCAATGAATTTCAATCAAACTAACAGTAGGAAAAGTTATATTGAACACTGGGGCTTTTTAAAAAAAAAAAAATCAAAGAGTGACATCACTCAGACTTTCATAACATCATATGCACTCATCTCTTTTATTCTACACAAGCAGAGTTTGGAACCCATATGCCAGTACATACATTTTGTTGATTTGATACTAATACTCATGGCACTTTAGAACTAGGAGTGGTTTAAAGGACTAGGACTAGGAGTGGTTTAAAGGTCACAAACATAGAAAAGGCACAAAATTCCAATGGTTTCCAAAACTACTTATAGTTAAGGGATGAATGCACACTCTTTGAAATGCAATGCTAACTCCCATAGTGTTCTATTTAAAGAAACAATTCTTCATTTTTGATTGTTAGATAATTACAGTACATGAGGTTAAACAAGGCTTATCTATTAAGTTCAACTGACTAAATTGCTTTTTCTCTGAAAGCTATGGTATTCTACATTGTGGAAACCATTGTCTCCTGGAAACCCCAGTACTTCCAATAATAGATCTCAAACCTGCCAAAAGTTAATCCATAATAACTATATAAAATGTGTAATTAATTGATCAACACCAATTTAATACGAGCCAGCATAACATCTCTTTTAAAAAATCTTTGTTCAAACCTGGTCTTGATTACAATGGCTCTTTTATGTCTTCAAAGGTTTAAAAATAACATTTCTGATATTAAAGGAGAAGTAAAGTCAGTTTGGCATTTTACTGCCAATAGATTTGCCACATTAGTCCACCTAGAACACTGTTTATTCTGCAGAAAGCTTTATCATAAATGAGTAAAGAGCCCTAGAAGCATTCTCTGATTGCAGCTGCCATTTTAGTTTGGTGTTCATAGCTTCCTGTTTGCAGTCTAGCCTTTAGGGGAAGTGAGTTTTATGAATTCTTAAGGGAGAAAGGAGCAGGAGAAGGGAGAAAGGAGAGAACTGATCTGATCTGATAAGGCTTACTTAGATTTTACCATCTCCTTTAAAAGTGCAGTGGAGCAATGGTGTGCCTCAGTGCTAGCCAGTCTAAGCACTTTTGTAGAGTAAGTAATACCTTTTATTAGCTAACTTGGTAGATTATAAAACTGCTTAGTTCTCTTTTTCAAATACCATGCATGAGGAAGAAACCTAAGCAGTCCCAAAAGCTTGCATTCTATAATCTACTAAGTTATCCAAAGAAATGTATCACTATACTTTTTTCTGCTTTGATCAATGACTAAAGCTGGCCATACAATATAAGATCTGCTTATTTGGCAACCTTTCCACGATATGCCCACCTTGAGGTGGGTGACAATGAACTTATCCCGTCGATTTGCCCTAGGGCCAAATGATCTGATCACAACAATTGAGATACAGGACATAAATGAGGAAATTAGCTCATCACTCCAATAAGATTTGGGCAGATATTGTTTAGGCAGGCCTGTCAAAGTGCCCCCTACACAGACAGATAAGCTGCTGACAGAGACTAAAGGAGTCAAATCGGCCACCTCAACACTATAATGTACCTATACAACACTTTTGGCCAGTGCAAGCATATACATAGACTCATAAAAGGTGTCTTTATGATGATACGTGGTACTAGTGTCTATTGAGTATCTACATTATATTCTACACTGCTGGGGTGTGTGTTTGTAATGCTATGATAGCAGAAAGAATACATCAACTACAATGTGCACCTTCTCTTCAGCCCAGAACTTTGTTATTATCAGTGGAATTTGAATCATTAGCTGTAGATTATTAAGTGTAAGGCTGTATGGGGGGAATTCACAAAAGTTGAGGTAGCCCTTTTTTGGAGTAAAAGTGGTGGAAAAACTGTCGGAAAACACTCTCTCCAGATTCACAAACAGAAATCCGCCTAAATTCCGACTTAACCGCCACTTTTCCATTTTTGGTGAAAGAAAGACAGTTTACAGACACTTTTGTGAATTTGTCGTTTAAACGACATTTATACGACGTTTTAACGACATTTTTTCCCGACATTTTTCCCTGTCATTTTCAAAATGGAGTAAAGCTCTGTTAGATCAATTCTAAACTCTTCTGTTTTGTTTTGTTTCCCCCAGTCTCAATTTCACACCTAAGGTAGGGGCCCCATTAGGGGATCGTTAACATATTAATGGGGATTAGCAGACTATTGTTAGGGGACAAGTATCTGTCTAACCCTAGAACAATAGGTGCAAAAAGCCTCATTAACATTTTATAAACAAGTAAAACACTGATTAAAAAAAGTTCAATTTATATCTTATATATAAAAAGTTTTTACCTCACATTTGCATTGTTATGCTAGTTTTAGCTTTGATGGCACCGACAGATTTACTAAGAGCTAAAGACAAATTCATAATAAAATGACAAAATCACAAAAGTTGAGACAGAGATTTGTGAATTAGGTGGAAAATCCGACAAATCTATCTCCACTTTTATTTTGTCGGAATATCACCACTTTTGTGAATTTACCCCATTATGAGAGTTGGTTCTTGACCCTTATTGGATCAATATACTGAGCCTCCCTCACTTTTAAGTTTAGTTTTTAGAATTATCTTCTAAAGGAAACATATAATTGCAGAACAAAGTGGAGTCCATCTGCAATCAGATTCCCCCCTCTACCAGCTCCTCCTTCCTCAGCCCTCTTCTGCATGTCTTAACTCTTTTGGTCCCGAAGTCTCCCGGCTTGTTTTGTTGGCTCCGCTCACCACTTGCTCTCTTGACCCCATGCCTTCTTCTCTGCTTAAACACTGTGCTCCTGAACTTACTCCGGCTCTTCCTCACATCTCCAACTCTTCTCTGACCTATGGAAGTTTCCCCTCTTCCTTCAAACAGGCCTGTGTCAAGCCTATCCTAAAAAAGTCCACACTGGACCCGTCCTGTCTCTCTAACTACCATCCTGTCTCGCTTCTACCGCTTGGCTCCAAAATCTTAGAACGTATTGTCTTCTCCCGTATTACTAACTTTCTGAAGTTTTCGGTTTTCGGCCTGCGCACTCTACTGAGACGGTGTTGTGCAGAGTTACAAACGATCTTCAGGTTGCCAAAGGTCACTGCATTTGATATGGTTGACCACTCCCTACTGATGCAAATTCTGCATTTTATTGGTCTCCGTAGTCAGGCTGCATCCTGGACCTCTTCTTACCTCTCTAACCGTTCGTTCACTGTCTCCTATGCTAACATATCCCTCTAGAGATCTCCCTCTACACGCTGTCTTTGGGAGATCTTATCCGTTCATTCGGCTTTAAATATCATCTGTATGCTGATGAAATCCAAATGTATTTGTCGACCCCTTCGTTAACAGTTGAAATTGAGAGTCAAATCTCTAACTGCCTCCTGGCTATCTCTAATTGGATGAACCAACGCCACCTCAAATTGAACCTAACAAAAACTGAACTAATGATCTTTCCGCCTAAGCCTGGTCCTACCCCCCCCCCCTTTTTCTATCTCTATTGATGGCACCCTCATCAACCCTGTTGATTCGGCACATTGTTTGGGGGTGATCTTTGACTCCTGTCTCTCCTTCTCTGACCACATTAACACCACTGTCAAAACCTGTTTCTTACGCAATATTGCCAAAATCCGTCCCTTTCTTTCTACTGCAACAGCTAGGCTGCTCATGCATGCTCTCATCCTATCCCAACTTGACTACTGTAACCTGTTACTAACCGGCCTCCCTAACTCCAATCTCTCCCCCCTACAGTCTATATTAAATACTGCTGCCAGAATTCTCCTCCTCTCATCCAGGAGAGTTCAGGCCCTTCCCGTGCTAAAGTCCTTATCGTGGCTTCCTATTAAACAAAGAATATCTTACAAACTCCTTCTCTTAACCTTCAAAGCCCTCCATTCCTCTGCTCCTCACTTCATCTCTTCCCTTGTGTCTCCGTACGTTCCTGGCCGACTCCTTCGTTCCTCGCAGAGCAATCATTTGGTTGCGCCCCCCACTACTACTGCTGTTTCCCGCCTTAAACCTTTCTGCCTTGCTGCCCCTTACATTTGGAATTCCCTCCCTGATTTCCTCCAAAGAGAATCCTCCCCCAGTCTTTTTAAAACTAAACTTAAAGACTACCTTTTGGAGTACTCGCCCAGCACCTGATCTGGGAACTAGCACTTATATTGTAGTGTCACCCACTGTGACCTACAGCACTTATACTGCATTTGCCTATTTGTGTCTGTAAGTTACCCTCCCGTATAGATTGTAAGCTCTACGGGGCAGGGACTTCCATCCTCTTGTGTCTTTGACTCTTAACTTATTGCAACTGTATTTATCTTGTATTTATTGTTGTACTTTGTATTTATCTATTATTATCTTAATAATCCCGTTTGTATTAATGTATTCTACTGTACAGCGCTGCGTACATAAGTAGCGCTTTCAAAATAAAGATATACATATATACATACAATATAATAATTTAATGCCTGGTCTTTTGCCTGCACAAATCAACCTTGTTTCGTACAAGCCTAGGGTAGCACACATTCTGAAAACAGCCTGGGCTCTCAGCTTAAGCAATTAAAAATAATAAAGTTATAAAAAATTAAATTATAAAAGGCAGACCAATGTCATGTTTATTTGAAATGTCACATACAGCTAAAAGTTCATTCTAAAGCAAACTTTACCTTGACCTTTCTTTTGAGCCTCCAAGGTTCCATTTTTGTTTACGGTGCTTACACACTTTACCCTAGGAATAAAATATCTGCAATAAAAGCCTCCGTGTGGAACCCTTTCTACCTACTGTGAACATGCTTTAAGCTGTAGGAATACTTAATTTCTAGAGAGCGTGTCTGGAATTTCTCCATGCAAACTGAGCCAACCTTCATTTACTTACTCAAACCGGTAGATGTTTGCTGGTGATTAATTGTACGCCTGTATCAGTGAAATGCAAGCTGACCCAGTAACACTGCATCAAGGACTGACTTTGGAAAGGAGACAAGACAGCAGGACAAAGTTGGAGGACATTTCTTATATAAAATAGACAAAGTTTTCCTATTACTTTCAAATTGTCTGCAACCAGCATGTAATTGGCATTTAATAAATGAGCTATTAGTGGTTAATTCATTAGATGCTGGCTGTTACTAGAATGCAAACTAATATTTATTGCAATTTAATTAGCATGCCCTACCTAACATTAAATGCCTCTGGTTGCCATATAATTGGAATTGATGAAGTTGGTTAGGTCAATTAAATGGTGACAATCTTGCTTGATTGCTAAATAACATACCCTTTCCAGCCTGCCTTGCTCTGCCACATTTGAGCTTATTTATATGTCTGTTTAAAGAATTAGACTAAAATCAGCAGACAGTTTCTCTCTATGTTCACTACAGAAGTCCTGGTTTTTGTATTAGATTGAAGCTGCTTAAAAGGTGTTATAAATTAGGGCTGGGATAGCTAGATTTCTGCATCAGCTCTTGGCATCCTTCTGATTTTTATGAAACTACAGAAGCATGAAAGTCTTAATTCCTCTTAGTAGTCTCATAAACATAACAGTAATAATTAGAATTACGTGTCCTTAAATAAACACTTCTTTTGAGCAAATTATGTTCCATTGCTGTATTTACAATCTCCTTTATAAGAGGGAGATGCCAGATTGCTTGTCTTTCTTAAGGATTAAAATTCCAACAGAGAATAGCACTGGGGAACAAGGCAGCCCTGTCCATACCAATAGCCATAGAAACAGGAATGCCTAAATGCTTTGCCTTGTCTGCCCATTATGAATACAGTGCTGTGTTCATAGGAAAGACACAGGTTGCTGTGCTCTATTTTTATCCATATGGCAAAATCAGAGGCAACTATATATAATAAAACAGCAAACAATTAATACATTTAAGTAGTAACCATTAATATGTTTATTAGTAACCAGTGAGATCACATAAATAGCGCTATATACATCATTATGATAAATCCAATTTACCTAAAATATATGATACAGTATATACTAAAACACTGAAGGTTCAGAGCATTCATATTAACTGTGATGAACAATACAGCTGGAGAGTCTCAATAGGAAGAAAGGAGTTAATAGAAAAGTGGATACAAGGGGAGAATTGCTCTGCTGTAAGACCTCCACTGTAGGGAGTTCATTTCATTTATTCCACAAGCCCAATCCATCACATCCCTCATGGTATCACCAAAGCCAGTCACTTTGTAATGAAGACCCAGCAGCTCTCCCATCTGTCTACTAACTAATGCCTTTTGCAGAAACTATGCCATCTTTAACCCAGGAGGGGCTAAGTTGCAGATTGCCAGCCACAGTGGCAAGGATTCCCTGCCATGAGACTCTAAACGGTGGTGGCACATCCCAAGGACACCTTCAGACTGGGATGCTTGGTGATTTCTTGCTTTGCTTATTGGAACAGACAGTTAATTGATCATGGCAATACAGCTACAATGTAAATGGGTATCTATGTCGCCCCCCGGGGGGATAAAGTTGACTGTTTCCTTTCTTCATTTCCTCAGAGCTTGTTATAATTGTATGAAACAGCCATTTAAAAGGAAACATTAACAATTTAGCCACACCGAAGAAAAATATTTAGTGCTTGGTGGAATTCATACGGCTCTTGTAGGTGGAAATGCAGCAATAAAATCAGGCTCTGCTGGCTCATATGAAAGACTGCACAAGGTGCGTTGCTTCCTATAGTCGCTCATTAACAAGATAAAATGCCACATAGTTGAAAAGCCACATTGATATAGGGAAAGTAACACTATTTAATCTAGTTTTAGATGTATTTAAAAAGTTTTTTACCCTGCTTTAGTGGTAGTAAAGTGGAGATATTAAGATGGGTATCAAAAATGTGCAAAATGGGACACACTCTTTCTGTACATTAGGGTTAGGGCTCAGAAGTCATTACAGGTTTAATATGCAGTAAATTCCTACCATATTTTTTTTACTTAACAGATGTCACAATGTGAAGTGTCAGCTGGAACAGTGTTTATTAAGTTGAATTAATCTTAAAGTCAAAGGTGAGAAAACACTTTGGCTTAATTGCCCCCCTGCCACCCACACCATGGGAAACACTCCCCCTGCAGAGGTGCAGTCATTTATTAACACTCAAATTTGAATTTTGGCCATGATTAGAATTTTTTGCATTAACACGTGATTTTTAATAATTGTTCAAAAACTCAAATGTTCAATATTTATTAAGTGCAAAAAAAACTTGAATATAAATCTCTGGCTTTTAAAACCTTGCAGTTTTGAGATTTTGATTTTCTTTTTGTCAGTTTGTAGATCCATTGAAAATGATGGGCAGAATGTGAATTTTGCGCATTTTTATGTTCATTTTTTTCTAAATAATCAAACATTCCAGTTTAGTAATATAAAAGTTTATTTCAATTGAAAAAAACCCTCTAAAATTCACAAATTCGAAAACTGATAAATAAGCCTTCCCAAACCCAGTTGATCATCCACATATTGTCAAACTTCCCAGTAGCTTATCAGTTGTATTACCCAAGTTTAGCCCTTGTGTGGTGAGTTTTAGATTTTTTGCTGTCAAGGACTCACTTGACAAATTGCTAAGTAACAGTATTAAGCACAATTTAAAGCCATAACTGTATTTTTATTTTATATTTACTTTTATTTTATCTTATATCTTTCATCTTACTTTATATTTGCTATTTATTACTCAAATCTCTGCAGAGATGGAAAACAAATCACCTGACATTTGTATTGGCATTAAATTGCATTAAAATAAAATAATTAAATTGCAAAATCACTCATTTTTCTCACCCATTACTGAAAGTAACCCCTGGCTTTTAATAGATGTTTGAATGTTTCAAAGTCCATAATTAAACAACATATTTCAACAGAAGCCAGGACAGAGCACAGCAGTAGTAAACCAGCAGTGAACCAAAATCCTAGAGAAGGATATTGATAAAACATTTATAAGGGATCTCTCTATTTATTTTTCTCTATGTTCATATTGTGTATAGAAATCACAAGTTCAATTTTAAACAGACAATATTTATATTGCAATGTATTGAAAACCTTCTTTGTGCTTTTTCTCAAAAAGCTGGTAAGTATGACAAGAATTGTGTTTTAGAAAGTCATGCTTTTCTTCAAAATATAGAATTGTGTTTTCTCCAGAACATGATATTGAAAAATAATATTTAGACACATCTTTGCCAACATACAGCACAGTTCAGTTCCAGGTGAAGGCAGGATTTTCTTTTTTAAAACTGGAATTACCTCTATTTTTCTGCATTTTATTGGAATGTTGGGCTGGGCTGATTACAAAAGGAGGTGGTACAAGGTGCCATTTGTATGCGGCATTAGCAATGGCTAATGGCACTGCATTCAAGGGGAACATTGACAGGACATAGGCGTCCCCTGAGGGATAATGGCTCACAAGGAAGTAGCACAAAGGAATACAAGGTGTTCTAAAGCCCTTAATGCCTGCTCAAATAGGAACACATGTAACATGACCTAAAGCCTGGAACAGCAACTTTAAAGGCATTTGTCTAGAAAAAATGGCTGATTGCATCCATTTGAAACAGGGGTTTTAATAATAGGTAATATTCAAACCTGAAAAGCCCTTAGCAGGGGATTTTTTACACATGCAGAAAAGTTACAAGATTAATATACTGTATATGGCAGCTGTTCAGTATGAAAAAGTTATTTTTCTTCAGTTGAAGAAATTATGAGCTACATCTTCTGTCTGTGGGTCCCAGTTGTCAAATATGGGACTATATTAGTCATAGTGATGTTAACCTAATAGCACAGATTATTTTAAAAAATGATGTGTCTATTTAATGCTTATTGAATCAGCCCAAGAACTTTATCACTGCATCAATGTCACCACAAGAACCTGCCAGAAAATTCTTAACTAACTGTTTGACAGCAGATGGATGGGATTGCCACATGCATTCCATAAGGTATCTCTGGTCACGTTAGATCTGGCAAATGTTGCTATTTCTATTTATTATAGCGTGGGTAAGGTAATGCAATATTGTGTATTTCCCTTTATTTCCCAGTGGATAGATTTTCACAGTGTCATCTGTCTGTTAGACACATACCCCAGGACTCTTGCTCACTACTATCATATATAGAATAGCTCAGAATGTAAGTAACTTCATTAAATCTGTGCCTTCTCCCTTTCTGACTCTCCTGCTAACACAGTTACACAGAGGCAAAACAGTCTGTCTTCTAACCATCTGTTGGCACCTTTAAAACAACGTACATACTGAATATACCCATTGGATCTAGTGTATTATCAGATGGAGCAGTACTAGACAATACAACAATATATGCTTCTTTAGCTATGCCATTACAGCTCATGCTTTTAGGCTTCTTGTTGAAGAAAAATAGTTTAGCAACATTAGAAATGTTTCAAGAAATTCAAGAAATGTTGGCGCTAAGCATCTGCTTCTAAATGAGCCAGAAACCAAAAATAAAAAAGTTGAGATGTGCAAGTCAACCAAAAGTCGACCCACACCCAACTGTATCCAACCCACTCCCACCCTGCACCCAATCCCACCCTGCAATCCACCTATATTTATAGACCCATAATTGAACTGCCCCATCTCTGACATCACAAAAGGGTTCTTCTCAGCTCCTTGTTCCTTGAGAAAAATTCCAAGATGTTCTGCGTTCCACGGTGGGAAGCATGGTCATCTTTGATCTTTTACAGAAGCCAAGCAGAGAGAGAAAGAGAGATAAGTAGCTTGGGAGCTGCTGGAAAGAAGAAATTTGGTATTCATATTCTGCTTGTGCAAGTGCTGTATATGGCAGATAGTTATGACCAAATCTGTCCTCTTTCATTTTGCAAGATAATTTGTGAAATGGCAAAAATTTGTGAAATTAAGTTAATGGGCTTTTTTCGTATGACAATTTTTTTTTTCACCCATTGCAGATTATGGGCCTTTTTTTTTACGTCAAAAAATTCCACTCATCACTAGTGGAAGATCTTTTTGTCACTGTGGAATGTGTCCCCATCTTTTGGGCGCACAAGCAGCATGGGAACACTAGTAATGCTAGGCAATCCTTTCAGGCTTCATTAACACCTTAGGTTCCATATTTTGTTGAGACAGTCTTGCTCATCCATGTACATAGTGGGAAGTGAGGGCAGGGACACCTAGTGGCGAATGCAGCAACAGGTGCACGTATGTTTTTGGTGGTTCCCTGGGGTTTCTGTGTGAAAGGCTGTGTGAAACTGTAGAATATGGCTTTGTGTCAGTGTTGGGGCAGGTAAAATCTGCTTCTGTGTGTATGTGAGAGAGAGACTTAGGGGCAGATTTATCAAAATGTGAGATTTGAGCTCACCACAAAAAAGTACACCCACTCTCTGTTTATTCCTATGGGATCTTTAGAAGCGCATTTATCAAGTGGTGAGCTCTAACTTTCACGCATTGCTAAATATGCTTCTAAAAATTCCATATAAAAAAATCTAAAGTGGGTGACTTTTTCTGTGGTGAGCTCTAATTTTACACTTTGATAAATCTTCGCCTGCCCCCTAGTGTGAGTTGGCTTGCATGTTTGTGGTGGTAAGTGAGGCAGGGAGCATGGCTATTTGTGGCTGCTGCACCAAGGTAACCCACCAGTATGAGCCCCTCTTTATTTATTTTGTGTGCATAAAAGTTCTGGCTTTCCCAGTGATTGGCAACTCTGTTCCTGTTTGCCCTCCTGCTTCTGAACTATCCCAATACATCTGTCAATATAACCATTTATAAACCATAAAATATATAGGATATAATAGTTGCTGGCCAGCCTTCTATGAAAACTTGATGTCAGTAGTTAACAGTATAGCACGTACCTTCTGCTCCCACCAAAAGGACCCTCCCCAAATCTTAAATAGACCAACCCCACCCACCGGCATATTTTCAGTCCCAAGGGAAGCAGGGGATTTTGGTCCATGGGACCTTTCTTATTCCCAGGACATTACTGCATAACTTGAGTTTTTTTCAGTATTCCAGCTCCTGGATCAGGTAAGGCACTCATGTGCAATGTTTGGTAGCTATGTCTACCTGTGTTTCAGTTGTCTTTCTGTATTGCCATTGGAGCATTTGGTTGCAAGTGCTTGTCCCCCATCCTGGCCTCGCCAAAAGGCATCTGGCAATGGTGTATGTAGACCCTACAGAACTTTATTTTTCATTTTCTCAATAAGACTTTCAAATACAAATGGCTGCAGACTTGTGACCTTCTAGGAGGCACTATCACTAATTATCCAATTTGCCTCTGTGTAACCTCAGCAGTTGCTTATGGCTACCTGTCTGTACAGGCACCAGCTGAGCATAATCAGGTGATTCTCTAGCTGTGCTGAAGGTGGTCCCACCCTGTAACTCAGCAGCCTAGAATGCCGTTCCAGGAGCCTCAGGTAAGTGCTGCTGTTCATGGTAAGCTTGTGAGGCCTGTCTTTCTGGAATATGAACCTGGTGTCCTGCAATATGGTGACTTTCCAAGGGCCAGCTTATACCTGATTTATTGGGTAGCAGATAAGGAATGTGTTCTTATGCTGTCCTGTGGTGTTTTGAGCTCTAGCTAATTGCTTGCTTACTGGAATCCAATAGCACTAATGGATATAGGTAACTGGGCTTGCAGGCAATGTGCTCCTATGTTGACCTACAGTATGCTGAGTTCTGGATATTTGCTTTCTGACTTAAAACCAGTAGCCCTTATGGATATAGGTAACTGGGCTTGCAGGCAATGTGTCCTGTGCTGACCTGCAATGTGCTGAGTTCTGGGTAATTGCTTGTTCATCTGAATCTAATAGCTCTAATATAAGGTTACCATCTGTCCCCGAGCACTGGGGATTAGTCCCGTTTTGGAGCTGGTGTCCCCATAGGCAGCCCCCATCTGGAAAACAAGGCCCCATGAATCCCCAGGATTTTCAGGCTATTAAACAGCCACCTAAGCAGCTCCTTCGGCATGGAGGACTTCAGTGCACAAATTTGACAGTTCGGGAGTCACAAGAAGCAGCACTTTCAATTCACTTTAAAACCTGAAATGCCTCCCTGCTTGACCAGTTTGTACACTGCAGTACTTTGTTCAGGAGATTTTTTTACCCATCACTTCTGGCTACCATAACCTATCCCCCCTCCTGCACAGAATAAGATTCAACTACATTTGTACAATTCACTGTTTGCATGAATAGATGATCAAGTAATTGGTATTTTATCGCAAGATGAAGGTTCAGTGTATTTCACTATCTGTAGCTGGGGCTATGGGGTTTGCCTGTGTACCTTGCCCAAGAGTTGTATCTCAGGGCCCTGCCCCTACACACCCTTGTGCCACTTCTTGCAGCCATGTGTATGACCTTGTAAGCTAAATATACATTAAAATCAGCTCTACCTGTTGCAGAATAAAATAGTTAAAGAAACACGTAAAACCTCTTCTGAGCACCCTTGAATTTACAGTAGGTTTTTTTGTCTAGTTTTCAAGATATTAGCAGTTCTGTACATGGATAATATATAGGAAATAAAACAACAGGGCCATTTGTGAATCTTTTCTGCCAATCTACCCGACAGTTGGGAAAATTTTCAGAAATGCGCAGGATATTTATGTATATACAAAGGCAAGAGGTTATCAGTTAATGGCCTCTGTTTGAAACACAATCTTATTAAACAAGTACATCATACATGAAATATTCCACAATGCATATGAAAAGCAATGGCACTAACAAACACATAACTATGTGAGTGAATTGTTGCATTTGTAAGCTAGTAGCCAAGAGGTTAAGTATTGAACCACGACAGACCCAAGGAATGTCACTGTATTACAGTACCTATTACTTCATTGCTTATTCATAAATTCCAGGCTAACATAATTTTCTTTCCAATCGCCACAATCAATCATGGCAGGATTACAAATGGAGAGATCCCCTAACAACACATCTACAGTTCCTGAAAGAGACCGTCTGACAGGTAAATGGCAGATGAGATTACTAGGCATTGACACATTGCAACTTCTTTAGAATAATGATGAGTATATATTATTAAGAGAGTGAATATGTGGTTAACCCATTAGTGGCAGGGGTGGCAGAAGAACTTTAACGCTTTAAAATTAGGTCTGCCTACTGATGCTGTAATGATACAGCAACATAAACTGGCAGTTATGTGGAAAATATATATAATGTACTCTGATCATTAAGTTTGTCTCTTTAAGCATTTTGACGTGGCAGATAAGATGCCAAGTTAGTCTTAAAGGGGAAGTTCATTTTTAAATTAAGTTTTGGTATGATGTAGATGCTGATATTCTGATTTGTATTTGTTTTTTTTATATTTTGTGGAATTTAAATTATTCAGCTTTTTGTTTAGCAGCTCTGTTGTTTGGAATCTTAGCAGATATCAGGTTGCTAGGGTCCAGTTTACTGTAGCAACCAGGCAGTGGTGTGAATGAATAGACAATACAAATTAACAATAAAAACTTGTATCCTCACAGAGCAATAGCTTTTTGGCTGCCGGGGTCAGTTAAGCTGGAAAGAAGCAAAACTGGACGATATCATTTAAAAACTATTTAAACCTTAAAAATGAAAACCAATTGAAAAGTTATTAAGCATTGTTCATTCTAAAATATACTAAAAGTTATCTTAAAGGTGAACCACCATTCTATATTAGCCTCAGTTTAGCAGTTACATATAAGGCTCATTAATCAGCAAGAAGGAATTAGGATAAAAAGAGTAGATAGACTAAAAAGAGAGAGGGTATGAATAAATATAAACACAGTCAGAAATTAACTGCATATACTAAGGGGCACATTTACTAATCCAGGAATCCGAATGGGAAAAATTCGGATTGGAAACAAACATTTTGCGACTCTTTCGTATTGTTTGCGATTTTTTCGTCGCCGTTACGACTTTTTCGTAAATTGTCGCGACTTTTTCGTAGCCGTTACGACTTGCGCAAATTGTCGCGACTTTTTCGTAGCCATTACGATTTGCTCGTATATTGTCGCGACTCTTTCATATTGAGCGCTCGTAAACGGCGGGCAAACCTTTCATACTTTGCATGATTTTGGAAGCCTCCCATAGGACTCAATGGCACTCTGCAGCTCCAACCTGGCCCAAGGAAAGTCATGATACTGAAGCTTGAATGAATCCGAAACTTTCGTACTCGGCGCGACGGCTACGAAAAAGTCGCGACAATTCGCGCAAGTCGTAACGCTACGAAAAAGTCGCGACAATTTACGAAAAAGTCGTAACGGCTACGAAAAAGTCGCGACAATTTAAGAAAAAAAATGCAAAATACCGATCATTACGGAAAAACCGCATTCGGACGCTTTTAGGACGTTCGTGGATTAGTAAATGTGCCCCTTAGGGTTTATAGTTTGATAGATATTAAGAAGCAAGGTTTTTTAACATGTTGGGGGGATCTTAGGAATAAGAGCCCAGAGCCTAGTGTAGCTCAGCATGGCAGTCTATAGAATCAGTCACTCTACAGGACATATATCTGTTCTGAAACCTGTGTGCTAATAACCCAGGTAAAATAATAATAATGATATTATTCTGTATGTACTATATATACTTTATTAACCAATATGAGAAGACAGGTTTAAAAACTGCAAAAAGTAGGAGATGGGATTATACCTGCAAAATGTTTCCCCCAGATCATTATGGCTAACTTTAATTATTAAAATGACTCAAAAGAAAACAGAAAAAAAGTTGCTTTCCAGCTGTTTAGCAACAGTTTTTTTTCTTCTGGGTTCCGATGTTCTAGACTGCCTTGGATCTCTGTATGCTGCTTGAGCAAGTGATTTAAATTATTTGCAAGGTTACAGTGTAAAATAGTATGAAATGATTCCCACTCCATTCATCCTTGGATTGCTAGTTTTCATAGCAACACTCACTGGTAGGAGTTAATGAGTGCAAAGAATTTAAAAGAAGGTATTTTAAAGTCAAAATACTCTTCCTGTGACTGACGTATAATACACATTTCATTGTGAGTCTTCAGATACAGACAAGATTACAGCAAAATCTTGTAGGGAACAGAATGACCTTAAACAGCCATGTACTATCATTCATTTTTCTGTCCCACTGTCCACGCTGTATTCTCTTTTCTTTATTTGAACTTTTTAGCAGATGTAATCCCAACTCACTTCAAGACAAGAGAATGGGATCTGAAACCTTCTTCTACTGCTTTCTGACAACTGCAGGAGTCCGTCTCTAATATACTCACTCTGCTACAGGGCTGAATTGACTGGCAGTTGATTTTAATGGACTTCAGAAGGATCACGCATGTTCTTCTGTTGGCTATTATGCAATCCAGAAATTGTGTTTTGTAGCATTCCCTTTAAAGTGTTTTATGAATAGTAAAACAAGTTTAAATGGTACAAAACTGAAAAACATTGCAGTGCAAAACATTTATAATTCTGTGTGGCTATAATATAGAAGCAATGCTGAAGATAATGATAAAGTGGTTATAATGCATCTCATTTACAAGAAGACACAAAGCAGCAGACAGCCTCTAGGGCTCAAAGGACAATGTGGTACAGTGTGGAGAGAATTTATATAAGGGAAATAAAGACCACTGAAAGAATAAGAGAGATACTACTGCAGGGATTTAAATTATTTTAATTATTAGAATATACAGGAGAGACTACAGTTATGTTAACATAATATTTTTTTCAATTTCCGTTTTGAACTATGGGTCAATTCTGTAATAACATTATTGCTAGCTATAGCACAAATAGTGTGGCATTGGTTCATATACCTTATGTATAATATAGATATGGAGTAGACCTTTTTGATTCCTCTAGCAAAGAGTCACCCCATTTATTTTGGTTTGGAAAAAGGATAAGGTGTGCCAGGGCTTTAAATATAATGTGACCCATCTTTCTGATAAGGCAGTTGGTTACTACTAATGATGAGCAGGTTAACCCAAAACTCATGGGATCTGCAAGTTTACCGGCAGGCAGGACAGGATTGAGCCAAGAAAGTGGATCCTAGGTGCGGGTTGGGCCAGATCAAGCAGAGCCCCTCCCCAATGATATTATAATAGCACTGGCTTCTTTTCTTTGATAACTGATCTCACCTGTAATGGAGTTGGGCTAATTGTAGCCATAAAGTAGAAGAGAGGTGCCGTTTGGGAAGCAACAGGTTCAGGGTTCGAGTTAAAAAATTTCAATCCACTCATGTTTTTGGGACTGCTTTAGGTTTTTGCTTATTAAACAAATTTTATTGAAAAACAGATTTCAAAAGATTCATTTCTCTTTATGGAATGAAGAGTTTCATGCAGAATAGCAACCCCTTTATTTTGCAATAGGGCACTGAGTGGACAGTACACCATCTATACTGAAATAAAATAGGGGACATTATATTTAAAATTAATGTACAACTCACTCATTTACTCACTGCCTTCGGATGACAGGTTAAACATAGACAGAATTGATAGATTGTGCAATAACTATGTTTGGGCCTCTCTAACTATCCCCTGTTGAGCATGTGTGCATTTCTGTGGGTCTGTGCAGGCATATAACATTGTTGCTTAAAAATAATATTTTAGTGGAACTGTAAACTACTCAAAGGCTTAAAACGCTGTTGCTTTTTCATGAATGTCCCATTTCAAAAACCTCTCATACACCATTTAATGCTAATAAAGTTAATGAATCATTTTTCTAAAGCTTTACAATTAAACCTGACTACACCTCAGCCACCTTGACAATGCCGCCAGGTATACGTCTGCCTAATTATCATATGAACTAAGCAGGTCCCCTCCTTCTCCAGATGACAGAGATAAAGTATGAGAACAAGAGAAAACTCAGAACAAAAGAAACCAAAACTACAGTGTAAAAATGGAAATCATTGTCTCCTCTTGACAATCTGAGATAAGCTCTGCATAAAAAAAGCCCATGGCAAAGCGAAGAACATTCATATCATTTACAATAAAAGAATATCTTAATTACAAAGAAAATAATTATGGCTTCCATTGGGGTGAATCAATTTTTTTTCCCATTGCAATTATTCTGACAAAGCCTTTTTTGCCAAGTGGTAATTTAGTACAAATGCTAAATGACAGTTTGCGGCACTGTGTGAAATGGCCTTTATGCAGCACCCTTTATCCAGCTTGTATGTTCCACCTGCAAAGATCTTTGAGGTCTGGATAGAACGATTGTAGCATTTAACTACACGCTACCAATGCCTGATACATTAATTTATACTCAGATAAAGGCAGATGTAGAAAATCAGAATGTGATATTTAATACATTTTGAAAGCACCATCATTAGATTATCTTTAAAACAAAAAGGTTTGTAAGGCAGTGATCTACAATTCCTTCCAATTGTTCAATTTTGCAGGTGTCTGTATACAGTAGTACTTCTGAGTCCTGTAATAACATTATTACCACTTCTACCTGAAGTACCTGAAATAAAGCCTACAATAAGAGATCTATAAATTTATTTTTCATTATGCCCAAGAACAAATACAATAGATCATTATTAAAGCCTGCAAAAACAGCTAAAGACCCCTTTGAAGATGAGTTTCTGACACACTGCCCTCCCTCTTCCCTTTATGGCATCATTATCCTCTTCCTTTTACTTTTCCATATATATATATATATATATATATGTACTATGATCTGGTATAATTTTCATGGCTATGCCCTTCATGTTGCTACTTTTTTATACTTTTACACAAATTCACAATTATTAACATGCAAACACAGTTGTTGGTTTTTACTGGTACAGGTATCGGACCCATTAACCAGAAAGCTCTGAATTACAGGACGGCCATCTCCCATAGACTCAACTATAATCAAATAATTCTAAATTTTCAAAATGATTTCCTTTTTCTCTGTAATAATAAATAATAAATAAAACAATATATTGTACTTGATATGATATAATTATAAGCTATGATATAATTAATCCTTATTTGAAGTAGAACATACCTATCAGGTTTATTTAATGTTAAAATTATTTTTTTTACTTGTAGAAGGCATGGTGTTCCAAATAACAGAAAACCCCCTTATCCAGAAAACCCAAGGTCCCAAGCACTATGCATAACAGGTCCCAACAGAAGCTGGTAGATAAATGACTAAAGGAGGAGGAGCATGACAGCATGAAATACAGAATATTAAAACATAAATCTTTTCTGCTTTATAGAAAACTATTTTATCACACACACCCATAGCTGGAAATTCAGCAGAAAACAGGTGACACAGAATTCCTGCAAGTATAAGGTCCTTCCTTGTATATTAAAAAAGGAAGGGGGGGACTTTTCACACAATAGGGTTGATTCACTAAAGGTCGATAAGCGTTATCGCATGCTTTTGTGCGTTAAAATTGACGCCAAAAAATGCGCGATTCGCTAAAGTATTATCGCATGCGTTAAGTCGCATATCACGTGCGTTAAATAGCGCGCAACCGAATGCGTTAATTTTTGCGCGTTGCGTTAATTCTCGCACAGAAATAATACTAACGCATGATTCACAAACACTTAGACGCGCTAAATATCGCATTAGTCTGTGCGAAAATTAACACCTACTTGGGGCAGGCGGTAATATAGAGAAGTACAGTTCATAAGCTTTTGGCAACACAATATGGACTTTGCAGTGGGATTTATTCAAGTCTGTGTTGGCCCTAGAGTGATGCATCCTCCAGTTTGCAGGGAAATGGGCATTTTCAGAACAGTAGTTTTCTGAAAGTAATGGCGTGTATGGCTAATATGGCGTGCGTTTTTTCGCATGTGGTGACAATTTGTGCATGTTGCGTCAAATACTGCACAAAAATAGCCTTTGCAACTTAAATAACGCAAACAGTATCGCGTCTAAATTAACGCAAGTATCCTTTCAGTGAATCGTGCTCTAAGACGGGATAAAATTTTTAACGCTTGCTATAAATAGTGATCGTTTTATCGTACTTTAGTGAATCAACCTTAATAAGTGGTCACCACTCAGATATACAATCAAATGCATCTGGACTAGAAACCTATAAGTTTGTGGATTGGTCATGCAGCCTTTATATATACCACTTTGCACAGCCCCTTGCCATGTATGCCAGCTTCTGGTTAGGTTAGAGAGTGGACCTGTAGATTTCCAAAAGAGCAAAATAGATTTTTTTGTTATAGTAAAACAGTTACTGTATATTATATTGGTATTATTATCAAATTGATCAAATAATTTATTGACTGTAAAAGGTGTGGTGCAGATGTACACAATTTCTTTGAGATGTCATAATGCCATAATGCCATACAGAGTTATTGTGGATAGTAATAAGCAAATTTTTTGCCAAGCATGAATTCTCTATGAAATTCTGCATTTCCCTATTGGTGAATTTTTTTGTGAAACTGCTGCAAAAATTTGCGCAACAAAAAATTCAATGAGGGAGAATAAGTTGCGGTTGCATCAGACAAGTCGCAGTCATGCCAAAAAAGTCATGCAGTAATCACATTTTGCACATTTTTCGCCGTTCACTAATTGTTCAGCAGTTTTTGGTACAGCAAAATGGGACAGATTCACTCATCACTAATTGCAGACTGAAGCAGAACTCACGCCAGGGTTTCATTTACAATATGTACGGCCATAAAAGGTGAATGCAACTGGATCTCAAGTGTCATACTTGAGTCCCTAGATTGATTAAACACATTAAGGCTACTGACACTCCTTAGTGAAGCGTATCTAGCCCTGATAATCTTTCCCTCCAAGAAGGCTACAAATAAAAACTAGCATACCTAGCATGGAGCCTTACCTCCAGAACTAATATTTGGATCATGTATCATTTGTCAGAAATCACAGTAAAGATACTGTTTCCTTTAGGGGATCTTTTAATCTCCAAAAATGTTGTGGTCACTGTTGTGGAATGGAAAAATCCCTAAATATTCTTAGAACTGTATGACTGCTAATACCTATATATACTGAATGGGAAAACCTTCTTGAAATCGATCTACTGAGACTTAAGTAAGTATATCATTTTTCTAGTGGCTTTCAGATATGTTACAAAAAAAAAAAAAAATAGAAAATGAAGTTGGCCCTTCCAGACAATCCAATTCACTTGTGAGCCCTCTGTAAATGTTTAGAGGATGGGGCTGACTAAATTAACCCACCAGACCAGCACATACAATTTGGCCTTGGATATAGTACATTTCTCTGGGGCTCAGATGGAAGCTGCCTGCACCACTAGTGACCTTTTGAAATTGCATTTGTTAGGAAATCAACTGTTTCTTGAAAGAGATCTGGATTTAAATTGGTAAACCTGTGTGACTGAATACAGCCCATTTTCTGTCTCATGAGATGCAGCACCAATTGTTTTTCTGAATCCCTTTGCAAGTGAGCAGTTCATGTATAACTTTTTTGCTCAGTATTCTTTTTTAACCCTTTATCTGAGTACATATTATGCACACATGGAACATGAAAGTTCTAATAGGATTATATCATACATGTGGCAGAATTAACCAGCAATATGTATTAACTGTTAATATGATAATTGTTATGGGTATTACACCACAAGTGATTATTAATGGTAATAAACTGTAACGCATTTATCCCACAGCAGACAAACCTTGTTATGACTAACTTGATGAATAGGGATGTAGTGAATATTACGCCAAAAAGCGCAAATATTCGCGAACTTTGCGAACCCCATAGACTTCAATGAGAAGGCGAACTTTAAAACCTAGAAAAGCCATTTCTGGCCAGAAAACTGATTTTAAAGTTGTTTAAAGGGTGCCATGACCTGGACAGTGGCATGCAGGAGGGGGATCAAGGGCAAAAATGTCTCTGAAAAATACTTTGTTGACACAGCGTTGCACAAAAACGCAAGCTATTCTAGCGGAAATATACAGCATTTTTTGCTATTTCGCACTAAGCACCATGGAAACGGGATTTGCTGAAAAACGCCATGTGTGGCTTGTGCAGCGTTTTTAGGCAGAGAAAAAACGCAGCGTAAAAACGCCACGCGAACCCAAATTGCGAACATACGCGAAAAGTTTGCGGACTTGCGAACGCCCGATGTTCGCGTGAATTAGTTCGCCGGCGAACAGTTCGCTACATCTCTATTGATGAACAGCACTTTCATACTTTGACGGGCAAGGCTTTGGTAATAATAGGAACAACATTGGCAAAGGGATGAAACTTAATCTAATAACCAAGCTACCTAAGTGTTAAACCCTCTGCTTTTTCAGGTATCAGGGCAAAATGGGAATGAATCTTATTATGCTAAGGTACCATCACAGTAGCAAAGATCCACACAACAGTAATTACAGATTTTATTTAACAAAACTGTGTTCTGTTTTAAGCCAACAGTTGTGTTGGTTGACTTTAACAAACTGACAATATGGACTTTGTCTCATGTTCTGTAGGAGCATCTGTGAAGTGGAGGCACATGTAGCCGATATACGCATGAAAACGCGTGAGAATGCAAAGTCTTGCGTTTTCATGCGTATATCGGCTACATGTGCCTGCACCCGAGCGTATCTCATTCATTCGGGTGCAGGCACAAGTAGCAGGCGTAGGGCTGAATTTTTGTTAAGCGTTTTTCCGCTTGCCGAAAAAATCAGCCCTACGCCTCGTGTGGCATCAGCCTAACTGGTTATGTGCATAGGTGGTCCTGTAATGAGGCAGGTGTACATGATCACAGTTTCAAAGTATTACAGCTACAGGCTGGAATATTCTCTGATGTTATTAATGTAAGTATAATGTCATTAATAACACCCAAAAAACTTAAACCAAGTCTCCATGCAGAAATGGAACCATTAAATGGGCCTTTTTCTCTAAGTAAATGTGAACAAGGCCCCAGGGCTTGAGGGAATACACCCTCGAGTACTTAGAGTGTTGATTTTTTCTTTCTCTCAGATTCCTTTTTTTTCTGGAATTGTAACAGTGGACTAGAAGAAAATGTAATTCCAATATTTAAAATATATTTAAATATATTTAAATTTGACATTTGTATTGGGCAAGGTATTTGAAAATTTGTTAAGGATCACATTCAAAATTGCAATTTGGAGAATGGCATTATAAATAGTAATAAGTAAGGTGTTATAAAGGGCAGATTGGGTGAAACAAATTTACATGGTTTTATGATGAAGTAAGAACTTGGACAGAGTTACAGTAGAGGTAGTAGAAGATAGACTCAGATACTGACAAAATATTTTATATAGTCCCGCATAAGTGACTGCTTTTTAAAGTAACCCCCATTTGTAATATATCTCTAGAAATCCAAAAAATAGGAAAAAAGCTTCAGCAGGGAAATTTTTTGGATTTCTACAATTGTATTTGGTTGCAGCACAGAGCAACAACTAGGAGTTAAAGCTTTTTTCACAAGTATTTTATACAAAGTTCACCGACAATTTTTATTTTTTGAATGTAATACAACTCATGGTATTATTTTACATAATGACGCACACATCAACGTTGACATGATATTCTGGTGCTAGATTTTTGTAAACCATGCAAAACAGCTTAGGAGCCATGGATTTAAAGACAGGTGATACCCAAAAAATCCACAGACATAAGTGATTACAGTTTAGTAAACTAGCTCTGGGATTTCTTTCTAATGCCCTCTCTTGTGCATTAGTAGATGGACAACATAAATCTTATTTTTTCATTGTAATAATATTGGATCGTGGTATTAGAGACTAAATTAGTAAGTCAAATAGCCTTATTACTGTATGCTTGGAAAAAGAAGTTTAAGTCTTATGTATTTTGTATTATCAAAATTATCCTGGTGCAAAGTGAATAAAAACTTGGACTCCTATTTAGCCTGCTCAGAAGCCAAGAAAACCATTTTTAAGGTTTTGCAAATTCCAGCCCTAACTTGTGGACCAACAGTGGGCACCATTTATTTTTGTTCAGCCATAGTAGTCCATATTATCCCAATCCTTTGGGGGGGGGGGCATAAAAAAACATTTGCAGACATTGGGGTCTTTTACAAATCCTCTACACAACAACACAACTAATTAATGGCTTTAATGGACTATATTGGTTAAACGTAACAGTTGATCTGAACATTGAAGGCCTGGCTCTGTGCACCTGTAGCCTTAAGGTGAGTAATTCACTATAAATTGGAAAAAAACTGGCATAACATTGATTGGAAATTTGATTTGTGCACCCACTGGAAACATATACAACTGAGCAAATAAATATTATGTCTGCAGTGGAATCCCCCTTACCACAAACATCACTGGCTTCTTAATAAAATGTGAAGGCAGTGGATAAAAGCTAACATCCTGCTTTTGATCTAGGAACAAGAGAGACTGTTTTTTTATCCCCACCAGATCAATACTAATCATGCAATATAACCAGAGCAGGGAGCTGTTAACAGCCAGGAAGTGTTGCTATATTCAATTCTATTTCTCCTTGATTGTGTTCTATGTCAATATACTCTGCTGGCACTAAGCAGTTCACTGGGGCTGATTAAGTTTGTACACAAGCTTCTATAAGATATTAGCCTTGTTACTGATCCTAGCTTGTTTTCACATAGACCCTTAGCTCTCTTAATTCTAAAGGGATTGCAGTACGAAAAACATGTTCAAGGTTTGTTAATACGCCTAATAAGTTACTCGCTTTTTCATTGTATTGCTTTTTTCCCTTCTTTTCTTGTGCAATACCCTGCTATTTCCACCTTCATATATTGCTTATTTACTACAAGTAAAAGTCAATATGGCTCATTTAGTATTTTGAGGCAAGGTACAAAGCGTTTTTTTGCTGTTTGCATTCTACCCCTGTGCCATTCTCAAATGAGAACCTAATTCAGCACAACATAGTAACAAAGTAAATAACATAGTAAGTTAGGTTGAAAAAGACACACATTCATCAAGTTAAAACTTTCATGCTTATACAGTATATACTGAGACTTTCCATACACAAAAGCACAAAATGTTGTGTATATAAAGGATATGGGTACCCCCTGATCCAAGGTACAGGAGGCCCATGTATATTCTGCCTTACTATAGCAAGTTGCCAAACATTAGGGGGTCATCAAAGTACGAGTTTGAATGCCGAATTGGGAAAAATTTGGATTAAATATTAAAGGAGACATATCCTATAAAAATTAAAAATGTACCAGTGAATTATACTCCTCTAGATATAGAAGCTTTGTGCTTAAAAAGTTGTGTTTCTGACTGATTTATTGAGAAATTCCACCAAAACCCCACTAGCCCCGCCCATCTGTTCCACTTCCTGCTGGCTGAATTCTCTGGATGAGCTGGGGGGCCGGCGGCCCTCTGTACACTGCACTGTAGGATAGGAACCAATCAGCAGCTAGGCTGACCTGATAGGGAACTGAAGCCTGTCTTTGCTTTTGTGACTGCAGGGCTGTGATTGGCTCTCCCCCTCCTACTGTGCTTCTGGCAGGGACCGTTAGGACACGCCCACTCTTCATTTCAAACTCGGACAAAGAAGCAATAGGATCTATAGGGAGCTCCAATAAAGGGGCCATTGTTACAGATAGGATTAATGTTTAGCCCAAAGGGAAACCAGCACTGTATATTATTCATAATTGCCTACAAAATTAGGCTTTTCCCATTTATCCAATATGTCCCCTTTAAAAAAAATTTGGATTAATCACAAAAATAGCGAAAATGCTTACGAAAAAATCGTATTAGTCTTGATAATATTGTATTGGCAAGCAGAAAGTCACTAAATTTTCGTATCCGAACGATTGTAAAAAGCAGGGAAACCTTTCCGACTTTGATCCTTCTGTGCATGATTTTGGAAACCTCCCATAGGACTCAATGGCACTCTGCAGCTCCAACCTGGCCCAAGGAAAGTCTCCCATAGGGCTCAATGGCACTCTGCAGCTCCAACCTGGCCCAAGGAAAGTCTCCCATAGGGCTCAATGGCACTCTGCAGCTCCAACCTGGCCCAAGGAAAGCCTCCCATAGGGCTCAATGGCACTCTGCAGCTCCAACCCGGCCCAAGGAAAGTCTCTCATAGGGCTCAATGGCACTCTGCAGCTCCAACCTGGCCCAAGGAAAGTCATGATACTGAAGCTTGAATGAATCCGAAACCTTTGTACTCGCGCGACAATACGATTTTGTCGCACAAATTTTGTCACAAAGTACGAAAAAGTCGCAGAAAATATGCACAGTACGATCAAATAGGAATTTTTTGTAATTCGTACCTGTCGTACTTTAATAAATAGGCCCCTAGGTGTAGGACTCCCTATTTCCAGCTCAGATCTTCACACTCAGTTCAACTGTTTTTTTTCTCTCTTGTAGAGGGACAGCTGCTTAATTACTACACCTAATGACTTAACCTAACTTTAACTCATGTCCCTAGTGCGTTTATACTAGTAGTAAGCCTTTTGTGCTCTCTACGGATACCCCTGATTCCAGGTCCCTATACAACTACTACCTCTTAAAAAGCAACAGGTAAATTGTCATCAGCAAATTATACTGGTGATTATTTATAGCAGTACTAATTACAGTAATTTAGTAAAAAATGGTATTAATTTACATACCCCATCAGAAAAGCTAAAGTGTCGAATGTGGCTTCACCGTGTTTTTCTAGTGATCAAAAATGCATGGCTTTGAAGAAGCTCTTGCCTTCCTATGTAGTCTGAAGAGACTGACTTTTAATTTCTTGGAAGGCATGAGAGGACTGTCATATTTACATTATAGTTTAGCAAAAATGACTCTTATCGGTTGCAGATGATTCACTGTTAGAATGGCAGGTGCCAGAACTTGCTATGACTGAAAAAGATTGATTGCTTTATAGAAAGATGTGAGTCATCGGGGAGCAGAAGGGTGTCAGGCCTAGGACTGAGCTGACTGGCTAATCTTTTCTTGGCAAGAAGACCTGACTCAGACTTCTTGAGAGATGTCTTCCTTGATGATGGTGTAAATGTGAAATGGAAAGCAGTGAATTTACTGTTTTGTTCCCTATATATATATATATATATATATATAGTCCAAATGGATCAGGCACTCACGTAACAGCAGGATTTAGGGTGCCTGGGTGCAGAATTAAAGGTAAAGATACAGCAGAAAAGATACTCCGCACTCACAGGACTTATGAAAAATAAAGAAATAATTTATTGGTCAAACAACTAACGTTTCGGCTGGCGCAGCAGCCTTTCTCAAAGTGACTCAGTGTCAAACAAATCCCCTAATTAAACCCAAAAAATGGCGCCAAAAAACCAGTATGACATCATCAAGTGGGAGTGTACAAAATTACTGTGTAAGGTAAATGAGAGAGCAAGAAAGAGAAAATACTAAAAAAGCGAGAAAAGAATATATATAACTAATGTGAATGGGTTGTTGAGGTGGAACCAGTGTACAGCACCCGTGTTAGAAAAGAAATGTTTAGAAAATAAAGAACAAAGAGCTGATCCCTAATGGTACTGAACTATAACTCACACGCGCCAACCGTCTAGGGTTAAAGCTAAATGTACTGATAAAGATAGTAGCGCTCACCAGACGGCCAAGTTTAAGCCAAAGGGAGAGGTGATTATGTACAGGACAAAATAATCTGTCCCAAACGCTGTTGTCATGTGTGCCCAGGCTTGCGAGTAGTATTAGCGCTTGATAATTGCATTGTACATAAAAAATGCCGTAGCGGCATGCATAGAGCATCAATAACATAGTGTGCGCGGCATATAGCGCCAAGCAAAAAACGTCACATGGGAGGAAAAACTAACCACCAAGTATTATATTGCCGTAGTGACAGCTAGTGTCGCGTATGACACTACGGCAATATAATACTTGGTGGTTAGTTTTTCCTCCCATGTGACGTTTTTTGCTTGGCGCTATATGCCGCGCACACTATGTTATTGATGCTCTATGCATGCCGCTACGGCATTTTTTATGTACAATGCAATTATCAAGCGCTAATACTACTCGCAAGCCTGGGCACACATGACAACAGCGTTTGGGACAGATTATTTTGTCCTGTACATAATCACCTCTCCCTTTGGCTTAAACTTGGCCGTCTGGTGAGCGCTACTATCTTTATCAGTACATTTAGCTTTAACCCTAGACGGTTGGCGCGTGTGAGTTATAGTTCAGTACCATTAGGGATCAGCTCTTTGTTCTTTATTTTCTAAACATTTCTTTTCTAACACGGGTGCTGTACACTGGTTCCACCTCAACAACCCATTCACATTAGTTATATATATTCTTTTCTCGCTTTTTTAGTATTTTCTCTTTCTTGCTCTCTCATTTACCTTACACAGTAATTTTGTACACTCCCACTTGATGATGTCATACTGGTTTTTTGGCGCCATTTTTTGGGTTTAATTAGGGGATTTGTTTGACACTGAGTCACTTTGAGAAAGGCTGCTGCGCCAGCCGAAACGTTAGTTGTTTGACCAATAAATTATTTCTTTATTTTTCATAAGTCCTGTGAGTGCGGAGTATCTTTTCTGCAGTATATATATATATATATATATACACAGTATATATACAAATGTAGAAAATGACGGCACTCACAGGATTTGCATGATTTGAAGAGGCAATCCAACGTTTCAGTTCCCATCAGGGAAACCATAGTTCCAGTATGGAACTGAAACGTTGGATTAAATAAAAACCTTAAAAAAACGTTCCTGTTGACATGTGTTCCTGTTGGTCTTTGCCTCCTCAAATCATGCAAATCCTGTGAGTGTCGTCATTTTCTACATTTGTATACTGCTATTTTGCACAGGCACCCAGGTATGAAAATGTATGAATAAAATCCAGCAGAGCTAATATTATCTGCAGCACCGCTGTTTCCCATTCAGTTGCAGATCAACTCACAGACCCTCTTCCTAATCAGATAGGGTTGCTTTGTCCATATAAATGGCAACACTAGGGGGCACATTTACTAATCCACGAACGTCCGAAAAGCGCCCGAATGCGTTTTTTTCGTAATGATCGGTATTTTGCAATTTTTTCGTAAATTGTCGCGACTTTTTCGTAAATTGCCGCGACTTTTTCGTAAATTGTCGCAACTTTTTTGTAGCCATTACGACTTGCGCGAATTGTCGCGACTTTTTCATTTTCATTTCGATTCATTCAAGCTTCAGTATCGTGACTTTCCTTGGGCCAGGTTGGAGCTGCAGAGTGCCATTGAGTCCTATAGGAGGCTTCCAAAATCATGCAAAGTCTGAAAGGTTTGCCCTCCATTTATGAGCGCTCAATACGAAAAAAGTCGCGACAATATATGAGCAAATCGTAACTACTACGAAAAAGTCGCGACAATTCGCGCAAGTCGTAATGGCTACGAAAAAGTCACGACAATTTACAAAAAAGTCGTAACGGCGACGAAAAAATCGCAAAAAATACGAAAAAGTCGCAAAATGTTCGTTTCCAATTCGGATTCATGGATTAGTAAATGTGCCCCAATGCCTTTAAGAGAAAACTTATTTCTTGGTTCACCTTTTGGAGACTTTTAAATTTCATCTGATCTGAGAAGAGCAATGTCTTTTTTTCATGCAATAAGAACTGCACATAAATATGTTAATTTCTCAAGAATTAGGCTATCACAACTTGTAATATCAACAACAGTAGGTAAAATGTGATTTAAATAAATATTACAGCATGCATAAATTATCTAATCAGCACAATATCCCTGAAAATAGCAAAGATTGCAGATAAAACAATGAATATGCTCATGACAAACAAATATGTTAGAAGCAAATGCAACCTTAAATTCTGATGAAGTACATTCCTAAAAGCTCAGTTCAATGACATGCATAGCATTACAATCACTTATTTATATAGCACCAGAGATTTACAGGGTGCTTTACATTAAAGATCTCAGTTATAAGAAAGACTAGACAAGTTGGGTCTGTTTATGATGGAAAAGAGACGCTTAAGGGGTGATATGATAACTATGTTTAAATATATAAGGGGATCATATAATAATCAGTCTAATGTTTTATTTACCAGTAAGTCCTTCAAGCAGACACAGGGGTATCGATTCTTATAAGAAGAGGGGAGGTTCCATCTTAATATTTTTTTACAGTGAGAATTGTGGAAGTTGTAGAATTCTCTCCCTGGGCAATATTTTAGATAGCTTCATGAATAGTAATGAGCGAATCTGTCCGTTTTGCTTCGACAAGAAAATTCGCAAAACATTGTTGCATGATTTTTTTTGTCGCCTGCGTCTATTTTGTTGCCCACATATTTTTGGTCGCCTGCATCTTTTTTTAGTCCCCCGCACTTTTTTAACGCAACTGAGCCTCTTTTTGGCGCGACCACGCCTATTTTTGCCGTGACCACGCCCAATTTAACGTTACCACGCCCAATTTGATGTGCAACAAAAAAATTTGCTCGCGGCGGATTTTTTAGCGTCAAATTTTCACTGAACTTTTGTGCAACAATTCGCCAATGGTGAAATGCGGAAATTCGCTGCGAATCCATGCCTGCAGAAAAAATTCGCTCATCACTATTCATTAAGGGGTTGAATGGCTTTTTAGCAAGTGAGATAAGGGTTATCTGAAAATAGCTCTTAGTACAAGTTAATCTAGGTACTTGTCTAATTGCCATCTTGGTCATCTTTTCCCCCCTCTGAGGCATATTAGAGAGGCTTCAGAAGGGGTTTTCTGCCTTCCTCTGGAGCAACTAGCAGTTAGACAGGCTTCAAATAGACAAAAAGGTTGAACTTGATGGACATGGATTTTTTCAACCTATCTTACTATGTTACATGAAACTGCCAGTTGCAATGTTTTCCACTAGCTTCAAAATGAATAGAAAAACATGTGATTCAAGTTAACAAAATTTTGAATTAAGACATTCAAAATGTCCCTTAAATATGAGCATAATTTTAGACAACTGTTTTGTTTACAAATCAAGCAGAGGCAATCATAAATACTTAAATGAGTGTATTTGTGCACAGAAAATACATGATAATCATTACTCTTACACAAATTAAAGATACAATATTACTTATATACACTCACCAAAAGGAGTATTAGGAACACCATACTAATGCTGTGTTTGACCCCCTTTCGCCTTCAGAACTGCCTTAATTCTACATGGCATTGATTCAACAAGGTGGTGAAAGCATTCTTTAGAAATGTTGGCCCATATTGATAGGATAGCATCTTGCAGTTGATGGAGATTTGTGGGATGCACATCCAGGGCACGAAGCTCCCGTTCCACCACATCCCAAAGATCCTCTATTGGGTTGAGATCTGGTGACTGTGGGGGCCATTTTAGTACAGTGAACTCATTGTCACATTCAAGAAACCAATTTGAAATGATTCGAGCTTTGTGACATGGTGCATTATCCTGCTGGAAGTAGCCATCAGAGGATGGGTACATGGTGGTCATAAAGGGATGGACATGGTCAGAAACAATGCTCAGGTAGGCCGTGGCATTTAAACGATGCCCAATTGGCACTAAGGGGCCTAAAGTGTGCCAAGAAAACATCCCCCACACCATTACACCACCACCACCAGCCTGCACAGTGGTAACAAGGCATGATGGATCCATGTTCTCATTCTGTTTACGCCAAATTCTGTCTCAACAGAAATCGAGACTCATCAGACCAGGCAACATTTTTCCAGTCTTCAACTGTCCAATTTTGGTGAGCTCGTGCAAATTGTAGCCTCTTTTTCCTATTTGTAGTGGAGATGAGTGGTACCCGGTGGGGTCTTCTGCTGTTGTAGCCCATCCACCTCAAGGTTGTGCGTGTTGTGGCTTCACAAATGCTTTGCTGCATACCTCGGTTGTAACGAGTGGTTATTTCAGTCAAAGTTGCTCTTCTATCAGCTTGAATCAGTCGGCCCATTCTCCTCTGACCTCTAGCATCAACAAGGCATTTTTGCCCACAGGACTGCCGCATACTGGATGTTTTTCCCTTTTCACACCATTCTTTGTAAACCCTAAAAATGGTTGTGCGTGAAAATCCCAGTAACTGAGCAGATTGTGAAATACTCAGACCGGCCCGTCTGGCACCAACAACCATGCCAGGCTCAAAATTGCTTAAATCACCCTTCTTTCCCATTCTGACATTCAGTTTGGAGTTCAGGAGATTGTCTTGACCAGGACCACACCCCTAAATGCATTGAAGCAACTGCCATGTGATTGGTTGATTAGATAATTGCATTAATGAGAAAATGAGAACAGGTGTTCCTAATAATCCTTTTGGTGAGTGTATATCTATTACACATTTCATACCAAGCACTTAATCATAGGCAATAGAGCTTGCTAAGCATGAAACACATTAGGATAATGGCATGGGGTCAATGTCGATTTCAATAGATACACAATGAAAGTAATATTTTAATTCTTTAATTTGTGCAAGAGTAATAATTAATAATTTCAAAAAAAATTACACATGAAAAGTGTCATTTTGATAAATATGCATCTTAAACTTTGGTTGATTTTCATTTTATTTCTATGATATTTGAATGATTTCTCCTTTTTGTTCTGCAGCTCTGTGTTTGAAATTTAGTCTTGGCTGCTAGACATACTGGAATTCCCCCTGAAAAAAGTGTTCCATTAGATTTATAAAAACATATCATTTATTCCCCTGGTCAATCTGTTTTGCAGTTTCTAGGAGAATCTTGTTCAAAATTTGTTGAAAAGCAGATTTAAAATATTACTTGCGGTACCACTTTTTTATTAGATTCTGATACCAAGGGTACAAGAGAATTGAACTCCAGAAAAGACACTGAGTTTTTAAAGCAACTCATACAAATGCCAGAACCCTTTTTTTATTAATGCTCTGGAGCAAAGAGAGGCTGATTGACAAACCTAGATTGCAGAAGCACAGCTGCCTAGGGCAACCAGTCAGCAATTTGTTCTGAACTACTACAAGTCATAAAATAAAAGTAAATACCTGGCTGATTGTTTTTTTAGTTGGTTGATTGATTGATTGGTTACTTACTATTGGCAACTGCACTTGAGCATGTTAGCAAGTATGTTAGTAAATTAGCCCCACTGTTTCTTCTGAACAACCCTCAAAATGTATGAATGAATGAATAAGTAATGTATATCCACAGCCAAAGCACTAATTTAAAGCAGTAAAATCTCACCAAGGTCGATGAATGGTCCGGGTGCTGTCCTGTACTCGTAACCCAAAGGAGCGAATCCAATGCAAACTAAAAACAGCTTCAATCAGCACACCGGACAGCCATGGAACATCTAAAACTTCAGCTTTTAATCATTTCTGTTAAAACCAACATGCGCATGGGCACTTAATCATAGGCCTATTGAAGCTGTTTTTCGTTTCCACTGTTTCTTCTGGGCTGGATTTAAACTTAGTGCACCCATAGGCTGGAAAGCCTCTTCGCCCCCCTTCTTCCACCCCACTCACCCCACCACTTTCCCCCTGTCTTTCCCATCTGCCTGCCCTCTGCTGAGTGCCTCTACTGAGTAAAGGGGGAGGTGGGATACTCAAATGGCTAGAAATCTCTTGCCCAGATAGGACAAGATATTGTCCTCAGATTTTTTCTGCCTGAGGCCCGGGCCTTTGTGGTCTGCTCACAAATCCATGTCTGTTAGTGATAATGGTTTCTAACAATGAAAAGGAAGTCCCATGCTCTTGTCATATACCTGAGTAATGTAACACTGACATTATTATCAATGACAGGAATCATATCAGTATGACTAAAAAAGAACCAGGAAACAAAATATGTTGTTCTTCAGATCATTGGTTATTTAAACCCCCTTCAGGCAGATATGATACGGGACCTGCATTGCATGTTAGCATGGGGTGCTTGCTACAGGAGCAAGCACCCCATGTATGGGCCTTTATGGGCACAATTTTGCAACCCTTATCACTCAGGCTTTTGGGCCTGTAGCAGTAATGGATGTGTCCAAAACAACCAAGTCCAACTACATATGTCAGAACACAAAATTATCCTCTAGCCAGACTGTTGTATAACAACAAGCAGGAAGGCCAAAAACGAAATGATTGGGAGGTTGATGTGTGCAGAAAATTAATTACATTTTTTATGCATTCTGTATGCTAAACAGAAGCTTAAAACACCCACATGAAATTCTTTGAGTACAAACTTGTAAACATGTCTTTCTTCAGCCCTATCCCAGTAATGTACTACTGTTATTAGTCTGTCTCTATTATTTGCATTCCAATGAGCAATAAGTTATCTCAAATATAAACAATGCTTTTCCAAACAAAATGTACACTATTTATCATTTATGTTGCATTTAACAGTAAAAGAGATAAAGTGCCGAGCCCAATAAAAAATGTCAGAGCGCAAAATTGTCCTCTATATTCCTTATGCAATAACTAACAGGAAATCAGAAAGTGGAATCACTGGGAGATGACAATTAAATTACATTTGGAAACTGTCTACATAATAAATAAATCCATGTGAATACAACACATTATGCCATAAAAAATGAAATGTTTCTTGTTTTCTGTCTTGACTTTTTTGCCGCTATTCCCTCCACTTTACCCCAACATCTTCCTTTCCCTTGTCCTCTGTTGCTCTTTTTGGCATAATAAAACACGCATTATCATCAACACGTATATACAGTGTATTATATATATAAATATATATACTGGAACAAGGACAGCATTCCTAGGATTTAAAGAATTGTGAGCAAAATGAAAATGCAAAAATAGAAAGGTTTATTACTCAATGTTTCGGTCTCACACAGAAACCTTCATCTGGAGTGAAAAACAAAAAAAAAAACTCCAGATGAAGGTTTCTGTGTGAGACCAAAACATTGAGTAATAAACCTTTCTATTTTTGCATTTACATTTTGCTCACAATTCTTTAAATCCTAGGAGTGCTGTCCTTGTTCCAGTGCATTTTTTTGTACTAGCACCCAGGTTTTGTTGCACCCTATGGACTATTATATATATATATATATATATATATATATCACAGTCCTTAAGTGCCCAAAGTCCAAAAATATAATAGCAGGGTGCCCGGTCAAACTCAATATCTACTTAACTTGGAATCTTCATTACAGTGCAGCGTCAATTACACAGGCTTCCTTTCCTTAGCTCTTTTTCCCCCATCCCCGGTACCTCAGAGACAATAATGACATCCAGGATGGGATATAACAGGCCACATCTTTATTAACAGAAAATATGTAAATATATAAATCCAAAATAATTTATAAAATGATCAACATTTTAACAATAACCACCCATGTTATGCCCATTGGAATGCTTGCCCACTCCAAACCACCAACCATGGCTGCCTGCCATGCCAGCCACCTTCCACAGCAGTTTCAGGTGGGCAAGTGAGAGCAGGCAACCAGAATCCACTACTCTCCTGGGACCCTTGTCCGAGGAGGTTACCATCCACCTTTTGACACCCATGTGCCAAAACTGGGGCTTAGCCCCCACCTTCCAGCAAGCATATATATATATATATATATAGGTATGGGACCCGTTATCCGGAAACCCATAGTCCAGAAAGTTCCGAATTGTGGAGAGGCCGTCTCCTATAGACTCCATTATAAGCAAATTATTTTGATTTTTGAAAATGATTTTCTTTTTCTCAGTAATTATAATACAGAACCTTGTACTTGTTCCTAACTAAGATATAATTAATCCTTATTGGAGGCAAAACAATCCTATTGGGTTTATTCAATATGTAAATGATTTTTAGCAGACTAAGGGGCTGATTTACTAACCCACGAATCCGACCCGAATTGGAAAAGTTCCGACTTGAAAACGAACATTTTGCGACTTTTTCGTATGTTTTGCGATTTTTTCGGATTCTGTACGAATTTTTCGTTACCAATACGATTTTTGCGTAAAAACGCGAGTTTTTCGTATCCATTACGAAAGTTGCGTAAAAAGTTGCGCATTTTGCGTAGCGTTAAAACTTACGCGAAAAGTTGCGCATTTTTCGTAGCGTTAAAACTTAACGCTACGAAAAATATGCAACTTTTCGCGTAAGTTTTAACGCTACGCAAAATGCGCAACTTTTTACGTAACTTTCGTAATGGATAGGAAAACTCGCGTTTTTACGCAAAAATCGTATTGGATCCGAAAAATTCGTAAAGAATCCGAAAAAATCGCAAAACATACGAAAAAATCGCAAAGTACCGATCATTACGAAAAAAACGCAATCGGACTCCATTCGACCCGTTCGTGGGTAAGTAAATCAGCCCCTTAAGGTATGGAGATCCAAAGATCGTAAAAGAATCGTATCCAGAAAACCCCAGATCCCGAGCATTCTCGATAACAGGTCCCATATCTATACATATATATATATATATATATATATATATATGTGTGTATTTATTTTTAATATTTAATTGACCTCCTGCCTTTATTTCAGTACAAGGTCCTAAATTTGGCCTCTGTGTGAGATCTGAACAAGAAAAAAGGCTAATGACATGGCAGAGTTCTGATATAGATGTTAGGTGTATGTCATTTATGCAGAATCAAATGTTTATGTGGAAAGCAGCAATGCCTCCCATGAGTAATGTCATCCTCTTTGAAGTCTAATTTAGAAGCTCAGTCAACACAGTGAGGGCTTAAGCAGTAGTAGAGCTAAAATATCATTTATGCGCACTGCATTTTATGATCATTTTTACTTTGATAATGTGAATCTAAATCATATCAGTAAAAAAATACAGCACACGTTGTTTTTGTAAATGTTCCATTAGAAAAATGAAAAAGTGGGTCTATAGAAGAGGGCATTTTAAGGCCAAAATGCAAATGCAAGTATTTTAGTTCTTTTTAGAAAGAATAAAGATGCATTGCTGGGAGCTACAGTAACTTTTGCAAACATTGGCTACTTGCCTACCTATCTATGTGTATGTCTGTCTGTCTATCTATGTACGTGCCTACTACATTTCTTTCTCATTTTCTAATTCTTCTGAACTTGTAGCCACTCCTCTGCCCCTGTGGATAGATGCCTTTGGCAGGGGCGATTCTGTAAATATCGCCGCCTGAGGCGGCTCAGGCGGCTACATTTCTTTCTCATTTTCTAATTCTTCTGAACTTGTAGCCACTCCTCTGCCCCTGTGGATAGATGCCTTTGGCAGGGGCGATTCTGTACATATCGCCGCCTGAGGCGGCTCCTGGATGCCGCCCCCCCCAGAGAGCGCAAATGAATGTCTATTCATTTGCGCTCTCTGCACTAGAAGAGCCGAATTTCCGGTTTAAAAACCGGAAATTCGTCTCTTACAGTTACCAGGAGCGGCTTTTTGCCGCCCCTGGTAACTGGGGCGCTTCTGCCGCCTGAGGCGAGTTTCTCAACTCGCCTAATGGCAGAAGTGCCCCTGGCCTTTGGGCAAGGTCACATGGTTGCACTACTGTTTCAACAACAATGCTGCTTTTAATAGTTGGTTAAATGTATTAAAGCATGGCAAAATGGGGAGGCACATTTATTAACATTCTGATGTTTTTTCAAACTGTGATTAAACAAATTTTCTCCAAAACGACAAATGTCTATTCATTTATTAAAAGATGCAAATTTAAAAAGCACAAACAAATTAAAATGCCAAAAGAATCCAAAAACAAACCTCAAATTTTCATTTTGGTAAGAGTATTTGTACACGTACAAATGAAAAAAAACCTCTAAAATCATAAACAAAAACCTCTAAAACTAGAATAAAGAATACGAATATTTGCAAGTGGGCCCCAAAGAAATGATGAGTGGAGAACAAACTAACAGTGCAGAAATATCATTTATAATGATGCTAAAGCAGGGGTCCTCAAAATTTTTAAGCAGGGGGCCAGTTCATGGTCCCTCAGACTGTTTGGGGGCCGGACTTAATTCCCCCCTGTGTCCTCATACTATGGCCTGCTTCCCCCTGCGTCCTCCCGCTCTCCACTGCTTCTTCCTGCTACCGCTGCTTTCTCCCGCTTCCCACTGCTTCCTCCCACTACTCACTGCTTCCTCCCGTTCCCCACTGCTTCCTCCCGCTCCCCACTGCTTCCTCCCGCTACTCACTGCTTTCTCCCGCTCCCCACTGCTTCCTCCCGCACCCCACTGCTTCCTCCCGCTACTCACTGCTTTCTCCCACTCCCCACTGCTTCCTCCCACTCCCCACTGCTTCCTCCCGCTCCCCACTGCTTTCTCCCGCTACTCACTGCTTTCTCCTGCTCCCCACTGCTTCCTCCCGTTCCCCACTGCTTTCTCCCGCTCCCCACTGCTTCCTCCCACTACCCGCTGCTTTCTCCAGCTCTTCCCTGCTTCCTCCCGCTCCCCACTGCTTCTTCCCGCTCCCCGCTGCTTTCTCCAGCTCTCCCCTGCTTCCTGCCACTCCCCACTGCTTTCTCCAGCTCTCCCCTGCTTCCTCCCGCTCCCCACTGCTTCCTCTCGCTCCCAGCTGCTTTCTTCGGATCTCCCCTGCTTCCTTCCACTCTCTGCTGCCTTCTCCAGCTCTCCCCTGCTTTCTCCCGCTCCTCGCTGCTTTCTCTGGCTCTCCCCTGCATCCTCCCACTCCCCACTGCTTCCTCCCGCTACCCGCAATTTAAATTGCTGCCATTCAGACACTATTAAAACCAGGGCCCCCAAACTTTGCACAGTGGTTTTTACTATATAACAGTGGTCCAAGGATAGAAAAAGTGGGCAGAGCCAACAACAGATCAGATTTCATTCAGTGACTTCACGTTTTTCAACCCAACATGAAGTTTGTTCTCTAACTTCCCTTTCTAGTTTCTATTGTTTCTTCCTCCATATCTGACGATTCAACCAATGGAGGGTAGGAACGATCTTTCGTGCGACATCAAAATTGCTACGTGTATGGCCACCTTTAGAAACATTTTTTGATATTGTTGCTCTTAGTATGTACCTTATTGATCCAAGAAAACTTGAACTGTTTTTCAAGATTTTTCCTGTTTTTCCTGTTTTAGTAATGAGAAGCCCTTCGCTGCAAATAAGAATGTGATACAGCCTTTATGTCTAAGATACACATTTAAATAATTTTGAATTGTATCTCCTCATGAAATCATTGTTGACCTCACATGTCTGGGGCAGCTGTGCTTTCCCATAACCAAGTATAGTAGCACTAATGGAAACTATATACGGATTGAACTTTTTTTAACCTACTTGCATGCTGGAAATTTACTTTTATTTTAGAACAAGTACGAAACTGAAGTGCCATGTAATCTTTCAAATTAAATTAGTCATTAAAGAGTTTTACACATATACAGTTATTTTCAAATAAGCCATTAAGCCAAACCATGAAGGAATAGAGCAAACATATAAAAGATCTCCCAGAAAAAGGTTGTAGCACACTCTAAGGAAGTAATGTAAGTTTGAAACATCCTAATATTTCTAGAGCCCATTTATTTATTTATTGATTGAATAATTTAGTTAAGGTGAAAAAAACACCTTCCTGGCGTATCTTAACTGTAAAAACGTTATATATTTATATATATTTACACAGATCGGTTCTAAGTGCTGGGGTCTGGGATTTGAAGTCTCTCTACTTTTCATAGTGGGCAGCGCACAGATTCTCTGCAAAGCAGAGGGACTTTAAGTCTCAGAAGCCAGCCCTTTCCCATGGCAGTTTTTTACAATTTGCCCACTGGGACATTGTGTAAATAGCCACAAGCCTTTGAAACGTACAGCTTCATGCTGAATTTAATGCATTAGGCCATGCTAGATTCAAAAGAGTTGGGCAGGGCACATAGGAATTGTTCCAGTGCTCCCTGCAAAGAGCTGCACACCCTGCACCCAAGTGCTCTTAGAATAAGCACTAAGTGACATGCTCTTGTGCCCGTTAGTGCACAAAATCAGCAGTATTTTTTCCTAAACCCCCAGTAATTGGGTTAATGGATGTTGGGCATGGAGGGAGGCCCAAGTTCTAATTCTGCACAAATTCTGGTACTTAGATTAACTATAAGATTAATGCCACACTAGGCAGGAAACCTGCTGATATCGTGTCATCTTTGGTTCAGGGCCTCCTTGAAATATTTACAGTAGCTTTTTAGAAATATTCACAGTTTGTAAGTGCCAAAAAAAGAAAGAAATATGATGACATCTGAAACAGTTTGAAATTGTTGCATTCATTTGTACTCAAGTGTATTTGCATGACATAAATTAATATGGGGCCCAGTGCTCAGAATGTTCTGGGAGAATACATTTTTAAAGGTGATCTAGTAAACACTGTATTAATAATACCCAGCTATTAACGAATGGTACCTTCTACTGACTATTCATTTTCAAAGCAATTTCAAGGGAAATCTACATAGGAAACTTCAAGGCTTTCTGCTGCCGCTTGCTCTTGATGTCTCTGAAATGAATATTTTATTTCTCTAAAGAAAGCATTAAAAGAAAGCTGCAGGCCTGCTGTGATCGGAGTGCTGCCTTTGCGAGAGAAAGACAACAACTGTAGAAACAGTGTAATTGTTCTCTGCTTTGTTTGACATATTAGAGATAGACCATGAATTGCTGCTAAACTCCTTGACAGGTGTTTCAGGCGCTATCACGGATCCAAGCAGACAGGGAAGGAGACTGGAAAATCAATAAGGTTTTAATCCTAATGCTGTCAAGCTCCTCATCGGATGCTTTATGCTATGAAATATAACATAAATTGTTTAGGAAAAACTTTGCCCATCCCCACACCTTGGGGCACATTTAAGTACGAATTTTCACCAATTAAAGTGGACCTGTCACCCAGGCATAAAAAGCTGTATAATAAAAGTCCTTTTCAAATTAAGCATGAAACCCATACTCATTTTTTATTAACACATCCATAACCATTATAAAAGCATTTAAAAATGCATAGGCATAGAGGCGGGGCAGACAGTTGCTTTCACTTTAAATTCAGAACTTTTTAGATGTTGCTGCACTCCTAACATTCCCCCTCCCTCCTCAACATCTAATTGTGTAACCAGTGCATAGGCATGAGCATCAGGTTCCCCCATACTTACATAGTTACATAGTTACATAGGGTTGAAAAAAGACCATTGTACATCAAGTTCAACCCATCCGAGTAAACCCAGCACACAACCTATACTAACCAATCTATACACTCACATACATAAACTATATATATACAACCAGTAATACTAACTGTAGATATTAGTATCACAATAGCCTTGGATATTCTGCTTGTTCAAAAACTCATCCAGGCCCCTCTTAAAGGCATTAACAGAGTCTGCCATTACCACATCACTAGGAAGGGCATTCCACAGCCTCACTGCACTCACCGTGAAAAACCACCTACGCTGCTTCAAATGGAAGCTCTGTTCCTCTAATCTATAGGGGTGACCTCTGGTGCGCTGATTGTTTTTATGGGAAAAAAGAACATCCCCCAACTGCCTATAATCCCCTCTAATGTACTTGTACAGAGTAATCATGTCCCCTCGCAAGCGCCTCTTTTCCAGAGAAAACAACCCCAACCTCGACAGTCTAACCTCATAGCTTAAATCTCCCATCCCCTTTACCAGTTTAGTTGCACGTCTCTGCACTCTCTCCAGCTCATTAATATCCTTCTTAAGGACTGGAGCCCAAAACTGCACCGCATACTCAAGGTGAGGCCTTACCAGGGACCTATAAAGCGGCAAAAATATGTTCTCATCCCTTGAGTCAATGCCCTTTTTTATACAAGACAGCACTTTATTTGCTGTAGTAGCCACAGAATGACACTGCCTGGAATTAGACAACTTGTGATCTACAAAAACCCCTAGATCCTTCTCCATTAAGGATGCCCCCAACACACTACCATTCAGTAGATAGTTTGCGTTTATATTATTCCTACCAAAGTGCATAACTTTGCACTTGTCAACATTGAACCTCATTTTCCAGTTTGCTGCCCAGTTTTCCAATTTTGTCAAATCGCTCTGCAAAGCGGCAGCATCCTGCATGGAACTTATAGTTTTGCACAATTTAGTGTCATCAGCAAAAATAGAAACAGTACTGTCTATGCCCTCCTCCAGGTCATTAATAAACAAGTTAAAAAGCAAAGGACCAAGGACTGACCCCTGCGGTACTCCACTAACCACACTGGCCCAATTAGAAAATGTTCCATTTACCACCACTCTTTGTACTCTATCCTTCAGCCAGTTTTCTATCCAATTACAAATATTATGTTCTAGGCCAATATTCCTCAATTTGATCATTAACCTTCTGTGAGGTACTGTATCAAACGCTTTAGCAAAATCTAAGTAGATGACATCAACTGCCATTCCAGCATCAAGGTTCCTGCTCACCTCCTCATAAAAGGCAACTAAATTAGTCTGGCAAGATCTGTTACGCATAAAACCATGCTGGCACAAACTAATAGTATTGTGAACTGCAATGTATTCAACTATCCTATCCCTTATTACCCCTTCCAGAAGCTTTCCTACTACTGATGTCAGACTAACAGGCCTATAGTTTTCAGGCTGAGAACGAGATCCCTTTTTAAATAACGGCACCACATTAGCAATCCGCCAGTCTCTTGGCACCATGCCAGACCTCAACGAATCCTGAAAAATTATGTGAAGAGGCTTGGCAATCACAGCGCTCAGCTCATTTAATACCCTGGGATGAATCCCATCCGGTCCTGGACCTTTGTTTACCTTTACATGTTCAAGTCTCTTTTGAATTTCCTCCTGAGTGACCCATGCGCCAGTAGCTAAATTACTAGCACTGGGTATATTAAAAGGGAAGCCTTCATTATCTGGCTCCTCAGATGTATAGACAGATGAAAAATAAGAGTTCAAAATTTCAGCTTTTTCCCCGTTTTCATCAACCAACGTACCTCCCCGTGATAATAAAGTTCCCACCCCTTCTTGCTTCATTTTTTTACTATTCACATAATTAAAAAATAATTTTGGATTCTTTTTACTCCTAGCTGCAATATCCCTTTCCATCTCTATTTTAGCTTGCCTGATAGCTTTTTTGCATGCTTTATTTGCTTCCTTGTACCTGATGAAAGTTTCCGCTGTCCCAGCTAACTTTAATGCTTTAAAAGCACGTTTTTTATTACCAACCTCGACCTTAACTCTTTTATTCAGCCATAAGGGTTTTGCTTTGCGATGCCTCTCCTTGCTTACAAGGGGAATATACTGTTGTGTATACCTGCAAAGCAATGTTTTAAAGATGTTCCATTTTCCTTCTGTGTCTAACCCCATGAAAAGCCTTTCCCAGTTGACACATTGCAGAGATGCCCTTAAACTGGCAAAGTCTGCACGTCTAAAATTGAGCGTTTTAGTTACTCCCTTATAGAGCTGTCTCTGTAGCATTATCTCAAAGGAGACCATGTTGTGATCACTGTTCCCCAAATGCTCACCCACACAAATGTTAGAGATAAGTTCAGTATTATTAGATATTACCAGGTCCAAAATAGACTCATTCCGAGTAGGTTCATGAACCACCTGAAATAAAAAGTTGTCATTTAGCATATTTACAAACCTACTAGCTCTTTCTGACTTAGCCACCCCATTACTCCAGTCAATGTCCGGATAATTAAAGTCCCCCATAATAACAACTTGACCCAATTTTGAAGCCTCCTCCATTTGCAAAAGTAGCTGGGACTCATCCCCCTCATCTATACGGGGTGGTTTATAGCATACACCAATGATCATTTTCTTTGTGACCTTCAGCCCTACTGAAATTTCTACCCAAAGAGATTCAACGTTTTCATTGGTAATGTCTTTATTACATGGCTTTAAATCTGACTTTACATAAAGACAAACCCCTCCACCCTTTTTAATCCCTCTGTCCCTCCTAAAAAGCGTATACCCATTTAAATTCACAGCCCAGTCGCATTTTTCATCCCACCAGGTCTCAGTGATACCAATTAAGTCATAATTTTCAATACATGCAATAGCCTGCAGCTCCCCTATTTTTCCCGACAAGCTACGCGCATTAGCCAGCATGCAGCGGAGATTACTACTTCTTCCTCTACAGCTTACATTAGCTAAAGGACAGTTAGAGCTAAGGTGAAAATTAGTCTGTTTCCCTTGTAACAATGGAAGCTCCTTATCTGATAAACTATATGCCCCCCTCACTCCTCCCCCACAACCCTTTACTGGTCCCACTGCCCCATCTACACTAGGTCTCCCACAAGAATCTAGCTTACCAACCCCCCCCTTGTCTAGTTTAAACACTCCTCCAGCCTCTTAACCATTCTCTCCCCTAGCACAGTAGACCCCCTTCCATTGAGGTGCAATCCGTCAGGGCTGTATAGATTGTACCCCAAAGAAAAGTCAGCCCAGTGCTCTAGGAACCCAAACCCTTCCTTCCTACACCAAGACTTTACTGGCACAGAAACAAGATTTTGGCAAGATACAAAGCTTGCCTAAACAGTGTCTTCTTGCTGCAATTGTGAATTCCAAGGCTAAAGAAAATAAGATTAAAATAATTTTTATAGTGTAAGTGAAGGTTATTTTACTTGACAAACACAATAGAAAACAATTTGGAATTATTTCTTAGGGTGACAGGTCCCCTTTAAAAGCACTATTGGAAAACATTCCGACTAACAACGATAATTTCTGATGTGCATTAATTGTGCAAAAATTCGCATCGTGGACGTAAAATATTGTGGTACCATCCGAAATCTTCGTATCCGACGATCGTAAACGACATGAAAACTTTCTGACTTTGATCCTTCTGTGCATGATTTTGGAAGCCTCCCATAGGACTCAATGGCACTCTGCAGCTCCAACCTGGCCCAAGGAAAGCCTCCCATAGGGCTCAATGGCACTCTGCAGCTCCAACCCGGCCCAAGGAAAGTCTCCCATAGGGCTCAATGGCACTCTGCAGCTCCAACCCGGCCCAAGGAAAGTCTCCCATAGGGCTCAATGGCACTCTGCAGCTCCAACCTGGCCCAAGGAAAGTCTCCCATAGGGCTCAATGGCACTCTGCAGCTCCAACCCGGCCCAAGGAAAGTCTCCCATAGGGCTCAATGGCACTCTGCAGCTCCAACCTGGCCCAAGGAAAGTCTCCCATAGGGCTCAATGGCACTCTGCAGCTCCAACCTGGCCCAAGGAAAGTCTCCCATAGGGCTCAATGGCACTCTGCAGCTCCAACCTGGCCCAAGGAAAGTCTCCCAAAGGGCTCAATGGCACTCTGCAGCTCCAACCTGGCCCAAGGAAAGTCTCCCATAGGGCTCAATGGCACTCTGCAGCTCCAACCTGGCCCAAGGAAAGTCTCCCATAGGGCTCAATGGCACTCTGCAGCTCCAACCTGGCCCAAGGAAAGTCTCCCATAGGGCTCAATGGCACTCTGCAGCTCCAATCTGGCCCAAGGAAAGTCTCCCATAGGGCTCAATGGCACTCTGCAGCTCCAACCTGGCCCAAGGAAAGTCACGATACCGAAGCTTGAATGAATCCGAAACTTTTGCACCCGTTGTGACAAATACGACTTGTTGCGCAAGGTGTCACAAAGTACAAAGAGTTGTGCAAATTTGCGAAAATATTGCAGAAAATGCGCAAATAAAGCGTATTCGGACCTGTCGTACTTTAATGAATGTGCCCCCTTGTGTCGCAACCCCTCCTTTTTATAGATTGTAAGCAGTTTTGGGCAGGGGCATCTTCACCTCTTGTATCAGTTATTGGTTGCTTTGTATGTTATTCTGTATGTCCATTGTATGAAACCCACTTATTGTACAGTGATGCAGAATATGTTGGCGCTTTATAAATACATATTAATAATAATAGTGTAGAAAAATGTTTTTGTACAGAGATACAGTATATATGGGTTATATGGATACATTTGGAGTTGGATAGGTGACAACAGGGGCCATTTACTTAACAGAATGCAGTGTGCAAAGTGCAGAAAATAAACCACAAATGCAATTTTTTTTTTTTTTTGCAATGTCCACATTGCCTTCTTGTGGCCTGTGGCTACCCCTACAAATACAAAGCTGAATGCATTAGTCAGGGCTGGGTGTAAGGGGGAGGTACGTCTGCAGGGAAACAGGGAATGACCCCTAATATTTCCTAATGCAAATATTTTTTAATGTGCTCAAATCTGTAATCATTGTCGCCTAAACATTCCTTTAACTACAACTCTTGATACAAATTCATTCGACAAGAGGTTCACCAGGGTCTCCTTCCTAGTTTGCTCTTTCATCAGTAAAGACCAGAAACTGTGCTTTATTAAACAATAAAAAAATGCTGGTTTGTTAGATGAAATACTAGCTTCTGTGTACTAATTTGTCCAAGTGGTCAAGCCACTAATCAAGTAGTGGGGTATTTAACAATATATTGTGTATGTGTGATACATGTGTGATTTTAGTTTTGTATGCTATAAAAATTACACTGTGCTTTTTCTTTTATACATTTACTTAATGTATAAAGGTTTAAATATAGAAATGTGATAGAAATGTGGTGTGGGCTTAGATACAGAAATTAAATTTGGCGGTTTTTATAGAAGTGGCCTGTAGCTATGGATTCCAGTTTAAATGGCATATTTATCAAAGTGAGATGAGAAACTTTAACACATACTTCTCAAAAAACTTGTCTTAAAGTCAGTGAATAAATTATATTGTTGGACTAGTTTTCAAGAATGTGGATAATTTTATCTCTAATATATAAACCTTTAGAGACTGGCTGATGCTGCTCAACCCTAGTCGAGTCTTAATCACTCTGTAATGGTGCTGGTAATGGGCCTGACGTTGTCTCACTCGTACTCACCGGGAATTATATGCAGGTTAAAGGGTTTACTTTTAATGGTTTGGGAATGAGGGATATCCCCCACAATGCATGTAGTTAAAAGCCTAAACCTGTGCACAGGACAGGTAATATGTGAACTGGATTGTATTTGTGTGACAGGAAACTACTACACAATTAAATCATGGAGATTAGTGCTACCCTTACATAAAATATTACCCCATCAATAAGGCATTCTCCAAAACTGTAAACCGCTGATTTAATATAGGTATGTGATCTGTTATCTGTCAACCTTTTATCCAAAAAACTCCAAGTTACGGAAAGACCACCTCCCATAGACTCCATTTTAATCAAATAATTCACATTTTAATATAAAAATAAAACAGTAGCTTGTATTTGATCCTAACTAAGATATAAATAAAACAATCTTATTGGGTTTATATAATGTTTAAATAACTTTTTAGCAGACTTAGAGTATGAAGATCCAAATTATGGAAAGACCCTTTATCCGGAAGGCCCCAGGTCCTAAGTATTCTGGATGAAAGGTCCCATAGCAGCACAAGAACAATAAGAATATCGTACCTAGCCACTGTGCCTCTTACCTTTATAGCTTTTAGCAGTGTGTGTGGCTCAGCTCTTATCCCTCTCTGATCAAGATTTTCGTACGCAGTGAAGGCCGTTTTTGCTTCGTGGATGTCAGCAAAGCTATCAAAGAGAATGGAGCCTTTAGAAAAGGTGACTCTGCAGTAACTTTAAAGCAATTTATAATAACGCATTTTACCGAGTCTCTGTGTTTGTACTAAATACCACAGAAAAGCATTCCTCTGAAATCCATTTCTAAGGACTTTTCATGTCCATTCTTGTAGCCACAGCAGGTTTAAGAGAGGTTTCCTTACAATGCGTATAATCAAGTATTAAAAGTTCCCTTCAAGCAGAGTGGTGCGGCACAAAAGTGCTGCTAAGCCTTTATCCTGTTGTGCTGCAATAATTTTATCATGGACAAATTAACCTAGGAGGAAAATTACGATTTATGGTGACATTTGAATAATGTCTTTAAAGTTACTGTGATGTGAAGAGCTTGTATTATATTCCTTAAAAATTCAAAAAAAGATAACAGGTTGACTATATTTAAATGGGAATATCAAAGAAGTAGACTACAAATTAGACTAGGAATACCTTCCATCTTACTGTATCAGCCCAGAAGTACAGCACTCCATAGAAGTACAGATCCATACCTCCACAGATTTCCCCAGTAGCCCCCCACATTTTGTTTCTGCTCAGGTTTAGCACAAGCTCAATCTTCTCTTGCTGCTTTGTGGGATCCAGAGCATAAGGATTTAGCATAGGGGTTTGAGCAAAACGATTGAAAAACAATATATTGAGCAAACAACCATGGCATAATCGTTCATGTTGCAGGGCTTAAAGGGCTGGTTCACCTTCCAGTTAACTTTTAGTATGTTTTAGAATGGTCTGTTCTTAGAAACTTTTTAATTTGTCTTTTTTATATTTTTTAATTAATTACCCTCCTCTTGTAACTCAAATGGGGGTCACTAACCCCAGCAGCCAAAAAATGATTTCAAGGCTATAGTTTTATTGTTGTCACTTTATATTACTTATCTTTCTATTTAGGCCCTCTTTTTCTCATATTTCTGTCACATTTTCAAACTACTGCCTGGTTGCTAGGTTAAATTGGGCCCTAGCAACCAGATAGCAGTTCAAATGTTTGTTCAACTGCTAAACAAGGGCTTCCCCCCTTCTCTGGAATTCGCTCCCACAAACTATCAGACTTTCTCCCAATCTCTCTGCCTTCAAGAGATCTCTAAAAACACATTTATTCAGAGAAGCTTACCCTAATCTAGTTTAGCAATACCCTGTGCCACACCTCTCACAACTCTGGTCACGCCCATTCCCACGCCTTGTGTCTCAACCCTTTCTCCTTGTAGATTGTAAGCTCTTTTGGGCAGGGCTCTCTTCACCTCTTGTATCGGTAACTGATTGCTTTATATGTTACTCTGTATGTCCAATGTATGTAACCCACTTATTGTACAGCGCTGCGGAATATGTTGGCGCTTTATAAATAAATGTTAATGTAATGTAATAAATAATTCAAAAGGTGCAAATACAAATGAAGACCAATATTGCGCCACAAGGTGGAACCTGATGGCCATGCACAGGATACAGTTATAGGCAGTGAGGAGGGAGGGGGAATGTAAGAAGTGCCGTGACATCTAAGAAGTGCAAAATGGAAAGTTAAAGTAATTGACTGCCCTGTCTCTACACCCGGGGCATAGAGGTGGGGAAAGCAATATATGATTGACAGCTGATATTTTTAAATGCAATTATAACAGGTATGGATGTTTTAATGAAAAAAAGAATTGGGGTTTTATGTTTACGTTGGAAAGGACTTTTATTATGCAGGTTTTACTGGATGGGTAACAGGTCTCCTTTAAGGATTCAAGGCTTTTTAATTTCCTGGCATTTCTGACCCTATAAGCTTCACTTTAATAGAGTGTCACTCAAATTATGGCTCTGCATTTGTACCTGAAAATCCCTCTTTCCAGCAGATCAAGGCATTTGGTGATCACTTTGGAATTGTATAAATCACTCTTCATGTTGTAAGAGAACTGCAATACAGTTGTGAAATATCCCTTATCTAACAGCTGTCGCAGAGCCTATAGAAAGAAAAGGTCAATGAAATTAGTCCACTATTATTTCTAAAAACATGCAGCAAGTAGAACCTTACATTTAGGCCACATCACCTGAACCTTTAACACGGGCATTTCTGCTACACAGAGGCCCAAACAGCCCCCCCCAGCTCAATTAATAGTGACTGCCAATGGCACCTTACAGCAGCCCCTCTGGCATTTGCCAGAACCCACAGATTGCCAGTCCCTGGCCTGATATGCAATAACATATGGCATTTTTGCATTCATTCAGCACCTGTTCATTCAACACCTGTAACAAACTTTGCATTTCTTATTAACTTACCTACAATGTGTCAGTTTTAGTTTGATCTCTGTTAGTTGCCATTTTTCATCAGCATAAAACGGCAAATTGAAGCAAAATACATGGCACATGCAGATGGAGCATTATTACAACATGGCCCTATATAAATAAGCTGCTGTGTAGCCATGGGGGCAGCCATTCAAGCTGGAAAAAAGGAGAAAAGGCACAGGTTACATAGCAGATAACTAGTAGGTAAGCCCCATAAAATGGGGCTTTATCTGGTATCTGCTAAGTAACCTGTGCCTTCTCTCCTTTGAATGGCTGCCCCCATGGCTGCACAGCAGCTTACTTATATAAACTTTAGTAGTCTTTCTGAGGCAAACACACCAGTTGTAGCAATGCAGGGCAACAGTACATTATATTGTTATTACTTTTATACACTTTCATTTTTTGGTGTTACTGTTCCTTTAAAGGAACAGTAACACCAAAAAATGTATATATTTAAAAGAAATTAAACTATAATGTACTGCTGCCCTGCACTGTTAAAAGTTTTTTGTGTTTGCTTCAGAAACATTACTAGAGTTTATATAAATCCTGGTGTGTAACCATGGGGGCAGCCATTCAAAAGAAGAAAAGGCACAGGTTACATAGCAGCTAACAGATAAACCCTGTAGAATACAATGGTGTCTTATCTGTTATCTGCTATGTAACCTGTGCCTTTTTTCCAGCTTGAATGGCTGCCCTCAGGGCTACACAGCAGCTTATTTATATAAACTGTAGTAGGGTTTCTGTAGCAAACACCCCAGCTGTACCAGTGCAGGAATGGCTGCCCCCGGGGCTACACAGCGGGGTATTTATATAAACTATAGTAGGGTTTCTGTAGCAAACACCCCAGCTGTACCAGTGCAGGAATGGCTGCCCCCGGGGCTACACAGCGGGGTATTTATATAAACTATAGTAGGGTTTCTGTAGCAAACACCCCAGCTGTACCAGTGCAGGAATGTCTGCCCCAGGGGCTACACAGCAGGGTATTTATATAAACTATAGTAGAGTTTCTGTAGCAAACACCCCAGCTGTACCGGTGCAGGAATGGCTGCCCCCGGAGCTACACAGCAGGGTATTTATATAAACTATAGTAGGGTTTCTGTAGCAAACACCCCAGCTGTACCGGGGCAGGAATGGCTGCCCCCGGGGCTACACAGCGGGGTATTTATATAAACTATAGTAGGGTTTCTGTAGCAAACACCCCAGCTGTACCGGTGCAGGAACGGCTGCCCCCGGGGTTACACAGCAGGGTATTTATATAAACTATAGTAGGGTTTCTGTAGCAAACACCCTAGCTGTACCAGTGCAGGAATGGCTGCCCCCGGGGTTACACAGCAGGGTATTTATATAAACTATAGTAGGGTTTCTGTAGCAAACACCCCAGCTGTACCAGTGCAGGAATGGCTGCCCCCGGGGCTACACAGCAGGGTATTTATATAAACTATAGTAGGGTTTCTGTAGCAAACACCCCAGCTGTACCAGTGCAGGAATGGCTGCCCCGGGGCTACACAGCGGGGTATTTATATAAACTATAGTAGGGTTTCTGTAGCAAACACCCCAGCTGTACCAGTGCAGGAATGGCTGCCCTGAGGGTTACACAGCAGGGTATTTATATAAACTATAGTAGGGTTTCTGTAGCAAACACCCCAGCTGTACCAGTGCAGGAATGGCTGCCCCCGGGGCTACACAGCAGGGTATTTATATAAACTATAGTAGGGTTTCTGTAGCAAACACCCCAGCTGTACCAGTGCAGGAATGGCTGCCCGGGGGCTACACAGCTGGGTATTTATATAAACTATAGTAGGGTTTCTGTAGCAAACACCCCAGCTGTACCAGTGCAGGAATGGCTGCCCCGGGGCTAACTTGTTCAGCAATCTGATGTGCTAGTTAGAGAGCATCGGCATGTGCAGACGGCATCTAGCCCTGTACCGGACATCTACCTTTTGGTAGGCAGTAAGAACACGGCTACCTAGCACCCATCTGTGGTGTGCTCTACATCTAGTGCCAGACTTCAAATCTCCCGCACTAGGTACAGAGCCCCACCAGATCCCAGGCAAAAGTGAATTTGCACGTATTAGTGCTCTTGCACTTGTGCCTGGCGTTTCTGTAAATGACCTCTCCTGTGTCCTGTTTTTAAAAAACGCCTATAACACTAGTTAAGGTTATAATGTGCGAGATAACTGTATATGAATTTATATGTGTCAGATTTGGTGTTTTCTCTGCTGACTTTTCTAGGCTAAAATACACTGTGCCAAATAGCAGAGTAACCCTTTTTGAAATAGAAAATAACAAAAGTAAACACTTTTGTTATTTTTCAAGCTGATTACCTCTGAAAAAGGAACTGAAATGTTCTGAAAGCTTGCTATGGTTACCTTAGTTAGCCAATAAAGGTATCACCTTTATACCACTTTTGTTATTTTCTATTTCAAAAGGGTTACCCTGTAACATTTTGACTGGCTAGCACAGTACATCACCTTTTCCTGCAGAGTAGCAGCCTACCCACATGTTGCAGGCAGGGGTTGTAACCATTCCTGAAAATACAGACCTAAAGGAACCTTGGGATTCAAATGTATTTACCACAGGAGAATACAGTGTTATGTGCCAAATATAGCATTAGGGCCTAATTACCTGCTTAACCTTCTACTTGGGACATGAGACACAATTGTTGATAATTTGTTAGGGGGAAAGTGACATTTACCTGGGAGCTTATTCTCTCTTCATGGAGAAATTCAGGTGGGACACAGTTATCCAGACAACCATATGGGAACTACAACAGAAAATTAAGGTTAGTGACAGAGCATTATTAAATTGACTTCATTATTGAAGTGGAGTGGTTACCAATTCACTGGCTGAGATCATAGGAAAACATGAGGGAGTCATAGATGTCTCTGCTTCCCATTACAGACAATTGCAAAAAAAAGCCTGCACGCAAAAATGCTATGCATGTCCTAGAGAAACAGCATTTGTTGCCAGATAAGAACCATTGGTTTATCAAGTACTTTTGTTTTTCTGTTTCTTAACAGCCACTACCTTGGCATTGTTTACTGCATTTGCTTTTTTCAAGGACATCTAGAGTCTAAGAATAAATAATATTTATTTATTCTTGGTTTTCTCCTTCCCGGTACTATATTTCCCTTTGTATAGAGAAAATATCTAAAATACAGGAAGTGATAGGATGTTGATGGTAGTACTTCTATTTTTTCCCTTTTGTTCTTTAGATCCCCAAATTTTTAATTTGCCAACTGGTTACTAGGTTACTAATACTAGCATCCAAGCAGTAGCTTAAATGGCTAAAGGAAAAATGAATAGGAGAGGGGATGAAAAATGAAGTAATTAATGGCATAAATATAGCCTCACACACTATGCCCTTTCTGGTTTCTAGGAACTTTAACCATAGAAATCACGCTTTCTATAGCCCTTATTTCATTAATATCATTCTATAAAACTTTTGCAATATACATTATTTTTGTTCTAGTTTTCAAAATATTATCAGTTTTTACACTGCTACTATAATAAAAAACAACATCGCCATTCACTGGTCAGTTTTCGCCAAGTGGCCTGGCAATAGGGGGATGTTGTCAGAAAAGGAAGATAAGTCTTCTGATGCAGAGAAACAGAGAAACATTTCGCAGAAGAGCACACTAAGCAATTTTACACTTATTTGTCTTGAGGGTTTACATTTTCCAGGCTGGTATTCTGCTGTATCCCTATTGGTCACATACAGTATAATAAGGAGTCATTTAGTTACTGTAAGTGCACGTTCGTGCAAGATACCCTGAAATTGTTGCACAAAATATTCCAAAAAATGAAAGAGTTAGTGACACAGTGACACGTTCCAGGTTTTAACAAGAACATGCCACTATCCCTTAGGGTTGCCACCTTTTGCAGTGGCTAACTCCGGGCAGGAGGGCGGGCGTGATGTCACTGGGCGGCATAGTGGCATCCCATGGGTGGGACTATGACGTCACGGGGCAGGGCTATGACATGGTGATCCGTCAATCTCAAAGAGTCCTGCCCAGTTTTCCAAATTGGGGAAACCGACAGGCAGTTTTGACCCTGACAGCCCTTCCGAAAACCAGGCTGTCTAAGTCAAAACTGGACAGGTAGCCATACTATCCCTACATAAACCCTTTTGCTGCTATTCTTTCATAATCATATTATATGTGTTAGTGATATGTGATATTGACCCGATACCCACGGGACCCACAGCACAGGTTAGCGTTAGGGGTGGGCAGAACAGGTGCACATACATTACAAAATAATAGTAGTATTGTGGTTAATTTGGCCATAGTAACACATTCCTGTTAAAAATGGAATGTGTCAATATTGTTTTAAGGTACTTCCATGTAGTTGCTCCTTGTACAACTGCCTTTATCCTGTCAGGCCCAGATTTGTCTGCAGGACACAAAGGCCCGTGCCTACGGTGGCAAAGATCTGAGAGAGGGGTGTGAGCAGGATGGGGTGCACAATTTTTAAATCTGGCCCTATCTCCTGTAGTCTATTGACCCATGGGAACCCTTCACCTATTGCCACCCTCAGGGTTCCCACACGGGCTAAGTCGACACAGCAATCCTGTGCTTATATAATCAGACACGTTACTTTGCTGCACCAGAAGTGACACCATCCAGAATTTTCAGTGCTATTGTATCTGATTTGTGCACATTTTGATGCATTGGCTGCATTGGCTGCCACTGCTTCAATGCATCATCACCTTGAGGCTGCAGTGCCAATTGAATTATGGGGAAAAAAACACTGCATTGCAGGTAAAAAACAGTTATTGCATATGAAATTGGACTTTGTATGCTGCAAATCTTTAAGTCAATGGCCCCTATAATCATGCAATTATGTGTAAGGTGAATATACATGAAATATTAATTGACTAAAATGTAAAGAAAACAGGCAAATTAATAGCACATACCATTTTACTATTCTTAATGGCACCTTGTGCCAGGACAACATGTTGGCATAGATGGGTGATGACAGTTGCCAGCGCCAGTTTGTAGCTGACTCTATTAGCTCTTTTCAAAATGTACTCTAGGGAAATTCAAAGAGCAAGATTCTTTACAAAAATCAGAAGAAGTATATCAGCCAGAAAACACATCCAGAAAGGCATGATTCGAGTAGTTTCCAAATAAATGAAGTAAGAGGAATGATATTTTTGTGTAGCTGAATGCTGTATGGGGCTCGAAGTTTAAGTTTGAAAACACCATAAAAAAACACAAGAAGCTGCTGACAAATTTATATTGCAAGGGAATGCCTTTGATTTGGCACCTTTTTTGGCTGCTGAATGAACCAACCTTCAGTACGGCTATTCCAAAATGAATAGTATTATATTGGGGCCTGTATATATGTAGTTTAGCAAGCTGTGAAAAACTTAAGCTCTGCATTAATAAAATACGCAATTATATTTTTATTTTGTTTTGCTTTTTTTTGCTGTTTTGTGATTAAAATATAAAGTGGTAAATATACAGTAAGTATTCCCCCCCACCTTCTTCCCACCCAGCAAAAAAAGGGCTCATTTACATCCTACGACACAGCAGGTCGCTTGTACTTTTCCTGTAGTTAGTTGAGCTTAAAACCAAGAAGAGCACTCTGAGTAATTTTACATTCATTATTTTTTTTGTGTTTTTGAAAACCTGGTATTTTTGCAACACTGAGGCTTGGACTTTGAAATGGTCTGGTTGCTAGTGGTTCATTACTCTAGCAACCAGCCAGTTCATTGTCAGTGACCCCGGTGACCAGATGCTTTAACATTTTCAGTAGACATAGTGAATAAAAGAATGCCAATAATTTTGAGCCACATAAGATAAACAGTGATGGTCAAATAAAAAGTTGAGTAGAATAGTTGCATCTGTAACATACAAAAAGGTTAACAAAGTGGTTATTTATAACCACAAGATGTGCTAACCCATGAATATCTTAAGAGCAATATGGTAGCTCCAGTTCATACTGTAGAGGAGGAATTATTCCAGTATATTAAAGTACAGGTATGAGACCTGTTATCCAGAATGCTCTGGACCTGGGGACAATAATTTCTAAATAGAATAAGGGTTTGCACACAGAAAACACAAGCACAGTGGTAGTATTAAATAAGTAGTTATCCTTTATCTAATATGCAGAAGGTTTTTTAATTACAAAATTACAGAAAATAACACATAAAGTTGTAAAACACATAAAGTTGTAAAATAATACATACCACAAAAATGTGCATAGGCAAAAAGAGACACACAGGTTAGCGGATACACTTGCCAAAGATGAGAATTACCCCAACGTTTCGGCAGAAAGGATTCCTTTCAGGATTTCCCTTTTAGAAAGGCTTTCTGCTGAAAAGTTGGTTTAATTCTCATCTATGGTTGGGATCCTAATACTGTTTGTTTTGATCTGTGTCTGTCTGTGATATTCTGTGTTATTCTGTGATATTCTGTGATATTCTGTCTGTCTGTGACTTCACTTTGTTCATTCTGTAAATCACACACCATATTAAAGTGCTTTAAGAGCAAATGTTAATGAAATATCCAGTTCTGTAGAGGGAGAAAAAAAATCAGTGTACAGTGAACTTGATAAAGTGATAAAGAAACATATGAGGGCTCATTAACAAGCAGGAAGGCAGGGTGCAAAGTGTACAAAACAAGCGCAATCTGCTGTTAATTTATACTTTGCACACTGCCTGAATAAATAACATAATCCAGTGATGAGCAGGGCCGTGTCTAGGTGTAGGCAGAAGAGGCACATGCCTAGGGCACAAATCTTGGGGGGGTGCTGGGCATTTACCTCTTTTGCCTACCTATCCCTAGTTTTAGCCCTTCTGTAACTCACTGTGGGAGTGAGGGAGCTATCACATTCCATAGTCTGCTTTCACCATGTCTGCATTACTACCAGTCAGCCACTGCCCCCCATCTGTCTCCATGAGGGGACGCAAGGGTGCGAGTGCATGTAGCACTGTTATTTGGCCCAGCACCAGGGCCAGTCTTATAAACTTATAAAATTGGGACCATTTTGGCAGGGCCCCCTACACAAGGTGTTGCCAGCTGGCACGGGCTTGCAGGGCTGGGTGGGCAAATAGTCCCTGCCTCTCGCTCTCCATTTGACTGGTGTTGTTACGATCCAGTAGGTCCAATTGGGCTAAGGCCATCCCTGCCCAGCACTGAGGATGAATAGCACTCAGCAGTTTATTCAAATATGACAGAAAGGGTTATTTATTTGCTCACATAAATAGTATTCCTGCCATATGGTTTTGCCCTGCCACTGGGTCCACACATGGGCATCCTGAAACCTAACTGCTGGTTGATCTTCTGTGTAATGCATGCACAGGGTATAACCAAAAAAGTTTAGTACCATAGCCCACCCTCTGGTATGGCTTAATGTACTGTAGTTGTGACTGTGGTGACTCCCCAAAGATTCCCAGTAAATACCAACACAAATAGGAAGTAAACCCACATTTATTACACAGGAACTGGGCTGAAAATTAGTTAGAAAAATTGAATGCAGATAAATGCAGAAAGTATGAACAGGCAGCAATGGCAATTATAGTGCAATACAATATAAACTGCACTAGCATTTAAGTTTTAACAACAGAGTAAATAAACACCTAAAATTCAAAATGTGGGTGTTTGGGAGCCCCCCTAATGTCCTAAAAGCCGGTAGCATTGGGGCCCTTAAACAACAATTTACATCCAGGATGCTTGAATTTTGTATTATAGCTTCAAATGTATACTGTTCTCTGATTCTAGGTAGTGTTTTCACTGTAGTCCACTTTGTGTTGGTCAGTAATAATGATCCCACGGTGGCTTGGTGCAGTGCTGACACAGATTTTCCCTTCTGTAGAGTCTGTGTGAGGGAGCTAGAGTATATTGCACAGGCTATCCCAGTTACTGCTGCTGCACAAGTTACATATATATTAGTTACCTGTATCTCAGTACCGTGGAACACTTACAGTACTACTAAGATGTGAGACAGGCAACTTGTTTGGGACCGCAGGTCTCCCCTCCACGTTCTCAGTACTGAGCTGGTGACTGGGAATGGCACTGGCTGGATTTCAGTCAGCTTCCCAATCTGCGCAGGGCGAATCTCTGTCTCTGTCTCCCATGCAGCACCCACACACACACTCTGGCCAGCAGCTCTACCCCTCAGGTCCTCAGGTGCTCTTCCAAGACAGAGCATGGCTTTCCGGGATCTGTAGTGCCTCCATATACTGTATTTAAAAAGCTTTGGCACTGAGAATGAAGAATTTGCAAATATATTTTTACAGTCTTGTCCAGGTTTATAAATATAAACATGGGCAGGGCAAATATGTTCACTGTGCAAATAATTTTGCACTGCACAAATTTTTATAAATGACCCCCTGTATGTCCAGAGATATGTATCCTGTCCATGCCATGAACCCAGCGCCGGATTTGTAAACACCCCCCCCCCGCGAACACAACCCAGCCCCCCCCCAACCGCACATGCGCGCATGGTTAAACTCCCATATGGAGCAGTGGGGAGAAGTCCACACTGCTCCATACGGGAGCAAAGCTTCAAAGTTTTACTGCAGCAGGGCGGCATGCCCTTAAGATTGTGCCGCCCTTGGCCAGGGCCTTTGTGGCCTTTCCACAAATCTGGGCCTGCATGAACCATTAGCTTACAGATGAGGAAGAGTTGTGCAGTTTGGGCTGCAATTCAGGTAATAATTGTTTAGGGTTTCCTTGGCAATATGTACTAACCTATCCATGGTGATGCTAATAATTTGAACGCACAGATCTACATGTAAAGTAACCAAAAACTGATGCAGAGGTAAAAACGGCCCTGCCCAAAAGAGCTTACTGAGACACAAGGTGAAGCCCTAGCTAAATATTGAATGCAGGTATGTGAGGAGGTAATGAAGGTGTTGAGGAGCAAGTCAGTAGAGAAGCATAACAAGCAGTTTGGTGAGTGTCTGGAGATGAGTTTAGAGATAAAGGGGCACATTTACCAAAGGGGCGAATTGTCTGTTTCTGGCGAAAATTCGGCAAAAAGACTGCGCATTTGCCTATTTATTAACAGGTGCTGGCGACGAAGCTCATCACTAGCGAAACTTTGCGCCTTTTCGTCAAGCGAATTTTCACGGCAAAGAAGTACAATTTACTAGAGGGCGAACTTTACTTTCCACTCCTGTATTGTTACTGTGCATTTCACACATGCTGACTGGCAGCCTCCCACAAAGATTTGTTTTTTAAAATCAAATGATTTTTTAAAAATCAAATGATTCCAAATAAATAATATTCTCTTAACCTGTTAATTGTTTGTGGTTAATTAAAGTCATTAAAATATCTATACTGTTTGTCCAGGTTTTAATGCACTCAGAAATTTCAACCCCTGTGTTGCAATTTGTTAGAAATAGCTTGTTAATGTTGCTGTAACAATAATATTTTTTTCTGCATATGACTTTGTTCTTACTGCAGTTAGTCTTCCTTTTGGTTCCATGGACACTTAAAAAAACCAAGTTCAGCAACATCATTAATAAATACACATATCTGTCCTGTATATAGTCACTCATACAATTAACACTAGCTCACATACACTAGCGAATTTTCGCTGAAAGATAAAGCCGCTAGAGAAAAGTATAAGCTGGCGAAAATTCAGCAGTATTCTCTAGCTGCAGAGAAAATTAAGTGTAGTTGCTGCAAATGTACACCTGCAAACTTGTTTCGTTTTCTGGGCTCTCTGCCAAAAGCTACTATTTTAATTAAGTTTGAGAAACATTGTATCTTTTTTCAGCGTTCAGTGCAAGAGATCAAAGAAAAATAAAGAACTTTTCAGTAAGAATCCGGGACTATGGGCTGAGTTGTCAAAATCTGGACTGTCCTGTGATAATCAGTACAGGAAAATCAGTACAGTTGGAAGGTATGGCAGAATCCAGTGCAGAGACTGGCAGAGTGGCATGGCAGAGGGGGAGTGGTTCCAGAGGTAGATGACTAGCAGCAGTATTAAGGACTCTAGAGGTGACAGTCTCTGGAGGGGAAGGCCAATTAATAGAGTTACAGCAGTCAATGTGTACTTCCCTGAGAGACTCAACCAGAATTTGAGTATCATCTTGGGTGATAAATAATAGTATTTTGCAAATATATCTTCTCTAGTGTTATGATTTAATAAGTGACTGAATATGAAGAGTGAAGGAAAGGGCAGAAATAAGAATAACCCCAATACACTACTGCTCCTCTGTACTAAAAACATTTTTGATGATGACACTAAAGATAATCAAGAGAACAAATGCAAGAAAAGAAACAGTAGGATAACATATCAGGTTGCTACTCACGCCAAGTGCAGTTGTCAGCATTCTGAAATGAGAGAATGTAGATATCCAGTAAGTGATTTATATGAATGTTGTTACATGTCTGCCCCATGAAGCAAAACTCCAACCATTCTTTGCTAAGAGTGAAATCCCCCTTCTGAGGTTTTAAATCTATCTTCAGCTTCCCCACATACACAGGTCAGGTACTGGTGTACAACATATTGTATAATTTCCTATAAGCAGGGTTGTGCTAGGAGTCATCACTGTAGGCACTGGGCACCAACTAAGCGCAATACAACAAGTAATGCAGACTCTGTGTTTGCTTGGGAGCCTAATAGGCACTTTGCAAAATCTTCCTGATGTTTTGGGGGCTTAAAATGATTATGTTCTAGGGCCAAGTATAGATAGATTTCCTTGCTACTTACAGCTCTAATTTTAGGGCCCACACAGGAGTTTACTCATTTGTTCCCCCGCAGTAGCTTTTTATGCATTCCACTAAGGAAACACATGAGTTATTAACAAAGGCCATTTTATTCTATTGTGCTTGTACCCAGGGCACTATACAGAACTGCAAATGGCAGTTGAAATGCTGTATACAGTGTCTCAACTGTGTTTGGCAGTCCTTTGTCATGCCCTGGGCGCAGACACAATAGAAAAGAATAGGCTTTATTAACTCATGCGTTTCCGTGCACAGGAATACATATAAAAAGCCACCAACAATGAGTAAAAACTTGTGTGCTAAAAGCCCTAACTACAACTTATAGTATCTTAGTTTTAGTGAAAATAATCATAAATTTAGGGAGAATTGGTATTTTTTTGCCACAATGGAAAAAATGGATACAACAACAACAGCCAAAACAATCTGCATATCAAAGGTTAAAGCATTATGGGAGCTGTAGACCACCAACAAAAGCAAAAATCTCTAAATTAACTAATACTATTGTCCATATTATTTTAAGGCACAAATAAAACCATTTTCGTTAAATGGAATGATTCCTTTCATGACTTCTGAAGCTACCCAGACTAGAGGTGTAAGATTTCATAATGTTCTTGCAGCAGGATGAATGCACTTTCATTCTATATAATTAAATGCAATGCTAATTGATAGCCATGTCCCAGTACCATTTTGCTCAGGGAAAATGTTGCTATTATTTCCATTGATTATAAGCAGATATGGAATATCCATTGGGTCTCACCTGAGCTCCGCCATGTTGTAATGCTTATCTTGTTCTAGGTAACCACACGTTTCTCTGTGATCCATAACTCTGCTCCTGCACAGGCTTGCTTTCCCACATACTACTTTTACTGTGTACTCTCTGCGATCATTTATAGGGAAATTCTTCTTAGAATAGAATGGATGTAATGTTGTAACTGGCTGTTTGTTTACTCTTCATCACCTTGGTGCTGCAGGACAAGGCTGGGAGTAACTACTGCAATTTGTAGATTGTATTGTGTTTGCCTGGGTTTACTCATCCACCGGCAGGTTACACAATAACATACTGCAGGCAAGTAGAAACTGTGTAGTTATTTCCCATCATTGTTATAGTTTGTGAAATAAAAATAGAATGAGAGAACACTAACTCTTTTTTTTATAAATCTCTGAACTCTGTAGCAAAAGTCTTAGAAAAATCAATCAAAAGACTTATTGTTGCCCGTGCCTTCTGTTTTTCTTATCTTATTCCTGGTAATTAATATCTGGTCTATCTGTAATTATAACTTCCCACAAGTCATCTCTGGATTGCAGCATTTCAACTTAAAACTTCCACAGCTGATAATTCTCATTATTCAGTTAGGTCACTGGTAGTTTAAGTTCTGTGTTTCTAGCCATGTCTGTCTCACTTTCTCAGCTGCACAAAGCTATGTTTCTTGAAACAATTCCTTTTCTCAGTCGCTGAGCTGGATTGTGCCTGGACCCATAATCTGTTGGCAGAGGTGGTCTTTATGGTGATCACACAGGGAATACTCAGCACAGCAACTTGGGAGAAAGTTTACTGGTGAATCACACAGGGATAACACACAGAACATTTCACAGTGTGGAAATCCAAGAACAAAATGGTGGAAGGAAGAGGAAACCAGAAAAACAACAGTGCAGTAATACAACAGCATAAAATCATTGAAAATCCACATGAATGCTGTTGCATATATTCTAAGAACTTTTGCCCTACAGGGCAACCTTAGTGGTTGGTGCCATCTAGTTGTCAAACTAAATATAGTCTAAATATATACACTGAAATAAGTCTTATATCACATCCTTAGCAGGCCCGGATTTGTGGAGAGGCCACAAAGGCCCGGGCCTAGGGCAGCACAAATTTGGGGGCGGCTTGCCGCCCCACTGCACCAAAATGTTGAAATCTTGCTCCCATACGGAGCAATGGGGACCTCTCCCCACTGCTCCGTATGGATGTAGAGCGAGCATGTGTTGTTTGCGCATGCGCGCGCGGGGGGGGGTCGATGAATGGGGGCGGCCTTGGGCCACCAGGATTAGAAATCTGGTGCTGCTCCTTACAGGTTTATTACTTATGGGAAGTAAAGTAGAAAAAAAAAAGACCAAGCAGGGTAAAAGCATTACTTACATTGATTGGAGAAAAATCTGATGCACATGTAAGATCTTATTTATAATTTATATATTTATAATACCTTGCACTGTGAGCACTTGAGCAAAGACCTGGGCCCCTTTTCATGAATACAATGCTGCTGACATTCAGAGACACATTAGGAAGTATCAGCGGATGCTGGGTGCTAGGGAGCCCTATGGCATTCATTAAGGACAGGGCTGCCTTGTTGCCACTAGTGCTGCAGTGCAAATGTGGCAAGACTCTGGTGCAAGTGCTTACTGAGGGGCATGATTTTACCCTCCTTAAAGCACTTTTTTTCCCAGGGCCTTTGTAAATGATCCCAGTGGCCATTGTTTTGCTTGGCCTCTTTATTGTTAAAGATTTAGCCTTGTCTGGAGGGGAGGAGCTTTCTGGACTCACGCGGGGTTGTGAGTGGAGTGATTGTTTGATAGTACAAATGCAAACTGTACTCCAGCCTATAGAAAGATCTCATGGCTATCAGTGCTGCGTGACTGGCAGCTCTACATGTGCAAGCAATATTTGCTGTGTCACAGTGCCAGGGGTAAGTGCAGTTGGGATAAGGCAGCTTAGGGGAGGTATTTTGCAAAAAACGAAAATGCAGTGCTAGATTATTAGAAATGCTGACATGATCCTTAACAGTTATAGGAACTTTTCAGTATCACTTTAACTAATCTCCCCAATAAAAATACCTACTGTTCCAGCACTCCAACAAGAGTCTATGGGGTCTACGGCTGTGATTCTTACGACAGATGCTGAAAAAGCGTTTGATAGGATTTCATGGGCTTTTTTAGATAAAACTTTGGAAGGCTTCGGCTTGGGTCTTTTGACTAGACAAAGGGTGTTAGCATTATACCATTCACCATCAGCTAGAATAAGAGTAAATGGATTATTATCATCTAAAGTAGAAATCTTTAATGGAACCAGACAGGGATGCCCTCTCTCTCCCATATTATTTATAATGATTATGAAAACGTTGTTAGCACATATTCGGAATAACACAGATATTTCAGGAATAATAATAAAAGGGAAGGAATATAAGAGTGCTGCTTTTGCAGATGACCTACTTATGTTTGTTACTAACCCTATTATCTCCCTCCCAAATATAGTCCAATTACTGAAAATTTTTGGAGAACTCTCTAACTTTAAGGTAAATTACTCTAAGTCAGAGATACTTAACATTAATATCCCTGACATAACAAAAACTGCTCTTGAAGAAAAGTTCCCCTTCAAATGGACAAAATCTTACATTAGATACTTGGGAGTAAACTTACATTCAGATTTGGGAAATTGTTATAAGGATAACTACATCCCTTTAATGACAGCCCTCCAGAAATTATTAGAAAAATGGGGAAAGCTACACTTATCCTGGTTTGGAAGAATCCAGGCCGTTAAAATGACTTTTATTCCTAAGATTCTTTATCTATTACAAGTACTTCCAATTCACCTACCACAAGCATATTTTACATCATTAAAATCTATGATATCAAGATTCATTTGGTCCGGCAAAAAACCGAGACTGAAATATGATCTTCTTATACTTCCTAAGGATAAGGGCGGTTTGGCACTTCCAGATACTAAATTGTATTATATCTCTAACCATTTAACACGTTTGTTAAATTGGACTTGGGGCAAGGATAGGAAGGATTGGATAGAACTAGAACAATCCTTCGTGCCTTGCCCCCTTAAGAATCTACTATGGGTAAATAATGATTCGACACTAGTAGAGGTAAGCTCACATCCTCTCATACAAGCAACCCTTAAAGTATGGCACAGCAATAAAGAAAAATATAATCTATCTAAATGCCCATATGTACTTCAACCATTGCTTAATAATCCAAACTTTACTCCAAGTATGGAACCTGGTTCCTTTTCTAGTTGGGAATGGTATGATAACAGGCTCACTAGAGTAGGCGATTTAATTAGAGGATAATAGATTGATACCTTTAGCCGATATCCAGAAACGGTGGGGTTCACATCCCAGGGATACTTGGAGATATAATCAACTATATTATTTTATTCAGTTATCCAAGCAGAAACACTGGGATAGACCTCTAACAGAATGGGAAAATGTACTAGATAAAAATCAAACACTAGATAAACCTTTATCCAAGATGTATAAATTACTGCTTAATACTTTGTCGACCTCCTCCTGGTCTTTTAGCAAGGCATGGGAGAAGGAGTTAAATATTACATTATCTATGGATATCTGGAATAGATTATTTAGACTAGCACATAAGGCCTCTAGAGCTTCTAGAATTTGGGAAGCTAATTATAAACTGTTAACAAGATGGCACCATACTCCTGCTAAACTCCATAAAATGTATTCTACTAGCTCAGAAATGTGCTGGAGGTGTAATGAAGATGAAGGTACCCACCTTCATATTTGGCTTACATGTCCTTTGCTTCAACCTTACTGGAGAGAAGTAATAGATACAATTAATGACATTACACAGATGTCCCTTAAATTAGAGAATTCAGCACTAATTTTACTAAACACTATACCTGAAAAAAATATTATCTTATCCGATTCGTTGACCTTGCATTTTTCTCAATGCGGCGAAGTCGGTAATTCCTAAGAAATGGAAATCAACCTTTCCTCCTTCTTACTCTGAATGGCAAGTAACTGTCGAAGAGATTAGAAAAATGGAGGAAATTTCACTTATGTTACAAAATAAGAGCCAATATTATTGGCATGTATGGTCACCATGGATTAATTATTTACAAACATTATAAACCAGGTTATAGATTGTCTTAAAATCTTTTTAAAACTAGATGCATTATAAAAATAAAGAAATAAAGGGAAATAAAGGTATAAGCTACTAACCTCCCTCCCACTAGAATAAAGATATTATAGATATACTACCAAGTGTTTAGAAGTGACTTGTTGTCAATTTTTGCTGATAATTGTATATATTTTAAGTGTAATTTGTTGATTGCTGTAATCCCTTCCCTTTCCTCCCCTTTTTCTTTTTTCTGTACCCATTTTCTATGAAAAATTTATAATAAAAAAAGAATTGAAAAAAAAAAAAAGAGTCTATGGGGTCTATTCACTAAAGGTCAATAACACTTATCGCATACTTTTTTGCATTAAAAAGCATGCGATAAATAAGTACCGATTCATCAACGTAATTTCACATGCATTATCACTCACATCGCATACGTTAAAAAGCACCTTATTGCAAAGCGCTATTTTTATCGCATTGCGGTAATTATCTCATAGAAATAATACTAATGCATGATTCACAAACACACACATATGAAGCGTTAAAAGCATAAAATATGGCGATAATTACTGTGAAACTTAACACCTCCCAGGAGTAGGCGTTACTGAACAAAATTGCAGCTGGTTATTGTCTGTGGTGACAAGATGGAGTTTGCAGTCTGATTTTCATGTGATTGTCCTAGAGTGATTTTGTAGAGATCACGGGAGCACTTACCGGACCATCAGTGTGTGCTCAACGTACAGCCGAAACCCAGACGGCGAATTAGACTGCCAAACAAACCTTTGTACGGAGCAACGCCAACACTGTTGTTTTCATAAAAATCTTTCTTTATTTATCCATTCTTTTTTAAAAAGGCATATTGTGCTAATATAGAAAAAAGACCATACGCTTGACTCGTTTCGTGGTATCTCACCACTTTCTCAAAAGCTGCATTTGAGAAAGTGGTGAGATACCACGAAACGCGTCAAGCGTTTGGTCTTTTTTCTATATTAGCACAATATGCCTTTTTAAAAAAGAATGGATAAATAAAGAAAGATTTTTATGAAAACAACAGTGTTGGCGTTGCTCCGTACAAAGGTTTGTTTGATTGTCCTAGAGTGATGCATGCTTGTGTTTTCAGAACAGTAGTTTTCAGAAAGTAACTGCTACGTGCGTAATAGCGTGGGCTAATATCAAGTGCGGCGGAAAATATCGCTTAAAATCGCTCATTGCCAAATAAATAACACCAAGAACATCGCCTCTTAATTCAGACAAGTGTCCTTTTAGTGAATTGATCGTTAACTTGCAAAAAATAAGAAGTGATAATATTTTTAACGCATGCTATAAATAGCACTTGTTTTTTCGACCTTTAGTGAATCGGCCCCTATGTAATGTGCCAAAATCTAAATGCTGGTTGTATTATATGAATATGAGAATATAGGATATTATATCAAACCTTACACTGGTATAGGATCTATTTTGCAGATTGCTTGACACCTGGGGTTTTCCAGGTAAGGGATATTTTTACATAATTTGGATCACCAAAGAGAGATATCTCTTATCCAGAAACCACTCATTCATTATTTACTGGAAGACCATCTCCATTAAAGCCCATGTTAAGCAGGTAATTCTACTTTTTTTTCTAATTTCCTTTTTCTGTTATAATAAAACAGCGCCTATATCCCCGTTGGGATATATAGTTCTGAATTTATGATGGTATGTGTGCCATAGCATAGCTCGCTAAAGAGATATATTAAAGAAATGTACAGGTACATGTCTCTTTTCACAACTGTTAGCTGGAGAAACACAAGGCAGGAAATGTTTGTATACATCAAAAAGGGACAATTGAAATAATAAGATTATTTAAGCCAACAAAATAGTTTATTTTGAGTGAGTTTTCTCTTTAAAGATTATGCTAGTTTTATAACAGCTTCAGAAAAACATTGGCACAAGAAGTTATAAAATCTTTGTGAAATATTTAGGGATTTATTTTTATATATAGTAGATAAATGGCACATTTTATCCAGGAAGGAGGTAAGTTCGAGCCATTTCATTTCAACTCTTAGCTTAGAAAAGATTAATATTTCTTCATAAAATTCCAAGTTAGTCTGTAACTCAAATATGTGGCCAGTAAGAGAACAGTTCCACTTGAAACCAACGAGCAGTCTGCAATCTATTTGGGGTATTAAACCACCCAAGGTCGCAGTGAATTCTGTAGCTGAACAGACACTAATAGGAAAGGGAAGGTTAGGGAGACCTTATGGCAAGCATTTATTTGACATATTTTGGGTTGGTATTTTATATCACTTTCTGATATTTCCTATCAGTTTGTGAATTAAAAGGACCCATCCCTGTTATGTGTTTTCTGCTAGTTTTGGACAAGGAAAAACACGGAAACAGGAATTCCATGGCTAATAATAGTGGGCTAGGTTGTTCAGTTCTGTTCCGCAGGTCCTGTTATAATTAGATCTTTAGATGGACTTCACATGCTGGTTGTTGGGTTCAAACTGTGCTGCACAACACAGACAAATGTAAGGACACACATATGTCGGAAAGTGCAGTGAGCAAAGTGCAATTATGAGCACAATTGACATGTTTTTTCCAGAATACCAGCATCATTGGTCACAAGGGGGCGATATGCTTAGCACATTTGTTCTATGCTCATGGGTGTCCATGGAGAATTTTCTAGGTGGGGGGCAAAGTCATCAATCAAAAACAACCTGATTTGTTAGACCAAGCCTGTATACAATAACTAAGTGCCAAGGTTGTAGGAAATCAGTTTATTGGCAAAGCCCATAAAATAGCACACAGCTTACATAACTGTGTAACAAGAGGGGCTGTGTAAAAAGAGAGTATAATAAAAGAAAAACCCCATATGTAATTAAAGTTTGCCTAGGTGCGAAAGCCATAGCAACCAATAAAATGTTTGCTTTAAGACTAGTGCTACCTGGTAACTGGTTGCTATGGGTTATAGCACCTGGGCAAAATGAGGGTCTTTTATTCCTAAATCCCAACAGTCGGTCATATAATAAACGGTGCTGATCAGCTGCTTAGCACCTTACTGGTTGCTATGATTACAACACATGGCCAAACTTAGTGCCTTTCATGACATAAGGGGAAAACATTTATACCAGATTTATGCCAGCATTTTCACTTTCTGGCAGTAGTACATAACATTTCAGTTTATCTGTACCTTCACATAATCTGGGCAATGTCACCTCTAACATTTGCTCTCATGCAAATTGACACAATTTATGACACCGGTTGCCATGACCTACAGTAAATATTGTATTAAAACACAAAAACCGGCACTCGAAAAAATAAAGATTTGCACACTAAGCCTATTAGAAGCAAAAGGAAATATTGCATGTGAGTTATACCTTAAAATGTATATCTCTGCTCAAGCAGCAGCATTTGAAGCGATTGGGGTCGGGGGGGGGGGTGAGGTTGGATTTTTGCCTAGGGGAGGGGTTGCTATGTGCTATGCTTCTTCATTAATGCCAGGACTGATGTCCTAAAGAAATGATGTCCTAAAGAAAAAAATATACAGAAACCAGAGACTTTGTATAGGGTACAGTGGGATATAGGTAGCCAATTGCAGCTCAGATTTTACACAGGAAAGAGCAGACAGCAATCGTGTTCATCTAGTTGCGGGTTGGTTATTAGTGTAAAGTACTAGGAGCGTCCAGCAGAGGAAGCAGGAAACGGAACAGCTGTGGTGTTGAGGGGCTTCTGGGAAATTTTCAGTAAAGTAGAGAGTTGAATAATACAAAGGGAAAGATCTGTTATTGGCATGTCCAGGAACATGTGTTGTATTGATTATGTCCAGAGATTGGTGATGAATGAAATTTCGCTACGAAATTCCGCATTTTGCCATCAGCTAATTTTTTTGTGAACTGGCAGCAAAAATTTGCAGCAACAAATGTTAGACAAGTGAGGAAAAATTTGCAGTCACAAAAGTTGCATTCACACCAAAAAAGACACAGCCGCATCAAATAGGCCACATCAAATAAGTCACGGTCGCATTCATATAAGAAAAGTCATGTGCGTCATGACCAAAAATGTGCTGCACAATACTGTACATAACACAAAAATAAGTAAAAAATGCATTTGAAAAACATCTGTCTGTAAGCAGTCAATATGTGGCTATTCAAGCTGAAACTAATAAAGACCATAAAGCCCCCTATATGAGTTATATATGAGAGTTTCCAAAGAAGGCTGGCCGGCCACTATAATATCCTATATATTTTATGGTTTGTAAATGTTTATATTGACAGACATATTTGAATAGTTCAAAAGCAGGATGAGGAGGAACAGAGCTGCCAATCACTGGGAAGAAAATAAGAGAGGGCTAAGACTCGGAATTAGTGGGTTCCCTTGGTGCAGCAGCCACAAGTATCCATGCCCCCACCCCACTAACTGCACACACGCATGGGAGCCACATACACACACACAAGCAGGTTTTGCCTGACCCCACACTGACGCAGAGCTATAGTCTAATACAGTGTCACGCAGTCTTTCACACAGAAACCCCAGGGACCCACCAAATGCATAAGTGTATCTGCTGCTGCAACCACCACTGGCACCCCTTACAGCTTTTGTTGCCCCCCTAACCCCATGAGTGGTGTGTGTGCCTTATTCTTTTGGTACATCTGAACTGCGGCAATTGGTGCACATTGCCAAGGAAACCATGGAGCTGCCACCTGGTTCTGAGGTTGCCTTTGAGTTAATAGGTTCAGTATCTCTTAAACTGGAACAAAAGGCAGGAAGAACTGAGCATAACTATAAGAAAATACAAGGAGCACATTTTGACAAAGGTACCTAATAAAAGTGTTTCTACATGTAGGGACTACAGCTGTACATTAGCCCTATAGTTTGACTTATTATATACAACACTGTGAGGGTGATTTACAAACAAAGGTGCTGAATTTCACAAATGTAGTTGCAAAGAGTAGTGAATCAGCATTTAATTTGGATAGCCTACTGCAATTTGGATTGTAGCACCTATGTATGTAAATATGGCCCACTATCCTTAACATGATGACAAACTCTGCTTTAAATTCTGATACCCATTAGCACTTTATATTTCTATTTGCATACTGCAATGGATAGGTACAAATGTGAGTGAATAGCATCCCTTAGTGCCCCAGAGCTTGTGAATATCTGATAAATGAGCCAAGTAATATCTTCCTAGGTAGGGTATAGAGCCCTTGTGTGCAGTGGGTGGAGTAGTATTCCAGAAAAGGGAAAGAGTGATGTATGTTCATAGACACTTAGGGGCTGATTTACTAACCCACGAATCCGACCCGAATTGGAAAAGTTCCAACTTGAAAACAAACATTTTGCGACTTTTTCGTATTTTTTGCGATTTTTTCGGCGTCTTTACGAATTTTTCTTTACCAATACGATTTTTGCGTAAAAACGCGAGTTTTTCTTAGCCATTACGAAAGTTGCGTAAAATCGCCCGATTTTTCCGTAGCGTTAAAACTTACGCGAAAAGTTGCGCCTTTTTCGTAGCGTTAAAACTTAAAAGGTGCGAAGTTTCACGTAAGTTTTAACGCTACGAAAAAAGCACAACTTTTTGCTCAAGTTTTAACGCTACGAAAAATCGCCAGATTTTACGCAACTTTCGTAATGGCTACGAAAAACACGCGTTTTTACGCAAAAATCGTATTGGTAACGAAAAATTTGTAAAGACGCCGAAAAAAACGCAAAATACCGATCATTACGAAAAAAACGCAATCGGACTCATTTCGACCCGTTCGTGGGTTAGTAAATGTGCCCCTAAGCATAAGAAGTTGGTTCTGTTTTTAGGTTCAGCCTTTTGCCCTTCTAGTACTTTATTCTGCCTTTGATTTGATTCAAAAATGTTTGAATTGTAATTTATGTATCCCCAGCATGCACCTTCTAGAGTACTGAGGGGTGCAAAAGCACTCCCCTTAATGGTCATCTAACAAGCACTTACATGCTGAGAAATGCGGCACTCTGCGACTAGCTCCAAATTGAAAACAGGTATAGTATAGTATAATAGGGTCATAGTATATAAGGTGCGGGCTCATTGTGGCCTTGGGCCTTTCCTGCTCCCTAACTTGCACTTCTGGATGGTGAGCAGATATGGACAGGTATGGGTGGGAGGAGGGATGTAAACCCTTCAAAAAGATTAATGCAGAAGTGCTCAGAGTTCTCTTCTATCCACATTTTCAATTTACCAGTGGCACAGACAATGCATTTTCTTTATATTAGCAGAATAAAATTTTCTTATATCTAGAAAGCTAGGAAAGAATTGCATATGTGCTTCGAAGAGCAATTTTACATTTTCTTGGGAGTGTTTACATTTCCTTAAAAGTAGCATGAATGCCACTTACACTTAGGTGATGCAATGTAAAATTGCACATCAAACTACTTTTCAGTGTACATAATTTTGTTCCTAGTTTTCAAGTTATTAGCTGTTTTTACATTACTGATATAAATTAGAGTAACCACTAATTTAGACATGGCAGGATTTCAAATGATGAAACACAGGTTAAACCTACAAATCTGCAGCTCATATCATTTAGGGATAATCCTGGCTGTGCCTTTAGCTTTTTATTTCTCTGCTGGTATTAATACCTCACTTTCATGGCAACAGTTATAAAGTTTGTAAAATGGTGCAACTAAAAAGCTAATTTATTGTGTTGTTATATAGTTAATAATGTACCCCCTATTGTAAAAATATAAGTGTATTATGAGTATGGCTGCACCAAATCCTTCATTCCATTTTTTGTCTGAATCCCTGAATCCCTCGGTATGGATGCCCGAAATGTTGCTGGATTTTGTATGCTGAAAAGGTCACTGCATTTTAAATTTTGCTACGCTGGATTGAATATATATATTGCACATTGTGTGCCTCCTGTTCTTGTATGAAATATATATTATTAGAATGCATTTTCCAAAAAAAAATCTTTATCCATTTTCAGCAAAGAAAGAGAGAAGAATGGCAGTCTTATAAAGAACAGCAGCTGCTGTATGTTCTATAAACCAGGTTTCCAGATTTGCAGGCAAGCATGAGGAATGGGACTAGTCTCACAGTTTGAGTAACACTGTCGTCATCCCCTGGCACCATGATCTCTCCCTGACGTCGGGAGCAGTACAGTCAGACACACCCTGTACAGGTGTACAGCTTAAACCAGGCAGGTGTTTTCAAGACATTGTATAAACAATATATACAACAACAATGTACTGTATATGCAATATTTTATCCATACTAAATGAAAGTGTTTCAAACCTTGTCTATATAATAAATGGCCCTTACACCCTAGAAGCACTTCATGTTGCACCTTGTTTTATGCATTTTTCCTGCCATCTTTACCTTGGTAATTCATCGTTTGTTGGAACCATTACCTTATTCATCATAGTGACTGTTTTTACTACACTCATTATTCATCTTTATCCTGATCTAAGTGATTATTTAATATCTTAAGTGATAATGTGAAGCATATTTCATCCCTTTTCGGTGTGCACTCACTTATATAATTTTAACAGCCTCTTTCACTTTAAAGCACATCCATTGATATAGCCTGTTGGGTCAGCTAGTTCTGCCCCTGCAGCATTGTAAGTATGCTTGAGAAAGGGAAGTCACAGAAGCAAACACTAAATCACTCCTTGCATTAAAGAACCATAGTTTTAATAATTGTAAAAGGATTTACTGTGTTCATTTTTCTACTGCTTCAAAATGAATCACTGAATGTCCTTTAAGGGGGGTTGCCTTTTAAGAGGGATTGCCTTTTAAGGGGGATCTTTGTATATTGTTTCCCACTAATTGTAAATGGGGTATTTTAAGGTTTTGATGAGGAAGACAAACTGACATAGAAGTAATGACCTCTTATGGAGAATTCTCCTGGCTCTCGTACCCAACTCTCATGCACTCTCCATACTTGGAGACAGAAACCGCAATGAAGATTCCACTGAACTTCCCTCAATGTAATTAAAAGTTATGGAATAAGTAATGGAATTGTATACTGAATATTTTGAGCATTCTCAACAAAAACTGAGGATGTGTTGCCACCAATATGGATTCATGCAGCATACTACCATCATGTACAAGGTATTGTTTTATTATCACAGAGAAAATTTGCTTAAAATGTAGTGTAGTGGAGATGGCCTTCTTAAAATTCAGTTCTTTGTGGTTAACAAGTTTCCCAGATAAGGAAACAGTAATTTTTATGTTTTGCCACTTGCTTGCACTGAGGTCTTGGCTTTAAATAGGTCATTCTATAATATTCAGGCTCTTGGTTTTACACCTCTCCATGTTATCTTATACAAGGCACTGCATATGCTTTAAATGTGCTTCTTTTCAATTTTCTTCTTCTTGTCTTCCAAACAAATGAAATTCCTTTTTATTGGCATAGACACCATTTCTATATCACTGACACCATCTCCTGCCCAAGCACATGACACAAAACTCTGCAGCCCAATTAATTCTATCCAGGATGTGGCATCCTTGCATCAGAATCTTGATAAGCAGCTAAGTGGCAGATGAGATTTAATATGAATAAATGTAAGGTCATGCACCTGGGATGTAAAAATATGCAAGCCACTTATACCCTTTATGGGATTGCACTAGGCAAATCCATAATGGAAAAAAAACTTCCAGTCCTTGTAGATAATAAACTTTGCTGTAGCAAGCAATGCCAGGCAGCAGCTGCAAGGGCAAACAAGGTTTTGAGTTGTATTAAAAGGGGTATAGATTCACGGGAGGAGGGGGTTATTCTTCCACTTTACAGAGCGCTGGTAAAACCCCATCTTGAATATGCCATGCAGTTATGGTCTCCAGTGCTCAAACAGGACATATATTGAGTTAGAGAGGGTACAGAGAAGGGCAACTATGCAGGTAAAGGGGATTTTATAATAATCTCCCAAATGCTTTATTTAGCAGTAGGTCCTTCCAGCACCCATTCGGATAACAAGAAAGCAGGTTTTGTCTTTTTACAGTGAAAGTTGTGAATTTTTTTCCCTAAATCATTTGTACTGGCTGATACATTAGATAGCTTCAAGAAGTGTATGGATAGCTTTTTAGCAAGTGAAGAAATGTTATGGAAGATAGCTCATAGTAAAAGGTGATCCAGGAACTGGTCCGATTGCCATCTTGGAGTCAGAAAGACAATTTTTCCCCCTCTGCAGCAAATTAGAGAGGCTTTCTTTCTTTATCAACTAGCAGTTACACAGGTTATATTTAGGCATAAAACTTGATGGGAATATGTCTTTATTAAACTTAATTTACTGTGTTACTATGTTTTACAAAACATTTTGATCACTTTCATGTTCCACTTCTTCTGACCTCAGATTATCATCGTTTACTCATCTGCCGGTTGGATGATCAGGATATACAGTGCATTAACATTAATTACCTATTATCTCTTACAGAACAACCTTCCACAACTGTCTCCCATAAAATATGTTCCTCCTGATTGTCCTGGAAAATCATTTTACAGAATGTATATATGTCTGTGATATTTATGAATACAAACTTAAAGGGGACATAAACATAGATAAGGAACCTTTTAAATAAACACCCCTAGAGTATTTGGAGCCTATTGTAATGTTCACATTGATTCTCAGGATTATTACCGTAATAATCCACTCTAAAACTTGTAGCAGCTAAGTGCTAAAGAGCAGAGTTGTTGTTCTCTATATTTGTTTACTAAAACATACACCTAATACAGTTTTTTTACCAACAAAATATCATGGAACTATCTACATTAGCTTTATTATGTGCATCAACATCACCGAGATGCCAATGACATCACTCACAGAATATTATTTCTGGAAGCATTTAGCGTGGTACGCGAAGTGTTAAACGTTCCATTTCTCTCTCCCCACATTTGCTACGCATTTTGCTCTTCCTGTAAATTGAAAAGGTGATATTATAACTAGATACAGATGGGAAAATGTTCCCTCAGTATATTAATGTGGACTAAAGGCAATTGCCTAATCAGGTCTGTCAGAATCTATTCATATGAGCAGTTAGCAATCTATTAGGAGCCAACAGGGTTCTGCAGACCTTCACAAAGAAAAAGTAATTACTTTGACTTCACAAAGAACAGATTCTTTGTGGCATTATGTATTTACATCAACTTTATTGTCACTTTAATATACATTGTATGTACCTTGTTTTCCTACCTATAGAAAACTACTGAAATAAAGCTTAAATTAAATCAGTAAGGGATAAAAAAAATATAACAAAACTGTTTCTTCCATGCTGGTATGGTGCCTGAGTTAAAGATTAACATTAAAATGCATAGGGGCAGATTTACTTATCTTTGACCATCCATGGTTGGGCAACTAGTGAGTTCCTGTCAATATTCTGCTAGTGCACAACTTACAAACAGCATGAAACAAGCAGTAGGTTTGGATACTCCATGGTGAACATGGACAATGACAGCGTCTAAGACGATGACCTCGAGGGGAGACTAATGCAGACAGAAAAAAATATGAAAAGTATAAATATATATACTGTATATATATTGTATGCCCGGCAGATAAAGGAGGGGCGATTGTATTATTGGGTTTGATGTATTACAGACAAGAGATTCTAAATCAACTTTCTGATACTAATGTATATGAGAAATTATCTGGTGATCCCACTTTGAAGTTTAAAATGAAATTGGATACTGAACTACACAATGCCTTGGCTGCCGGTTGGATAAATGAGTCATGTTTTGGATATTTAACCACACAATTTCCCAGATGTCCTATCATCTATACTCTCCCTAAGATATATAAGAACTTAACAGCCCCCCTTGGTCATCCCATTATTTCGGCTAAAGGCTCTCTTTTCTCTAATGTAGCTATTTTTCTTGATAGCTTTTTACAACCACAATGTGCCCGTATGTATTCATATCTTGCTGAAACCCCTTCTTTGTTAAAAACTTTGAGGAGATTGGGCCCGCTCCCTAGTAATACAGTATTTGTTACACTTGATGTATGTAATTTATATACCATTGTCCCTTTAAATGAGGGAATATCTGCTTGCAAGGAGGCACTAGTTGAGGGCCATGTGGGATTGCCACCAGTTGAATTTTTGTGTTCTTTATTACATTTGGTGCTAACATGCAATTACTTTGAATTTGAGCAAACCTTTTATGTACAGAAGACTGGCACGACGATGGGCTCTAATGTAGATACATTGATGATATTTTAAACATCTGGCGTGGGGACCACATGGGAGTCGAATCGTTCATTGCCAGTCTCAATGCTTTGCCCACTCCAGTAAAATTTACCTCGAAATATGCTGCTGATGGGATTGACTTTCTTGATGTTAAGATTTTTCGGACTTCCTCTGGGGTGGGGACCACTTTATTTCGAAAGAACACTGATTGTAATACGATTCTTCACACCCATAGTTTTCATCCCCCCTTGGTTAATAAGTCTATTCCTTATACCCAATTTTTGAGAGTATTTAGGATAAATACTGACTTTGCAACTGCGACAAAATAAGCAAACAAGATGTTTGATCGCTTTACTGATAGGGGATATTCCCCAGAATTTTTGAAAAGTGAATTGGAGAGAGCTATAAGAAACTCACAGTCAGCTATTGGATGATTTAAAGAGACAGACTCAATCGGAACAGATGACATTTATTATGGATTATACACCGGTGAGTCATGAAGTCAATAGGGTAATTAAAAAACATTGGCCGATTGTACAACTTGATTCTGGATTGCCTTTTTCACATATGCCACCCCCCAGGTGTGCTTACCGTCGTGGACGCTCGTTGAGGGATATACTAATGGTGACTGATTTAAAACATGAGAACCCAGGTACGTGGTTTAGCACAAGTAAACCTGGATGCTTTAAGCGTGGTGGTTGTAAAACGTGTGGATGTCTTATCACTGATAATACTTTTGCCCACCCACATACTGGGAAAAAGTTTCATATATGATACAGGTTATCATGTACTTCTGACTTTGTGATCTACTGCCTCATGTGCCCTTGTGGGTTATATTATATTGGAAAATACATTACAACTTTTCATCTCGCATGAATAACCATAGATCGGTCATACGTACGGCACTAGCTACTGGGAAATCTGGATATGATTTTTTCTTCTTGATTCACCTTTGATTCGTTCCAATGAATTGATATCCTCATATGATACCTCTTGTTGATATTGTTTTTATATGTATACGTATAGTTTTAATCTATCACTTTCATTCTTGACACATATTTAAATATTACAGTACACTTTAGGTAGTATTTCTACATTGAGACATGGGTTTTTATGAATACCCTTTCACTACTGGTGGCTCACTATGCCCATGCCTTGTGGGTATATTTAGCGACATTCATTTTGTTTTATACATACAAATGGGGATATTTTAGAATAAAAACTGTCTCTTTTTTATCTATTTTTCCTATTTGAGTGGAGTCAATGGTGGCCCCTTGTTTTTAAATATATTTGACACTAATTTATACTGTAATTGATGTGATTTTTTATATAGCAATATACACCTGATGGGTTAACTGTTGTTGAATTTTGATTGGTTGGGATAGGTATTTAATGTTACACCTCACTTCCTGTCACTATGCTGACGACGATCCCTTGTGGATCGAAATGCGTAGATTTGGAGATCCAATAAAGAATTTGTCTACAGACTTGATGCCGTGAGTGCCGTTTTCAGAGTGAATATATATATATATATATATATATATATATATATATAAATATATATATATATATATATATATTTATATAGTATAGTATAAAAAAGTAGAATAATGACTTGTAAAGAAAAGGCTTTGTAAGGATGCAGGATGCAGTATGCACTGCTCCTATTCTTCACTGTCTTTCAGTAAAACCTCTCACCACGTCAAGCACCACTTTCTACCATCTCTGGCACCATCAGTCTCTATCACACAGATATTTTATATTAAAATGAATACAAGTAATGCATGTGACATAATATTGGTGACAGTGTGACAGAGAGGAAATCGTTTGCTAGATCCTTAAATTGATCCTTAAATTTGATTTCATTTTATTGTCTGGTCATTGTTCCATGTATGATCCCCTAGCATCAGCAGACAGGAAGAGACTAATTATAACATTTAGCTTTTACATTAATTGTGATGGTATAAATGAGTGGGTGACTGCTATTTGGCCAGATACAGTATATGGATGCTTGCAAAGTAGCAGGTAGAAACCACACACACAGAAGATTTTTTGCCCCCTTTATTATTCCAGTGTAATCACAAAAATCAACGTTTCAAGGGGGCACTCCCTTTATCGGGATCATCAAAAGGATTCTCCTGATTGAAGCATAACATTTCTAAAGGCTTATAACCATAAGTAATCAGAGAATATATAGACATTTAAACTTATAATATAAATGTCTATGAATTACTTTGAATGTCTGGATATAAAGCAGAACTTAAGTGTACTGCTGGCCCTGGATACCTGTACAATGTATAATTTGCATGTGCAATAATACTTGAACTGATTTATCTTCAAACACTGTAGTGCAGCAGAGAGGTAAGGAAGTGAGAGTATAGTTCATCTGAAGAGAAAGAGCATGGAGTGCAAGGACTACTGGGAAAAAGTTCAGTAAGTAAAGAATTCCCACAGATACAGCAACCATGGGAGGAGGTGAAGAGCTTAGAAAATCAATCTCTCTAGAAAAACATATGCGAATACAAATTGTAAGGATAATGAGTTTGATTATTTAACATCTGGTACAGCAGACAAACACAGAACATCCAGGAGAGGGCAGAAGAGAAGCTGGTAGATACAAAGGGATTTAATGCTCAAAATATAATATAAAAGCTTCAGTGTTTGGAAAAAATCTAGTTTTGTAAAGGAAAAAAATATTTTATAGGTTTAATTTTGTACAGTGGGATTTATTTTTCCTTACCTTTTTTTTAATTGTTACAGCCTATTGATCCTAGACAAAGTATGGACTAAATCCAGGCTCCTCTACCATGCTGTGTGTTGTAAATATTGCATTGTTCCCAGTAGCTCATTGTATACAAATGGAGCATTTATTAGACATACATCAACAAGTTAAGAAAAGGAGACAAAAAGGAATAGCCTAGAGTAACATAATATGCACAATGCTTTTGTAATCATTTTTAAAATATTAGTGTATACTCAAAGGGGCACATTTACTAACCCACGAACGGGCCGAATGCGTCCGATTGCGTTTTTTTCATAATGATCGGTATTTTGCGATTTTTTCGGAAAATTATCGCGACTTTTTCGTTACTAATACGATTTGTGCGAAAAAACGCGAGTTTTTCGTAGCCATTCCGAAAGTTGCGCAAAATCTGGCGATTTTTCGTAGCGTTAAAACTTACGCAAAAAGTTGTGATTTTTCCGTAGCGTTAAAACTTGCGCGAAACGTCGCACCTTTTAAGTTTTAACGCTACGAAAAAGGCGCAACTTTTCGCGCAAGTTTTAACGCTACGAAAAAATCGCCAGATTTTGCGCAACTTTCGGAATTGTTACGAAAAACTCGCGTTTTTTCGCGCAAATCGTATTGGTAACGAAAAAGTCGCGATAATTTCCGAAAAGTTGTAAAGTCGCCGAAAAAATCGCAAAAATACAAAAAAGTCGCAAAATGTTCGTTTTCCAATCGGAATTTTTCCAATTCGGATTCGAATTCGTGTCTTAGTAAATCAGCCCCAAAGTGTTTTAAAGTTTACTGATTTTCCAATCTAATCTGTTTATAAAAATTTCTGCTGTGCAGTACTGCCACTTCAAAAATATTTTCTCACTTGTTACAACTTATAAAGAAATTAACATCAAATTTGACCTGCGTCTGCAGAGATTTTGTCCAAAACAACCTGTTTTTCCCAAGGAGTTGTGCACTAGGGTATGGAACTAGGATCCCGCTGAGCAATCCACATTTAAGGTCTCTTGCCCCTAGGCTATACTCCCCCTCCCATTTGAGATTCTTTTTGGTCTTTTGTTTATTACATGAGTGTTTGGTGGCTCCACACTGTGGGAAATACCCTTACAGGATTAAACCAAGACCTGTTGTTAAACCAAGACCTGATCCTTTCTGTGCTGTTCTTATTCACAAGCACAGTGAGATGTAGGTAGCCAGTCACAGCTCAGCTTTCACACAGGAGAGAGCAGACAGCAGTCATGTTCATCTAGTTGCTGATCGGCTCTTATAGCACAAAATAAATGCTAAGAGCCTCCAGCTGAGGAAGCAGGAAGTGGAACAGCTGGGTGGAGCTGAGGGGCTTTGGGGAAATTTTCTGTAAAGTATAGAGGTGAATAATACAAAGGGAAAGACCTGTTCTTGACACAATATATCCAGAGATACATATCTTGTCCATGACCTGTAACATTCCATTCACACCCAGCATGCCCCCAATCACATCCCTAGTCCTGCTCAGCCCTTCAGAAAAGCTTTAACTCCAAACTCTTCAACCCCTTGGGGAAATCTTAAAGGGGTGGTTCACCCTTAGGTTACCTTTTAGTATGTTATACAATGGCCTATTCTCAATTTGTCTTTGTTTTTAATTACTTATCTCTCTATTTAGGCCCTCCTTTATTTATATTCCTGTCTCTCTTTCAAACTAATGTTTTTATTTTCTTTCTTACAACTACTATAGGGTCTTGGTCTCTTATAATTGTCAATTGTCCCTTAAGATTTACCCTATATAAGAGAAACTATTTTTGATGCCATTACAAAATTGTGTCTATCACAAAATTTCCTCCACTGAGTACTGTTCTAAATATCCAGGCAACCGGGTCGGCCACCTCGCCCCTCCACCTTCCGCCCCCCCCTTCGCGTTTCAGCGCGCATGCGCAGTTCCTGGCGCCCCCCAGTGTTTGCGCCCTAGGCAGCTGCCTCTTCTGCCTACCCCTAGTTCCAGCCCTGTCTAAATCTCCTTTACATTAAGCAATGAGAATTTGCCATTAACTGTGTGGCAGCATTATGGATTTTACTAGAAACAATCCTATGCATTAACATCAATACTACATCAGTTAGAAGTGACTTCTATACTCTTACTTAAATAATTGTAAAATATATATATATATTATTATTTTGTTGCAAAACAAATATGGACAGACTTTGAAATAATTTCAATAAATATAAAAATAATGTTGATGGGTGGATGTAAATGTGACTTCCCTGCTTTAAGTCATGGCAAATAGGCCGATTTATCAATTTACACTGGCACATTAAAAGGGATTTTGCAAGTGTTATTCTGATCCATGCTGCTATTTTTGTTTTTTACATGACTTGTTTTATATCAAACTTTTTAATCTGAATCTTGTCAGTTCTGCTCCCAGTGTTTACAACTGACTTGGATAAAAATCATCCACAAAGTAGGACAATAATTGCACAATGAGACCTTCTGGTTTTCTTTGCTTTTTATAGGGCAGAAAAAGAACTACCTGTGCCCCTCCTAAGAGGGAAAACTATTTTTGTAGCAACCTTACTAAAATATAAGTTCTGCCTTGCAGAAGTTTTCTATATGTTTCATAGAAATGTTTTCCTTCCTCTCCATTAATTCCCAGTGGCCAGTGGGATGTCAGGCATGTATTGCAAATACACCACGCCAGTCAACTCTACCCACAGAGGAGATGACTACACCTATAACTTTGAGTGTCAGTACAAAGAAGATAATAATTCTCAACCTATCAAAATAATGGGAGCTATAAAAGTGTCAAGATTTATTTGGAGGCTTAAACAGAGATAATAAATCACTGGGGCTGTAAGGTGGATGATATTTAGAGTGTACTGCAAGCATTATTCAGTAATCTATATGTGAGAGGAGACCTCACATGTAATCTTGGAATGTTAAGGATTTAATTGTGGGGTCATCATTCTGTACAAACTGGAATGGGAAAAAATGAATAATTATAAATTAAAGTTATCTTGAAAAGAGATGCCAACCTGGATCCCTTATCCGGAAACCCATTATCCAGAAAGTTCACTGTTACATTGAATTCTTGGAAAAAATGCTGCATTGAGAGTAATAAAAATATTATATATTGCATTTTGTACTGCCTTTGTAAATGAGCCCTCTGTTTAATAAACTAACAGGACAATAATTTCCTTCCGAAATTCTTCTGAAACAAGGGGGGTAGCTGTTACTTGCTAAAGAATAATAACATTTACCACAGCAAGCAACCCTTTGCCTAATAAAGTACAGACTATTGTTCTAGTACCACTTGCATCCTGAATTCTACCCAAGCAATTTTAATTATATGTGCATTATGTACCCTACACCCTTTTGTACCCTGCACCCAGGGTATGGAGAAAATAAGCCACACAAGTGGAACTTGGACTGCTATAATAGCATTAAGCACAGCAAGATTCTGTGCCTAACACAAAATAAAACAATAAACTTGCTGGTAGTCAGCACCAAATCAGGCTCTTTATTTCTGGATGCACGTCCCACTTTTCACCTCTGTGTTTTCGGTGAATCCCAAAATAGTGGATTTGGTGCTTTCCGAATAATAAATATTATACATTCTCTACTAGTAGATAGTCTGGAAGTACAAAAGCAATTGTGTTATATAATGTGATGCATGTTTGCTTCTGATGCACAGAAGAGCATAAGTCCACCTTCTGATTGACATCTGATTGCTACATGCCATTTAAAAGAGGGTCCTACAAGTTTTAAGTTGAATAACTGTAATTTTTTTTTTTTTTTACAAAAGCATTGCTTCACTAATTCAAATGATGGTGTTTTGAGTCATGAATACAGCTACAGTCGAGTGGAGCTGTTTGTGGTGCTGAACACATTTGTACTTGAATCAGACTGCAAGAGTCCTGCCATTTCACTCCCTATGTTCATGTATACCAGTGTGTATACATCAGAAAATCAGCTTTACGCCCCAGTTATGGTTTAGAAACGGTTATGCACTACTTTTTAATTACTGTTTTCTATTGTTGGAAGAGCTGGTCATGACCTATAGATTATGAATCCCCAATGTGTACAGAATGTCACTTTAATTTTTTCAAAGCTGGCCCATGTGTACTGGAGGAATTTAAAACTATCCAAGATTTCAAAATACGGCTATGTAGAGCGCAATAAAGCTGCTGTATACAATGCCACGCGGCGGAAACTGCTCTATGAAGAATTTGTTTAGAATGTTTCAGCCTGCACTGACCCCAAATAAATCATGAGTGACAGAGCAAAGCTGCGGCAAGATTGGTTTGCTATAGGTCAGTAGGGACAAGGGAAGATTTAATTGTATATACAATGACCGTCCATCATATATTACATTTGTGCTGCAGGTGTTTTCTTTTTATTCCTTAGTGAATTTAAAGAGTTCTCTCCTGTGGAAAAATTCAAACCTTTTAGTTTACTGTAAATTCCCCTTACTCTAAACTACAGACAGTGGTGATCCAGTTGTACATCCATGGGTTCCAAAGTAAATCTTTAAATACAGTAAAATATCAAAACAGAGGTATGTGTAGAGGTACTGAATTCCCTGTATGTGTAGATGCCCCATAGCTTTATACCTTTCTAATCTTATTAAGTCTTCTACTTGGCACAGGTAATGGGTCTTAAGCTGCTATAGGTAAACTAAACCTAGGAAGTGCCTCTAAATATGTTGAATTGCAATAAGATTATGTCTGTCAAACAGAAACTTTAAAGTTAAAAACTAAGAAAGCTCCTCTATCAAAAGAAACACAGGATTTCTTGTCTCCTGTTTTGTTAACATGTTCTTGGTATTTGAATCCTTCATTCCGGGGCCAGAGTCTGCACAGCTCTCCTCTCTCCCCTTTCCTGCTCCCCCCCTCCCATAAGAATTCATAAAACTCACTCCCCCCACCCTTAGAAATATGTAATCTGAGCTACCAAGGCTAGAGCTGCAGCAGGAAGCTAATTAAAATGGCAGCTGCTATCTTGAACAAACACAGAAAACCTCTAAGGCTCTTTTCTCAGGTATGATAAAGCTTTCTGGAGAATAAATATAGTGTTCTAGGTGGACTAATGTGGTGAATCTATGGCAGTAAAATGCCAAAATGATTTTCCTTCTCCTTAAACATAAATAAATGAAAGAGTTTTTATTTGGTGATGTAAGTAATGTTTTTAAAGATAGAAATATCACATTGTTAACAATTTGTAGAATATTAATTTCATTACTCTACATCTAGTTGAGTTGTTCAAGGCAGGTGGGAGAAGACCGGCTACTGTGCCCCAATAGGCTTTGTGATGATTTTGTGAGAAAGCTGAAATAAATTAGCTGCTTGGGTGGGGAAGAAATGTCCTACTGTACCAGAAGAAAGAATAGGACTAAATGATTCCCTCGGCTCCCATAGCGACTGCAGATTTCAGGGTAATGGAATATAAAAATAAACCGCCTTCCATTTGCATTTGCTCAAGACTGAATTCAATAACAATGATTTATATAAATGATTAGACCCAAATTATTTCAATTGATGTCATGCTGAAATTATGAGTACATTGCTGCTACAATTGGTAGATGTATGAGGTCTTGGCACGTATACAGCGGGTAGAAATGGTACAGATTATCAGAATAAGTTATATAGATACACGTCTGGCCAGATGCACTAAGAACATCAAAGTCTATGATGTATTCTATTCTACGAGGGCAGGACAAAGAAAGCTTTTGTACAGTGAGAACCTCCTTATATTCTCCCTATCCCTGGGTAGAAGCCATGGCTGTTTGCTTGGCAGGCAGCACACGACCAGCAGGAGGGTTTCCATTAGATGGATGAACTCCCATGAAAAAAGAAAATTGTCCCACTTACAGAACATAATGAATAGAAAAGTGATATGGTGGAAGCAATTAATCCTAATCACTTAGAAGACAATGCAATTCAATTACCGCTTCTTTGAGGAGTTAAAATCCTCCAATTAATGTTAATAGGATTTTTTTCTCTCTCGTGATGGCAGATAGCACGGCACACATTCAGGCTTCCTTGTGGCGATAAGAGAAAATACAGTCCTGTGCTTTACTCGCTGTCTCACCGGCTCCTTTCTAAAGTTTATTTGCAGTTTACACTGAGCTTTGCTGATTTGTAAACTGCTTTGAGTAAAAGACAAAAACAAGTTTGTTGTTAAAAGTTACAGTATGATATGTTGTCCAAAAGGAGACATTCAGTCAGCATGGATTTTTCTACTGACAGCAATGGGAAGTGCCACATGTTTCATAGTGCTCTCCATTGTAGCTGCTATAATCAAGCCATTTTCCATAACATCAGGCATTTTATTTAAAAAAAAAATAGTTAAACATAATTTATTGCTACAGTGAACACTATGTGGGTCACATTTTCAAATAAAAATTGTAATATGATCAGGGTCTACAGTGTGCCCCAAACCTGTATATAAAACAAAGCTAGTTTATATATATATATATATAAACTTTTTTTTGTTTTGCACCAAGTCTCTGAGTGCACGGTACTCTTTCTCAATATGTCTATTTTTTGACCTGCGCCCAGGGCTGTTATTTTGGTGACGGGTGTGCTTCACTGTTTGTATGCCTTTTGATACTTACAGATAATTAGTGCTGCTTCCTTTGTTCTCTAAGGCAGGTGTTCCTAAACTTTGGGTTTGGCCCCAGCAGGGTAGCTCAGCCTAAAGGCCAATCACAGTGAGAGTTTGGCAGAACAGCCATATGCTGTCCTAGATACATCTGAATGGCCAGCCTGATTTGGGTTCAATGTATATTTGTTGTCCTAGAAATTCTTAAAATTATAAATGAATGACTGATACACCAATATTTTCTAGCCTAAATTGGACCGTCAAGGGGGAAGGGGGAGGCCTTGGCCAAAGGCTGGACCTTTAAATGTCTACAAGCTCTACGGGGCAGGGACCTCCTTCATCTTGTGTTTCTGACTCTTATTGCAACTGCACCTTGTATTTATTTGTATTTATTGGTGTACTTTGTATTTATCCATTATCTTTAACCCCCTGTCTGTATTAATGAATTCTACTGTACAGCGCTGCGTACATAAGTAGCGCTTTATAAATAAAGATATACATACATACACATACATACAAATGTCAAGAATAATGAGCCTGTACATACATTAGACTACAACATAGAATCAGTGGTGTAACTATAGAGGAAACAGACCCCATGGTGGCAGGGAGCACTGGGAAAGGGCAGCTTGGACAGAAGGGACTGCTTCCTCAATATGTATGTATGTATGTATAACTTTATTTATAAAGCGCTACTTATGTACGCAGAGCTGAACAGTAGAATACATTAATACAAACAGGGCTATTAAAATAGATAAATACAAAGTATTACAATAAGCACAAATAAATACAAGATACAGTTGCAATAAGTTAAGAGTCAAAGACACAAGAGGATGGAGGTCCCTGCCCCGTAGAGCTTACAATCTATATCTTATTTGTGTAGAACTCTCCCTTCCCTGGCCACTTTCCAACCTGAGAGCAAACAGGCATAGAGCAGGGACGCTAACAGGCCACTGGGGAGCGGGGGGTGGCAGGTAGGGGCTGCAGGGGTACCCAAGGCGGTGTAGTTATAAAGTTATTCTTGCTTTGTTTTCCTTGTTTCTGTTGGCTTGTTAAACTAAAATGTAGTTAAAATATTTCCTACTGAAGAAGAAACATTTGGTCATCTACTTTTGTATATAAAAGGCCTCAAGAATGCAGGAAATGTTTTGAATTAGACATATACATTTCTTACTGTTTTTTACTATTCCTATAACAAATAATTAGATGTGATGGTTTTCAGCTATGTGTACTACAGGAATTACAGCTGTGGGTATGGAAGGAGGATGATGTCTGGTGGGTGTTGCTTGGGTAAGCTGAAATAATTGTTTTGTCCAGCTAACTTGTGTCCGGGATAATTTATGTAAATAGTTTTAAGCAGATAATTGTTGGTGTGTGGCAGTATTAGGGAAAGAACACTATTGACTAGGGTTCCTGCAATAATAAAAGCCCTGTTGTATGTACTAGCAGGGATGTGACAATAAGAGTTTTGTTGTATATATTTAAGGATGCTGGGTTTGTCCTTTTTTGCCTGCCCTGTGATTTATTTCCCAGTTAACAGCTAAACAGAGTCCTGAGTCATGCAAGATAATGCAGAGGAAACTTTTATTCAAATGTAATTAAGCTTTTCTTTTGGTAAATGTTAGATATCCATACTGACAGACTATTGGCAAAATATTCTTATACCTTATTTAGTTATTTAAATGGACACTATCATAAGAGCAAAAGGGAATTTGTTACTGCCTCAGAACAGTTTTAAGCATTCAAACAATATAATGGGTTATTTACTTATTTATTATATGCTCATATTTCTCAGCGGCCATGTGGTTGTATCCAATCCTTTTACATAGTGTAAGTCCTGTCACACGTTTCAACAGGTTTCAACAGATAATAAATCACTAAGAAATGATATCTAAGAGACCTAACTGTTTATATTAGTGTTGGCAGAGTGTCCCATATAGGGTAGTTCACCTTTAAATAAACTATTAGTATTATGTAGAAAGGGATATTCTAAAGCAATTTGAAATTAGTCCTCATTTTTTTTATGTAAATGTTGAATCATTAAGCATTTTGTTAGCAGCTCTCCAGTTTGGAAGTTTCTGCAGCTATCTGGTTGTTAGGGTCCAATTAACCCTAGTAAGCAGGCAGTGGTTTGAATGACAGACTAAAGCATGAGTAGGGTAGGAGAGGGTCTGAACATAAAATTAAATGTAACAGTAAAATTGTAGCCTTGTAGGTCAAGAGTTTTTTGGTTGCCAGGATCAGTGACAACAACAACATGAGAACATTTTAAATTGCAAACTGGTAAAAGGCAGAAGGGCAGAAAATACTTTGAAAAAAACTATATAAAATAGACAATGAAGACCAATGTAATAGTTGTTAAATATAGGACATTCTACAACATATTAAAAGTTTACGAAAAGCTGAACAGCACCTTTAATGTTCATTGTCTGGCATTCTGGATATTACATAAAAAACAGAACAATGGTCTTAGAAGAAGGAGAACAATCTGAAAACTCCATTGTTTACATCAGGGATCTAGGGGCCAGGACCCCAACATGGGTTATCATGCTCTTTATTGTAGGTCTTCAAGTAATACATATTTTTACAATAGACTAAAAGTGATTAAAACAATCCTGTTGATTGCAAGGCTTTATTTGCTATAAGGAAGTAAACTAACAAGTATACTCAAGGTGGCCGGTGCACTACCCTAAGCCTTCAGCTAAGTCACTCCCATAAATACAGACCCCATTGAGATGCTCGAGTTAAATAACTCATGAGGGCTCATTTACGACCACAAGTGCAGTGGACAGCTTGCAGTGTGTTGCACATAAAAGCCTTTTCATTAAAGGTGCAGTACTTTGTGTCTAAATGTGTTCTTTGCAGTTCTGTGTAGTTACACTTGGTGCCGCTCAGTCGTTCCTGCCTTCCGTTCGGAATCAGGTGCTCCTGCGCCTATTGACACAGGGGAACCCTTGAGCTACCCCTATCTCTTGACCAGGTGGTAGCTTCAGAGTTTTCACAGCACCCTGCATCTATTGTATCAGTGCAGTTGTGCCCAAAAGAATAGGGCATACACTTTACTCACATGCCGAATGCCAGAAATGACGTCCATCAGACTTAGAAAATATTCAGTGCAACTGGCTGATTTGCACAAAGTACATGCACAGTTGCATTATTTTTGGTAAACTGGGCCAAGCGCAATTGCATTAAATTCAACGCCACTTTGTTCCCGCTTACTGCACTTTTGAACATAAATGAACCCTCTGCTTTTCTCCAGTGGAACAAAAAAAAGCCACCAGATGGGATCACAGGGGTAAATCCTCATGTAAAAGAGGCCTTGGACATCTGCCACCTCTAGTAAGTTTACCTAAGTTATATTATAAGGGTTAAATATACAATGTTAGTATGCCTTTAACATTAAAAGTTACAACCACAGTGTGCTACAGTGGTACCCACCTTTTAACAGGGTTAACATACCCACTGCAGAATTCCCAAGCCTTAATGCTGCTTTATATGAATATAGTACTCTGCAGTGTAGCGATTATTGATGTCTCTTTTAATGTCACGTAACATCTCTTATAATCCAAGTATTTTTTATCAGTAACCCTCATCCAGGTGGTAAAACCTATTTGCAGTTAAGCTGCGTGCCCTGTATGATTTGCTAAACAAAGTGGCTTTGTGTAAGAGTGCAGGATACGATCTGGCGATGCTCGCAAGCAAGTGGCGAGTAGCGGAAAAAACAAAACTGAGAAACATAGAACAAGTGATGTGAGTCAATGGCATCCTATTAGCAGAGCTGTAATGTGGGATGTAATTAGGGAGCTTAATCTGGCTGATTGTGTTAGAGCCTGGCACCTGCAGCTGTGGGTATCTGGCACAGCCTGTCGAGCGGTAGCACTTTGGGGTATAATTACTGAACATTATCTTTATTCAGAGTTGGATTGTCCTTGGTATAATATCAGCTTTCATTATCAGAGAGGACTACTGTGCAGTTCAAGGGCTTACAGCAGCTGCACAGAGAAGGGAACAAGGATCCTGTCCTTTTTTAATTTGGTTGGATTTGGGGAAAGTATGCCTGATAATTTACTGATAAATGATTTTTTTTTCTATGCATGTATTTTCTAAAAAAACTTCTTATTGCGCTGCCTACATTGCAATCTATAATCAGTCAACTGTGTTTTCTCTGAACCAGTTAGGAGGAGAGCATAGGGAGTTACAGGTATATTGATATTTGTGATATAACTCAACATATGCACATTTTCTGAATGCCACGCAGAAATTGTATAGCCCAAAAGGATATGGCAAGGTCATAACTATATATAACTATATATATAACTGTTGTATACTATTCACAACAATTAGAAAAGCAATGCAATGAGATTGTGTTGGGGAAGGAACTTTTTTTATTTTATGTGTGCGGAACTATAAATCTATGATACTGTAATTTAATAATTCCATTACTAAGGGGCAGCCAGGAATCGGTCAGGGATGTTGGTACCTGTGTATAGCACAGACTGTGTGTTCTGTATATGTTCAAATATGAACTGCAGCATCAATAAAGATTGGGGACTGTAAGCTACAACTCCCATCACCCCCTCACCAATCTCATGAGACTGAGGGTTTGTATGAATTGTACTGTTAGTTAGTGGATTAAAGTAAGCCTGAAGTTATTAAAGACATTACTGGGTAAATTGCAAAGTAAATTACAAATTGCTATGGGCTACTGCACTGGAACAGTAATTAAAGTAAGGAAACGTAAATGTGTTATGAAAAACAAGTCTGTGTTTATGTATATGTCAATGGATTTTTTATATTTTCTCTGCATTGTCTGTTCATTTCAATTCTATCCAAGCTGATGGTAAAGAAGAGAAGCAGATTTAACATAAACCTGAAAGAATAGATTCTCACCATAAAGTGTTGAGAAAGGACTTAGAACACCATGGGTGGCCATGTTTTTTAGAGTCATTTAGCAACACCCCTTCCATACAGTAAGTTTCCATTTAAAAAAGAAAATCTAAAAAAGTTGAACAAAGTCATTAAAAGTAGATGACAACTCTAAATTATGCCTTTCTCATCCCACTACAGACTCAAAGAGGCAAAAGTTAAAGGAACGGTAACATCAAAAAATGAAAGCGTTTCCTATTAAAATTGTATGTACCATTGCCCTGTATTGGTAAGTCATTTGTTTGCTAAAGAAACTCTATTATAGTTTATATAAAGGTGCTGTGTAGCCATAGGGTAAGCTATTTAAATTGAGGTTACATAGGAGATAACAGACACTGTTCTGTAAAACACCATAGTATTCTATAGAGCTTTTCTGTTATCTGCTGTGTAATCTGTGCCTTTTGTCCATTTTTCAGCTTCAATAGCTGCCCCCGTGGCTACACAGCAGCTTGGTTTATAAAAACCATAGTAGTCTTTCTAAAGCAAACACAGAACTACTACCAGTGCAAGGCAATGGTATATTATACTTTAATTAGTTTAAAACACTTTAATTCTTTGGTGTTACTGTTCCTTAAGGTACAAATATTATAAGGGTTTCATTCATCCAGGTCATGATATACAATATCTAGTGGAGAAAAGTCTAAAGCAACTGGACTTGTAAGAATACTGAGTACTCTTACAAACATAGGTAAAGGTGTTGTTCGCTTGCTTCTGTCCTTAAAACTTATTTGGCCAAGGCAAAATATTTAAATTGTGATTCTGACAGCTGCTAGGTGGAAAAAAGCATTAATTCTAGTGGTTCTATTGGATCTTAGTGATTTTATGGCATTCTGCATTGTTCTTTGTTACTTGTTTTTGCTGATAGAAATTTTGTCTCCTACAGTACAGTATATATTGATTTGGGTGCCTCTGTACACCACATAGTTTGGTAAATCTATGCATATTGGGCATCAAACTGTTCAGTAGGCCCTTAGTATTTATATTTAGTATGTTTTATTTGGTTAAAAATTGTTTGCCATTTAATGGGGTAAAATGCAAGCTTTTGCTGCATTTGCTGCAGTTTAGTAGTTTGCAATAGAAAGACATATTTACCCATTTTTGTCAGAATATGTACTTTCAGAAGAAATATGCTTTTCTAGGGTCTCCATACTGTTAGTCTTATGGCACATAATACACATACCAGGTGCTTATATTGTAGTAGCCGGAGTGTCAGACGTGAGAATTCATACGCATTATTTTCATTTATGTGTCTCTGTATCCCACATAGTTTGGTAAATCTATGTATATTGGGCATCAAACTGTTCAGTAGGCCCCTGACGTTCATATTTAGAATTTTTATGTCGGTATATTATGAAATGTGGGGTATGTTATGGGGTAAAATGCAATCTTTAAGTTAATTTTCAGAAATTACATAAAAACCGCAATGTTTAGCATAGCTTTGCAGTTTGGTGCATTGCGACATCCAAATATATTTAAAAAAATATTTGGTTTTTGTGGGGGTCAGTTTATTTTATTGTGTTTTTACTCCATAAAAATGCAGTAATTGTGTTGAATTTTCAGTAGCTGGAGTGATCTCTGGGACAATTTGTATGTGCTAACTTCATTCTCTCAATGCCAGATACAGGTATGGGATCTGTTATCTAGAATGCTCAGGACCTGGGGTCTTCCGGATAAGGGATCTTTCTGTAGTTTGGATCTCCATGCTTTAAAGTTACTAAAAAATCATTTAAACATTAAATAAACCCAATAGGATTATTTTCCATCCAATAAGGAGTAATTATATCTTAGTTGGGATCAAGTACATGGCACTGTTTTTATATTACAGAGAAAAAGAAAATAATTTCTAAAAATCAGAATTATTTGTTTAAAATGGAATCTATGGGAGATGGCCTTTCTGTAATTCAGAACTTTCTGGATAATGGGTTTCCAGATATACCTGCATTTGGTAATCCTATCCTAATACTATCCATTTTGGATTTGCCTCAAAGTGCACGTTCCAAAAATATATGGTTTTGGGGGTCAACATGTTTTTTGTAGCGCTGAGCAAAATTTTTCGTCAGGCATGGATTTGTGGCCAATTTCTGTGTTTCGCCATTGTCGGATTGTTTCACAAAACAGGCATAAAAAATTGCCACAGAAAAATTTGTTGCACGATAAAGAAAAGTTGCACACATCAAAAAAATGACTAGCATCAAAAAAATTGTTGTGCACATCGTTTTTAACACGCGCAATTTTTTTTATGCACCCAACAGTTTTTTTGGAGCATGCCGTTCTTCACGTTTCGACATTTCGTGAATCTTTTCAAATTTTCGAGAATTTTTTGGCGAAGCCAAATGGAACAGATTCACTCACAAAAATGCAGTAAATATGTTGAATTTTCAGCAGCTGAAATGACCTCTGGGACACTTTGTATGCAACTGAAGTGATCTCCGAGACAATTTGTATGCACCAACTTTATTTTGGGGTCTCTAAGGCTGATGCCACACGTGGCGTTTTTACGCTGTGTTTTTTCTCAGCCTAAAAACGCCGCACAAGCCACACAGCCCCTGACTATGGCGTTTTTCAGCCTAGAACTGGTGACGTAGCAAATCCGGTTTCCATGGTGCTAATAGTGCAAAATAGTAAAAAACGCAGCATATTTCAGCTAGGTCTGGCAGCTACCTTTATGTATACATAGGAATAGCTTGTTTGCAAATACTGGCGTATTTCAGCCAACGCTTGAAAAATCCATGCTAAGGCGTTTTCTAGCGTATTTACACTTTGTGTGGTTTGCCTCGAGTCTTTTCAAGTTATTTCTATGGATGATGATATCGGGCATTTTTCAGCCGCTGAGAGAATTAGAAAAAACGCAGCGTAAAAACGCCACGTGTGGCATCAGCCTAAGTGCCAGATTCTTTGGAAATACTATGCACAAGGGAGGGGTTTGTATATACAGAGATCATTATTCACTCCTGATTACAAGGAAAGGAAAGGGAGGTAGTAAGCTTATAAACAAAAGAAAATTTACATGGCACACATTTTCAGCACATGCCCTTTTTCTGAGCTTATTGGTTTATATTGCAATTTTAAATGTGATGACAGTGAACACATAAGGGTTAATATTTGTTGTTTTGTTTTCATATGTAACGTTAAAATAATAGACTTTATAAGTACTGTGCTTTCTCTACTACCAAATCAGCAAACTGGTTTAGGGATGTTGGAGCTTTATGTTGCAGATCTGTATAAAGTATGCTTTCTAACAGTAAAAATTAAAGGTTTTTTGTCATATAGTTTATTAGTAATATATTCAATCATTCAAGTCAAGAGTTAAATGTTTCAGAAAATACTTGCAGATCCCTTCATGGTAACAAAGTACGTAATATATGAGGGTATGAAATTGAATATGCATTTATGGACCTACATAGGTAATACAATATTACAGTCCATTAAACAGACAGGAGTGCAATGTGTTGCTTTATTCACATTGAATGTCCCCCTCCTCCTACTCACAAAGACAGCATAAATGTATGCATAAAATTAATATTTAGGCTAAATTCTATAAAAAAATATTTCACAGTACTGCACAAATAGATGGTTCTATTTAAATTGTAGTTATGGGATATATCATAGCATCCATATGTGAATAATCTAGTTTTAATGAGTCTCCTTGCATTATTTATCACTAATTTCAATTTCTTTTATTTAAGATTGGTAGATTCATTAATGGCTTTTTTGTACCCTGTATCTGCCATGAAACGTGATCCTTTCCAGTGCATATCACAGTCATGAATGTTTGTATACATTATTTTATTTATTTTTATTGTTCAATAAACAGTGCTGGTTATTCTGGACACTGATTGTATTTGAATTAAATGTTTCGTAATGTTACACATTTATGTTTGTTTTGTATCCAGCTTTTAAAAAAAGTGAGTGCAAGCTCAGAACAGTGCATAACTAAACAGCTGAATTCTTCTGTAGAATCTCCAGACTTAAGTAAACAGTGGGCAGTCAGAGGATCCCTTTCTCTTCCATTTGGGAGACTGCTATAGTAGCTTATGTGGATTTGGTGTCTCCAAACTGTCTAAAATGGAAAAGGCTCTTGGTGTCCAGGTCTCCTGAGTATTTCATCGCTTCGGCAAAGAGTTTAACCACCTATAAAACATGTATACACAGTCATTGTTGTGGTAAGAGGACAAGGCAACATGTTTTGCACCAATATGGAGCCTTGCTATGAGCAGCAAACACGAGTGTGATCACAGTTAGTAATGGTGGACTACTTTTTACTGAATAAATGTTGTTAAAGGGGTTGTTCACCTTTGAGTTCACTTTTAGTATGTTATAGAATTAGTTATTCTCATTATCTTTTTAACTAGTCTTTACTTTTTATTCTTTATAGTTTTCAAATTATATGCATTTTTTCTGACTTATTGTTACTTTTATTTTTATTTAGGCCTTGCCTACTCATATTCCAATCTCTTGCTCACAACACTGCTTGGTTGCTAGGGTAACTCAGAGCCTAGCAACCAGATAGCTGCTGAAATTCCAAACTAGAGAGCTGCTGAACAAAAAGCAAGATAATTCAAAAGCCACACAAAATAAAAAATGAAGACCAGTTGCAAGTTGTCTCAGAAAAGAACACACTGTATCATACTAAAAGTTCATTTAAAGGTGAACGAATAGTGATTGACAATTCTAAGCTAAAGCTGCCTCTTTGGGATTTGTTGCTTTAAAAAGAATGCAATAACAGAAAAATTAGATATGGTTTACCATGAATAGATACGTGGTTTTTTACATTTAAAGATTCGGTAATTTGACATCTGTATCCTGCCATCAAAATGTTGACACCTGGGCCCCACATAAATACCAACACCCACTCTTTCACTCACCCTTTCTCTCCCTAGTCGTTATGACTATCTTACCTGAAAGTTGGTGAGAAGGGCGATTCCACAATCGGCTGCGGTCCTCCGTATCAGATAATTGTCACGAACGTGCTTAGTGTTATTGTTTGGAAGATTAATCACCATATCAATGTTGCCTTCCTTGATCAACCTGTGTGAATGACAGCAGCATCAATGCATAAGCGAACAAGTTTTCAGCAGTAGTAGAGCTGAATTTACCAATATTTAGACACAAGAAACCTTTTGCAACTATTAGAACAGTTGGTATTTATACAATTACATAAGTACGGTATTCAGGGTCTGATTTACTAACATTGGCGCTTAATATCAATGGTGATGTTTCTTTCTATAAATTAGAAAACAAGTGGTTGTTATTAGAATATTTATTTCCACTGATAGTAAACCAGACTCTCGGGAGCACATTTATCAGAGTACGATTGTTTTGTACTGTGCGTATTTTTTGCAGCTTTTTCGTTAATTTGCGCAACTTTTTCGTACTTTACGACTATTTGCATGACAATTTGTGAGACAAAATCGTATTTGTTGTGCCGAGTATTGGGCCAGGTTGTATTGGGCCAGGTTGGAGCTGCAGAGTGCCATTGAGTCCTATGGGAGACTTTCCTTGGGCCGGGTTGGAGCTGCAGAGTGCCATTGAGTCCTATGGGAGACTTTCCTTGGGCCAGGTTGGAGCTGCAGAGTGCCATTTAGCCCTATGGGAGACTTTCCTTGGGCCAGGTTAGAGCTGCAGAGTGCCATTGAGCCCTATGGGAGACTTTCCTTGGGCCAGGTTAGAGCTGCAGAGTGCCATTGAGCCCTATGGGAGACTTTCCTTGGGCCAGGTTGGAGCTGCAGAGTGCCATTGAGCCCTATGGGAGACTTTCCTTGGGCCGGGTTGGAGCTGCAGAGTGCCATTGAGCCCTATGGGAGACTTTCCTTGGGCCAGGTTGGAGCTGCAGAGTGCCATTGAGCCCTATGGGAGACTTTCCTTGGGCCAGATTGGAGCTGCAGAGTGCCATTGAGTCCTATGGGAGGCTTCCAAAATCATGCACAGAAGGTTCAAAGTCAGAAAGGTTTTCCCGCCACTTACGATCGTTCGGATAGGAAAATTTAGTGAATTTTGGATCGCCTATACGATATTATTGTGACTATTACGGTTTTTTATAAGCATTTTCGTGACATTTTCAATCATCAGAAATGATCGTATCTAATCCAAATTTTACCCATTTCGGGATTCAAACTCGTACTTTGATGAATCTGGGGAATCATTGGGGAAATAATAGCTTGAATCATTACAACTTTTCAGAGCTTTCTTGTCTACCCTTTCCTGTATGTCTGATTGGCCAAAAGGTACAGTAGTACTGCACCACAGGATCCAGGGACCTTCTCTTGTGTTACACTAGCACTGGCATACTAACCCCTACATGTAAATATTGGCACAAAGCTTGCCCTTAAGATGTTTTTTAAACAGGTGACAAGTAGATGCCAGCTACTGGTTGCTATAGGTGAGTAAACTTATAGCAAACATTTCTCCTTTTTATTATATAACCCCATAATAAGAAGGTGTGGAGACACATGTAGTGGGATTGTTGAGAGCTAAATCCATGGTAAGGATGGAAGAGAACAAGATCAGAGATAAACAGAAGTCACTCCTCAAAATTACTTTTTCTGAAAATAGGATACAGCTTACTTGTAGATAGAAGGAGAGCTACTACTCTTCCCTTCTTGGGATGGCCAAGCAACATGTGTGGCTGGTACATCATTGGCATTGAGCCAGTCTGCAGTAGCTTCTGTAGCATACAGCTGTATGGGAGGAATAAAAACAAATTCTACTCTTGTAGGGTTTAACAGTGGCAACAACTACTACAATGAGTATATGCATAGTGTAATATCTTTCAACTTTCTAAATCTTCATTTACTTTATTGCCCTTTTTTACAAAAGTATGGTAATGGGATGCAGAAGATAACCCTCTAGGCTCTACATTCTACTAAAAAAAAAAAAAGAATACTGACTTATTATGTGACTAGTGTGAAAAGCAAAAAGAGGCAGATTACAAATAGATTTAATTTCAATACACACAAATTCCAATCCACAGCAAAGCTTAAGCAAGTGGATCATGAGGCTACCGTGGGGAAAATCTATATCCTAAATGAATTATTTGAAAAGACGATTTTGTACCTTATATCCCTCTTCTTTGAGTTGCTGGGCGGTGCCAAGAAAGTGGGGACGGAATGAGTGCTATGAAACAAAAAAGAATAATCATCATGGATGTATTGCAACTAAAACACCATAAACATAGGGGCTGATTTACTAAGACACGAATTCGAATCCGAATTGGAAAAATTCCGATTGGAAAACGAACATTTTGCGACTTTTTCGTATTTTTTGCGATTTTTTCGGCGCCTTTACGACTTTTCGGAAATTATAGCAACTTTTTCGTTACCAATACGATTTGCGCGAAAAAACGCGAGTTTTTCGTAGCCATTACGACTTGCGCGAAAAAACGCGAGTTTTTCGTAGCCATTCCGAAAGTTGCGCAAAATCTGGCGATTTTTTCGTAGCGTTAAAACTTGCGCGAAAAGTCACGCCTTTTTCGTAGCGTTAAAACTTAAAAGGCGCAACGTTTCGCGCAAGTTTTAACTCTACGAAAAAATCGCGACTTTTCACGCAAGTTTTAACGCTACGAAAAAATCGCCAGATTTTGCGCAACTTTCGGAATGGCTACGAAAAACTCGCGTCTTTTCGCGCAAATCGTATTGGTAACGAAAAAGTCGCGATCATTTCCGAAAAAATCGCAAAATACCGATCATTACGAAAAAAACGCAATCGGACGCATTCGGCCCGTTCGTGGGTTAGTAAATGTGCCCCATAGTCTGGGTCTTTAATTTAAAATTGCAAATGAAGCTACATGTGATTAGTCAACCCAAACAAGGACCATAGCTGAGTGCACTTTAAATAAAATGGCACAGAGAGGTAAGTAGCTGCATCCTACATTGTTAATTCCTGTTCCTAGGCCTTTCACATTGCTCATGTACAAAATTTGGGAGCAAATTTATCAAAATGTGAGATTCTATTCAGCATATTTAAGTTACACTATGGGGCATATTTGTCAAAATGTGAGTTTAGAGCTTAATACATAAACACTCCCCCATGTTCTATTTATTCTTATGGGATTTTTAGAAGTGTATTTATCAATGGGTGAAAGTTAGAGCTCACTATTTAATAAATATGCTTCTAAAAATCCCATAGGAATGAATAGAATGTGGGTGACTTTTTATGTATTAAGCTCTAAACTCACATTTTGACAAATCTGCCCGATTTAATGTCTCCAGTAGAATAGAAAAGTTTTCTGGTCCATTCCTAACTTCTATCTTCATGTTTTAAGGGTTTACCTCAGCTTCCAAAGATCTGTTGAACAAAGATCATTGGAAGCTGAGAAGGATTATAGCTTTCTCTTGCCTACTGAGACATGATGGCTGATTTATCAATAGTCAAATTTGATTTCTGCCGCAATTCCTTATTTTTGTGCAAAAAATCTTAAAAACTTGAATGTAAAATGTTGGTATCTAAAATCAATGGGAGTTACCCTATGGCCATTTTTTTTGTAAATTCCATTTTTTTTACAATTAAGTTTTTAAAATTCCTGTCTGTTACCTGGATTCCAATCAGTATTCCCTTCTGAGGCAACTTGAAACCAGTTGAGATCATGGCCTTCAGGAATGCAGAGTAAATATTCTCACCAAAGCAGGCCACCTTAAGGAGACAATAAACCAGAGTAAAGACATTGCATGAAGACATAGTTATGTATTTAAAAATCCATTTTCTTAATACCTATAACCAAAACCATAAGTTACAAAACATTTTAGTATTTGGTTTCTGGTTGTTATTGAAAAATAACTTGAACTTTATGTTACAATAAATCTTGCAGTACCTATAATTTGAACCATTTTAACATTGTGGTGTTTCTAAGCGTGTGCCCACTGCAAAATAATGCCAGGACATGATGTCTGGGTAAAATGACCTTTTGTAGCTGTGCCTCTAACTCATTTGTTGCAGAAAATGTGAAGTACATTGTGTAACTGTCTCCCAGGGTTGCAAAACCAATAAAAATGGATTTCTCTGAATAAAGCCAATGTCCCAAGGTCAGTAAATTTACAGATTTAGAGCAGGCATATTTTTATAAATGTCCTCAGCTTCATGGAACACAGCATTTTCCCTTAATATACAATGTTGGGGGAAATGCTTTTAATAACAGGAACATATTTTTTAGAAAAAAAATGGCTGTAGCGCTTCCAGGAATAAATCCTCTTAGTAAGATAGTGACGCATGGCAGTAAATAAGTGTATTTTAGAAAAGGCATTGATGAGGTTCAGCTCTGGTAGAATCATGGGCTAGAAAATGAATGATCAATCTGTAGATCTCCAGCTGTTGTTTGCAGTAAAAGATGTCTACGGCAACAACTCCTCGTCTGTCAAATATGAAACTCAAAATAAAACACAGGGTGGTACTTTTTTGTAAATAGCATATTTTCTCCATGAGGTTTCAGGAGTGAATAAAAATCATAATTGGATTGATATATATGCAATGCCCCACAGGTAACAGCCCAACAGCAACTGGCATCAACTGTGTGTTTACTGTGAAATAAAGTACGTGTTACATCAAAACTAATTATTTATTACCCAGAGTTTACCCACTAAATAAAGAGGAGATTTATTAATTCTGAATTTACAACATCTTAATTACACAACCACCATATAGTAGACTAAATCGACTGCCATTGGGCCCAATGAGTCTGTTTAATCTGCTCCAATCAATTTTTATATAAATCCAATTAGATACCACCCAATTCTAATGGAATTCTAAAAGGAATACTAAAAGAAAGTACTGCACTCTACTGATGTTTTAAACAACTGTTATTATTGTTATTAATAAAATATATATAAGTTGACAAAAGTTGAAAAATGGTAGAATAGTTCATAAATAATGAGAAATTAATGACAGCTATAGTGTTATTTTATGTTTTTAGTGCACAGTATTTATATACTTATAAATATATGGTACATATTTTATATATATATATATATATATATATATATATATAGTGAATATAAGGTTATCATAGGTAAAGGAGGAGTTCCATGACTGCATAAGGCACAAGGCTAAAGGCCGGATGATTTTTTAGAGGTCATGGAACTCTGAGATGATTTCTAATATCCTCATATTTTGAAAAAGTGGTACATTTTTTATTATAATAAATATTATAAACTAGTTTCAGGGAGTCACAAATTCCATCACTAAGCACTGATATATTGAATCAATAAAAAAACAATTGTATATATATATATATACTTATAGGTATATTAGATATGATATTGATGCACCAGCATTTAGCTAATAATTATTAGTTCTTAATAATGATTATTTTGTATTATGATTATTTTAGCTAATTAATTCATCTTTGATAAAGCTATGCTGAGCAACGTTTTCTTAAAAATTAACTACCTCGCCAGTAGATGCCATTTCACATCGCAAAACTGGATCAGCTCCTCGGAGGCGGGGCCAGGAGAACATAGGAGCCTATTAAACAAAAAGTAAGTTATTGTTCTAATGAAAATTATTAAGTTATGTTGTGCTCTATTTTTCTTCTCGTTGTATTGCAGAAATTGTACCTTAATCCCAACATAATCTGCAGGGATGATAGGGCTTGCCAGTGTAGGAAGAGCAGCTTCATCTACTTTTTCTCCTGTCATAACTTTCGTAGCAACATCAATGAAATCAACTCCAAGAGTCTTGGACACGAAAGGAAAGGATCGGGAGGCTCTGAGATTGCATTCAATCACCTAAATGAGCAAAAATGAAATGTGTATGCAGCTGGAGTTTCTTTGTTTGAAGGTTTATTCCTCCAATAATGGATGACAAAATGAATGTACATGTACAAAAATTATACTAAAATAACCTTACATTTTAAGCATAAATCTTTAAGTTTCACTGAAGTTAAATATAAATGCACTCAGAGCTCATTTATAGTAAGCTACGTGATAAATCTCTCAAACTCCCATACCGTTTTCTACAAAATGGTACTTTCAATTTGGTATAAGATATAGAGATCATTTGTTACAGAATTATAGTGTTTAGATTTGTGCATAAAAGTAGTTATGGATATAGGTGGATTCATCATCTCAACAAAGTTAAATATAATAATATTTAATAAAAATACAATTGATTTATGATTTCCATTATAGATTCCATTTACACAAACTAAATTAAATACATGAGTATGCCTATAACTAACCACAAAATGCTACGCATACACAAAACAGGAAAGCAGCACCCACAGTGTATTACAGTATGGATAACAGGCTTTTTGACTAAAATCAATTTGCTTTATATTAAGAGGTTTCTGGAAGGAGTTTTCTTTTGCCAATATGTTGTCTTCCCAGTCCCCTTCATCCCCATGTGTGGCCTCAGAATGGTGTAACTATTGTAGTTACCAGACCCCTTAGCACAATCTTTTTGGGAAACTTTTGGAAAGGTGGTGTGTTTTGGAAATTTGCCACCCCACAGTTGAAATAACTGCTGGCCTTACTGTCATGCCAACATGTCTTGGGTTGAATATGTTCAGTCCTTTATTTCAGTCCATCTTATGAACTTTCTTAACCTTTGGACAGGTCCTTAGGTATAATAAATGTAGATGCAGTGTGAATAAAACTATAGTCTAACAAACTAGAGTCTAACATACTGACAAGGTTATTATCAGGGTTGGACTGAGGTGTGCAGGGCCCACCAGGGCTGCCACCCCAGGGGCCTCCCACAACCCCAGGGGCCCCTACTGCCTGACCACTGCAATCCCCACCCACCCTAGTGCATATAGCTCATACTTACCTAGGTGGGATTAGTGGAGGGAGTTCAGCAGTGGAGTGCTGATGCTTCCCAGTTGGAATCAGGTCTGGGTCAGCAGGGTCCACCAGGTTTTTTCCCAGTGTCCAGCCAGCCCTGTCTGACCCCCTGTTATTAATATATAAATTATGTATATACCACAGCTGGAGATGAATTTACAAAGGTGAAGGCTACATACTGTATGTGCAGACTACAAGCTAACACAAGTACAGTATATCCTCCACATCTAATTAAAGGCACAACGTTTGCCCAGGTGCAGTAACCCAGTTAAGTGTTTGCTTTTAACAAATTCCTATTAAATGCTACTTGCCAATTTGTTGCTATGGGCGATTAGACCTGTAAAAAATTTTGCAACTTTTCTTTTATAACCAACACATATACGGGCATGTCAAATAAATTGGTGTAAGAAATTTTTCATGCGTATATACAGTATAAATGCAAAGAAGAGAAATGCACAGGCACCCACATATACAAAGTTTATAACAAAGGTAAGTACACCTACTCATACATACCTGCAAGAGAAAAAGAAGGGCTATAGAGTGCTAAAATACTTAAAATAGAGTCTTAGGGTATAAATATTGTGCATGAATACTAGTAGTTTCACATATAAAGAAATTTATGGAAATGATAGCAGCCTCTGAAAAAACAAATCCACAGATACCAGTGCATCTAACCATGTCTTTCCCAAGCTTATTTATGGGCAGTAGGGTCTGTAATTAAAATATAGAGAGGGAGGTTTTCCGGATAAGGGGCCTTTCTGTAATTTGGATTTTTTTAAACATTTGAAATATTTGATTAAAATGGAGCCTATGGGAGATGCAACTTCGATAGTTTGGAGCTTTCTGGATAATGGGTCCTGTAAATATATATATATAGGTGAAGACAGGCTCCAGGTGAAAACTCAGCCATCCAGGACATCCTAGAAAAGGAATTGTATGAAAAGACGATACTGCATGAAGATGGCTAATGCAAATACATTAAAAATCAAATTAAACAGTAAACCAGCTTTTTTTATGTGAATTTTTTTCCATTCCTAAGCAGAAAGTGTACACACACACAATAAAACTGAGCCTTTGAATAAATAAATGTATGGTAAAACAACAACCTTTAGCATTCTGATCTGTGTCTAACACCAACACGCATGCTGACAGGTGAGATGTTCTCTTTGTGACAGCAGCCTGGTATTACTGTATTATACAGGCTGATAGTGGCTCTTTTCTTATCAATGCCTTGTCAAGCAGCTTACAGAAAATGATTGACATATCAATAGTGCAGTGATGGAGCACGGAAAGCTTCTATTATTCAGGCAGCCCACATATAGCTGTCTGTGTTGCAAGAGTAGGAAGTAACATGGAAAAACTACAAGACATTAAATTGCTTTGTAAATTGAGATGATTCCATAAAGCTTTGATGTATAAAATGTAAGTGTTTTACCCTCTTGATTCAAACACCCCCTGGTTTATTAAATAAAGGTAAATATGAACAGAAAGTGCAGTTTTCTGATCATGGTAAATTAAAAAAGCACAGTTTCTTTACCCAAATATTTTATTGCCAATAAATGTTAATAATAATAATAATAATAATATTGCTGGAAGTCACTTAATTTAGAGCAGTGTTGTGAGTGCCTCTATTAATTACAGTATACCTGAATTTGCAGAATATGTTATTAATGCTTAGTGGGCCCCGGTCCTCTTGTCCTCCAGCTGCCAGGGTCCCACTGACCAAGACCCATGTTCTGGTGGGTTTGTTTGTGGCCCGCTGCACATATACAGCTGCAGAGACTAAGACTACTTTCCTTAGCTCTTTGCTCTACAATGGATAGAGAGCACTGCCAGAAGGAAAACTTGGGAAAGGAGTTTATAAAAGGAAGGGGTTAAAGAGGGTTGAAACTATATTGTTGTTGTGGTCAGGGGGTTGAAGGAGAAAGCTGGAGTAAATGGCACATTGTGTAAAAATAGAATGGCTTGTGGAATGAGGCAGGAAAAGGGATGGAGAAAGGTGAAAAACTGAAAAGTAGAGGTAAAAAAAGATTTGTTTAACAGGATAAAAGCATATTTGTAATGCCAAGCTGGCAGATGACACCAGAACACATAGTTCCAGCAGTAGGAGGCTCTTGCTGGGGGTTTGGGTAGAGTGGAAGTTATCATCTTCTGGGGTGGTGGGCCTTTAAGGTCAGGTTCTACGGTGGGCTTAAGGAACCCCAGTCCGATGTTGAAAATCTATGGCAGACGGGTAAGCAGCACATTGCTGCAGAATGACCTGCATTATCTGATGGAAAGCGCAACAGTGATCACTTTCTTTATGAAGATATTGGAGTTCCACACTTAAAGGTTTCAAGATTTTCTCTTTAGATGTGCAATGAGGATCAAAAGTATTGATATTGAAAGGCCTTGAATGATATCACTAAAACTATATGTTAGCTTTAAATGTCTAAACTTTAAATTACAGGAGAAATTCACATTTAAATTCTTTTTTAGTATGTTATAGAATATCCTATTATGGGTAAGGAAATATGAAGATATAGGGAAGGAAATATGGAGAGCATTCTAGTTCACAGTTTCTCATTACTGATCGATATCCATACAAGTTGCTGGCTTACTATCTCCTTCCTGCTGAGGATGTCACAGGGTGCGTAACCTTTTAGGGGCCACATTACCATGTAAACTATTTAGCTTGCTCAGCTAGATGTTGTATGGACTTTGGGTAAAGAAGAGAAATAGTAGGGATAAGTCTGAAATAAAGAATGAGGTGGCTTTTATAGTAGGTGAGCCCTTCATTAATTAGGCACCTTATCAAAACACTGCATTTTATATCACACAAGAAATGAGAAGAACATTGAAGGAAAGGTGTACCCAATTCATGGAATGGTCTAAAATGAAAAAGCAAGGCTTAAATTCGAATGTGCCATGATCTTACCAGTACATCATTTCCTCTGACAAGAAACTGCATATTGAATGGTCCAGATATAGCGAATGCATTTGCAATTTTCTTGGTAGCAATTTTCACCTGAAAATTAGACAAAAGGACATTAAAGTTGCAGTGCCACTTTTCAATACCTTCTGAAGAAAATGGATCCATCATCCTAGCTTTTTCTGTACACCTTTTGCTTTAAAGGAAAGCTCCACCCAATAACTGTAGTTTTTTTGTTTTGTTCTTTTGCTAGAATAATGAAGAAAAACAGACACTAATTCTAAAAATTCTAGTGTCTATAGAATCAATAAGGAATATATTTTCTTAGCCATCTCCTTTATCCTATTGATTCCTAATTGCAGCATTGCAACAACTCAGATGCTTATATGATTGTAACCGAGGATTCTAAATTATTTTAAAGGTTGACAACAACTCCCAGAACACTCTGGAAACATAATTTCTCTAATTCTAGACACCTATAATGTTCTGTTTTTATACTGGCGGGCAAAATATGTCACTATGTAAGATAACAGGATGGTGACTGACATAGCATTGGTAGGGATTATTCTCAGTGGAGAATTCTCTGCATCTGTAATAAAGTTTAATGAGGTTTATTTGGAAATCTAAGGAATGCAAACAACAGAGATTTAGGGAAGATTTACATCCCATTTAATTGTTATTTCAACAAATACCCATTCCCACAATATTCCAAGGATATAAAACGGAAGAATTGTCTCATTGTGTACAAATAGACCAGTTATAATTAGCATTATCAGCTTTAATTCTCTATTAGAAACATTCCATCCAAGTTATGTGCAAAATAGAATAATGCCAATAAATAAAAAATAACTATTCTTTTAGCACAAATTCATAAAATGTGTGGCAGTCAGGAAAAATAGAGATCATATAGTGCCATAAAAATAAAGACAATAAAGAGTCACTTATAAACACTAAAAAGGGTGCTTAAGTTTTACTCTTTATTATCTCAATTTTAAGGGGACTGCATGATCTTTCTTTATCCTAACTGCCAGATGTATTTTTTATTGTGTTAATATATATATATATATATATATATATATATATATATATATTTATTTTTATTTTTACTAATTGTAATAAATTTATTTTTTGCATTATTTAAATTGATTTTTTTAATGAAAATGCTTTCAAGAAAATAAATGACATTATTGCGTAACCCCTGCCTTAAACAGGCAGTAAGTACAGGGCAGAAATTACCCACAGATTAAGGCCATGTAAATGCACACAGTTTAATCTTTTGGACAAACCTTTGTGTCTACTGTATCTAATGCAAATTTTGCAAAACAATGATGGACTCTTTGATGGTGGGGGTGTCTAGTAACTTGGCACCCCAGTGATTTTGCCTTTCCTTCTGCTTTAAAGGGGTGGTTCACCTTTTTTAGTAAGATGTAGAAATTCTGAGGCAATTAGCAATTGGCCTTCATTTTTTATTTGCTGTAGATTTTCAGTTATTTAGCATGTTGTTCGGCAGCTCTCTGATTTGGTATTCCAGAAACTATCTAGTTGTTAGGATGTTATTTACCCTAGCAACCAGGCAGTGATTTAAATGAGACATGAAACACTGAATAGAAAGATAAGCAATAAAAACAATAAGAATAAAATTGTAGCCTCATGAAGCAATAGTTTTTAGTCAGTGATCCTCATCTGAAAGTTGCGTAAAGGTAGAAACGGGAGGCAAATAACTAAAAAAAACTCAAAATATTTGAAAAAAATATAAAAAAATAAATAATGAAGACCAATTGTAAAGTTACTAGGAATAGGACATTCTAACATACTAAAAGTTAACTTAAGGGTGACCCACCCCTTTCTTTTTTCCATGTATCAGCCTTTTTCAGTTTTTGTACCAAGAGCACTACTGTAGTTATGCAACCAGCAACTGTCAGCTTGTGTCTAAACTAAATAACTGAACAATATTTTGAATTCTTTGCTAACTTATAAATTATAAACATGATATATATGTGCAAAACACCCCTAATAAATGCTCTGTTTAGAATGCTCAAAAAAGGTTCAGTTCAAAAGGAGTCAGTCTGACAATTGTAATTAACACTGTTGATTTTTTTCACCCCATTGCATATTGTGATATTAGCTGACAAGTGTCAAACAACAAAAGTCAGGGGTAAAGTACAGATCAGCCGCTTTTCTTCTTAATGAGCATTTGACTGCTAATTTTCACTACATATAATTAACTTATTATGACTCCTGTTATTGTCCTGTTCAGCAAGTACTGTACAAATTGGATAATGCTGTCAGAACATAATGAGCAAATAGATACACTTTTGGAGCTGTTAGCCTGGCCACAAGAGTGATTTGATTTGAAACAGGGCTGCCTGAACTTTTAGTAGTTTTATGCAGACCCCATATTACTTTAATGCTTTAATGGACCTAACAAATGGCTTGTCTGGCATGTTTTATAAGTGAAGTCCATTGGGTGAAGAAATACATTGAGGATAGAAGTGTGTTGAGCACTCCCTCCCTTTTGTCAAAGCTTGCCCTGTAATACACAGATAGCATATCCACACTTAGGGGCACATTTACTAATCCACGAACGTCTGAAAAGCGTCCGAATGCGTTTTTTTAGTAATGATCGGTATTTTGCGACTTTTTTGAGCGCTCAATACGAAAGTCGTAATGGCTATGAAAAAGTCGCGACAATTCACGAAAGTCATAATGGCTATGAAAAAGTTGCAACAATTCACGAAATTTGTAATGGCTATGAAAAAGTCGCGACAATTCGCGCAAGTTGTAACGGCTACGAAAAAGTCGCAAAAAATACGAAAAAGTCGCAAAATGTTCATTTTCCAATCCGAATTTTTCCCATTCAGATTTGGATTCGTGGATTAGTAAATCAGTGGCTCAGTAATCAGTCATATACCTTAATTAGCCATGTGAATGTGGCCCACTGAAAGTCAGTGGCCTAAATCATACCTTTTCCAGAGCCCCTTGACTAATGGTTTGTGTGGGAATCATAAGAGTGGCATCCCCAGAGTGAACACCAGCATCTTCAACATGTTCTGAAATAGCATGGCATATGACCTAAGAAGACACAATATATACACACATTAGTGAAAACGTAGTTGCATGTATCAGAAGCATCTGTATATTGTATGGGAAGGTGTCAGATATGGACTTCCTCATGTGTTTCAGAAGAACCATTATTGCTGGTGGGTAATAGAACAGGGCTGATGTGAATGTGGCCCCTTAATGTTACCCTCTGTCGCTGTCTTGCATGCTCATAATAAGATTTTGTTTCTAAATAATGAACATTTCTTTCAATTTGAGGTATGATTATACAGTGCATATTTATTCACTTGAATGGAAAAGTTTAAGAAGAAAAATAAAGTGCCAGTGTTGCCACACATTTGCCATTTAAGTGAAAGCAGGGGGTGCAGTGGTGGTTTTAGGCATTACTCCAATGGTCTATGCCCTTAAATGTCTTTAGTATCCTAAGTGATCACAGACAGCATAGACTGATTATTTTGTTGTCAAAAGGTCATACATTTATTTAGGAAATAAATCATCTGTTAGGCAGGGAAAGCTCATCATCATGAACCTGCTTCCTATGAAGGCCTTAGAGATGAGTGAGAGCTAGAGAGATGGGAAGCCCTCTAAAGTATTTGCCTTCCTCAGGCTTAATTTGGAGAAATTTTTGCAATACTAAACTCGATTGACTGAAAAACTTTACAGCCCCTGTTACTCTATGAATAGAGTAAGTTAATATAGATGGAACTTACACGTCCCTCCTTGGCAACCGCATCCATCTCTACTTCACGTGCTCCTTGAATGAATTTGGTGATCACAACAGGGTGTTCCTGCCCAAAGTAATTTGTTATTAAAACACCTTTTTATTAATAAAACAAAACTGTAAACTACAAGAAAAAATACATATATTTATATTACTGAGACTTTAAATGATAATTATAGCGTTTAAGGGGACACCAGCAATTGATTTTGAACTGTCTACAGCAAGTTAGCACCTGTGTTATCAAGGGTGATTGTGCATTCCATGCCACCTGTGGTGGCCTTCCAAATGCCACTCTGTCACCACCCAGATTTACCTTTTCTACATTCTTGCCAGCGGAGAGGAGGGGCTGCATCACTAGTGCAGAAAGCAATGTTGCTTGTTCAAAAAAGTGCAATGTTGGCCCTTATCAGCCCTGACACACATTGCCACCTGAGGCAAGGTTTTCACATTTCCTCATGGAAGGAGAGGCTCTATATGTTAGTCAATAAGCCCTCAGTGCCATACTCTGGCTATCTCTGGCAAACTGTGAGTTCCTGTTTGGAAGGATCTGCAAAATCATTATAATTATCTATCTAACTGTATCATTTAACCTATGTGCATTATTCCCCTTAAAACATGTATTATACGGTGATCATCTAAGCTTGAAATTTGCCATCTGTATGGTTTTTGTATTTTAGGTTTTAGGTTTAATCTGCAGCTTTCCTATTTGAAATAGATTCTGTTATTTGGTTCCTAGGGTCTCACTTACCCCAGCAGCCAGGCAGTGGTTTGAATGACAGGCTTCAAGATGAATAGGAGAGGGTATGAATAGAAAGACAAGTGATAAGAGAAATATAACAACAAGAAAGATCTAGCCTCAGAATGAGAAAGTGAACAGAAGAAATTCAAATCCCCAAAAAGGAAAAAAGAAACCGACTGAAAAGAATCTCATAATATAACAGTCTATGTGATGCTCACAGTTAATGAGAACATGAACTTGCAAGTTAGTATACATCTGATTTGTAGTATGCAGCATTCTGGCATATGTTGGGGCTGTAGAAATAAAATAACTACATTCCTTTGGAAGCGGCAACAGGGACAGGTTTTTCTATGTTAGCTGCTCAACATAGTGATCTGCCTGTCAAGCTCCCACAGCCGGTAGTAAAACCACTTCCTTCCTCAGATCAAAATACTGCAAATACTCATCCTCTTTACCACCTTGAGAGCTCTTAAAAGGCAGCCATAAAGGCCCTCATCCACTACAAATCAATACCCCTCTAGATGTACTCTAAACAGAGTTTAAAAATCTTGCTAATGCTAATACCAGGAGATAATGTGAAAATTGTTCTATTGCCAGGGAAATGTACCCAGTGCATTAGTGCTCATTCTCCTAGGCTATTTTTCCAGCTGTATCCTTATTTGTCTATTTTTGTATACAGAACACCATGCATTCCCTTTGCCTCTTGTGTTACTACATCAGGGGTCCCCAAACATTTATACACGTGAGCCACATTCAGATGGAAAAAGTGTTGGGAGCAACACGAGCATGAAAAAAGTTTTAGGGATGCCATTTAAGATCTATGATTATATTTGGTAGCCCCATGTAGACTGGCAGCCTACAGAAGGCTATGTTTGTCATTAGGGTTTTTATGCTACTAAACTTGCCTCCAAGCCAGGAATTCAAAAATAAGCAGCTGCTTTGAGGACTCTGGAAGCAACACTGGTTGGAGTTGGTGAGCAAGATGTTGCAAGAAGCAGTGGTTGGGGATTACCATACTAAATCTATAGTTTTGACCTTTTACAGAAACATTCCCAGGGCCTTATTATTATTGACTGGTTAAGATTATTTACAGGACTCCCCGTACATTGCATTAGGATGGGAAGAATATCTGATAGCTATTTCTTTTAGAATACAGTCTAAGAGTTTTGAAATACAAACAGGCAATATTGATCTAGACATCCACAAGAAATACTAAGCAAAATAGCACAGGTACAACCCTTTCAGGGATCTGGCCTGAAATTACAGACTAGAGGTAAAAGTTACTTCCCACAAAATAACCTTTTTCTTTGTAAAAAAAATTTGGAGAAGCATGGCTCATTTTTAATGGGAAGGGCAAGTGAAAACTGCAAAACTGTACTACTCGGGTACAATAGTGTTTCCCCTACTGTTGCACTAAAATGTTTATTGCTTCTGGTTTTCTAAGTTGACCTAAAGAATCAAACTGTAACTATTCTTTATCCTCTGCACAATGTTATTTGAACCTGTTTTTAGCTCTTTGCTCTGAAGATCGCAAATGAGACTGCAATTTCAGATTATGGCAATGAGTTAATATTATAAATGATTATTTTACCCTTTGGGATGGTTTTTTACAAATAACCTATTTTGTAATAAACAAACACAGAGTTGTATGTATAAATATCCTTAAGAATTCTATAGTCGTAAATCCAGAATACTTTGCCAGCAGATGGCAACACAAAAAGCAACAATAGTGTGTATGCCGAGGAAAATGGATTATATTTGGATTATATTAAGCCAAATTAATGTGGTTATTTTATACTGTTTTTGGATTATATAATGTGATTGCATTTTGTGTAAATATTATAAGTGAAACAGGATGGTGACAAATCTGCATGTAATATTTTCTTCTTCTTTAATGAAGTTAGTATGTGGCTTGCCAATCAAAGATGTTTTAATATATCTCTCTATTAAAACAATTCACTAGAAAATCTAATAAGGTTTGAGAATAAATTTGATATAAAATGGATTCACATGCTAGTAGTATGCATTCCCATTTGCTGCCTTCCAGAGGAAGTTTTGCTTTCTTGGTAAATGTTTTTTCTATTATTCTGAATATATATTTATACATATATATATACAGTATATAAAAAATAATCATCTGTGGCCAGCACACCCTTCAATGTTTTATCAAAATTTTTTTATTGTAGATATATTGTTAAAACCAACGTTTCGGTCCTTATTAGGACCGTTCTCAAGGATAAAAAGCATATATACAGTATATATATATGGATCATCACAAATGTTCATAATATATTTGTGCTGCTCTCTGCATTAGTTTCTGTATGTAACCCATTCATATAGGCATGTGTGCTAGCACTAATAAAATAAGTGATTCAACACAGTAATTGCTGAAGAGTTGCTTATATTCTGCTAATACATGTGAAACCTTCAGCTAGTTCCTTGTGCTTTGACAGTAGGAATCAATGAGAATAGCATTTACCTGGGATACACGTGTGGCTTCAGCTAGGAAATTCTTTAGTTCTTCCTCTCCATGTACGACATTCATTGCTGAACCACTAGGAGTCAAAACGGGAGTTATTACGTTTGTTTCTCTATCTGCAAAATGCTCACTGATTACAGGGAAGCTTTATAAGAGAAGGTATTGTGTGCCTGAATTTGTGTGCAACTCCCATAACAAACAGATGCTATGGGAGCAGGTGCCTAGACTCCTCTACCTACATGAGAGCAATAGTAACAAGATCTACACATGTTGCCTGTCCTAACTACACTATTGGGCGTATTTATTAACATCGGAGACAAACATCATAGTAACCAATAAGCAATTAGATTTAAATGGTCTCCTAAAAAATTAGAAGACAAAAGCAAAGATCTGATTGGTTGTAATAGACAACATCACTGGTGATGTTTGTCTCCAATGTTAATATATATACACCCTTAAGAGTGAAACCTCAAACTGAATAAAAAAAATATAAACCTTTTTAATACATACATGATTGCTCCTTGGTCTGCCTAGCATAGACCAAGTCTCCCCAATAAGTTCTACACTACGGTAGGGGAGGTCCATGGCTGTTGGACTAAGCAGGGGCTTACCTTACCTTTGATTCCACTGGTGTTTCTGTAGGGTGGGAAAGACCACATCTAGACTTTGAGAACCTGGGAACCTTAAAAAATGACTTACCCAATTTATACACTAAATTATATGCCAATCTTACAAGATTTGTTACCTTTGTCTTATTTGTTAATATGGTAAAAATTAAGCCTATAACAGACCCTGACTGTCAGTGTGCAAGCTTTGAGGTTGTTGTTTGCTAGTGAATTAAGCTAAAGGGAGAGCCTGTAGCCTATGGACTTGACCACTCTTTCAGCAGGAGGCTCCTGTTGTTGTGCCTGTTGACATGTTTAGTAGCTGGCATGCTGCATGTGTACTGTTATTTAATAAAAGTTGTAACCAATTTTTTTCCCACGTTTGTCCGAGTGTTCATTTGTAGGGTATTGGGCTGTTGACCACAGCTAGGTATTGTCCGAGTTAGTTGGATCTGCAGCAACCATGTGTCTGCTTATAAACATTTCTAGATACAGAAATCCGTTGTCAGGTAATTACCTCAGAACATATGAAGGACGGAGCAAGCAGGGGTAACCAACAGTGTTTGTGAACTGTAGGGCATCATCCTACAAACAGAAGGACAATTCTTTTAAGGAGCTGATCCTTACTCATGCTTTCTCACGGAATATTATGTAATATATATGGCTCGGTTGCTTGTCCGTGTAGCTAGCTTACCAGAGAGTTGACTGCCTTCCATGGTGCTTGGGCAATCTGAAGCTCATCCAGTATTGCAGAGAATGTGGATCGGTCCTCAGCTCTGTCAATTTGCAGTGGGCTGGTGCCCATGATTTTCACTCCATTTTTGTAGAGAGGCACTGCCAAATTATTAGGGATCTGCCCTCCAACTGAAATAATGCAACCATCGCAATGCTTGAGAAAGAGAGGCAAGATTAGTCAGAACCTTAGTCATAGAGCCAATAATACAGTAATTTCTTTTTATGGTATGTGAAATGGAGATAAAGCTCTACATAAAGTAACTCATACAGACTGGTTTATCAAAAGCAATTATGTATGCTTACTAGTGTTTCAGGACTGTAATTCACAAGCGCCTAGATTTTATTCATTCTAAGCAATGAATTCCCACAGCTAACACATTAAAGGCAGTGCTTACATTTACTGATGTGACAGATCCTCTCTCACCTCTTGCTGGAATACATCCAGAATCCTTTCCTGTGACAGCTCCTCAAAGTAAAGTCTGTCGCATTCATCAAAGTCTGTACTGACAGTCTCTGGGTTGCAATTCACCACCACAGTCTTCTTACCAAGCTGTCGCAGGGTGCGGATGCTGGAAACTGCACACCAGTCAAACTCTACACTGCTGCCTGTCATAGGGAAAAGACAGGAGGCATTAGTAGATACAAAAGGGCACATGTAAGGCTGCAGGTGCTGTGAGCAAAATGCAATTTTTAGCACAATCACTATGTTTTTTTCCCACAGTGCAGCATTTATTTTTCATGTCATTGACATCGCAAAGGGACAGTGCTCTTGAAGCAATTGGCTGTGCCCAATTGCATCTGAGTTGGTTAAAATAAGTAGCAGGGGAAATATGATAAGAAACAATCAATGGCCTGGAATAAAGCTCCATAATAAAAAAGGGACAACATCTAAGGTTACAATTCCTCATATTTTTAAATGTCAAATTCCATGCAATGTTAGTTACTGTGTTCAACAACCAAAGAACTATACACTGAATGTTATAGGCATGTATCTGACACTGTTAAAAGACAAGAAAAGCCCCATTCAATGGTGGGTGCTGACAAGCTGCCCCTGCCTGTTACCCCTCAGTAAATGTAATCGCTTAAAGGAAAACTATACCCCCAAACAAATTAGGTTTCTATAAAAAAATATATTGCGTAAAACAACTAATATGTAAAACCTTGCTTCATCTATATAAACTGTTTTCATAAGAATATACTTTTATAGTACTATGTGCCATTAGGTAATCCTAAATACTATGTGTCATTGGGTAATTTCATAATAAAGGGCCGCCCCCTGGGATCATACGATTCCCGGTGCACACAAACAAGCCAAGGCACACATACATGCTAGGCCACACCAGCCAATTAATGGACAGAGTTCTGCCTTTTGCTTCCACACTTCTTCCTGTTACAGGTAGAGCTGCATTATTTCTGGTCATGTGATCTCCGAGGGAGCACACAGCCCATCACTAAATGGTGGCTCAAGGGAAAGGATGTAAAAGGGCAATATTTACTGATATTTATATATATATATATTCCAGTTTGGCGAGATTCTTTAACTATGGTTAAGTATTCATTCTTGGGATATAGTATTCCTAGTTTTTTCCCCAGCTGGTGCTCCTTTTAGAAAAAAAATGCAGCGGCATGGGTAAAAAACTTTTCTAGGCGTCATTAGTGCAGACTTCGCTGGCCATAAATTGAGAGATCGTTCCCCCATGTGCCCATTTTAATCTGGGCGATATCAGACTAATCCAATTGCCCAGCCCTAGGGGCTGCTCCGATGGGATCTTTAAACTTGTCCGATTGATATCTCGTCAATGTTTGGTCAGATAATGGGCAGCTAAAATCTGCTTGTGTGTAACCACCTTCAGTCTCCCGCATTCACAGTACTATCAATTCCAAACATTTAACTAAACATGTGAGTCTATATCTGATAATGGACATCTGGAAAAAGTAAGTATTGTGTTAGTATTAAATGTATTTTGTTAGTCTCCTTTTTAAAGGGGAATGTTGAATGGAATACACATAAGTGTATGGTTGGATATTTTTACATAGTCCTATATAGTAAGTTTCCCATAATTCTCTAGGAGTGTCAGAGGGTGGCTGTGCAATAAACATTTCAATTGCAACTATAATATCATAGTTGTTTTCTTCATTGCAAAAAAGCCCTTCTCTCAGCCATACTTTATTTATAATAAACATAAGCCGCAAGTAACTATAATGCATATTACCTCTCACAAATTCTAATTTGCTTTATTTATTATTTTTGTAATTGTATTTTTTTTGACGTTGCCTTGTTACAGGTCATTTAACACTAAAAGATCTTGAAAAACGTGTTTTGATTACACACATAGGATATTTGAAGCCAACTTCAAATATTCAATTTTTTCCTAGGTTATTTAGGGAAATAATTTTATCTGCATTCATTTTTTTCCCCCAACTGTCAAAGAAAGTTACAGAGCGTACCTATTACCACACGCTATTTGAAAAAGTGTAATTTGTATCTTCTTAACAAGCAGAAAACACAGTGGGTGTTTGTTACTTGTTAAAAAGCCCATATAAAACTGCTTATTCAATAGGATCCTTGTAGCATTCTGCTCAAGGGATTGGTATCATCAGTCCTCCAGGTGTTGCACTGCCACAGCTCCCAGCATCTCTCAGTAGCTAAAATAGCAGAAAATGCAGGGAGTTGTCTTTCTGGAACAAGGAACAACACTGAGGGTTGCCTATCCCTGTCTTTGATATATTAGCAAGGAAAATATATATACTGTGTACTCCATTGCTCACTTAGGACAGGCTCAGAATTTATTTATACATAAGCTATGTTTACATATTATTATGACCTTATAACATCTTGTTGGTAAGTGCCTATATTAAATAATAATTTTATGAAGGCAGGCTGAATTATTTCATATAACATATGCTTTTTTTATATCCATGTAGCATTGACCATTTTACACTGGCACTTGAGAAAATAAGTATGTAGTACTAAAATGTTGCGCCACCCTTCACTTTAATAAACAATTAATATTATCCATTATTTTATATAGCACCAACACATTTTGCAGAGCTTTTCAGAGATCAGACATTAGTTCCTGTGCCAGTAGAGTTTACAATCTAAGGTCCCTATCACAGGCAAGCTCTATGGTCAGTTAGCCATAACCATAACCATTAACCATGGTCAATTAATGGACAATTAACTTTTCAATATGTTTTGTAGTTTGTCTGCCCCAAGCAAAGGGCAGACATAAAAACTCATTGCAGATGGAGACCCGGCTGGAATAAAACCTAGGACCCCAACACTGCAAGAGTTCATGTAAGAGTGTGCCATCATTTTGTGACTAATTCTGTATATACTGATGGCAACACAATCGTATTCAGTTTATTTAATGTTTAAATAGTATATTTAATGTATGGAGATCCAAATTGCAAAAAAGCCCTTAGGGTGAAGACACACAGAGCTACTAGTAGTAGCTACTTGTCACGGCTACTAAAAGAGGCTATGCTGATCTTTTACTGATAGTTGTGTGTGTGTGTTTTAGCAGAGACAATTCTCAGTATTGTATATGGCAGGGTATTTTCTGGCGTTTACTAGCCGTGACAAGTAGCTCCTACTTAGTAGCTCCGTGTGTCTTTGAATTGGCAGATAAGGAAGTAAGGAGGAGCTGCAGCGCCTCTTCACTTCCTACCAATCATTTGTGCACTTTGCATGAATAATTATAACTAAAAGAAGATGGCTATACCATGTGTAGCCCCTTTTAATCTCTCTGTCCATTTGGCCCACAGGCCAATCGGGCAGAGAGCATACTCAAATGACATGTGAATGGTTTGTTTAATGTTTACCATATAAGGTTTTATATGAGATGCTGTTTCAGCCCCTGGGGCCCTCCTGACAACCAACCCTAGGATCAGCCAAGTGCCTATTGTCAAGTTAGAAAATAACATTGGACAAGGACCAAATGGTGTGTTGATGCAGTCCTTTCCTGGCAAGCTTGCAGTATGATTCGATCTTTAACCCAGAGGCCAAATTATTGGATCAGCCCGAATTCTCTACTTATCTGTTGCTGGTCTATGTAGCTGCCTGAGACAAGGCACTTACAATATATTATGACAGTATTCCCACACACAAAAACAATTCTAGTCAAATAAGGTTGTGTTTTGTTCTCCTATTCCATCTGGTAATATAGTCAGTTTTGGTGAATGTATATTCATAAAATTGATGTTCATGTCATGTGAGGACTGAATGTACCTTTAACTCCAAATATGAAATGTGACAAAGACATCATAATTAAAAGATTTGTGTTTGAAAGGTGTAAATTAGGATTTGAGTAGTTCTGGGCCACACGAGTACATCACAGTGGTAAATGAGCTTGCCAGCAGTATATTGTGAGTTTTGCATGGGCTGGATAATGGACTAAAGCATTTGGTGGGATGCCAACCTAAAGACTTGCAGCAATCAAGATGGGAAATAATGACTGAATGAATATAAATCTTGAATCATAAAACAAGACATTTGAGGTAAGACTTTAAATGGATGTTATATTAGTTTAACAATGAGCAATCACGTCTGGCACGCAAGTGTTTTCCCCTTGCTTCCTGTTGCCTTTGGGCTTATCAAAGCCTATATTTCTGCAGTCACTGGTATATTATGGGCTTTATCCTCATGCCTTCATTTATTTGTTTTTTTAAGGAATAGGGAAAAAAGAGTCCTATAATGGATTTTAATGCTATCTCTGGGGAGGGTAATGGTAGATAATGTAGCCAAGTATGTGCTAAGAGATGTGATTAATCAATGTATTTGTTTTTTAACTGCTGACATTTTATGTCATTAAATGACTAGCAGAATAAAGACAAATGACAGGCCATTGGGAGTCACAAATATGAATGGGTAAGAAAATACTTGTAAGAACTCAATATCAACTATGGCACTTTGTTGCCATTGGTTTGCTTAATGGGGCCAAAGCTGGATCTTAAATTTTGGCCATAAAGTAATTTTGTTAAGGGCCCAGGTCCAGCTTTATTCATTTGTTCAGGCTCCAGTAGAAATACCTGTAGGCATAGGAAGCATATGCACCCAATGTTTGCATGCAATAGAAGGCTAAAATGTAATATTTTGCCTAGGAGATAGGGCACACCCTGAGGCCATAGAATGGATCTATGTTCCAGTTATATCTGCTTGTGTCTCATAATATGAGAGCAAAACATGGCTGGGATGTAAGGTACATGGTGTGGCGTATTATGAACCCTTGTTTAGAGGTTATTATGGAATCCATCCTTCTACAACCCTTATTGTTGCCCAATTTTCCTGGGCAGCTGACCCTTATTCAGTTGTTACCACAGCTATATTGGCTCCTACTCCAGTTTTTGGTTGCTGTGCAGTAAGAGGATCAGCCAGTAATATCATTATAGAAACCCTGTTTCATTTTTTTAACTGAAATACCAAAGAAATGCTAAAGCAGCAAGCAGAAAATAAAGCCAAAAGTACCTATATGATACGGGCCGCAGCCAAGAACCATCATTCCTTGATCATCAAACTTTATATCGTGCTCCTGAATGGGAAATAGAAAAAGCATCAGCGATACTGAAGAAAAGCATAAAAGACTGTAGAGGAAGCTTCTTGATATATTTTGTAAGAATGAAATCTGCAGTTAAACTTTATTATTTCATTATCTATGTGAATGTTCAAAGCGAAATTGTCACAGTTACCGAGCAGCTTGACAATTAATCTCAATATTAGTGGAAGGAGACTGATTGAATTTTTATTTTCCAAGGCAAGAAGAATGATGAAGCACTTATTCTGTAAGCTACATTATTAGAAATCCCAGCATCCGCAGTTGACACCTGCAACTGAACTTTTGGTGTTCTGTGGATGGGACAAATCTAAGCAACTTTATAAAATCTTTGGGAACACAGTGCAAAGTGTAATTTTGGATGCAATTGCCTATATTTTTTTACCAAAATATATTGATTTTTCCCACAGTTTCAGTGCAATCACAGACGTGTGCGAAACAGCACTTAGTACAATTGCATTCAAAATTGTTGTGCTGAGGTTTTAGTAATTTCCAGCCACTCGGTGTTAAGGTAACATCTAGGTGTGATTCATTAGGCGCAAGTTGCTGCACCTGTGGCTGCCGCACACACTGGGAACCCTGGAATTCACACTACCTTCCGGGTGGCAGTAGCTTAAGGGTACCACTTTGTCAATAGGTCTACTTGTGCTTGATTCATCAGATTGGATGGATGCAATGACACAAATCCAATCTGTCTGATTTAATATATCTTTCTGTTTAAACCATCGCTAAGCCATATTTCCAGTGCTGCAACTATGGTCCCCAGGACTTTTAGGAGACCTGGGAGAGAAGTGTCCAGTAAAGACCAGGAGAGAAGATGGTTCATGCATCGAGCATATGTGCAAGATCGGAATTGCAGATCTCATACAGGGGCAACAGGAGGCCTGAGTTTTTGTATTTCTTTTCTGCTGGGGTGGGAGAGTAAAGCCATAAAATGTTTTTTCTTCATATTTTCTTCTGACATTTAAAGCAACGAATAGTTGCTAAGGTCAGTAAGCCTAGCAACCAAATGGCAGATTTAAAGGAGAAGGAAAGGTAAAAGCTAAGTAAGCTTTATCAGAAAGGTCTATGTAAATACAGCCATAAGCAATCACAGAAACGCTGCACTGACTTCTCTGAAAAAAGATTAGTTGTGTCTGTTTTCCTCTGCCATAGACATGCAGCTTTCAGCTCTCTCCTCTCTGCTGCTCCCCCCTCCCTCAGGAATGCTAAGAACTCACTCCACCCCCTTAGGAATGTGGATCTGAGCCAATCAACAGGAAGCTGACTCTGGTCTGGGTGTCTGTGCAGGAGGAAGGTATTATGGGAACTTTCTTTACACAGCTCAGCGTTTTTTCTTCCTGTTTGGCTTCTGATCATCTGAACAGGTGAAATATGGGGAGACTAAGGGCTCTATTGAGACAACTGAAGGTATGCCTGCAGCTTGAGATTAACTCTTTATTAGCCTTTCCTTCTCCTTTAAAAAGGAAAAAGAGTGAGAAAGGCAACTGCCATTTGTTGCATCTATTAGTCGATTAGTCGCATCGACTTTTACAAAACCCTATGGCGGGAAAGTCGCAGCGATTAGTTGCCGCAAGCCAACTTTTTAAAAAGTCACATTGATTAATCACCCTGTGTGTCTTCGCCTTATGATGACACTGGCTACACTGCACTCATAGTTTTTGTAAGGTCAATTCACCTGTAATAAGGTTAATACTAAGGAGCAATGTTCATGGATAAAATACAGTACCTGTCCATTGTATGTGAGATAGAGGTAATTTGTAATCGCAGGGTACTCAGCAGCCAAAGTGTCAATCTGCAGAAGTGGGAAAATGTAAACAAAAGGTGAGAAATTAATACAACATGTACAATGGCGAGCCTGTATGGTTGAGAATTTACTATAAAGCAAGTATAAACAGTAGAACAGATATGTAGGTGCAAGGTGGGCAATAAGAAAAGGGTTGTGCATGTGTTCTGAAGTGCACACTTAAGCTGAAGGAAGGGGTACCCCAAAAGAAATGTGCATCCATTTTCATCTTAAAATACAAATAAAGTCCCCTTTGGCTAAACATATTAGAATATAACCATATAAGAAATGTGCTTAGGGAAGCAAATCCAGTCATGACTGTAAGGGCCTAACACTGATATACAGTTACAGTATGTGTTACACTATGGGTATGTTATCACAAACAGTTCCACTGCAGTGATACATTTAGTTAAAGGCTTCACTAATAATGTGTGTCTCTGGAAATGTTATTTTGTCTTCAATAAACACCATGTTATGAAAAGGATAGCAAAATCATACATCTTGAATTGCCAGATTACTGACAAAAAAATGTGTGGATTGCCCACTTCTCAGCAAACACTGAAGCACTGCAAACTCAGTAGATTGCTGGAGAGTATTTTATCTCCCCTTATTTGGAATTAGGTGATAATGGCAGGGTAGTGGTTGTTCCTTGCAGCTGCTTTATCCTGGGCTTGCATGTTCAGAACATATACATACAGTTATATTATTTCTAGAATCTTATATCAGCTTTGTTTTAAAATATATAGACTTTTTTTTATTATAGCTCACCCAGACCTGGCACTTTTAACATGGTACGGTACTTTCTATGTAGCTCTCCAACATGGCAGGCTATTGGGCAGTTGGCAGGGTTCTCTTGGGCATTACTCTTAAGTGGTCTTTCCTCTCAGATCTAAGAGCCATCTAAAGCAGCCCACAAAAAAACACTGTGTACCCACAACTGGTGACCCCTACAAGCTAAAAAGCAGAGGAATCCCGCACTGTATCAATATTATTGGACATCACTATACATATGGAAAGTTTTAATTGTGTCTAGAGAGCAATTTCTATGTGCATACAAAGCTGTATGAAATCGTTTTCCTTGCAAAGCCTTTGAATGCGACAGAAGTATAACAATTAAGGATGTGCCGCAGGAGTGCATGCCCTAATAAATATTCTTCCTTTCCTTGTTTATCAGTATTATCAGTAATGAGGGTCTCCGGCAGAAGAATGGTAAAGCAATAATTGGCAAATCAAGGTATTCTACTAGCTCATGGCAAATGACAGGATGAAGCCTACAAACGTAACTGTGTTTTAGCAGTGCATACCAAGTAACTTCATTAAAACAGCAATGCTTCCTATGAATGCAAAATGACTTTGGTAATGATGGGGCACTTAAAGTAAAGTATTAGCCCATAAAACAATGTTAGCACCTCGGGAGATAGCTGCAAGGCTAGTTTTTTAACACCAGATGCTGCATGTTTAAACCAGGTCAGCTCCTGATGTTTCATGATTACAGGTTTTTATATACTGTTTAATTGCCACTTCAGCGGAACGCCAGAGATTCAATGGTAACTTGAGAAGAGCAGAGCAGAAATTGCTTTTGTGGGTGAAACAAGAAATGATGAAAATGGAAAATGAAATTGCTTGATAAAGAGCAGGGTTAAGCTGTGGGATGGCTGTTGAAAAATCAAGAATGAGAGGTGATTATCTTCTTAACCAATCAAAATGCTCTATATATGTTCTTGTGCTGCACCCTAATTGACTGGTACCTCTTCAAGAGAATTCTAGGAAATCAGAATTTCCTTCTTCCTTCACAAAATCCATCTTTTTAGGACATGACCAAATACTGAATAATCCTTATAATCCACTTTAATATACTCCAATATGTGTGTGTGTGTGTGTATCAAGGGCTGATAATCAAAACATATCAGCTATCATCTGTATGTCTTCTGTGGGTGATCACATGAACCCTGAGCAGGAAACAACTGGCTAAAATGTATACTGAAGTGCAAAGATATTTGGGCTTATTTATAAATTTTCGAGTTTGTGAATTCAAATTTTTTTATAATTTGAATAAACTCGCATTTTTAAAAATATTTATTTGAATGCTTGCTAATTTTATTATATGGAAAAGTTGTTTAAATAATAATATTTGAAAACCGATTGAAATTGAAAATATGGCATGACTTTGCCTAGGACAACTCCTATTAAATATCAGACATTCAAGTTTTTGAACCATAATTCTAATTTTGCACGTATTAGCTAAAAAAAACTTGAATTTAAATTTGAATATTGATAAAGCACCGCCTTAGTGTTTTAAGAAAGACTTTCTAGTACCCGTACAATATCTGCACAATATGTAAAGATGGAGAAACAAAGGCTGAGTTCCAGGAACCAAGTGCTATAAATGAGATATTATAACTACAAGCCCCTGACATGAGTGAATTAAGGAAAAAAACTGAGCAACAATTTGGTTTGTTCCAGATTCATTGCAGGTAGCTGTAAGAGCACGGTTTGTTTTACTGTTTTTAGAAAGACCTTAAAAGAGACCAAACATCCTCATGAATTTCCAGTTCTGCCAACAGTCTGCATCAAAGAATGACCTTGACTCCCAGCTCTTGTTTTATGCTGTAAGATTCTCTGACCTGCATACTAGCTCTACGAAGGATATGATTAAAATTCCTTGCTATTATTCATTCTTATTATCCAGTTACTCATTGTAAATAACATTGTCATCTGACATATCCACTGGCTCATTAATACAATTATTTTATTTGTGTCTGCAAGAATGGGATATGGACTAAACTAGACTGGTAGTGAAAAGTGATAAAGAATAAATTCTGTGTAGGCAGATTTCCTATGCCCCCCCACCCCCTTCAGTGGTCCATGAAGGATATTGTAAAGCAATTAATGTTACCCTTCATTCTGGTAACAATGGAGTAAAAGATATAAAGCTGGTCTTATCACCTATGTACTGTGCTATTGTTTAGAGACCAGCTGCAGGCACTGCTCCCCCTGACTTGGATGGGTGCTGTTCTCAAGTTTGCCTTGAGGGCTGTGCCACCTGTTGTGGTATAAGAACAGTTCTTTGTTCAAATTGGCAACACCCATACTCATACGTAATTATATAGTATGCTACCATGTCACAAAGTCTGTAAAAACCCAGCGGTATGTTCTGTAGTTCTGACTATCTTTTGCTCAGAACCCATGTATGTGTCTAATAAACCTTACATTTTTACTTCAAATGGCCTTTGGTATCAGACTTTTTCATAACAGGAGGGATGCTAAATCTCTCTGTTATTCTCTCCTTGCTTGGATAAATGTACTTCCTGGTATTTAACCTAATTCCTTCCAAAGAAAGTTCCATAATATCATCTAGTGAGAAATCTCAGATTTCTATTGTTTAAACCATAAACATGTTTTAAAGGAGCCTTATACCCCCTTGTTCAACATAAGTTAAATAAATAGGACTTGTGCCTATTATAATTTTTGCCTGTTGTTTTAATTAGGAAAAATCTATGGTTTGTATAATTTATTGAGCTAAATAGGGTAGACAGAGAAACTAAAGTTACTCCATGTGGTAGTTATTAGATTACCGGTGTACAGATAAACCCCAAAGTATAATGGGCTTCTAGTTATCTGTAGGCCAAAACAATCACAATCAAGACAGTAAAGAAAGGGGTAGTTTATACAGAGCTCATTATCTGTAATTGAATTAACTCAGCTAACTACAAGGAAAATAATGAGTATAAAATCAAAACAATTCTCCATTACTGCTTATAATGAAAACAAAGAACATATGGATTGGTTTCAGTTAAAAGAATAGGTAGAATAGAATAATCATGTACAGTTATTTTGCTCATGTTGAAGAAATGTGTCTACAGGTACTGCCCCTTTAACAGAATTAAATAGGAATTAATAAAAATAGAGTAGAGGATCATCTTTTATAAAAAATGGAATTGCATGACAATATATTTCAACCCATAGTTTAATTTAAATGGGTGCTATCACCCTGTAGTTCCTACATTTCTAATATTAATGTTTATGATTTGCACATAATGCATTGGTTTATGTTTTATGAGATATCCAGTTTCACAAAATGGATTTATAGTGACTGTATTTGGTTTCCTTTGCTTTGCAAGATTTCTTATTTCAGTCTTTCCGAAATAAAGGACAATAAAGGCAAGAAAACTGTGGATGTTGGATAGAAACTATTACCACTGTGACTGAGACATACAGAAGAAGAGAATCACTGCTTTTTGAAAGACCAAATTACAGGAGCTTCACTCCTTTACTGAAGAACAAAACAGAGTGAGCGAGAGGCTAGAGAAAAATAAACATAAAGTTGTCTCACCTGTTTCACCCATGGTTTGACATTCTTGTTCAGCCTCAGCTCCCTGGTTTGTGCCTCACTCAATCCAAGGCATTTCCCAATGTACCGGTCAGAGAATCCAATCTGCTTGGCCCTTCTTAGTGTCTCTTCTGGGACAGATTCGCTAATGGGGAAGAACAAAATATAATATAATGCCTTCAAAGTAGAATGTTAATAGAAAATCAACCTTCATAACAGCTTGTTTCATGTTCTAATTTCCAAGCAAAGATATTAGCTGTAGTGACAGATTTCCACAGAATATATATAAAGAGTGGGTATAGAATGCTGGGATAAATTGATAAATGTATTGATTACTGTAGAAAACCCTATAGTCAAAGTTTTAGCCCAACAATAGCTAAAAAAAATACAAATACCCTGTTATATACTGTATAATATATCGTAAATCAGTGATTTGATATTAAAATAAGGATGAGTCTTGTTGCCATCTCATGGTTGCTTGATGCTTGCTTAAGTTTTCACCCTGTTGCTCTTTGAAAGATCTTTTTTACATGCTGTAGTTAATAATAGATAATAAAAGACAGATGAATAAAACTCATTTTAATAAGTATATTTTCACCTGTCAGCAAGGCAGCTTTGGGAATCAGACGATGCACAAGAAATATGGTTGAAGCATTTTAAGCATTCTTATGGCTTCAACAAACTGCCATAGAGCTCCTTTGATCACTTTCATCTGCCAACATCCTGGCCATTGTGGAAGGTGTCAAAGGCCAATGTGCCAAGGTGGATCAGTAAGGGCCACATAAAGTTCTTTCTGACTTTCACAACACGTACTGTTGAGTACAGTTTCATGACCAGCATTAAATGCTCTGAGCCTTGCCTCATCTATTATACATCTTATGAAGAAACCAGTTTCCCTGCAGAGTTTCTACAAGCTTTGAATTGCAGGAAACTATGAGTGCTAAGTTATGACTGCAATGTAAGGATGGACTATTCAGTTCTATCAAAGGCTTTTTCCTGGGTGTCTGGGTTGGATAATGCATTTCAAAGCAAAGTTTGGTAAACAGAACCATTCAAAACTGAGTGCATTACAACAAGCAGAGAAAAATACCCATGTGTATAAGGGACCTGCACTCCCAGGGTTTCCAGGAATGTTATTTATTCTGTACTACTGAGAAAATAATATCAGCCCTAAGCCATATTGTTCCTTCATTATAATTCTTTAATATTCTTAAATATTTTATTAATAGTATTATAACATATCGACACTGTCATCCATCAATAGCAGCTACAGCAATGACCAATATAAAATGACAGAACCAAACAAATATTGAAAGCATAAAAATAAGGTTAGAATTTGGAACTTTCACTCCAAAGTCATTTAAATACAAAATCTAAAAGATAAACATTTTATTCTTTAGCATCATAGCAATTAATTAAAAATGTGCCTATCCCATAAGAGAGCTAGAGAGGGGCCTCTTAAAAAATAAGAATCTAAATAGTCTGTGAATGTTAGTGATTAGGCAGTCCCTTAATATTTTAAGTTCTCCTATACTGTATGTTCTAAATGTCCTCCAGCATAAAGCAAAGGTATACATTTTTGTAGTGCATGCTATAAATTATGAAGAGTTGAAAATCATGTAATATTCCACTTTAAATGTGACACATATTAGCATGTGCTATTAGTGTGCAAACAGTACTTGCACTCACTCATTGGTGCACATCTGCCTCACAGCCAGATCTCCAATGACTCCAGTAGGCAGCACTTGTATCTCTGGATATATCCCACCAGCACCTTACTAAATGCCTGCATACATTTAGACCTCAAATGGGTGAGCAGGACCTTAATGGAGGGCCCTTCATTCCCAACATCCATTTCATCCCAAATGTGACTTCCTCAAGAGGTACTGCGGCTAGTGCGATTACAGTTACTGTATATCCAAAGAAATACATTTTATACAGTATGAAATGTATTTCAAACCAGTTCCTTTGGCTTTAAGCCTAACTGAAGGGTATAAAAGTCCAATAACCAAAATAGAATTAGTTCAAAAGTAGTGCAAAAAAATCAGTTTGTCGCGGGCGACTAATCTCCCCGTGTGCCAGAGCCCTAAACAGCCTCACAGCCCTGGTCAGCCGAATGGCACAAAGACTGGCATAGTTGCATTGAAGCCAATAAAAAAAATATGTCTAAAGATTCCAGTAATTTACATACAGGTCAGATGGGTATATGTTTAAAGACAAATAAAACATACATATTGGTAATTATAGTTATTTAACAGTCATACCGTCCCTGTTCTGCCAGGCTAGTGTTATAAACTGAATACAGTATGTATTGCCATTGTAACAATACTTTGCTTACTGGTTTAGGTTTCAGCAATGGTTTCAATTAAAAAAAGAGAGCCAAAAGAAAATGAACCTTGTTTTCCCATTAAAAAAGTAATGACTTAAAGCATAAATTACATGTACCTAAAAAGAACAGCATAGTGAATTAAAGAGTACAGCATAGTGAATTAAAGCAGAGTTACTAGATGTTCCCTTTCCAAAAATAAAATATGTATTCATTATATGCTTAACAGGTGCCGTTTCCCAAAGTGTCAGACATGACGGGCAGATGCAGAAAACTAGATAAGAAACTAGATTTCCTTTATGATCATATAGTTAAGCTTTTCCCGATGCTTAAATCTTTAGCAGCCTCTTGTGGTCATGAAGAAGAAAACACATAGAAAAATAGTTTTATTTAAACAAACTAACCCCATTTCTTAGGCCATTATATTTAAAATTTAGGATTAGAGGAAGCAGCCAGATTCCCGTAATGTCACAAGGCAACAGCAACAATCTTTAGCCAGTCCCCTGGCTTTTGAATTGCAAAGCTTGACATCTCTAATGCCATCAGTTATCTGAGCTTAGGGACCAACTAACAATACACAGAATATATGGAAAATATAATTAATTAGCAATTAAATCAGATTCACATTACAGATAACAAACCAGCACATCAGAATGTAATAATCAGCACTGTAGCATCAAATTATATGACATGACAACCTCATTTCATGCTTGTGTTGACCCCTCAGTTGCTCAACAGCTGCCCAGAACACACTGAGCATGTGCAGTGCCCCACTTTCACATTCCAGTATCACCTCCGCAGTTTCAATTTAGGATGCAGCAAGTAGCATATAAAATGTTAGTGCAACAAATCTAGTTAGTGCCTAATCATCATTATTTATTTTTATAGCGCTAACAATATTTTAGCAAGCAGGGGACTTATAATAATTTAACAAACAGGGGTAAAGAAAAACAATGCAGTTATAGTAGGAAACTTGCCAGCTACAGAGAATTTGCTTTCAAATACAAAGGGCACGCATTCAGACTATAGTGATATTACACTGTTTGTAAATAACAAAAAAATATATCTGAATCTTGAGTCCTTAGTGAAGGGGGGGAACCCCTACATTTCAGAGGGACAGAACTTGTTTGTGCCTGCTGGCTAAATGACACTAAGGTTAGGGGATGGATGGGCAAGAGTTTATTGTTAATTAGGAATGGCTGTAAGTACAATATTTGTGTAAGTCTAATGCCACATGGAGAATTGTAAGCCTGCAGATAAATGCAAAACATGCGTTTTCAGGCCAATCTCTGCTCCATGTAGCTGCACTTAGGCCCATGCTGTGCCTGTTACTGCAGCTAAACACGGAAGGGTATTGGAGCGCATCCACTTCTCTCTGCCTGCCTCCAAAATGAAGTCATAGATAAGCAGTACATACACCTATGGGCCTATTTATTATGCTGTTTAAAAAATGGCCACAAAATTCGCCACACATCACTAGGCTCCACTGTGTAAAAACTGGTGGAAAATCTGCGTATTTTTTTTACCCATTTTTTCTTCCCCCAGAACTTACGTAAAATACCGCCATCAACTCTAGCGTTCAGACAGCGAACTTTACCATTTATTTTAAACAGCTTTTTACACTGTTTTTTGTCGAATTTCGTTTTACACAGCATAATAAATAGGCCCCCCTAGGGTGCCTTTACCCTTAGCTTAACAGCAAGAAACAACTGCCCCGGCCTTCAGTGGAACTAGCGCTTAGGTCTTCCATGTAGTAGCCAACACGTCTCTGAATCTAGCCTTATCCTGTAACACTAGAGAAGTAGAAGAAAACAGCCCTCCAAGTGCCCATTGCTGTCAAAATAAGCTTTTCTTACATTTAGTAATACTTAAAGTAGTTTCCTGGAAAAGCAGATGTAGGAACAGGTGGCTAAGATCTTGTAATAATGGACAATGGACAAATTCCTTCTACTGATTTACTGCAACAGCGCAAATAACTCACTTAACCTCATCAGTTGTTGTCAGACTGCAAGATTAATATTGGCCACACTCAGAAAGAAGAAAGCAGATAAGCAGGTTTTGCAGGCATCCAATTGCCAGAGCACGTTCTCAGGATATCATTTTGTATATGATTCGTTGCATGTAAGTCCATCGCATGACAAATATCCTGTAGCTGAAGCACTGCTTAACGTCTTGATCGGCAACGCTGCTGCTTGCCCAGTAAAGACACTTTCCATCATATTTTTAAACACATGTTTATAAAGCAGATTTCCAGCTTTGTGATTTCCTGTGCAAATATAGACATCTGCTCCTCTTTCCAATGACAAAACAATTTAAAATTTTGTGTATATAGTACCAAGCAGCTGTAGCAAGATTTAATGCTCAGGGTCATACATTCACAGTTGGAAGGGCTGAATTCTAATTAGAGTGTATGTAAAAGCATTTGATGTTGGACACATGAGCAGTACAGAAATCATGGCACTGCATATACAGTATGCTTGCCTAGAACAGTGCTGGGATAAGATGGCAGAAAACCAACACTCAAGCAGTACCCTGGGCTTGTGCATTATTTGAAAAAAGGAGCACCAGTCTGGTGTAGCAGGGAATTAACAAGCACCATTGAGAGGTGCCTAATAACTTGGCACCCCCCAGGATATGTTAATACACCATATTTAGCAGTTCCAATGATCATCCATTTACTGAGGCAAGCAAACCCTTGACATTATATTATTTCCTTATGCTATGTTCCCAGTTGTAGCATTTAACATTTTCTTTCATAATTGCAGTTTTTTGCCTCATATTCCTTGTATAAATGTAGCTGCAGTTTCCTAATGATCCACTAGGGGAGAGAAATAACTGATGGATAGTTTGGTGGGGGAGACAGGAGAAGGAAGCAGTAGCATCCAAACAGAAGCAGTAGCACAACAGTAAAAATATATACTATAAAATATTTCCTTTTCTGACAATTTCCTTGTTACCATTAGTGACAGAAAGGTTTATGACATTATATTAAAGGGGACCTGTCACTCTAAGAAATGATTCCAAATATTTTCCTATTGGGTTAGTCAACGATAATAAACGTTACTTATGCTACATAATTTATTTACATCTTCTTTGAATTATACAACTACAGCAAGCAGGCAGGCACAATTTTGTTAGTAAGGAAAGCTTTACATTGTGTCAAAATCTTGATTATGTGCCAGAACCCCCAAGCACTGGCTACACAATAAGATGGTGAGGAGGAAGGGAAAGAGTGAGGAGGGCAGTGACATCTATGAAGTGCTGAATGGAAAGTGAAAGTAATTGGCAGGCAATTTATGATTGACAGGTGGGGTTTTTAAATGCCTTTATAATGGGTATGGATGTGTAAATACAAAAATGGAATTTGGATTTAATGTTTAATTTGAACAGGACCTTAATTATACAGATTTTTTGACAGGTCCCCTTTAAAATTTGCAGAGATTATTATATGGCAATTAATAGTTACATTACAGTAGTAACATTGGAAAATTAAACGTTAAATCAAATTAAGGGATTGACATGAGCATGCAACTTATTTTAAAAACTTTCATGAAGGATTCTGTGAAACTCACTCTATAAGAAGGAAAAAAACCCTGTTTTAAAGAGACACACCATTAATGATGTAGGGAAAAGAGCAAATGAAAAATGTTCTGGATAATTTGGGTAATTTGTTATGGCTATATGGAAAAAAACACATACAGTCATAAGCAAAAGGCCAAGCATTACCTAAACAAATAGTAAAATCTCTAATATTCAGAAACAATTTGCAATTGGTCTTCACTTTATTTTCTGTGTTTTTTCAATTATTTAGCTTATTGTTCAGCAGATTTTCAGTTTGGATTCAGCAGGTATATCTTGCTATGGTCAAAATTACACTAGCAACCAGACAGTGCTTTGAATGAGAGACTTAAATTAGTATTATGGAATATGAGTAGAAAATAAAAGTCGCAATAACAATAAAATTGTAGCCTCAAAGAGCAGTAGATATGGGGTCAGTGTCAAAGAGTCAGAATAAAAAGGTAAATAATTCACAAACTATAATAAAAAATGAGAACCAATTGAAAAGTTGCTAAGAATTGGCCATTCTATAACATATGTGGTAATAAGACAATAAGGCAAGAAACTGCTGTCTTGAGCTGCCTTAAAGAAGTAGAAAAGTGCAGCAATACAGTGTTCAGCTAAAAAGTAAAACAGAGGAACAGTTACCTCCTAGTAGATCTTAAGGTCTTTTCCATATTTAAGATGCCTTGCATTTTGTGCAGAAACCACTTATCAATGGAGGTAAGCTTGTGGATCTCATCCATATGGATTCCAGTCTCCAGACCCTAAAACAAAGAAGAACATTGCAATTGTCATCTAAAAAAGTAGAAAATCTATTTTTGACCACCATACTTATTTATATGTGTGTGTGTGTTTCAATTAATTGAACCTGTAATTCTACAGTCCCATTGATGCATTGACTCCATCTTATTGTTCTACCTAATTACCTTTGCCATACTGTAGACACGAGTGCTGGTAGGTTCAGCCATTTCCTTCCTGAGGTTGGCATCTGCAGCCCATGACTTGTTCATCGGAAGGTTTGCAGTGAATCCATCCACACTTGGGTGACACATCCTAAGGGCTTTCTGGAAACTCTCTTCAAAGTTGCGACCTATAGCCATGACCTGTAAAAACATAGCAATAAATGTACCACATAATCATATTTGTGGACACATTTTATATGAAATCACCCTGTGTTTTGTATACACTACATTTATTAAATTTCTGGTGTCCTGCATGCTTACCTCACCAACACTCTTCATGGAACTGCCAATTACTCCTGAAGTTCCATGGAAACGGTCAAGATCCCACCGGGGGATTTTGGTCACCATGTAATCCAAACTAGGTTCAAAGCAGGCCGTAGTCTTCCCTGACACAACATTCTTGATCTCAGGAAGTGGAATGCCCAACGCAATTTTGGCAGCAATAAAGGCCAAGGGATATCTATTTGAAAGACATGTAAGTAACCCTGTTTGACCAACTGCACTGACGTCTGCATCTTTTATTGATAGCAATTGAAAACTGCAGAATACACTGGGAAGCCATAACAGAAGCTGCAAGAAAGAAAAGTTTGTTTCTGAAGATTTGCTTACCCAGTAGCCTTTGAAGCCAAAGCAGAACTACGGGAGAGTCTGGCATTGACTTCAATGATCACATACTCCAATGATGTAGGATGAAGGGCAAACTGAATGTTGCACTCTCCCACAATTCCCAAATGTCGTACAACTTTAATGGCACAGGACCTGAGCATCTGGAATTCCTCGTTGGAGAGTGTCTGGCTTGGCGCCACAACAATAGAATCTCCTAATAGTCAAAAATATGAATTATCTCCAATTAACAGCATTAACAATAAAACCTTTAGTTCTCAATTAAGCCTTAACATTAAACAATGGCAATATTTATAGAAAATTAGGTTTGTATGTAGAAAATATAAACCTTTAGTTTTGCCTAAGTTAATGAAAAGATTTCACAAAATCAGAATTTGCGTATATTTCCTTTACCTGTGTGAACACCCATGGCATCCATATTCTCCATGTTGCAGACTGTCACACAATTATCTGCTGCATCTCTAACTACTTCATACTCAATTTCTTTCCAGCCCACCACAGATCGCTCAACTAGGATTTGGTTAGACATTGCTAGTGCCTAGAAAAGAGAAGGACAGTAAAGGTTTAGGATACAATATAACTAGTAGCACACTGCCACTAATTTCCTTGCTATGGCATGGTGTACAAACTACAGCAACAGCAGTGCATTTTGCTATCGGGCTTCTATGGTGCACGCAGCACAACATTCTGGCCTTGCCCCATTTTTTCACTGTTTTATTTCAGAAATTCTTTTTAATCTAGATGAAAAAATTGATTTAAAAAAGCTTCACTGTCCAAATAGTTGGCTGCTTGTTACTGCACACTTACACCCATATCAATAAGGCCAAAGACAGTAACAGTCTTTTTACAATCTCTTTATTCTTGTAGTTGTGCATGTGTCTCTCGATTAAACCTCACACCTGCCTTTTTTCCCACATCATCTTCTATCTGCATTTAGACTCTCTGTTCCCTTTCCCTCCTACTTTTTATACACTTTATCATTTATTTAACTTAATGAACTTTTTTCATGCATTTTTTTTCCTTCTTAGTACTTTTTCTGCTTTTCTTATTTATTTTCTGAATATACATTTCCGGATTTAATTTACCGTGCTATTTCATTACTTGCTCTTTTTTCCACTTCAGCCTACCTTCCCATTTAGCATCTGCAGTCAGTACCAAAGCATTTGATCCATTAAGTCAGTACATAGAGTACTCAAGATGTACTGTAGCTTCAAGATATTTGAATTATACACTTGGCAGCTAATATCTACAACCTTGAAGTGCCCACTCATTTTTTACCTTGGTTCCCAGGTCCATAAGCGTCTCTTTATCTGGACAAAGTCCTGACCCCAAGCCACCCAGAGCATACGCAGAGCGAATCATGACAGGGTAACCAATTTTATCAGCTGCATCCACAGCATCTTTAATCTGCACAAAACCACAAAAAAATTAATTGCCAGCAACTAAATTGCTTAGCCATTCATTATTTTTAAAAGTGTTGCATAAACTTTTCTTAAACCTCATCATGAAATCTAAAAATACAAAAAATCATCATCATTTTGAATTTAAGGTTAATTTATGTCTACTACCAAAATAATAAATGAGACCAGTATGTTTCACTTTAATAAATGAAACCCAAGCCATAAACTCTGACCAACTAATTCACATGTGAAAAGCAAACCTTACTCCCCTCATACATCTCCCACCATCTCTATATTACCGTTTCCACAGCAAAGCTAGGGGCAATTGGCTCATTAATCTCCATCAATTTGTCAGAAAAGAGCTGTCGATCTTCTGTGGCCATAATTGATTCCACTGATGTACCCAAAACTTTGACACCGTATTCCTTCAGGACCCCACGTTTGAACAGCTCCACACCTGCAGAAGAATGTGATGTATCATTATATATATATATATATAATTTAATGTATTAGAAGCAGGCACAAATGGGTTGTTTAATAAATTCGACATATTTTTCCCAGTCCAGTAACTTTTAGCAACCAATTAAAATGTAGCTTTTACTGGTTATGTTCAGTTACTGGTTCAAGCCAGAATTTGTTCATGTTACTGCACAACACCATGACCTATCTAGAGTTGCATAACTGTTTTATCTGTTCAAATTGCATTCACTAAGCTTTTTACTTAGAAATATAGTCATAATAATAAGAAAATATGGGGTCTTAATTATTAAGGTTTAGGAGCATATTTTAAGGGTCACCAAGGGGAATACTACTTCCCAACAGACTTGGTGGACTGTGGCAATCTGTCTTTTCATCCTCTGAAAAATAGGCACATTAGAGTCAGTTTATTAAGAGGTAGCTTTTTTAATAGATCAAAAACTCCATCACATTTTTCTGATATTTTTGCAAACCACAAAATAGATGACTAATTAGCCTCACCATGAATTGTTTTTTAAAAAGTATACCAATTAATGAAGCCAGAGAGGTGGCTTTGGGCAGTAGTCATCCAGTCACAGAAAGCAGCAAGTCATTAAGGAAAGCTAACAATGCCATGAAGGAAGCGTGAAGGAAGCCAGTTATAATGTTAGTAATTATTCTAGGCACCAGCGATGCAGTTTAGAAGTCAATTACCTGGTCAGGGAACTGCAGTTATGGAAGCTGATAATACAATTAATGTGGTATGTGCAGCCCAAAAATGGCTTTGGAATGACTAGTTGGGAGATTTTGATCCTGTCAATACAAATAGTCTTACCGCAGTTCAGCGCCGTTTGGCCACCCATTCCCAGGATGATGCCATCAGGTCGTTCTGCTTTAATAACCTCAGTGACAAACTGCGGTGTGACGGGCAGGAAATACACTGAGTCAGCTTGTTTCAAACCGATTTCATTGGTTTGGACTGATGCAATATTGGGGTTCATGAGAACTGTTTTTACATTTTCTTCCTGTAAATCATGGAAATCAGGTTAGAATGTCACTAACAAATGATTGGGTTACATAAAAATGTTTCACTTTACCTTCATAGCTTTCACAGCCTGAGACCCAGAGTAATCAAATTCTCCTGCCTGTCCAATTGAGAGACCTCCAGAGCCCAAAATAAGGACTTTAGACACCTATAGATTGAGGAGACAATTACAGTAATTAATAAGGAAGAATGATTTCTTCAAAAACTCTAATCAGTTAAAGAGAACCATAACTGTAGATACTTAAGTTTGACAATCTGCCTTACCTGCTGCAGACAGTATCAACTCACTTTTAGAACACTGGCTACAAAGCTTGTCCATCTTACCTCAATCCTTTTAGACTGCAGTGCGGGTTTTGGCATTACTGATGCCAGAGTGGTGCCTTTACCCTTCTTTATCATTGACATGAAAACATCGAAAAGAAACTGTGGTAAAGAAACAAATTGATTATTGATGCCATACAGTAAGCAGATAAATAAGCTAAAACAAATTACATGGATGCTTGCATCAATCAAAATATGAGCATAAAAGACTAGAAGTACATTGTGCAAAAACATCCACAATTGCTGCAGCTGCCCTGATAAATATAATGATGCCTGCGTTTAGCAGCACTACTTTGAAGAGAGAAAGGAAGGGAGCAGTCATGTAAATGTCCCCCATCCAGGTAATGGCAAATGATCACTCATATTATGGTTGCTTTTATGTATAAGACTTGAGGGGCAATTAACAATAAGCGAATAAAGAAGTGCAAGAGCACAAAGGGGCCCCCAGATGACACTAATCTGGCACATGGTGCAGATTGCAGCATCAAGGGCACAAGCAAGCCCTTCTGCCATATGACAGGGTCCCACTGCAAAAAGTGTCCTCTGTTGCTCCCTAATTTGCGTGTCTGAATGCCATGTAAGTTAGAGGGTGGAAAGAAGATGACTTCTTGCCCCCCACCTCCGGCCTCCATGAATATAGCACTACTGAGTGCTATACACTTTGGGGCAGCTGCAGGTCTCTGCATTTTTTACATTTCCTTCTGTTATCTTAATGCCCCCTTTAGTTAGCAAATCTGTTTTATCAAAGCATTTATAGGATACGTTTTATCACATGCCTGCATAGGTTTCAGTTTCTCAGAGAAATGGAAAATAGAAATGAACAGACTTTAACTGCTCACGCCACTGATTTCAGTAAGGATGGCCTTATGCCAGATGCATACTGTTGGAATATATTGTTTTTTCAGAATGCTGGGAAAACTAATAATCCATTGCACTTGCTCCTTTAAGATACAAAAAAACCTATAGTCTATTTTGACAAGGTACAGTAGTGGTAGGCAAAATAATACTGCTGTCCTAGGCAGTATCAGTACCACATATCTCAGATAAATATTTTGGGTGGAAACTCCTGAACATTAGGTATTAGTCCTCAAATATGAGGCTCATAAGCAGTCTATGACCAATGGTTATGGATAAACTCTATCACTTTACCTCTGTATCAGCTGGCCCAGGGCTGCCTTCAGGGTGAAACTGTGCTGTAAATATTGGCTTGGTCTCATGCATGATTCCCTGTGGGGAAAATTGTTTAGAAGCTGAAAAAGACATTCTTATAACAAATTAGGCCTATAAAGCCAAGCACCTACCTCATTGCTGTGATCATTGATGTTTACAAACAACGGTTTCCATCCTTCCGGAAGTGAGTTACTGTCTACCCCATATGCATGGTTTTGTGCAGTGATGAATGCCTGTCCATTCATTGTGTTCATTACTGGCTGATTCTGACCCCTGTACCAATATATTAATTGTTAGTTAAATTGCCCATGATAAATGGGAATTCCTATACACATTATTAATTGCTAATCAGAACATTGTGCTTTAGATTACTTTGGTTGTTTCAACATTTCTGTCCTTAAACCTTCTATATCACAATGTACCTGTTGGCCATGGGAAGTCTGTAGGTTCTAGCTCCAGCTGCTAAAGCAGCAATTTCATTTCCCATACTGACACCAAACACAGGCTCAGGACGGTCACTGTTAAAGACCTAGATATTAAGGGAATCGGTCAGTATACATAATGTAACCTGTCCCAAATATGCTTTCTGGGTACTAGAATTACCTTCCTGAGATTTTGAATTAATGGTTGTGCCAACTCAGGATTCCCAGGTCCATTTGTTAAAAAAAGACCATCATATTCCATCTTGGAGAAGTCATGATTCCAGGGAACTAGACTGACTTCTGCTCCTCTCTGCAAAAAAAAGTAAGTGAAAAAGTAATGATCTTATAATTTCAAAATATGAATGCAACACCAAATCTATTGCACAGAAATAGCAAGTCAGCAAGTCTTGACTCCACTATAAAAGAAAGTGACTGTATACCTAGCATGAAAAAGTTCCTGGGGTTGTCCAATATGAGCTGTCATTGGCTATTGGTAGCTCTTATGTGAACTGGCAGCCTACAGGAGGCCCTGTTAGGCAATGCACATAGTTTTTATACAGCTAAATATTGCCTTTAAGCCAGAAATTGAAAAATAAGCACCTGCATTAAGTACATAGGGACCAACATCCAATGGGCTGGTGAGTAACATATTGCTCCTGAGCCACTGGTTGGGATCACTGGCTTACACTATAGCTAAGGGCAACCTCCTTGGCTAAAGCTGGAGTTCTGTATTTGTAAATACAATCAGAATTAGGAAGTTTTCTTATTTTCTTTATTATTTCCCAATGTTATCCATCTAAAGGTTTATTTGTAAGGACTACAATGAAGCTTTAGCTATGAAATATACTAATATATAGGCTTTTACTATCCATAGGCCAACACACACTTACCTGTACCAGTTGACGGATGGTATTATGCTTCACACCACAGTCCACCGCTACAATTTTGACAGGGTTTCCTTTCCCATAAACTTTGATTTCCTAAATTTCCAACAGGAAAATATGTTTTAAAAGCCAAGTCTTATTCATCATTTTGTTAGCTTCCTATCACAATCAGAGTGTTAAATTATTGTAAGATCCCTGTTTGTTATCATTTCAATCCCCCTTTTTAAAGGAGAACTAAAACCTAACAAAGACCTAGGGTAAAAATGATGCACATTATGGGTTTCTGTAATAGCCCAAGGCAACCACAGCCCTTTAGCAACTGCAATATATATATATATATTTATATTATATAGATATTAGATATATATACATATATATATCAGAATCTTTGTGTACATACACTTGCGATAATACACAAAGATGTTGGTGCTGGCTGTGATTTATTTTTTGTATGTTGTATTTCCATGCACAAGGGCAGTTACATGGTAGCACGATTGGAGTGAGGTGCTGTTTGTGGACTATTATTATTGATATTGTGACATGCTGACTGCCTGTACACCTAATTTTTGGGGGAAATTAGCTATGGCAGGCAAGTTTATTTAGGGCAAATTCTTCCCAACATAAAGCTCACAGGAACATAGTTCACCCAGAAACAGTTCAGCAAACTTGTTCAAAACTTGTCCCCTTTCTGGGACTCTCATCTTCCGGGGTAACTTCCACACTCTGGAACCGTTACAGGGTTTCTCCCTATTCCCAGTGACTTTTACACATCCACTGTGACTCGTGAACAGGCTTCACCTTAAGCCCTGCTGACTCCTCTCCTTATATTATATTATATAGATATAGATAGATATATAGAAGAAGCAGTAGAAGATAAGCAGCACCTCATTAGAGCAAGATAATACTTGGGTTAAAAAACTGAAATGTTGGACTAAATAAACCTAAATTTTACATTACATAGTATCTCTTTCTGAAACGTCTTGTGAGTTCATCTAAGTATATATATATATATATACTGTATTCTATATATATATACTCTGTATAAAAGTGTTCAGATACAAACATGCTGTACAAATCTTTCAAAAATAATAAATGGAAACTATTCCTACTTGCAAAAGGAGTACAGTTATTCTTTTTTAAGTATCTTAGGATTTAGGGTGGTAACACTTCACCCTAAATCCAGTCGTGTATATACTGTAGCTATCATTTTATACAAATGCAAAAAAACAACCTGATGCAATTTTTACTAACGCTGTTTAGCATAAAACAAGACGACCATTAATCACAACAGAATTCATGTATGGGTTCATCGAGTGCATGGCCCAACCAACAGGACTGTTTATCATCCAAATAAGTACAAAGTGGACATTCATGTGTATAGAAAAATAATTGACCAGCCTGTAGTTTGAATGGACAGATACTTGCTTTAAGGAGATGTAAAACCTCAAAACAAATTAATGTAAAATGGCTCAGAGAGCTTTTTTTATACTGCTAAAATAGTGAAATTAGCTGGAGCACGGTAGTTTCATTTTTTTTTATAATGTAAAAAAATGCTAATATTGAAAACTAGGGGAGACAAATCATTATTGTAAATTGCAAAAGTGCTCAGAAGAGAACTCTGTGTAATTTTACATTAATTTGTTTCAAGGGTTTAAATTTCCATTAATACAGAATAACTTTAATTGGTCCCATTATTACTCGGAGGCATGTGTTTTTGGTAGATGCAGCATACTAGACCGGAAGAATTATCACCCTGTATAGATTGCCAGCCCTAGATTTGCTGTCTTGTCCCAAAGGTAGAAATAATATAATATAGCAAGAATATATCATATTTTAGTTCCAAATCTATTAATAAGGAAAAATAATTTCTTTCTCCACAAATATTTCCACCTAATTTTATTGGTGTGGGCACAGACTTAATAAGTAAGGCAGAAGCAGCTGGTAAGAAATCAATTTTTGGATCTTGCTGAAATTAAATATGCCTCATGCTGGTTTATATTAAGTGGCTGTTTGTCAGTAAAACAGACAGATTACTGGGTTTACTAATTGCTGCTATTGGTAAATTTCATTATTGTCAGTTTTATTTTATGGATGGCTTTTTAAGGCTTTTGTAAGACAGTATTAAATATAAATATTCCTTCCTTTGTTACTGGTGCCTGTTGTAACTGTGTTTGATCTTTAAGATGCAGCTAAGAAGAACTGCTCATATCTCCACCTCAATATATCCTTGACAAGGAAACCATGATCTGTATGGGGCTTATTTACTACTTCCAAAACCTGATTTTATTAAACTGGGGTTAAGGAACAAAAACTGTACCTTGAGATTATTAGAAGCATCTCTCTGCACAGACTATGAGAAAACTTGGGTATTTTTTCTAGCCAGTTTTGTTCCCTTGGAAATAATTCACCCACCACTTTTAACTGGCCACTACCCAGTGATGTCCAACCACTCCCCTGAATCCCTAGACCGGGGATGTCCAACTGGAGACCCACTGGCAGTATGTGTCCCCCAGTCTGCTTGAAGGCTCTGGAGACTTTACAATATATCCACAGGCATCCGCAAATAGGGGCAAAAGGGGGGAGGTAATTGCCAACCGATTTACTTGGCACCTAGTTATTGTATACAGGCTTGGTCTAGAAAACAGGTTGTTTATGATTGATGACCCCCCATACTGAAAATTCTCTGTCGACACCCATGGTCCCAGCATCATCATGATAAGATAGGTATAGGTATAAGATAGATAAGTATATATTACCAGGGTCATAGCAAAATGGAAACCCTAATCAATCTTTTTCTGTTACCTGAATTGTAGCCCAAACTGAACCATTCTCCCTTATCTGTAAGATAATGGTTCATCTAAATGACATCAGAGGTGTGGGCTAATAGGGCATTTGGGTTGGGAGAAACAATAACTTTTTAAAAAAAAAAAAATAGAGCCCCCTGTTATGCTGCCCATACTGGCCAACATGCCACATGAGAAAAAACTGTCCCCCTTCATGTAATATTTTCCTGCCAGGTTATTATAAAAGCATGATAACACAACAAGAAGGTGATAACAAAGGCTGTGGAAAACCAGGCTGCAACTATCAAAATGCCCCTTGTGCCATTCTAAGCTAGAGAGACTTTTATATATAAAGCATGATGGGAAAAAAATTATATCTTAGTATAGCAACAGAAAAATACAAACAGAAAATAAAACATAGATATACTTGCAAATAACTGGCAGACACCTAGTCAATAGACACTGAACCATCCTGTATATTCTTTATTTGCCAATACTTCCTTTTCCCTAACTGATCACTGTCATTATGATTTAGGAACATGACTATTTGCATCCAAAATTGCACTTATTACACAGCACTTGGGGTCAGAAATGACCCTTAATGGCTCATGTTGGAGTCATGCCAATCTGGCATTTTGGGTGACATTGAAATACATGGAAAAAGTCTACACATGCTGAACCTTATCATCTGCTGGGTGTCAGAGAGTTCTCATTTTATTTCCAAATGCACATACAGGCTAGTGTGTGAGTCGGGGTTAACCTAAACCAAGTTAATGGATGCATTTTTACCAGGGGATACAATGGGTCAGTCTTCTGAACAATTCATACTTCTTGCAAGACCTATTTGAATGTATTTATATTTTTCAAACCCTGCACACCTCCTAAAAGATTAACTCATTGGCTGCAGTTTTGCTTAGGCAAGAAACAGTTAAAAACAGAGAAAATGGGTGCAAATCCCATGACTGCAAAAATTGACCTACTGTCAGACAAGGCTGGCAACAGAGGCCTGAATGTACAGCACAGCAGAAGAAGCTTTACATATTCTAGTATGAGAATATTCTATGGGCTGAGCTCAGACCCATCTTGAAAGCCTTTGAAAAATATACAAAATGTTTTGCTTCAGCAGCAATGGGGTTTGAGTCTTGTTCTTAATCTAAAAGTAATGCAACTTGACTTACCTTAGTTGACACTTCATCAATTAAATTCCTTTTATTTGGATCTACCAACTCAACAGGCTTTCCCTCAAATTCAATTTTACCCAGTACAGTGCCCTGAAAGGAGAAAAGATTTGTAACTTTTTTTTTAAACAAATTGATCCATATAGCGAATACAAGCCAATAGGTTGCAGGTAGACTGCAATGTATACCCAAGCATGTACTAGTAAAGGATGCTACAATATGCTCAAGGTAGCATTATTCCTAACCTAATATTATACCCTACAGGTTTTTTGATCTCAAGGGATCCTTCCCCCCCACCTCATTAGATACCTATTGCCTGGTGCCCACAGGCCATGTATTTGTTGGGTAAAGTTTTAGTATCAGTTAGGAGCACTGTGAATGGAGGAATTAGTCAGAACACACTTTTGTCACTTTAAAGTTTCATTAAACATAAAATATAGTCCTTTCATTTTATTTTTTAAGTGTTCCTGATCTTCCAGATAGATGCTAAAAGTTATTTTAAGCTAACCTGACTGACAGCGCATCATTTGCAGCTTGGCAGCAACATAATGATAGAATGTATTGTTCGTACTATAAGTATATTCAAGCACAGCCCCTCTTTTGTACAAGTAACTGCAGGTCTAGGCTGCAATATGGTAGAATAGTAAAATTAAAGAAATACACACATATGCAAGACATACAATCTCCAGAACAGTTGCTTTAATCTAGAGGAGCATTTTGCAAGCTTCTGGCCTATGCTGTAAGAAAACCTGCACTATGGAAGGAGGGTCCAACTGTAGCTGCTTTTAACAACTCCTAGCATGTATGTTGTGCCATAATAATACTAAATACCTTGTGGGAAGCAGATACCCCAAACCATACATTAAAGCCACGTTATATCCTCACCAGCTGTTGTTCTTCACATAGTGCACATTAATGGTGGACTGGGTTTTTTTTACCTCACATACTGTACATTTTGATATTCACCATGCAGCCTTAGCCTTCCAGGCATCTACATTTGTATAGTGGGTTAGGAATAAATTCTTTATACTGAATGAAATACTTTAGTAGATCTAGAACGGGTTCTAAAACGGGGGATCAAGAATGGTTAGAGATTCTTGTCTTCAGCCTTTATCCCTAAAAGACTTAAGCATTCATTTGTCTCTTTTACCTTGTCTCGGATTTTCTTGGCCAACATTCTAGTGTCGATTCCACAAAGAGCAGGTACCTGAAGGAGAGAACAGTTTAAACAGGAACAGTGTAATGCAATACAATAATGCCGCAACAGGGGGTGTCACACACAAGTGCACTACCAGATTGCAATTAATATGAGTATGAATGTGATGCTTTACTCTAGGAAATTCTCACACTAAAGGGCTATTCGATTCTGGTCATGTCTGTGTGTAGTACAGACTGGTAATTTCAACCTAATTTGGGTTCATGTCCAAACAAGCTTGTGGTTACTGCCTGCAGTGCCCAGTATGAAGAATACTGAACAACTTCAGCCTTTGTCTTTCTGTGCACCACTATATATATGTAATCAGTCTTTAGTAAATGACAGAATTCAACTGGGCTACCTGCACAAAAGCCTTTTGGGACAGAATCTTGAGTGTTTAGTTTAGGGCTTAACTTCTACTGAAGCAAAGGTACAAACATGCGCACAAAGTTACAGTATATGCGTAAACTGAACTGCTGTTTAGTTGCATTTTACTGAATAAAGTGCAAAGCAGAGGTTACATGGATACAAAGGATCCCAGGAAGTAATTTGCCTTTGAGAGGTGTTACTTCCAGGGCTCTCATTACATGTTACACATACACGTGCACCTAATGAATTACATGTTAATGCAATGTATATAATATATATATGTGCTTCCGTATTGTGAAACATGTGCATGTTGCAAGGCACACAATTTTGCTATTTTCAGTGGTAATCTGGGGAAAACATTGCATTATAGATAAAAAGAAATGTGGGGTGATTAACTATAACCCTGAATGCAAGTACTAGAGACTAAAGGTGGCCAAACATAGGCCGACTGTAGCTGCCGATATCGGCCCCTTAGACCGATTTGGCTGCTTATCGGCTCGTGTAGGGGCACCAATAATGGGCCTCCCCTGAAACTGGCCAGATATCGCTCGGGCAGGTTAAAAAATGTAGTTGGATTGGGGACCGCATCAGCTCGTTGAGCCCATTACCAACGTTTTAATTCGATTTTTTGGCCCCCAAGGCCAAACAACCGAATTAGCCTAAATTCGCCCAATATCGCCGACCCGTAGGTGGGGATATCAGGAGAAGATCCGCTCACTGGAGACCTCGCCAAGCAAGCAGAGCTTAATGTGTATAGCCACCTTGAGGGTTGAAATGTGTGTCAGCAAGTGCAAAAGAGCCCTATTCTTATAACCTAATACAGGGTAGAAGTTAAGTATAGTGCTCCCTTATGGCTGTGGCAATACAGAAAAGGGTAGGGTGCTAGTTTACAAAAATTCGGGTGGGTTGGCACCATTTTCTGAAATCTCGCTGTGATTATCATCCTACATAGTCAATAGAGATATCACCTTTACACCACTTTTGTTATACTTCATATTAAAAATTCTACTCTATAACACAGTACAAAAAATTTAACTTGAAAGACCCTTATAAAGATATGTATATAAGCATTAGCTGCAGTACTAGATAATGTCCACCAGATGGGAGGATAACTCAATGCTAAATATTGTTTCCATATGCTGAATGGTAAATCATGTGTATGCTACTGCTTCCTAGTGATAACTGACAAAACTGATTGTAAAAGGCAGTGTTTTTTGTCTTTTTCTTCAAATACAAATATATATAAATCAAACATAAATAACTCTCAAATAATTGCTATAAATACATACTATGTTATAACAAATACTTTAGTGTTGTTTATAGTACAGTGCTGTACCTTTTCTTCATGTAGCCACTCTGACAATGACTTTACGGCTCTCCAGTGACTATGCTCATTGGTATAATCCAGAACCAGCAACCCAGATACCTACAGGGACACAGAAGGTGGCTAAAAACAGTATTCTGCTACACAAGGAAATTATACACCAGACCAACCATATAGGTGTCCCAAGGGTATAAATGAATTTGAAACAAGTAAGGTGATATTAAAGTCACTTTAGCACTGAAATTAAAGGTGTTTTGTTGTGTTGTACTGAAAACAATACATAATATTATAAGTACACATCACTAATAACGCTTCTAGATTATAAAAAAGAGTAATAATATGGTGAGAGAATCATTGTAAAACAGATGCAGTAAGTAGGGTTTAGTGAACTTTTTTTGCCTGATACAGTGTTGCTGTGGAAATCGCCAGTAGCAAAATCATGCACAAATATGGGCTGAAATTTCACCCTGCATTCTGTTTCTCACAAAAAAGCACTGATGTCATTATTAACAACCTCTTCCATTACACATTAAATCACAGGGTCCAGCCTCCTGTCTATCAATAGAGCTGTCTGGGCTTAGGTTTGGAAGAAATTGGGAACATGGGAGCAATATAAGAGTCTTACCTTACCACAATGTCATTTCACCTTCCTATTGACTCAGATTCATATAGACTAATGGAATTGCCATCTACCATATCTGGCCATGTCTTTTCCAGGTTCTCTAGCACTGATCTCCAATCAGAAGTCCACACACTGGAAACTAGGAATAGTGCAGATGCTCCTGTTTGGCAGCAGGGACAGGAAGCTACACAGCAAGATTTTGTTGGTGACAATGCCACACCGCTGCTAAAATTTTTCTATCTAGGTACAGGGGAGTAGGGCAATATCTAGTATTCTGGTTGGGGGTGAGGGACCTAACCATGTGCTCTATGCTTATCAGATGGGTTAAGTGTCTTTTAACTCAAGGCAGCAAGTCTAAAAAACCCTCTTATTCTCATCTTCTCAACCCATCTATCCTAAATGTTGTCCATGCCTGTTACTAAACTTAAAAGGAAAATAAAGAAGAAACAAATCTATACTACGATCGCCTTTAGGCATGACACACTTAAGGCATGTGTGTTTTTTACTGCATTTTTTCTAAATAATTTTTTAAATTGCATCAGTTTGACAATGATGGTGGAGTTTTTGTCAGCTTGTTTTGTTCAAAAACATCAACAAACAACAAGGCTACCCCTTATGTTTTGGGCTTCAGTACAGCACCACTCCACAGCATTGAAGATCCGTGAAAAAGTCCCCAATAGCTCTGAGCTGCTTTAAGTTACCTGATCTAAGAAACCAACATTTAACAGTATATACATAGAATTAAAATTCAAACGTATTAATTAATTTAGATTCCCATTACATTGCGGATTAGGAAACTGTTCATCCTGCATCCAAAGTCATTGATACCTGTGAGATATACCCTAAGTTTAACTGTGGCACCAGCACACTAGAGTAAGTGTGTAAGGAGGTGAAGTATATTTCATATATAATTAAGTGTAATTTGCACATTGGTCAGTAAGTGACAGCAACTCCTAAGGCCTGCCACAGGGGATCAGGGGATCTCCTACACCCTGTAACCTTGTGATGGAGAGGGAGGAAGATTATTTTGGGCCTAAGTAACAATAGAATGTACATCTGCTGTGTTAGATGGAGTTCTTCTCAGGACCAGTAAGCATGAGCAGCTTTGGCACCAGTGGTTACCAGTTTAGTGGTCACAACCCAGTGGCAAAGACACATACTAGGATACAGCATGTAGGGGTTCATGTGAGTCTAGAAAACCTGAATAGCTATAATAGGAGATGTTCACTGAGTTTCAACTGAGCAAGATTTTGCAGAAAGAAAAGTGCCAATCTGTGGTGACCCCTTTGATAGCCTCTAATGGCTTTTCCAAGTTCGATGCTTTCCCCATCTACTGAAGTTACTTGTATTTCATGTAATTTTGCCACTTCAAGAGGTAGAAAGAAACATTGTCATCAGTAGGCATAGCTACATTACCTGGATGTGCTCTGACTCTATAAACTTCATGAGACCATAAGAATCTAGTGCCTTGGTGTCTGGTGCACCTCCATTTCCAATGATTGGGTTTGTGAGTGTGAGAATCTGCCCACGGTAGCCAGGGTCTGTTATAGCTTCCACATACCTAGGATCAGATTAATCAGATTTTCCATCATTACACACAGTATCCATACATTACATACAGTATTAACAAAGGCTGCCTATTTTGGCTATGCTACAAATTATTAATAGTAGTAGTCATACACAATAATTGATATTTAGATATACCAATAAAGTATGCTTAATTTGTTTAATTCCAACATAATATTATATCAGATATCTTTTAATAGTGGAGTTATAGTGTACCATTTTTGGTAAAAAAAAATCTGAAATGCAGGGGACCATTTATTAGGGGCGCACGATACCCGTATTTTGGGCTTATTTTTGCCCACAGAACAGGCATTAAACACAAGGCTCCATCATCCCTCTGTAACCTTTTGTGCTCATGCTGCCACATGATGTGGAGTCCAGATATGTGGCTTCTACAGTATCTCCATGGGACACTGCCATTGATCATTAGATACATGATGCCTCATACAAAAACCTTCCTCATAGATGCAGGGTGGCTCAGCTATAAAAATAGGCGCAGCTGCTAATAGCAACCAGGCAATTCGTTTTGACCAGTCTACAACACATTTTAAAGTTAAAGTAAAGATCTAATTGGTTGCTATTGGTAACTAAACTGTTCTAATTTTGCACCTATGTTTGTAAATCAGCACCGGGATTTTTTACATTATGCACAAGTATACAGCAGGAGAAAACAGAGATAACATGTTAGGAGCCCAGGATTCTAATCAATATTAAATATGGTTTAAAAAAATACACAGGGTGACACATTTTACAATTGCTTTGCAATTGGAAAGGTGTTTTCTCATGGTAGCTCTTTTTAAACACTGTTGAAATTAGAAGGGTAAGTATGGTGAAAAGGGGTGGTGATATCACAGGGACGGAGACTTGGGGGATAAGGGCTGGGCCTATCAGGTCAAGGGAAGCTGGTTGCCATGTGAGTGGGTATTGAAGCAGATCAAGACTGAATCAGCAGGGTCTTAACTGAATGGGCCAGTAGGTGGAAAGGCAGGGGATTTCAAATATTACTGGGCTGGTAACTTTGCTTAGAAAAGACCAGAGAAACATCAGATACCACTGCACTTTAAAAGCAGAGTATCCTCATACATTTCTTAAATTGTGCCCAGACTGTTAGGCCAGTTAGCAGAACTGACCAGCAGATGATGCTGTTGTTTTAATGTCATTTTGTTTTCACGGTTTATATTTTCTTTCATTCTGCATCTGACAATTACTTGTTGGTAGAGGTCTATTTTTGGTTTGAGTGAACCAACTGCAATCTGATGGTCTTTTTAAATTTCCTTCAATGTGCCATACAGTCCTAGATGGCTGAACTTCATGGTAAGAACTAGACAACTTGTGGGAGTAAATATTGATGGGAAAACAAGAATAATTTGACTAAGAGATAAATATATCTATGTCAGCTGCAAGCAAAGTAAATGAAAACAAGCCTGGCATCATCCATTCATTTCTTGCTATTCATTGTTATTCATATTTTAAGATTTTAGTTACAATAAAATAAGAAAAGAAAAGGTGTGGTCGGTGCCTTTACACCAGTTACGTACCCTGCTAGGCCAGTATTGAAAACGACTTCTCCGGCCACAGATGTTGGGTGACCAAATGAATATCCTTTGAGCTTGGTCCCATCCTCCAGTACTAGGTTTGCACTATGTGCCTATATGAACACATGATTATGAATATCAGAGCCACAACATCTGTCCTTAAAAATATGTATTTACTGTTTATTCTTAAATTAAACTTATTATAATATTATTATTATTTTAGAGTTAGCAATTTCTAAACACTTGTTTATATTCATAGTCTATAAGGGCTTATTATTTATGCCACATTTACAGAGCTAATGGCAGCATTTCCTACTGATTCCTACTGATTGCCAAAGTTTTGACCAATGCTACTCAAAACCAATGACCAATGCTACAAAATGCCTTGTATGCCAGAGCCAGGGGAGTGTCGGGGTTGGGTGGGCAAATTCTATACCACCCTTCCTTGTGCTTACTATGAGTGCAACACAAGCATCATAAAAGTTCATGGAGGTGCCAAATAAGGGCTAAGATTGGCTATTAGGCAGCCTCTATGCACACTATCAGCTTACAGGAGGCTTTATTTGGTAGTAAATCTTGTTTTGATTCAACCAAAACTTGCCACCAAGCCAGGAATTCAAAAATAACTACCTAGTTTGGGGGCACTGAGAGCAACATCCAAGGGGTTGGTGAGCAACATGTTGCTCACGAGCCACTGGTTGGGGATCACTGATATAGACAGTAGTATACTAAGACAATCTGCTTTTTTATTGCATGTGTTTTTTTAATATATTTACATTTTTGTTCTGCAACTTACAGCCTTAGGATTGTAACTGCTATTGATAGGGAAATTTAAGCAAGGAATTCATGAAGAATGGAACAGCAAGAGAGGTAGGTTTAAGGAAGGATACAGGCATATAGGGGGTGATTACCAGATAGTAGTTCCTCTGAGGAACCGAGGACTCATCCTTGAATATATGGAATAACAAGTAAAGAGAGCTAAGGGGTACAAAAAAGCCACAGGCCACTATGTTTTTAACACTTTGCAACATGCTCACAGGCATGAATAGAGCCCAATGACCTGCACTTTCCCAATTATTACAGTACTGCATGCATTTAGCACTGTACTCTGCCTCTTGTTGTAGATTATTAATGCAGTGCAGCAATGTCAGAGAACCAAATGATGGGTGAATGAGCACTAAGGGTCACAATTTTATTCCCCTTTGTGCTATAGCAATTGAGTCTGGGGCTTTTGTAAATGACCATTGCAATAAGGTGCTGATGCAGGATGTGCTTCTTGTCAGTTTTTTACTGGATGTTGCCCAACTTAGATTAATGGGCCAAAGACCAGCAGCATTCTGTTTTATAAAAAGAGCTAGAACTAATTTGGTTCTGAAAGAGGTTAGAAACCAAGAACATAATACTGTTTAGGGAACTATAGAAAGATGCTGTGCTTTTTTCAGTTTTGCTTTTGAAGAAGTTATCCATGTGTACGAGACCTTAGAGGTAGAGTCTGATAGAATTATTATAGAATATATTGATGCAGCCAAGTCTATAAGGTACATATACACATAAACCAGATTAGTGCTGGGTAACAGTATTTGAGAAGCAAATGCCTTTTTGTGTAAGCTATGCATGGAACAAATAGCAACTACTACCAATCAACAGAATGTAATTTTAATTAATCTTGTATTACAAAAATCTTTTTTAATTAGGTCTATAAAATCCAGGCATATTATATACCAGTTCATTTTACAGTATATATTCTTCTGACTGTGGTTCTTCATTATAATGATTAGTAGGTTACGCTAGGACAAGTGCTCCTGATTCATAATAATGAAAACAATATATATCTACACTCCTCTATAATGATTTCCCTTTAATGAAAGTGAGAAAAGCAAAAGTCCTATAGAGTCTAGACTAAAAGTAAGACCATCAGTCAACAAAAGCATTTTCCAGACCAAGATATGCATACCATATTATTGTGTACCATAGTGTTTGTATAATTTGGCCTCTCCACTCCACTCATTTTACACTCATGACACACAACACAGGTACAGAATCTGTTATCCGGAAACCTGATATCCAAAAAGCTCTGAATTACTGAAAGCCATTTCCCATAGAGTTTATTTTAAATAATTCATTTTTAAAAAAAAAAAAAGATTTCCCTTTTCTCTGTAATACTAAAACAGTACCTTGTACTTGATCCTAACTAAGATATAATTAATCCTAAGTACAGGCAAAACAATCCCATTGGGTTCAATTCATGTTAAAATGATTTTTAGTAGACTTGAGGTATGGAGATCTGAATTAAGGAAAGACCCTTATCTGGAAAACCCCAGGTCCCCATCATTCTGGATAACAGGTTCCATACCTGTATTTCCAGTTTAGTGGATCAAACCAATAAGTCTGGATTAAAACAGTTTACATAAACAAAAAGTTCTGTGTTAAATTAAGGAATGGCTTTATATGCAATGTGGAAAACATAGCCACAGGCTTTGTAAATCCAACCCAAACACTTGGCACCTAAGTATTGTTTTTCTGAAACCTCTCCAATGATCTAAGTGACATTTACCTTCACAGACAGTTTTAGAAAACGTAATGTCCAGCCAATTTATTCAGTCAATGAAACTGGTAGTTAAACAAGACATTTCTTGTGGTAACTCACTACAAAAACTTTTGAAATACTTTAAGAGAAAATCCAATTATTTCAAAGAAATATTTAACATGACTTTTACATAGGGAACAGTGAAAATAATTAGTCTGTGCATATCTGGTCTGCTTGCAGCTTTCTCCCTGGGTGAAATAAGTAGTACAAACTACAAAATGACTCTAAAAAGCAGGGGTTATATCTTTTTTCTCACCCCTCTTAAGAAAGCTGGACTCAATATAACGAGGAGCATTGATTACAAAGTACCTTAACACTCATGAACCGAATTCCAGCTTTGGAAAAGCTCCATTGGCGACAGGCAGGTGCATTGAAGGCTTTGGCAGCCTTAAAAACTGTCAAAATCCTGGTCATTCTGAGGACTTTCTAGAGCCTTTCTGCTCTTTTTGTTTAGCAATGGTAAAAGAGTGTCTCCCTCACACTGGTTGGTAGGAAAAAGGCCACATTCTGGACAGCTTCAACTGATATAAGAGCATACTGGGCCAATGAACGGACCGAGAGCAGGCTCCACCTTCACATTTTTGTACATTTTATTTTCACATTGCAATGTGACCTAGTTGCAACATTGAATAAACATTAGTACTTTAGAGTTGTTCTAACATATATCACCTTCAGTGGAAATTCTTATTTTTTTTTTCTAAGCAGTTTTACATAAGATGTGTCCTCATTTTATTAGTTATCAACATTTTTTAAAATCACAGCTAATCATACAGTTTATTTACTTTGTCAATCTACAATCTTTAGATTGTAAGCTCTTGTGAGTAGATTGTAACATTTGTTACATTATTGTAAGACCCTTGTTCGTTATAAATGAATGTAAAGCTCTGCGTAACTTGCTGGTGCTATATAAATAAACGACTGTACAGATAATTTACAGTTAATTTTGTACTTTTGTATAATGCACCAAACAAATATTTATTTGTATTTTGCATGTCAAGAACAACTGTTTTAATAAAAACGTAACCTGTTTTATGTAGCAATGCTGAGACTTGGTGATTTTCTTTTGATGTTAACCAATTTGATTATTCATACAGTCTTTTCTCTATACCTCCACACAGCATTAAATGCTAGGTGCTAATCATTATCTTCTAGTAATTTTCTCCCAGGGCTGCAATCGGGGGGGGGGGGGGTACAGGGGATACGGCAGTCAGGGGCCCTGTGGCAAAGGGGGCCCTGAGAAACATAAAAGTGCGATTCACTTGTTACAAATGGGGAGAGGCATGTTATTGCTTCATACAATAAGTCATATTGTTCTATTCAGGTACTGAACTAGCTAGTATCTGTCCCTTGCTGTTAAACTTCTCTGCAGAGTTACATAAGCATTTTTATATTGGATCTTTCAGGTCTTTACAGGACAGGTAGCTAGGTAAATAAGATATAGAGATTGAATTCTGTAAAAAAAAAAATACAGTTTTGTTTTGCAACTAAACAAAAGGACAGTGACATAACTTCAGCTGTCCCCACAGTCCTCCTATTCCCCAGGACCCCCAACATTTTTTTCCAGTGCATATTTATGAAAATTCACAAAAGAGTTCAAAATAAATGTCTGGAGGTGGAATTGGGGCATAGTAATGTCACAGGCAGGGTGTGCAGATGATAAAGTTCAACCCAAACATGCCCATGAGCTGCAAAAGTTGTGTGGATGGCGGCCGGCCTGACCTGTGAGTAAACCAGTGGGTTCTATGAGTTTCAGGCCAGCCCACACTTCCCTAGCCAGGCAAAACCCTGCCTGAGTCCTAACTGAGGCAAAATTCACTCAGTAGCTCCACCCCTGATACTACCAGCCAGCCCAAAGCATCATTGTTCCACTCACATCACTTTGCCCCCTGTCCTGACTGTGGGCAGAAGAAAGGCAGCAACCCCAATCAATTCACGTTATTTTGCAGCAGCAATTACAAATCTCAGGCAGCAAATCCAATCAATTCACTCTCACAACAATCACAAATCAAATTTTTCCATTAATTTTCTAAGTCTGCTGTGTGAAAATCAGAAAAAAGCCAATTTATCAGCTTGAATGCTGAAGATACCCACTCACTGCTATAATATATGGGAAGGTAGCTTAATTATGATATTCAATGTTCATGTTTTTTCAAGACTAACTGAAGTAAAAAAAATTGTGATCTCAAAATATTTTGCCTCAATTTTCATGGTTTTTCATTCTTCTTAAAATTATATCTACAGATTTAGGTTCATAATCTGTCTTTTATAACTCTGCTTTTGGGTTTGTGCAATTGGATTAGAGATGGATATGTCATTATTATTACCAGACATTACTGAAAAGACATACAATAAATCACATTTTTCATTGAATGGAGAATCTCATAATCTGTGCAGAGCAATATTATAAACTATGGCAATATAGGTTTTCCCCTGTACTAAGCAGATTCCATTACCAAAAGCTGTATTTTTACTGTTTAGTCAAATATTAATATCATTGGTTTGGTATTTCATGCAATTATTCTAAATCTTTTGTGCAGACTTTTGTACTGACAACTTTGCAAATCTGGCTGTGGGCCACAGGCAGGAATAGAGGGTGTATATGAAGGGAACAGGGCAGAGATTTGGAGACTATCCACAGTAAATCCAACTAAAAGAAAGACACTTTGGAAGGCACATTTTGCAATCTTGTTTGAGGTTGCTGGTCATGAGGGTTCTCACCTCACATGATAAGGGAATGGAGTAATTTCAGGTTTCAAGAGAAATGAAGGGAAATGTTTAACTGAGACTATTACTGGGGTTAATATGCTGAATATCCAAATTCTGTCAAAATTATACTGGCACCTCTAGGGTTAATATGCTTATTGTTTTATTTGCTGTAGTAATTATACTGGCACATCTAGGGTTATTATGCCCATTGCCTATTTTATTTAGTAATGATACTGGCTCATCTGGGCTTAATTTGCTCCTTATCCATTTTCTGTAGTAATTATACTGGCACATATGGGGGAAGATTTATTAAGACACAAAAGTTCCGAGTGTATTTTTGCCGATTTGTTCGCGCTTGCACGATTTTTTCGTACGTTTGCACGAAAAATTCAGAAAGGTTCTGCCGCTGTTTACAATCGTTTGGTACGAAAATTTCGGGACTTTCGGATACAATACAATATTATCGTGACTAATATGATTTTTTCGTAAGCATTTTTGTGATATTTGCGATTTTAAGAAATTATCGTATCCACTCCGAATTTTTCCCATTTGGGGGTGTTTTAATAAATCGGCCCCCTGGAGTATATTTTGGTAAAATAGGTGTGGTATTTAGGTGCCAAAGTGGGCGTGGCCAAAAAAATTGCAGTGCTGCAAGCGGCAGATCTTTTTATCTCTCTCTATTTTTCAAATGTTGGGAGATATGATTTTGTCCTCAAACAGGGTCAGTGGCAACTTTCACTGGCTGCCATACAGAGTCCATCACAGCCCCCTTACCGCTCTTCTTATCCTGTTGGGCCCTGCTTGCTGCTTGCTGCGTGAAAGCTATCTCTTCAAAAAAAAATTAAATTTCCATTTTACTGTGGAACATACAGAGATCTTCAATAATTAAGGGAGTTTCAGCTATGCAGAAGGCAGATCCAGACAAGCCTTTTTCCATGTATCTTTGCTAATGGGAAGAAGCACACCAATATGCCGACAATGCCTTTAACTCATTTATTTGCAGAAACAAACAGCACAAGCTTTCAGGGGTAACCCCTTCTTCAGGTGAAATACACACAAGTAATCAATTTAGTCATTAAATACCTTAACAGATCATGTGACACTATCATGTGACCCATTAACCCCATCAAGGCTGCAATAACAAACAGTCCCAAGCAGCCATTCAATTATATGTGAAACAACAATCCCCTTCATAGGAGTCTTTACACTTCATAGTCTGTAAAACATGTAACCATAAATACAAAATATCACATTAAAAACCAATTCTACAAAGTATCCCATAGTAAACAGTTGCAAAATCTATAAAAAAAAACATTTCAGGCTAAAACTTTCATTTAAACCTTAAGGGGAATGAGAATCCAATTTTTTAGTCCATACTGCCTCCCTTGTTTAGTCAAATTTCCACCTCTGAGTAAGTGGACTTGTTCTAATATTGTCCATCTGACTTGTGCCACAGTATGCTTAGCAACATAAAAATGTTTGGCCACACATAACTCAGATACATATTTCTTTCCACTTTTTTACGCAAAGGTACCCAATTTGAATTTGAGGGGTGCTAATAACCCACTTTTCAGTCCTATTGATTTCCCCCGCCTGTAAGAAAAGAGTGGGGTTTCTTTAAACAGTTTGTTTTGCAGCATGTTCCAATGTTTTAAAATTATTTTATTTATATTAGGGGTGTGGCTACCACCTCTCTCACATTTAGTTTTCTTAGGTTGTATTTTCTTAATTAATAATTCCTCACATTTTACTCCTTTTAAATCCTGCTTAATTTGATTAAGTTGCTTCTCATTATAGCCTCTCTGCACAAATTTTTTAACCATACCCTGCGCTTCTGCCTCATATAGCTCCTCACTAGATGTAACCCATCTCGCTCTACTCAACTGGCTATATGGAAGGCCTTTAAATACACCAGGGGGATGGCAACTATTGGGCAGTAAAATAGTATTACAATCAGTGGGTTAATAATGCATGGTAGTCATTATTTCATTATTTACAATTTTGACCTTATCGTCTAAAACTGCTAATTCCTGCTCGGATTGTTCTGAGCCAGACAAGCAGCTTCTAATCTATCAATTTCTGCAGTATTTCCCTTTCCTTAATTGAGGTTAATTTGTTTATTGTCCATTTTTGCAGCAATCTTACTTCAATGACATTTCTGCAGTGATCTTAATGGTATGTATGGGTAATTATTGCTAAGGGATGCGGTAAAACACAGTGCATTTTTTTTGGGCTGAGACAGCCTTGCTTATCCATGTACATAGTGCTAAGGGATGGCTGCAGCAGCAGGTGCACTTACAGTATGTGTTTGGTGGGCCCCTGGGGTTTCTGTGTGAGAGACTGTGTGAAACTGGGTTAGAATATATTTGCAGCTGCTGCACCAAAGGAACCTACCAAGCCCCAGTCAGAGCCCCTCTGTATTTATTCTGTAATGTATTTTACTTTCCATAAAGTCTCTTATGTTTTGTCCTTCCAACTGATTGGCAACTCTGTTCCTGTTTGCCTGTCCTGATACACAATTGTCCCAATACACCTGTCAAATATACCCATTTATAAACCATAAAATATATATGATATAATAGTGGCTGGCCAGCCTTCTATGGAAACTCATACAGCCTATATAGGGCTTTTTGGTCTTTATTGACCACCTTGAACAGCCACATAATTAACTGCTTACGGTCAAATGTTTTTCAAATCTATTTTTTACCTATTTATGTATAGTGTAGCACATTTTCATGATTTATTCTCTTTACTTAACGGGGCCCCTTGAGTTTCTACAAACTCAAAATTGATTTCTACAAACTTGGCACCTAGTTATTTTATAGAGTCTTGGTCTAGAAAAACAGCTTGTTTTTGATTGATGACTTGGTCTCCTTCACGGAAAATCCTCTGCTGACACCCATGGTCCCAGCATCACCCTGATAGGATAGGTAAGTAAATATTGTCAGGGGCACAGCAAAACCTACTGTGGAAACCCTAAACAATAATTTTATCCCTTATCTGAAAGCTAATGGTTCATCAAAATGTCTTTACTGCTTGGAATATGGCTTAAGATTTCCCTAAGGGGTTGAAGGGTTCCAGTTTAAGTTTCCTGAGGGGTGAGTTGGACTGGGGATGTGATCGGTGATTGGGATGTTACAGGGCATTGACAGGATACATTTCTCTGGACATACTGTGGGTCATTTATAAACACTGGGCAAATTGCAGTAACCCATTGCAACCAATCAAATGTTTATTGTCATTCAACTTGCAGCTGGCTGGAAAAAGCTAATCTTTTTGTATTATTCACCTCTACACTTTTATTATAAGACCCTGTTTTTGGATTATGAAATAAAAGACCCTTATTTTGCCCAGGTGCAGTAACCAATCACCAGGTAGCACTAGTCTTAAGGCAAATTTTTTTTTGGTTGCTGCGGATTTATGCACCTAGGCAAATTTTGATTACATAAAGGTAATTTTTTTATTATACTCTCTACTTAAACAGCCCCCGTTGTTATACAATTATGTCAATTGTGCACGACTTGGCACCTAGTTATTGTACACAGGCTTGGTCTAGAAAAAGAGGTAGTTTTTGATTGATGACCACTGGCAACCTGGAAAAGGCCAGAGGGGCTGCTGAAGATGCCATAGACAGTCAGTCACTATTTACTGGGCTGTTGGGGGGCTGGTGGGGGGCTGTTTGGGCCTCTGTGTACTTGAAATTCCAGGGCCTATTTTGAATCTCAGTCCAGACACCCATGTCCCTTGAGTTAATATAGATATATATGGATCCTAGCCTAACCACTGTGAAAATTGAAAAGCAGAAATGAAATCACCAGTTAATAGGAATACACTACTTGCTTTTTAATTAACTTCACGTTTATAATCATCCAGTCAATTAAGAAATCTAACAAGCTTCAGTTCTATCAGTATTTTAATAATATTTGGCCTTTTCTACCAATAAAAGCGTGTATATTTTAGCAGTCTGTTTGCCACTATTTTCTGCTAGCATGTGACTGAGGCGTTAGAAATTTGAACCAGGGGCAACCTCAATGTATCTTCTCACACAACTGCACCAGCTGAGGGGTGAAGGTCCAACTATTCTATGGCAAACATGCTTAGTCATGAGCATTTTAATACAGTTTCAGTGTAGAGTTTGTTTTGCATAATATCTGAATCCACAGTAGTTAAATACTACAGGTATTTTAACTAAATTCACGACATATTGAGGATTTACTCAGGATCACTTTATTGGCAGGTACCAGCACAGCTTATGAAGTAACTGTTGTCACACAAATTCCCCAATGAATAATATAAGCAATCTAAGGTATCCCAGGTCACTGGGCCCCAGCCTGATGCCTACTTCCCTGCTTCTTAGTTCTCTCTAGGAATGCTGTCCCTTCATTACAGACTCAGCACAGCACTTAGCCTAGTCCCTCTTCCTTCTGGATCCCTATCTGGGCAAGGTACCGCTGGGACACTGGTCCCTTCCTATATACTCACTATAGCCTTAACTTCTCATCTCACTAACCTACCACTAACTCTCTCTACTACTAACTCTCGACTACAGTGAGCTCCACAAAGCAAACCAGTCAGTATCTAACCTAACTACTCCTCCTTGTAACTGTAACCTCCTTGTCAGGCCTCAGGCTACCCAGCGTCACCCCTTTTCAGCAAAGAGAAACTAGTACCCTGCTCTCTCCCTTATATAGACTCTCATGGGGACTTTCCTCCTCCTTCTCCTTTTCCCCTTTACATTTAAACAATTTTTGTGAATCATACCTACCCTAATAGATCAAGTCAATAATAGCAGTAGCACCTGCTTTGCATGGCACAAGTCAGTTGCATACATGGATACAAAGTGTAAGAGGAATGCTGAAATCAGTGTGACGTCCATGATTACTTAATGTCCATGCATGCAGTTGTGCACAGTTTATTGAGACATGCTGAATGTGTTCATTGGAACTCACTGTAAGTTGCTAGCAGCATGTATGGGAACTATTTTTTAGTCAAAAACATTTTGGGGTGGGTCATAAAACTAGTTATTAAGAACCCATAGTAAACAATTGGAATTTTGTGATGTAAGGGTTCTAACTCCAAAAATAATTCAGTTTTGTCCCCCCACCCCCTTGGCTCATTGGTGTTTCTCACAAAGGCTTTTATATCATTTATTTAGCAGCTTCTTCTCTATAATAATCTTAATAGTTTTCACTATAAACATCTTCATTGTTGTTTGCACTTCAATTTCTCTCAACTCATGGTTGTATTCAACCATCTTATTCATATATTACTAAATTTGTATTTGAAAATGGTGTGAGGTAGGTGTGTTTAATAACACAAGTCTTATTGGTTATTTTCTTATCTACATTCTCAGCAATTGTCAGTTTTTGGCACAATATGTAGAATGATGACTTGTTGGCATGTTATTGGTCATTTACTATTTCCTAATTCTTTATCCAAATGTAGTCAGTTTTGTAAGAGTGTTATCTGATGTGCATTTGGTCAGTTGTAAAATGTTGTAAATGTACAAATGTACAGCTTATGTACTTGGGTGTGACTGTAAGCACAGTGGTATTAATGCTTAACCTAAAACACATATGTCTACATCTACTTAAATAAAAGAAATACATATACATGCACTGTATATATGTAATGTTAGCAGTTTAAATTATTATCAGGTAATATAGTTACAGGTGCAAAGCTTGCTCTATGCCTTGTAAGCCTAGGCAAAAAAAAAAAAATTAGTGAGTGCTACCTGGTTACAATAAGTTACTTAAACTGAGCCAAACTTTGCGCTGTTTATTGTGCAACATTGCACCCTGTATTGCTTATTTACACAACATTTGCATCTGTGGCATTGCTACATTCTGCACCTTGCACTCAATACAAAATCCAGAACAAGGTGCAGACACAAGGCAGTCCTGCACTTAATGTCTGCATAAGGCAGGCAGTATGTACAAGGCTCTCTTGCACTTCTGCTACTAAATGACACATGAGTTAGGGGGTTGGGATAGGGAACACCTACATGCCACCCACAGCTTGCCCCCAACGAATAAAGTACTGCCAAACGCAGAAATGTATTTATCAGAAAGGGAAAGATCTTCATTCTTCTGGAGTGCAAAGACCTATGCTAAGAGTACAGGGAATGGTGCAAAAATGCAAAACAAGTGATTTGCAACAGATTTTTGCATTTTGTACCCAGCATCACACTTCATAAATGAACTTTGCAGTATTGTGATTATAACTAACAATGGTTCATGCAAAAAAGTGAAGTGCATTTCCTAGCTTACTGAGGAGTTGTAATATATAGTTAACTTTTTTCTACAACTGAAACCTGGCTGATAGTCGGTCCAGTGAAAGGCAGAAATTTACCTGAAGCCTTTCTAATTTGCCTCAGAGGGGGGAAAATAAATTCCTAACCCCAAGAGGGCAATTACACTAGTCCCTGGATCAATAGTGTACTAAGAATTAATTTCAATATTCTTGTATCTCTCCCTTGCTAAAAAGTCAGCCAACCTTTACTTGAAGCTATCTAGTGTATCTTCTAGTACAACCAAGAGTTAATTTCAATAACCAACCTTTACTTGAAGCTAATGTATCTAATGAATCTAATGTATCTTCTAGTACAACTGAGAATTAAAGGGGTGGTTTAAGTTAACCTTTAGTATGACACAAAATTACCTGTTCCTAGCACCTTTGCAATTGGTTTTCAATATTTATTTTTAATAGTTTTTGAATGATGTGTCTTTCTCTTCTGCCTCTTTCCAGCTTTCACTGACCCCGAAAGCCAAAAACGAATGCTCTGTAAGGCTACAATTTTATTATTATTGTTACTTTTTATTACCTTTCTATGCAGCCCCCTACTACTCATACTCCCATCTATCATTTAAACCGATGCCTGGTTGCTGGGGTTAATAAAACCCTAGCAATCTGATAGCAGCTAAAATACCAAATGGAGAGCTGCTGAACAAAAAGTTAAATAACTGAGAAACCAATTGAAAATTGTCTCAGAATATCAAAGTCTACATCATTTTAAAAGTTAATTTAAAGGTGAACTATCCCTTTGATTTCACTAACCCTATATTTCGCCCTTGCCAAAAAGGCATCCAACCTTTACTTGAAGATACCTAATGTATCTTCTAGTACAACAATTTCAGAGAATATACAACTTCCCAGCTCTACCAAATTTTTATTTCATTACATTTTTAAGATGAAATCTCAAACCTCATTTACAAACTGCAGAGCAGGGTGACATGCATGCCACCATATTTTTTGCACATTCGCGCCATGCCCTGTACTTGCAGGATAGCCTCAGGTTTTTAAAATCCAAAATTTCAAAAAGACCTACATCTGCCCCATGAAAACAGAGCTGCCTGCATCTAGTGGTGCTGTATTCATGAGGGGAGAGGTAATGTAACTAAATGTACCTCATAATGCCACTTGCATGTCAGTCAGACTCGAAATTTAGGGCAGTGGCACACGGGGAGATTAGTTGCCCGCAATAAATCTGCACTACGGCAGGCGATTAATCTCCCTGACATTGGCAAGAATCGGTTTCCCGAAGTCGCCTGAAGTTTCCTTGAGAGGCAACTTCAGGCGACCTAAGCAATGCGATTTACATTCTTGCCGGTGGGATGGCATGTCGGGGAGATTAGTCTCCCGCGGTAGTGAAGATTTCTCCCGGGTGACTAATCTCCCTGTGTGCCACAGCCCTTAGGGAGTACTGGCTGGTGCAGGCCACAAAGGAGCTCTGTACTTGCCACTTGCCCTATGGCAGGCAGTAAGGTGATACTGACTGTGCTGCTGTGTTCTGACTGTGTTTGTAACAGAATGACCCATGCAAAGTTCAAGGGCAAGGAACGTGCACAAAGATAATAAAGCCGGAATCTTTATTGTAAGCAAAGCTGCAGTAGGTTTCAAGAGCTTATTTTAAAGAATGCATTAGGTATATCTAAATTGAAAATCTTAACTACTGCAAAATTGATCAATGTTTTTTTCCCATGTAAATTGAATATAATCATGATACTGCCAATACTAACATGACATATGAAGTATATATCAAGGAGATTATATTCAGATGTAGATGGACAAAGTTTCTTCCAATGCTTTGTGCGAGGGGTAGAACCCATTTCAAAAGTGGGAAGCTGTTATTTTGTGACCTTGCACCACAAAGTGTACTGTGCAACTTTATCACAAAGTTTAGTCACATTTCTTCATCAATCGGCTGACTGAGTGTTGCAGTTCCAACATCTGTTTGTTCTGATTTGTTGGTTTTGGAAGTCATATGACAGTAGTGTCCTCACAGGGCTAGTTAAATACTAGAAGAGATGTTTTAAGAACTGCAAATGAGAAGAACTTTAGATCAGGACTAATTCTAGGAAAACCTAGTCACTGGTTATTGGGCCCCACAGCAACATCATTGGGCTGCAATTTACGTAAACTATTTATTTATTACATATAAAGTTCACTGACCCCCCCAATTAAAATACTGACTTATTAGCACATTATTTTTAATATTTTTATGTAATACTGACTAGTTATTGGGCCCCACAGCAATATCACCTGGGTCTTGGGATAAACCTTGCACCTGTTAACTAAACCACACAAATGTTAACAGCTCTGCTAATTCACACTTTAACCTGATCACAGTACAAGTTGACAGTGCCCTAATTAGTATATGTGGCTGTGTAGAAATAGATTTTGGCTGTTTTTTGCTGGTTTTGTGATTGTGATTGAATGGTTTTAAAAATTACACTTGGCAACCCTGATGTGAAGTAATGTCTTCAGTAACCAGATGATCATGAAGACTAGGTTGCTTGCATTGATGAACTGCATTGATGAATCCAGGGATGTAGCTGCAGGGGGTGCGGCTGCACCAGGATCCCTTTTGCAAAAATATATTATAGATGGAGGTAAGCTACCCACAATAAAGACTCAAAGCATTGATCCTGTCACTTGTTTCCAAAGTTTTAATTTTTTCAGGTGCCCCACTCAGTCCTAGAGTAATGCATCTTTAATGATACAGTGTGCCCAAGTTCAGTTCATAATTGGGGATGAATAGTACTGCCAGGTCCAGTGCCAGAAGGCTTGCCACAAATCCTACAACAGAAAAAGGGGATTATGAATCATCTGCAAAATAAATGTCACTAAAGCCGGCCATACACGCACCAATGATATTGTATGAAACCTCATTTTGTACGATATTCGTTGCATGTATGGCTGCTCGACGAGACAACCAATATTGCAAAAGTCTGCAGATAATGGTCGACTTGTCGATCGGCAAGCTTAAAATCTACATGGGAGCGATCTTTCGTGCGACCAATGATCGCACGAAAGATCGAAATTGCTACGTGTATGGTCACCTTTAGGGGCACTCCTGTCCCCAGTAAAAGACAGCCATCACATAGGCTATCATATACCTAATTCTCCCATTGTACTCTCCAGTGACAGCAGGGGAGATAAGACAGGAGGGTTTAGTAAATTTTTCTACATGGTGGTATTTGCTGCCCCCTATTTATTACAAACTAAACTTTCATAAAATATTTGTACTTGCAGTGCAGCCCCTGCAACAGGCAGTTAGAGAGAGGTAGTACATGACTCCTGACTGTAGTTGGGGAATAATGGGAGCTACATCATGAAGCTATCATTTATACAGGAGCCCTTTTTTTCATGCATTTTTCGCAGCAAAATATTACATAGTTTTGCAAAAAAAAATGCAGAATTTGGCTGTGAATCCAAACCTGGCGAAAAAAAATTCTCATTACTGTAATTGCTTGGGTTATCAACTTTTCTGGAAAAAGAAACAGCCTTACTATATCTTTTTTCCCCCATATTAATAACATTGGCTTCAATCATTGTTTTTAGTGGCCAGGGTGGCATTATTTTTGCACCCAGGGGAAAAAGGCAAATTACCATTAAGCTGAAATAAAATCAGCGCCCTCACAATTACCATTATACTTTACAGTCCCCCAGGTCTGGGTTTAGAGCAGCACAAATTTAGGGGCGACATGCTGCCCAGCCGCACCTCATATATGAAGCATTGGGGACAGGACAGTACGTACTATCACCAGTGCTCCATATGTGAAATAAATGGAAGTGCATGCGCGCAACTCTCAACGAGGGGAGGGAGAGGCCTCTGTGCACCTTAATTACCACTGCCCTATCAAAGAAATAGCCAGTTGCAACTTCCTCTGCTGTAGGATCACTGGTACCACATTCAGGGACACGTCTAGAAAATCCAGCTGCTGCCCTGGTTGCAATTTAATTTCCATGCAGTCAGTAGTGGTAGCACCAGGCAAACGCAGATACAAACACAAAAGCACAAGGCTGCAGGCCAAGTGCATTTATACAGGCCACATAAAGTTGAGGTTACTATTAATATCTTTATATATTTAGGTAGGGGGGTACATTATTCATTGCATCTGGTTTTACAAAATGCTATACTTTTGTCTGTTTTGCTTTTGTTTCCCTTGCTGATTTTTATTTGTATCCCTGCAGTCCTTTTTTGGGGGGGGGGGGGTAGGTACCGGTGTTGGTTTTCATTTTGCAATTGTCTGCTTGCTTTTAAACTAGATGCAATAAAGGAAGAAAGAAAGAAGATTGCTGCACCACTCACAGCTGTATTGCTTTTAAACTAGCCTGCCCTACGTCACATCATAGGCTGAGCATTAAGAGCGGAGGAGGGGGAAAGGAAAAGGGAGGTGAGAGAGCGAGATTTCAGACTGTGGATGGGCGGGGGAGCGAGATTTCGGACAGCTAATGGGAGGGGGAGCGAGATTTCAGACACTGGGTGGGAGGGGGAGCGAGATTTCAGACTGTGGATGGGAGGGGGAGGGAGACCGGAGAGGAATTGAGTGAGGGAGGAGCGATACCGGAGAGGCAGCTGCAGGGGGAGTCAGACGTGAGTAACATTATAGACACGCCTCTTGTTTGTGCTAAATAAACAGCTGGTGTTACTCTATAAAATGCAGTTCATATTAAATGGTCCATTGATTCATGTGCTAATTAATGGTCAATACATTGGGGGTCAGTGGAGTTTGCCTTAAGTTTAAACCTTGCACTCCTTCCTGACCCTGCTCCGTCTGTCATTGCCTGATATGGAAGTTACGTACATTTTTGCAAGTTATGTAAACTGCGTAAATTTAAGGTTCCAATGATGTTGTGGGGCCCCATAAGCAGGTATTCTGCTGCTGGATTGTTCATGTAGGAGATACGCATATACAAGTATAGGACCCGTTATCCAGAATGCTCGGGACCAAGGGTATTCAGGATAAGTGGTCTTTCTGTAATTTGGATCTCCATTCCTTACGTGTGCTAAAGAATCAATAAAACATTAATTAAACCCTAAAGGATTGTTTTGCATCCAATAAGGATTATTTATATCTTAGTTGGGATCAGTTACAAGGTACTGTTTTATTACTACAGAGAAAAAAGAAATCGGTTTCAAATTTCTGAATTATTTGATTAAAATGGAGTCTATGGGAGATGGGCATTCCGTAATTCAGCTTTCCGGATAAGGGATCCCAATATCTGTGATTCAGTGAAATTGCTTTCATTATAAACATCTGACGTTACGCTATAATAAGCAGTTTGTATAAATAGTTAAAATGAATATGTGCTAATATGTCAATTCATTGGGGGCAGTTGGATTTAATTCATTAGCGGTCAGTGGAGTTTTCCCCCCGCCTGACCCTGGCGAGCATCTCTGCATTGTTTTTAGCTTGATACACAAGTTACGTAAGTAAATTGCATTTGTTTTGATATAACTTAATACGTGACATGGGCCCCCTTATGGAAGAAGATTTCACCAGGGAGGCACGGGTGTGCCCCCCTCTCTCCCCAGATGGCTGTCCTGATTATATCACAACGTAAGGTCAATTGCCAAATGCATTACAAGGGTATATTTTACAGTGTGTTTTTGACTCTTGTGCTTTATTCTACTAAGTGTTATAGCTTTTTTTAATGTAGCATCAGTGGGTTATGTAGTGACAGGACCAAAGTTAACTGTGGTGCTGCTTTTCTTGTTGCTGTAAAGTGGTAATTCTGAATTGTTGGCCAGGACAAACTTTTGCCAGTTCTTACATAACTCCCTAAGTATGACTACAACTAATTAGAGGGGCTTAATATTAATTATTTGACTGGATGTGATAACTGTTACATGGAAATAAGTTACCAACCTCCTAAATACCAGGTCTTTATAATGCGTCTCTGGTGTGTCAGTCAATATTCTGCAAAAATATCTGCCATCATAGTACATGTAAGTACAATGTAAGTATATAGTAAGTGATAGCAATAGAAATAATGCCCCAGTCATAAACTCATTAGCAAATCATTTGCCTATCAAGTGCTGCAGTTGTAATGAGAACAAACAACAAAGTAGTATTATACAGCAGCATTCTCTTGTGGGGTCTCCAGGGCTTTCTATAAAATAAGGCTGATCCTCTTGTGTCGGTTATTAATTGCTTTATATGTTACTCTGTATTTCCAGTGTATGAAACCCACTTATTGTACAGCGCTGCGGAATATGTTGGCGCTTTATAAATAAATGTTAATAATAATGATTAAGAAAATTCATGTTAAATTGGTTTTTGTTGCATTTACTAAGTGTGAATTGTGGTTGCAAATCCAGGAGGGCAGCAACATGTGCGTATGACCAGAAGGGTTGGGTAGATCTGGGTATTCTAAACTGGACAAGCACAGAGTTTTTTTTTCTCAGCACCAGTTATTCCTGTGGGGACATTTTTGATTTTCATAACCATTAGAACTGCTTTCAGGTAACCTATTGTTTCTCCTACTCCCATGTAACTGGAGGATTCCCAAGCCAGACTTGGATTTCTTACTATTGAGTGCTATTCTATCTACTGGGAGCTGCAATCCTGCTCCCTTCCCATTGGTTTGCTGATCGGCTGCTGGGAGGGGGGTGATATCACTCCAACTTGCAGCTCAGCAGTAAAGTGTGACTGAAGTTTATCAGAGCACAGGTCACATGGTTGTGACACCCTAGGAAATTAAGACATGGCTAGCCCTATGTGAAATTTCAAAATTCTAAAAAAATCTGTTTGTGCTTTTGAAAAACCAATTCCAATGCAGGATTCTGCTGGAGAAGCTCCATTAACTGATGTGTTTTATTAAAAAAAAAATGTTTTTCCATGACAGTATTCCTTTAAATAAACCCAATAGAATTGCTTTGCCCCAAAGAGCATTAATTACATTCTAGTCAGGATAAAGTACAAGGTACTGTTATATTATTACAAAGAAAAAGTAAATTATTTCTAAAACATTATTTCTGAATGTTTGTTTTCCTTCTTCCCAGGAATTTCTTTTCCTATGAACAAAAGACCTTAAATCATTGTCTGGTGTCTCTGGTTGGAAGTTGTTTGGTAAAGTGTGGGAAACTGTACAGACGGACTCAAAGATAATTCAGCAGGTAAGTTCTTGTTTTTGTCCGTGAGTAAGCTGGAAAAAGAATTCTTATTTATGCAGACTTAAGGGCCTGCAAGTGATTTTTATCCTCAGCTCTTTTTCTTTTCAGAACCTGTAAGGTTTTTTTTAACCAGTGGTATATTAGTCATTCCATTGCTTTAATGGGATTGTTCACCTTTTGAGCTAACTTTTAGTACAGGTATGGGATCCCTTATCTGGAAACCCGTTATCCAGAAAGCTCCAAATTACGGAAAGCCTGTCTCCCATAGACTCCATTTTAATCAAATAATTCAGAATTTTAAAACGGATTTCCCTTTTCTCTGTAGTAATAAAACAGTACCTTGTAATTGATCCCAAATAAGATATAACTAATCCTTATTGGATGCAAAACAATCCTATTGGGTTTATTGTTTTATTGATTTTTTAGTAGACTTAACGTATGGAGATCCAAATTATGGAAAGACCCCTTATCCGGAATACCCTTGGTCCCAAGCATTCTGGATAATGGGTCCTATACCTGTATTTAAGTTTGTGTAGAGAGTAATATTCTAAGGCAATTTGCAGCTGTTCTAATTTTTCATTATTTGTGGCTTTTGATTCATTTCACTTTTTGCTCAGCAACTCTGCATAATACCAGCAGTTATCTGGTTGCTGGGGGTTCGAATTACCCTAGCAACTAGGGAGTGGTTTGAATAGAAAAATAATTAATAAAAAGTAACTGTAACATTGTAACCTCACAGGGCAAAAGATTTTTATAAAGACCAACTGAAAAGTTGCTTAGAATTAGCAATTCTAGAGTAGAGCCTCTTTAAATATCTGCTTTGATGATTTTGTAATTTCTCTGACTGTTGGAAAATTGTTGGATTCCCCAGTTTGATATTTGTGCTATAAATTTGCTCCTAAATGTGTCATAATCCTTAAGTTACTTGCAGATTTTCTGCTAGTATGACTTTTTTACTTAAAGGTCAGATATTTGTTTGTTATTTGGTCTGACCTGCCCTGATATCCGTCAGGCTGTGTAGTATTTCTGATTCAGGGGGCCGTGCTGGCCATGAGGTAACAGTAAGATAATATGGAGACCATAGCTAAGTGAATGGAAAAAACAGCTGAAGGTAGACCAGAGACAAGTTCTTAGCAAAAGGGAAATGGACAGTGGTTTAGAACATTAACCAGCGTAAAATAAAAATTGTTTGCCTAGGGAAAATATGTGTAGACAAAGAAAAAAAAAATAACTATGGATGCACCGAACCTATTTTTTTGGAACCTCCAAACCCACCCAGCAGGATTCGGCCGAATCCCGAACTGAATTCTAATTAGCATATGCAAATTTATGCTTATTAGGATGTCGATTCGGTTCTCCCGGGACTGCACATCCGGCCGAAACCGAATCCTTAAAACGCCGGGATTCGGTGCATCCCTAAAAATAACAGAAGTAAAATAAGAAGAAGAAATTAGAAAGTTATTTTGGTATAGTGCAGAATGATTGGTATATTGCTGGTGTGATGCCATTATACAAAAAGGGATTCCCTTGTCAACCTAAAATCTATAGGCCTGTTAGGATATTTCAAATCACATTACTATAGGGCTTATTTATGATTGCAGTTGCAAAAGTGGGCGCAGTCATATAAATTGATGCCATTAATTACGGTTCCAGAGTCCCCACTGCAGGCAGCACCAATTCACACAGCAGTATTGAGCCTAAAGAAGTCGCCACAGGCAAAAAGTGATGCCATCCAAAAATTTCCGGTGCAAATGTCACTGCTTAGTTTTAAAGTACAAAGCCATTTACTGGCCCAAACAGTGGAGGGTGCTCAGGATGCATGATCTTGAAATCTAAAAACAAAGTGTTAATTGTAAAAGTGCTTATTATGGTAATTTTATACCCTATATGTCCCCTTTAATATATACCAGGTGTTTTTTTTACCTGTAATGTCACCCAGCAGTTTTTCTTGGTCACCAAACTCTGCTCCTGCTTCAACCTTTCATGCAGTAATAAAATAATCTTTACAGAATCTGGTGTGCCTGCACAGTATTTGCAAAAGCGCTTGTGTAGAAAATGTTCTATTTTGTCTGGAGTTGTGGGGGAAGTAATTAAATATTCCCCTCTCCGCTTTCCGTCTGGCATATATAGGAGTGCAGGTGGCCCCCATGGCCATACCTCTAACCTGCTGGTAAAACTGATGATCAAATCGGAAGAAATTGTTCTTGCCTCTACTAAGATGGCTTTTTAACAGGAAACTAAGCAATATCTGATGTCAGCAAGTACATTTAACTTTTTGCCCTTTACTAAGTTGGTGCTAATGGTTTCACTATGAAAAACTGTGATTTGAGATATAAGAAAGGGCATTGGACCTCCCTGCATTCTACTATGGGAGATAACGTGATCTGTGAGAGCGTGTACACGGGAGAATCTAAAGTGCACTGAGACCCCATATTGATGGTCTCAATGGTCTCTTAATTAGGCAGTAATGGAAATACTTCAGTGGAAATAGCAACGGTCTGGCTGTGAAACTGTAATGCCATTACAATGAATTAGGTGGCCATACATAGGTGGTTATACTGTATAACATGTTTATGCTCAGGCATACACCTCATATTCAGGTCTGTGATTCAGAGCTGCCCCAGAGTGTGGCAGAGTTTCTCGTTTCATTTGCAGATACTGAACCGGCAGATATAAAGCTGTGTAGTTTTTAGGCCCCACTGGCCTTTTTTTCAAGCTAACCTGGGACACACTTCCATCTTAAAGTGAAGAAAACAGCGCCATCTACTGACATCAATATGTTAGACACAGTGTCAGTATTATTTAAGCATACAAAGTAACACTTATCTGTCCATTTTATCCATCATTTTTTTGTAAAAAAAAAAAGTAAAACAGCCAATTAATTTTCATGCATTTGTTATTAGAAAAAACATCTATCTAGTGTTTTGCAAAATACTGCCTTTTCACAAATTAGTTTGTGAAATCACTAGTGGCACCCATATATTCACTTTACATAAGAGCACATTAAAATGCAGCAAGACCCACTGAAGGCGGAGTAGAGTGCAAATCACTTACCTGATTGTACCCTCATACACATGGGTATTTGTGTTTGCTGTGTTATAGATTTTAACAACATATGGCAACTTAGGCTACATCCGCATTCACTGTGTCTTTGGGTACAGACCGAGGGGGGGGGGTTATACTGTAGGTTTAACAGGTTACACATCTAGAAAACACAGCTAGCAATGCTGCCCTGATTGCAATTTAATTTCCTTGCAATCAGTGCAGCCCTGCAACATGCAGTTAGTAGCGGTACTGCCAGGGGAAATAAAGATACAGACACAAGTGTAAAGGCTCGGTTGCCAACTTTTTTTAGTCGGTTGCCAACCCTTATTTAGTGCATAAACAGACAGGGTTGCTGTTTTTAAAAATGCGCACAATGATTTGTAATGAGCCTACAAAATAATTTTGTGTGCATAATCATGCATTAGAGGGAACATAGGGTGGAATGTATAAACCTAACAAACAGTGCTGTAATCATTGTTAACACCACATTATATATAATAATATAGCCTCAGCCATAACAACACTAAATTATATAGAAACACCTGGCTCCGTTTACAGCTAATGCACATGCTCACAAAGAGCTGTAGGCAGAGTGACCTATTTATGTCCCAAAGATATCCTGGAGCAAATTTAACTTATTGGGTGTCAGTTCATAACTACAAGCCCTATAATCAGGGTTGAAGCTTCTATCTGTCCTCGGTCATGCCCAGACAGGGCCAGCTTAATTTAGTGATGAATCCTCCAGGTTAGAAATTATGGGTGCACAATAAAACTGCTACCATATTACCCTTATTAGCTATAAGTTCTTGTGGAAAGTTTCTGAATACTAGAGGTGGGCACATTAAATACCATTTGAAGTGGTGAAAAAATGAAAAGTAACAGTTTTGTCTGCAGATGTAGTATTCTCAAACACAAGCATTTGACTCTTAATATAATATCTAATAGAGGTGATAATTACATGTTTTGTCCTTTAAACATCCTTATGCAATATACATTTATAATGGAAGATACTGGAAAGTATAGTTGGTTCCCCACTCCTTGCCATCTTTGTATTTTAACCTCCTCTTCCTTTTTTTATTTTTGGTTTTAAAAAATTTCTAAGGGTTATGTCAGACTGGGTGCTTTTTCACTCACAGGAAATCTCCACTACCCCCAGGTGACTAAGCTCTGTTATTCCTTTTACCTGAGGCACAGTAAACGGGAATCACCAGGCATAAAGTATAGTTTAATTGATAAAAAAATACAGGGATGTCATTTTCCCATGGGAAAGATACACCTATCTTTTACCCCTGATTCCCATTTTGCCAATTTGAAAAAAAAGTATTTTTTGAGCTTTGTCACCTCCAGAGAGTACAGATTTCCTGCAGGTAACCAAACATCCCATCTGAAATTGCTGTATCAGTCAACACTATGCTTGTTGCCTAGCTAACCACACCTAAACTGGATGTAGGTACCTGGGAAAATAAGCATATATTGTAGGCACAATAACCGATACCAGTTGAACTCATTTGTGTAATTAGCATCATTTATTTTCTTTAATTGACTCTTCTTGACATTAATATATGACTTTATATAACACTTATTCCTTGGTGCGTCTCTACCGAGAAAGGTGAATGCATATATATAGGCATATATATAATATTCTGATGCTTTAAATCGCCAGCATCATACAAACTTAGTATTTGTTTTGTTTTTTTACTAATTCTTTTTATATTCTTGTGTCTCTCCTTTAGGACTGTGTTCCATCATGGAGCAGAGATGTCTTCAAAATCCCTATCCTGATTACAGTCAGGAGGTCTCAACATCCTTTAACTCCACAGGTCAAGTAAGTGGTATAATTAGTTGTGCGTTACCTATAATGGAGTCTCAAAGAAATACTAGTGTGTTGCCTCCTGCACATGGATTATAGGAAGTGCAGACGATGATGTATAACCTCTTTCTAGGAGGGGAGGAAGATTGTGTTTGTCCACTGAACTGAGCTGTACATCTATAATAGCCAAAGGGCAAATAACCCTCACCCATCTGTGCTAGAGTGCTGTGCACATACAAGTATACATATGCAGTATATTGCTTATTTTATATTAATCCATGGCATGAAAAGAATTAAGTAGCATAATCTGCCACTGTTTGTTCCTTTCCACCTACTATTTTTTGGCTAATGCTATAAATGCTTCCCCTTAATGCTTACAATGCACACTAAGTAAGGCTTTTGCCCCTTACTGCACTGATTTTCAATTGTAAAAGGGAAAATCTATTTCTGTACCACTCCATACGGATGCAGATGTGATTCTTGGTTTGACTTGAACACATGGAATATAAATTTGCAGAGATTTTTAGATGGTATTTCCTTTAGTTTAATGCAAACAAGGACAGGCTAAAGCTGTTTGTGTTGTATGTCATATAATTAGGGGTAGAAGACCTTCCTGGGCAATGCCAGGAATGTAGTGGGTCAGGACAATCATGATTAATTTGCAGTTTCAGTTCCCTTATAAGACATGTTTTCCTCCCAAACTATTGTATGGCCCATTAACTGAATGTAACAAGTTTAAATTTAAATAAGTCATTAACGTACTTTTCTCTTTATCCTTTCTAGCTGACGTTTGAGTTTGTTCATTGCCTTAACAATAAGATCAAGGAGCTGCTACAGGCTATGGAAAAAGGACTCAAATCTGCCGACCCTGGAGACTACACTGTGTACACAGGCTGGGCAGGTAGTGTATTCACTGGAGAGAATATACAACATTAGGGGGGAAGCTTCTATTGGTGAGATAAAACAAGAAGCTTGTTTTCAGATTCAAAGCACAAATTGAAATGCACAGTTTCTGGAGCATTCATTATGCAGATAAAAATTCAGATTAAGTGCATTCCTATGTACACATTTCCAAAATTTGAATTATACTTCCATCAATTAAATTTACAAATGACACAAGCACTTGGGTGTTTTATCCGCTGACACCTGTTTCATTAGTGCGGCACAGAATAATTAGTTGTGCCCAGCTAAACATGCCCAAACCTCGTCAGATCTATTATGCCCTGTTTTAACCGCAGTGGAGGATGTAAAATTTAAATCAACTGTGCAGCTATGTGTTCCTTGCCCTTTAATGTGAAATAAGAAATGTTTAATGAGAGAAATATATTCTTCACTCCAAGAAGTATAACTAACCAAGGTAATTGAACTTAGTCACATAGTCATTGTAGCAGCTCTCTAGTTATTCATTGTGTGTTTCAGGCATTGCTCTCTTGTATTTGCATTTGTCTGATATATATGGGGATTCATCCCTTCTGCAAAAGGCCCATGAGTATATCAGCAAGAGCCTGCGCTGCCTGACAAGACGTGATGTCACATTTCTGTGTGGAGACGCTGGACCTTATGCAGTGGGAGCAGCTGTGTTTCAGAAGGTTGGGCATATAAAGGAAGCTGAAGATTGCGTCAAAAGGTACTTATCATCTGCATGCTACAAATGTAATTATATTAATAGTTTAAAACTATTCAATAGCTTTAAAATACAAACCACAGTTTGGGAACCCCTGTCCAGCTTGGAGTATATTGGAATATTTCCTTTTCTGAGATGCCAGTGTTATTAATCTCTTTACATGCTATCAGCAATGTTAGACAAGTCAGATAATTATTGCAGTTTTTCTGGGAAAAATATTTATTTGGTTCTTTATTTCCTTTCCACTGTATTACAGTTATGACACTGTGTACCTCTATGCATGTTTTTCTTTTATGCAATAAATGTTGCCACTGTCTCCTGTTAGATTAACTACTCTACAATGCTATTGCCAAATTCTTCTGTAAAACCACCTAGACATTCCCTCCTGCCCTCTGCCTAACAGTGGCCACACATGGGCTGACCCATATAATACTCTGACCATTTAACCCCCATGCAGAAAGGACAATTGCCATACAAGTAATTATACATGTGTATGTCCAATTCTCCAAGTTCTCCAAGTTGTTCTGACCAAGCAGAATATCATGATGTGAAGAGGAACTGCTGCACTTTTTGACAGCCTAACTGTCCAACCAAATCTCTGCATCTTTTGCCTGCTTTAGGTTGATATGTCATTGAATGTGTAAAAAGAATAAAAAAATCGCAAAATAAAAACAGGCATTCCGCAATGCTATAATGGCCATTGTGCAGTTTATTACATTGCAAATGTCTTAAAAACACCTGGGACAGTGTTGCAAATTTTTTCTCATAACGTAACTGCTTTTTCATTATAACATTCACTTTGCACACATCAGATCACACAATCTCATATCAATTGTCAGTTGAGTTGCAAAGTAGTTGCTAAGTAGTCGCAAAGTATATTTTAATTGTGAGCAAAGGAAAAATTAGTTGCGCAGAAGAAAATTTGTTTGTTTTCCGAATATTCTTTCCGCTAATGCTATTTACTACATAGAAGGAAATGTCTGTTAAATGCCTGTTATCAGATTTACAACATCTTGCATCTCTGCAGCCTCATTCAAATGTATCCTTCTGTGGTAAGGCCAGACTCTGGACTCCCAGATGAGCTTCTCTATGGGCGTATGGGATACTTGTACTCCCTGCTTTTTGTCAACAAACAGTTTGGAGAGGAGAAGATCCCCTCTAGCTACATCCAACAGGTACAGTCCATATATTATGTGAATGTATCACAAAGCTTGTACCATTTTTTTGAGAATTAAATTTTGTGCTGAACTGTGATATGCCTAGGAAAAAAATGTCACAGATGTATCCCCCTAAATATACTTTTGCCAAACACTGATAAAGCAAGCCGTACACTTATACAAATTGATGTACACTAGGCGAGGCTTAAAAGTTGGTCACCCTGGCTTGACTTAACTGGCATCCCCAGGCATCTATCCTTGCTTTACACCAGTGATCCCCAACCAGTGGCTTGTGAGCAACTTGTTGTTCTCCAACCCCTTGTGGCCTCAAAGCAGGTAATTATTTTTGAATTTCTGCTAAGGAGGCAAGTTTTGGTTGCATAACAACCAGGTGTACTGACAAACAGAGCCTTCTGTAGGCTCCAGCCCACATAGGGGCTACCAAATAGGCAATCATAGCTCATATTGCTATCCCTAGGAACCTTTTTCATGCTTGTGTTGCTCCCCAACACTTTATCCATTGAAATGTGGCTCATGGGTATAAAAGCTTGGGGATCCCTGCTTTACACTGTAATAGCAGTGAGACCTCACCCACTAGAACTTAAAGGAGAAGGAAAGTCTAAGTCACTTGTGGGTGCCAAAATGTTAGGCACCCCCAAGTGACTTAAATCGATTAGCTTTTACCTCGGGCTGGTGCCCCTGTTCGGAGAGAACAGCACCAGCCCGGGGTAGCAGCGATCGCTTCCCTCTTCCTTGTTCGCTGCGCGTGCATGCGCAGTAGAGTGAAAATCCGAACTTTGAACAGAGAAGTCAGCTTTTCACTCTATTGCGCATGCATTTTTCCGGCTGGTGCTGTTTTCTCCTAACAGGGGCATCAGCCCGGGGTACAAGGTAAGCGATTTAAGTCACTTGGGAGTGCCTAACATTTTGGCACCCCCAAGTGACTTAGACTTTCCTTGTCCTTTAATACTAATCTTCAAAGAAATGACATGGACTGCAAGGTTAATATTGGCAAATACCTGATTGGTTGCCATGGGTTACTGCCCAGGTGGGAATTTGCCTGGTCTTTGTAAATTACCCCCCGTATGTTCTCTCTAAAATGGAATATGATGTTATATGATGACCACTTCAATAACAAAAAAGAAAAAAAAATGTTAAGAACCCATGCAGGGTAATTGATACCAGCACAGTGAATGGAGGGTATAGGGTGAGAACATTATATACTGTAACATACAAATTATCTGAATGGACCTTGTCTAAATATGACGGATCCAAAGCAAGAACACAAAATAATGGAAATTAGTAGAAAGCATTAAGTATTTTTGGAACATAACATTTTACCATATGTCCTTCCTTCAGGTGTGTAACACTGTGCTGGAGTCCGGAGACAGACTGTCGGGGAGAAGGAACCTAAAATCCCAGAGCCCTCTGATGTACGAATGGTACAGAGAGTACTATGTGGGACCTGCCCATGGATTAGCAGGAATATACTACTTTCTAATGCAGGTGAGCAAAATGCCATAGAAAATGACTTGAATAATAATTTGAACTGCCTTGTAGCAGCAGGGTAAGCTGTATAACCATAAAGAAGCAGAGAACAAGACTACTAAATAATGGAATGCTATTAACTCATTATAATTTACCAATGCAAAGCTTTTTTACAATGGAAAGCTAGGTAGCTGAGGGAACTGCAAAGTAATGAAAAATAAACTGAACTTTGGATTTTGATTGGGTTTTATTTGCTAATAATGGTGCACCAGGACATAGATCTAGTTCAGTATAATTTGTCTCCATGTTTCTCCTCAGCCTGAATGTAACATCAGTAGTGAAAAGTTGCAGAACCTTGTTCGGCCAAGTGTGGAATACGTCAGCCGTCTCAAGTTTCCATCTGGCAACTTCCCTGCTTGCATTGGTGACCGTCGGGACCTGCTTGTACACTGGTGCCATGGGGCTCCTGGTGTCATTTACATGCTTATTCAGGCCTACAAGGTACTAGGACTAATCCTTAATTTCTTACCGAAACTACAACTAGAAAAAAATCTAGAAATGCCACTTAGAATTGTAGAGGTATAGGACACCATATCTGGAAACCCTTTATCCACGATGTTCGGAATTATGGAAAGGCCATCTCCCATAGAGTACATTTTAAGGAAATTATAGTTTTAAAAAATTATTTCCTTTTTCTCTGTAATAATAAAACAGTACCTTGTATGTGATAGTAACTAAGCTGCATGAATCGATATTGTAGGCAAAACAATCTTATTGGGTTTGTTTACTTTTTTTTAAAAGATTTAAGGTTTGGAAATCCAAATTAAGGAAAGATCTCTTATCCATAAAACCCTAGCTCCCATGCATTCCATATAATAGATCCTATACCTGAAATTGCCCATTGTGCCAATTCTGCCATGGGGAAAGTTGAGCAATTCGCCTCAAATGACACTGTTTTAGTGTAGGGAACACACTCTGTACAAAAGCACATTGGCATCAGGCCAGGCCCTCAGATGGCAGTTGACTTTAAGAACCCCTTATTGCGCACACCCAGGGTCGGACTGGGCTGCTGGGGCACTGGGAAAAAAACCCGGAGGGCCCCGGCAACCCAGACCCAATCCCCGCTGGGTGCCCCACCGATCCGCCCGTCTCTTTTCCGACGCTCTGCAGATATGCACTTGTGGGAGGGGGTCAGACGGGTGGTGGGAGCCCCTGCAGGGGGTTGCGATGGTGGCGGGGGCCATTGGGGGGTGCAGGGCCCCTGAGGCAGAAGCCCCAGTGGGCCCTACACCCCCAAGTCCGACCCTGTGCACACCTGTTTTGGTAACTGCAGTCCACTTAAGGGGAAACTGCAGCAAACCCAATTCCACTGCCCCCTTTGTCACCCGCTTCCCATTCTGTAGAAATGGAAACATGCTAATGCAGTAGCCACTAAGTATTGTTAGTTTATATTTTTGTCAGGTCTCGCCTGCCAAAGGCTCTTTATAATACTTCTTGTTGAAATAAGTAGTGTTCCGCCAGAATTTTCCTTCCTTCTACTTAGTAGCAATCAAAATGCCTAGTACATGCTAGCCATTAAAATGTCATATAAAGGTTAAAAAAATCAGTAATGGACTCTATAATAACATAATGTTAAAAATATAAATTTTGAATTTTTTTTTTCTTAAGGTTTTTGGTGAACAGCAGTATCTGGTAGATGCTTTACAATGTGCTGAGGTGGCTTGGCATTATGGTTTGCTGAAGAAAGGTTATGGATTATGCCATGGAGCAGCAGGGAATGCATACAGCTTCCTAGCACTTTACAACCTGACCAAAGATGTCAAGTTTCTCTACAGAGCCTGCAAGGTACCTTTTACTGAATATTGGCAATATTTCACATTTATTTTGATGAATGTATACATCAAGAGTAATCAATATGGCTAATAGGAAATGTTTAGAATAACCTATTTTTAAATGTTAATATATAAAGTAAAGTGACTTTAACCATGCTTATGTAGAAGAAACCTTACCCTTCCCATTTACCTATGTGGCGGTAGAGGATACACAGAATGCTGTAGTATGTGCACAATCAGTTTCAAATTTGGTAGTTTACTATAAAAGGAAATTGCCCATTGGATGCTTTTTAAATAATGCATGACATAAGCCCTACATGTTGCCTATTTCCATGTTATATTTTTGCTGGCAGTTTGCAGAGTGGTGCATGGATTATGGGACACATGGTTGCAGAACTGCAGACACCCCTTATTCACTTTTTGAAGGTAAAGTAAATCTTGTATATGGCTCACTGAAACTTGTGTTGAATAAAAATAATGTAGCACTTTAAAATAATAAATTAGAAGTCACCTCTGAGTCTTCTAAAATATACAATTATATATATTCTTATTCTCTTTTGCTGCCTCTCTATATAAATAGAAATACATATATACAGCAGTTTCCTAATGTTTTCTGAATGGGACCCAGATGAAATCTGCACCCATGAGCTGGTATAGAATTAACACCATATCATATTTGAATTGCTGTTGCCTATGAGAAAGAGGTGCCTCTGTATTACAAAAAAGTTCATGGGGACCCACCTTAAATAGCACAGGGACCCAGTTTTGGGTGCTAACCCTTAGGTTTAGAATCAGATAAAAAAAGTCAGATACGCCAGGATAATTAAGCTAGAAAATTTGAGTAGATATTATTTAATATAACACTTTTTCATTTTTTTTTTTCTATTTCCAAAGCATTTGTAACTTCAGGCCCAAAAATGAGTATTTACTATGCTCTTCTGTTTCCTTTTTTTCTTTGGTAGGAATGGCTGGAACTATCTATTTCCTCTCTGATTTACTGGAGCCCACAAAAGCGAAATTTCCATCATTTGAAATGTAAAGAAAATGGATTTGCTTGAACTCTATTCAGTGTTGCCAAACATTGCCTGGGGCGAGACATGTTATTAATGATTCCCAATGAGTCTTTAAAGTAGTCAGCTCAGGATTTATGTATTCAGTGGTCACATCCAGCTTTGTACATAGCTGTATTCCTTGTGCATGTACATACTGGCAAGGGATGTCTAACCTATGACCCCCCTGCTTTTTATGTTTACCTGAAAAACACTTTATGCAGGGAGTTGTAGCTCAAGTACAGCGGCAGCTTGGGCAAGCCTGTGGTAGAAATGGTGTTTTCTGTACAGAGGCACTCACAGGCTTTGGTATTTTTTGTTTGCTTTATAAGAAACTAATTGCAGATGAAGAGTCTCAAGAGAGAATTGCAGGGAAAGGGTGTTCCTGTAGCTTATAACTTTTTCTCATGTCATAACTAGCTTGACTTAAGTAGCATTTACACAAAATCTCAACCTAACAGTTTATGGCTTCCCTAAGCAGCTCTAGTTTTGAATTCCTTTTAATGAGTTATGTTGCAGTATTCAACCTTTTGCTAAAAGAATATTGCTAAGTTTGAATGCACTTCTTTAATTCGAATGTAACTAAACCTTTGCTGCTAGATGCCATTATCAGTCTCAGAAAGAAAAGCGGCATCCCTGAGGCCACTCGCCCCAACTCAAGTGGTTTTATTTGAATTCAAGTCATTGGTTTATTACCTGAAAGAGGTAAAGGCTGTAGTTTAGCAAGCCACAATGCATTCCTTAAGATGGCCATACACGCACCGATAATACCTACTAAACCTAGTTTGGTACGATATTCTGTGCGTGTATGGCAAGTCGGTGAGTCGACCAATATCGCAGGAGGCTGCTGATATCGGTCGACTCGCCGATCGGCCAGGTTAAAAGATTTTGATCGGCACCATAGAAGGCGCCTGACCAAAATCTGCCTTCAGCGCTGAATCGGCAGAAGGAGGTAGAAATCCGATTGTTTCTACCTCCTTATCTGCCTGTTTCAGCCCTGAAGGTTAGTGGCGGATCTGACGATCTTTCGTGCGGCCAATGGTCGCACAAAAGATCGCCACGTGTGTGGCCACCTTTAGACTTTAGGGACTTTGTATATATTGAAGGAAAACGTAGTTCATTATTCTAGTGATCAAAATGATTCTACATTTAGAATGTTATAGATCATAAAGGCACTTTGTGTGGAGATTCATCCTATTGTGTATAATTGAAGACAAAAACTATCCTTACCATGATAAAGAGTCAAGCCTTTGATTTCCAGTTCAAATCTTGGGCAGTTATGTGTCCTGAGTGATTGATTGGCTTAAAAGTGTCAGCAATATTAATTTTAGAAATTTCTGCTCTACACCCCTCTGCAGGCCAATGATATGATCACATGAAGGGAGTAGGGTTGCTTGCCAAAATACAAGTGGTGGTTGCAGTAATTCCTACAATGCTGGGTGGGACTGTAACCAATAGGACATGGGATTTCACATTTGCTTTCTAATCAAAAATGTGGTTTACCTGCAGTAATCTGAATTTAGAGGCTACTTTTTTACCCTACTCTATTCTAACCTTCAACCAAATGCTTTGCTGCTAGTGAGTGAGCCTAGCAACAAGATCATACTTTAAATGCCACACTAAAGGGTCTTGTGAATAAAAGTTTAACGGAGAAGGAAAGGCTAAATCACTAGGGAATTCAAAATGTCAGGCACCCCCCAGTAATTGTAATCGCTTACCTGAAACCCCTGACCCATGCTTTTGTTAGTAGAAAACTGCAGTGATCCCTGGGGCCCGCACACACACGGTTGAGCAAAAAAAAAAACAGCTTTTTTGTTAGTTTGGCTTTTCACTCTACTTCATATGTGAGAAGACCGAAGGAAGAGTAGGAACGCTCACTCTGTGCCTAGCATTTAGGCACCCCCCAGTTATTGTAACTTTCCTTCTCCTTTAAGTAATTCAAAAACCTTAAAAATGTAGGCCATACCAAAATAAATATATATATATGTGTGTGTATATATATATATATATATATATATATATGTGTGTGTGTATATATATATATATATATATATATGTGTATATATACAGTTGTGCTCAGAATAATAGCAGTGTGTGGCCACTAGACCCAAAAAAAACCAATCTTGCTTTCATCAGTCCACCAAATGTTTAGGCCAGTCAGTATGTTCTTTGGCAATTGTAACCTCTTTAGCGCGTCTTTTTTTCAACAATGGGACTTGCAGGGGTTCTTGCCAATAGCTTGGCTTCACATAGGTGTGTTCTAATTGTAACAATACTCGCTGATCATTGGCCGAGTCTTTGACATTTTGGATATTTTTCAATCAATTCCAATGGTAGTTTTCCATTTTCTTCCATGTCTTTCAGGTTTTGGTTGCCATTTTAAAGCAATTGAGATCATTTTAGCTAAGCAGCCTATCATTCTCTGCACTTCTTTATATGTTTTCCCCTCTCAAATCAACGTTTTAATAAAAGTATGTTGTTTTTCTAAACAACTGGAACGACCCAGAAGAAATGCACTATAACCAGCATGCACAACATTTGCTGCCTACCTTCCTTAAAAAAGGGCTGTAATTGACACCTGTTTTTTTACCTCACTAACTAAACCCCACACTGCTATTATTTTTAACAATAAGTTCAGTTAATGATTCAATTACACAGAATCAGCAGCATGCATGTCATGACTGTCTGTTGGATAAATATTACTCTACTACACCTACTAATAAATTATTTGACATGTAGAAATATAATTTCTACTAAAAACAGTGATTGATCAGGTTAGTGATCTCATGTCGGACTGCTATTATTCTGAACACAACTGTGTATGTGTGTGTGTATATATACATACATACACATTTAGTAGATAATGCAGCCCCTACTGTAATTTGTAAAGGTATTATAAAAGTCAGACAGGAAGGAAATGCTGAGGGAAGAGTACAGCAGTGACAACTGCTGTGTCTAGGTTATAATTATATAATTTATAAACTGTAGATTATATATATTTACCAAACTGTAAATTATATCCCTATAAACACACCGTTTAAAACATAAAGACACCGCAGTTGTCACTGCTGCATTCTTCTCACAGCTTTTCCCCCCAAGTATATATATGGCCTGTCTTATATAGAGAGAATGGACCACACCTGCTAGAGTATAGTTAAAATGGGGGTTCTACTACATGTATATGTGTATGTATATATATAAGTAGAACCCCCATTTTAGCCAAATTCTAGCAGGTGTGTTTTGAAAGTTGCCTCATTTTTTGGCCAGCCCACAGCTTGTTCTAAATTGCCTGACAGTACCTGCCCTTAGCCAGATACAGGGCAGACTTTCATTTTCTTTCCTTTAAGAACATGTCAGACTGTGAATCCCTCTTACTGGATTGAATTCTATGGCTGTATGTATGTAAATATGTAATGAAACCATGCATAGGAAATACCAATTTTGCAGTGGCAAGTGCATTTAGGGATTTGTAGTAAGACAGTAAGAAAGTTTGTCCTATTCTGGTAACCAATGACTTGTTACAGGTTTGGAACTAGTACAAGTTTACTGCTAAGCGACTGATAAAGATACTGGACTGGAGAAAGGAGCACAAGTGTTACTAAATAACTACTCCAAGTTGTATATTATCTTTTCTTAATAATTAATATTAAGAATGCTTTAGTGATGTGACACTAACATTATTTGTTTCTTGGTATTTGCTATGCTTGCTAAAGTTTCAGTACTGGATGAGGCACTATTAGCCTTTCTTGATAGATGCTGATTTGTGTTTCAAATTTCCTAATAAACTATTTGCCACAAAACCTGTGGCTGCTTTTTGTTTAACTCAAAATCTGTTTATTTCAGTTTCTTATTTATAGAAAAGAATGTGTTTTTGGATGTTGTGAATTATTCATTATATTAATGACATCGATGCCACTGCACCTCCTGGCCTTCAGATTCAGAAAAGCCTTACTCCACTTCTAGCATACAGAGGTTTTGTTTGGCATTATACTGTTATTCCAATTAAATACCAAAATAGATACGTGGGTAGGACTTTTTGTTTTAGATCTCTACAATAAAGACAAGTTTTAGTGGATTAAGGAGTGTGTGCCATTTCTCCTTCAATCGATTATACTCCAAATCAGTACAAGTTGTCAATGTAAAGTCATTAACTCAGTTTTGTTACACAGGCAAAATTGCTTTCCTCCAACTCCACACACAAAAATGTCCCTTTTGTTTTCTGAGGTCTGACTCACTAATCATGCCTAATCATTCCTGTTTTGCAGAGGGGTGTAAGAGTTTTCTCATCCCAAAACAAGCTCAATTTGTTTCGCGACAAAACAGTGCTGCTGGGTAATAATCTGATGAGGCATTCGGTCAGATCATCGCAATTTGCCTAAACACTGAACATATGTCTGTCATCGCAGTTTCTCAATTCTTGTGCGGCTGTTACTCCTCACTCTCCTGAAATGCTTTAAGTCCTTGCATTTCTTAAATCATTGTCCTGTATTTCTCATACAGTTAGCCTGGAAATTATACCTCTAGCCCTTGCCTCCTCCTATGAAATGGCTTTATAAAAAGCTGGTAAACCACTTTATAATAAAGTTAGAATGCATGTAGATATTTTATTTACCAGTAGAGGGCAGCACAAACGTACCTGAATGCTGAAGAATGCTAATTGTTAAAGCAGCTTTACACCAGCTGGACTGGGATACTTGTGCACCAAAAGGTTTGTATTGAAGTCTGAAACCTTTGTACAGACAAGTGTTTAAACATGGATTAAAATAGCATCATGAGAATTCTGCTGGAGTTCCCTACAATTTATATCATATACTTTATAACTAACCTCCCTCACTCAATCTCTAGATAATATGTACCTGGTGGAACTTTAAATTATTGTAGACATTCTACATCTTTTTGTTGAAGATGGATGCAGGGCCTTTTTTAAGATAGCAATATTTTTTTTAACCTTACTTTGGACACAATGCAAGGATAGTGTGTGAATATAGGACTAGCTATGGCTGCCATTTGTTACTTGTTAGTGCATGGTTAGGAATAGTGGCACACTAGCCAGTCTGCTGTCTTCTGCTCTGTGTTGTGTGCACCTACAGGCACAGCATCAGCCTATCAGAAGCGTAAAGCGTAAAAATAACTGGGATTGATACACGACTTACATTAAACAACAGGGATGCTGTCCTTAAACCAACTGACAACTAGACAGAACCCTTGCCTCTCACTCACAGGGTTATTTACCATAGCGTAAAACTGGAGCAAGAAAGATTTATGGAGAAAGCAAACAGAAGGGTCACAAAAGCCTTACATGTTGTAAAAAAACTGGAACTTTAGTTAATATATTTCTGCATTTGGTATTAGATGGGCACAATCTTTTTAGTCAACTATAGCTCCAGTTTCCAGCTTACATTACTTGTGTGACTTCCTCCAAGTAAAGCTGGCCATATACTGAAAGATCCACTTCTTTGACAAGTTGCCAATATGCCCACTTGAGGTGAGCAATATATATTTGTTTGGCCCTTGGCCCAAACAATCCGATCACATTGACAAGATACAGGCCATCTGTATTTTTTAAACCTGCCCAATTGACATCTGGACGAGTTTTGGCAGGTATCAGTTGGGCAGGCCTGCCTGAGGGCACCATACACGGGCCGATAAGCTGCCAACTCTGTCCGTCAGTAGCTTTTATCAGCTTGTGTTCTGCCTCCCTTGCTAAGAACTGGGAACTCCCATTCTTTGTCCCACATAGCATGACATGCTGTGACAATAAAACAGGTATTAAAGACAGCATGCATGGAAGGAATCTAAATCATCTCTGCCCTCATATTTCAATGACTATTTATGGGAGCTACATGGAAATAAGTGCTGCTTATATTCAGGCCTGTTTCAACTATACAGAACCAGAAATTTTTAGCTCTCTATCTGCGTCAATCAAACTTGTAAAATATGCCAATGCCTGTGGGTACAGAGCCTTGGCTGATTGTATCCTTACCATCATTAGTAAGCCTGTAGGCAGCCCTTTATCTGGCTGCTCAATTCAGCTGCAGTAAATTCACCAAAGCTTATAAAAACTATCTGGTATCCTCCAAAACGATTTTAGTGTTGATATTTGAGTGTATGAGATATTTTATCTTGGTCTGGAATGACTGCTTGGTTACTGAGACATGCAGAGCCCAGTCAGTACCTGCAGTACACATGAGTGTGCAATCTTCAAGAGTTATACCCAGTGTTGGACTAGGGTGCCAAGGGCCCACCAGAAAACCCTAAGACCTTAGGCCCATTCTCCCCTTCTCTGTTCACTCACTTTCTTTAATCTCTTAATTACTTCTTTTTACATACTATTATCTATTTTTTCCTTCATTTCTTCAATTTCTTTTCATATAGAATTGAGTAATTGCTATGGTATAGGCATACAAGGCAAATGGTTGGTTGAGCAAGGCCCACTTACACTTGGGTCCACTGAGAGTTTTCCTGGTATCCTGGTGGGCCAGTCTGACACTGGTTATACCAGTGGTACCACGTGTTGTGTTTAATAACTGTGGTGACACAGAACAATTGTATACAGTATGTGAAATACGTTTTATTACTACCCAGATGTTACCAAACCCCAAGATTAAGGTAAAACATTTACTCATTTCTTTCAATATCCCTATTAAAGTTACTTTGGGGTGGCGCAGATTTGGAAGCCTACAGTAATTTAGCTATTACATAGTCAACAGAGAAATTTTGCTTTGGGGTACACAATTTTTGAATTGCACCCCATAGCAACATATCAGCCCAAATTGCTGAACAGTAATGTGTAAAGTATCCACATGTATTTGGCATTTGTTACAGTTTTTTGCAGGGCAGGCATCAGGTGGTGGATCTATGACACAGGGATCTGTGATTGGATGATTGTTACAGTATCAAAACAGGACAGGTGGAAACTGTACTTGTTCTCAAACCACTCACTCTGCATGTTATGGGTACATATGTGTACAGTCATTTAACCCTAAAGTACTGGGCCCCACAGTAATATCACTTTATGCCCACTAAATATTGAGAATTAGACATCTTTTCATAAATGTACAGTATATTGATTGCATATCAGTCAGTGTCCCCATCAGTTGCAGGGTCTGCTTCCTCTAAAGTAATGCCCTAATTGCCTATTGGCTCAACAAGATATTAGGGTGAAGGCACACGGAGCTACTAGTAGCAGCTACTTGTCACAACTACTAAAATAGACAATGCTGATCTTTTACTGATAATTGTCTCTACATGTGTTTTAGCAGACACAATTTTTAGTATTGTTTATGGCTGGATATTTTTTTGGCATTTAGTAGCCATGACAAGTAGCTGCTACTAAGTAACTTCATGTGTCTTCACTATTACTGGAAGCCCAGCTTGATAACCTACAAAGGGGAGATTTGGAGTTAACAATTCTTGGAAATATTGATAAATTACTGATACATCAACATTTTTCTTTTGCAGTAACCTATGATCTAATGATTGACCTCAGTGCCAGTCTTGAACTAAAATGTCCACTGGACACTGGATTTAGAGTTAGTGGATCAGAGTGTCTGTTTTCTTTTATCAAGTTATTCCACGCAGAAATAGTAATATGTTGTATTAAGGGGCCCCTATAACTATGGAATATACCATGGGGGGGGGGGGGGGCATTTGTACATGCTGAAGGTCAAGCAAAAGCAAGTGAATAGGCCTCATTTTGGGCTCATTTAAAAAAAAAAAATCCACTGGAGAGCCAAATGTGTTCTGTGTAGTTTATTGATTTAGAGATGCATTGCACTACATGTTTCGGACCTCTGGGGTCCTTCCTCTGGGGTTCCCTTAGTATATTTTGTGTTTAAAGTTCATTTAAAAGGATGCATGGGTGAATAGGGCCTTCTGCTATGTTTGCATAATAATAGTGCAGCCCCATGGACAGGACAGTGAATCTTTTGTGCCTCTGCACAGGAAGTAGCACAGGTAAAGCTTTATAATTATGGGATTATGCTATGGCTCTTCTTTTTTTGCTGTACTCTTCAATTGCTATGAAGTCTCAAGATTAATGGTGTCCAACTGGCGACTCTGTGTGGCCCCCCACCTGTCTGGCTGCTGAGACTGCTTACTTTTGTGTAAGCTTTAAATTGTATCAGTACTAAGATTACCTGGCCCCCTGCATTGCTCACACCTCAGATTCAGGCCCCTGTATTGTTTAAACCTGTAATCCCCTGTACTGTTCACACTTTTTAATCCCTGCATTGTTCACCCCCTGCATTGTTTACACTTAAGGCTCAGACTGTAAGCCCCCACATACTCCTTTGGTATACACTCACATTGTTAAACTGTTCACACCTCAGACTGTAGGAGCAGTGCCAGCATTGTGTCAATGTATACTGTCTGTGTGTGCCATACTCTGCCTGCCTTATGTTGCTGTACTATCCACAGGGGAGGGGGAGGCATAAGGATTTAAGGGTGTGGCTTAATATGACATAATATAATTACTTCACATATGAATGAAGAGTGATATCCCAACAGTAAGAACCAACCATTTGGGTTTGCTGTGTTACCACCATTAGTGTGGGTATGATCTTAAAAGCGTTTGTAATAACATGGGTGTGGTTTGAAGTGGGTGTGGCTTAAAAGGGGGAGTGGTCAAAACTGGCCTCCATTATTGGCACTCCGCCATGTAGGTCAGAAAAATTCTGGCCCTCTGTACCATAGAAGTTGGACAGAACTGCTCTAGATAATAATGATATACAGTACTGTATATTCTATGATACCAATAGGCAATCTCAGACCTAGACCTAAGCACTGTCAGCCTACCAATTATCTTGTAGGCTGCTCACTAGGGCTTGGTTTAGCCACGTCTTAATGAGTCAAATTGGAATTTGTGCCAGCTGCAAAGGACATCTAAATACATTAAACTGATCCTTGTATTGCCAGGTCTACTGTTGACCAGTTGCACTCAATAAATCAGGCCAAGTTAATGGTATGAATATCATATAAAGGCATATCTATACATTTTGCCCTACTAGTTGCACCTAGAGTCACAGGTACATATGAATATCATGACACAGTAGATGCTTCCACCAAGGTATGGCTTAAACATTAAAACTCTCCCCTAAACCAAAACGAGAACCCACCCATGCTTTATACATGGTTAAAATCATAGCTGCAAGCTTGCGCCATGTTTTGGCCTTGTTCTGTCCTAGGTTGTGTACATTTGACCAGTCTGCATGGCTGCTTTTATACAAATCAGATTTAAGAGCTCACAAGGGCATGCAACATTTGCCCACTGCAGATATGACTTCTGATATCACAGCTGGACTTGTTTGCACTCCAAGTATGCACAAACCACTATATCACATGACTTTAGAAATCAGTGGGTGCTGCTGCTTTTGGGTGCCTTTGCCAGCATTTATTTCGACTGAACTCCCATAATATGAAGGCCTGCTTGAAGGCAAAACCTAACACACATGTATACACACTTACATCTAAAGAGGCTAATGTACACCATAGGCAAACTACATCTGTAGCAGTGTGGCACCCTTCAGTAAATTATAGCACCATAGTAGAGAATAGCTATACAACACTCAAGCCCCGTCTTGCTGCGCTATGTATGACAAGTAGAACAAACTGAGGCCACTAAACTTTTGGATATTTTTTTTCCTAAAAACATTGAGAGAATATATTTCAGTAAGGTCAGAAAGACAAAAATCTCCAGAAGAATCTTTCCACTTTTAAAAACTAGAATTGAATTCAAATTGAAATCAAATGCAGCCAGATTCTGAATGAGTTAACTTCCATCTGCTCTGAGCTAACATTTAGAAGGGGTGGGAGTCAAATGAATGGTGTTGGAGTTCCTTGTCTGCGGGTGCCTCTGATTGGTCTTCTCTTGTCGTTGTGCAGTCAATGGGTTTTGTCGCAGTCTTTGCAGTGCCACGGGGGCTGTAATGACTAGCAGTAATTTAATATGGGATTTGGTCATGTAGATCAAAAATGGTTTGGAGCTGGGCCCATAAATAACTCTAGGGATGCTTCTGGAGAACTGACAATGTAGATCAAATCCCAAGCAAGTAAAGGCTGGATGGTTGCATCGGCTGCATCTTTATTTATTTTAAGAGTTACAGCCCTACCCCTAATACTACTGATTTGTCTGTTCTGCAGAGTCATACAGCTTCACATATCTGAATATTAGCAACTAATAGGTCAGTATAAAAAAAGAAAACCCCTTTTAGTGAACCCTCTCTTTTTAGCATTAACACTAGCTGAACACGTATATATATATATATATAGTATACAGATATGGGACCAGTTATTCGGAAACCCATTATCCAGAAAGCCATATCCTATAGACTCCATTATAAGCAAATGAATGATATTTTTAAAGTTGATTTCCTTTTTCTCTGTAATAATAAAACAGTACATTGTACTGGATCCCAGCTAAGATATAATTAATCCTTATTGGAGGCAAAGCAATCCTATTGAGTTTATTTAATGTTTAAATAATTTTTAGTAGACTTAAGTTATGGTGATCCAAATTATGGAAAGACCCCTTATCTGGAAACCCCCAGATGTATATATATAATTTCTTAGTTTGAGAATAAACCATGACATGAGTAACGTTGGATCTTGACCCGCCCTTCTCCCAACCAACACCCCCCCTTTTACCTCTTTACTTACCATCCCCAATAAACACACAGACACCAATTCTTGGGATAAAAATGGCCGCAGAAACTTTATTAACAACAATCAAAGTTTTAATTTAAAACATAACATAAATAACAAATGTGAAACAACATCTCAAACATAACACAAATGTTTGTATAACAAACAAATCAACTTTTAAATAACCAAACACTGTAACAATCCAATAACTGCGCAGCCCAACTGGCGCTGCCAGCTGCCCTTCTGGCCCGGAACCAACTACCCAACAAAACTCACCTCCTAATCCACTTTCTTACCCCTGAGGTTCCAAGCATGCCAGCCCCACTTAACTATAAAACTCCCCTCCTAACCCAACCATTGTTTTCCCCCAACTTAATCACCCCGCCAACGACACTCCGCTACCTCCACTTCTATAGGGAGGGAGGGTGGGCGTTTTACTATGCTGACTAAAATGGATTGAGAAGCGGGAACAGTTACCAGCATTTTATACCCCTTACGAATTAACCAATCACCTGCAACTGGGAGTGGCTAAGTCTGACCAACGTATCTGTCATGCCCCTGCTTCCCTACGTTTTACTACGGGTCATTGGGCTACTTTACAATCTGCTTATACCTTGCAAGGACCATTTCTCAACTCTCTGGAAAGCTGAGGGTCAAAAGGCTTCCTTTAGGGGTCCTATACGATGCAGTGTGCAATCCCTCCCCTCCCGTTTCCTAAAGTTTTCTGTAGTGCCACTCACTTTTAAGGTGTCTGGTCAGCTGTTCATAGAAGCCCCTGACCTGCCTAATCCCCCCCCCCCCAGTGAGCAACCTGCAGGACCAAAAGAGAGGTAAGGGGGCTGTCAGCTATCCTGTAGGGCAGCTAGTGAACAGGGCCAATACCCCTGTTTAAGCGCAAAAGCATACCTCTCAACATACAAGACAGAAGGAGGAACAAAAATATCTGCCACATACAATGCAGAGTCATTTTTTTTGCCCACTTCCACTTTGGCCCCTAAATACCACAACTATTTTACCAAAATATACCTCAGACGTGCCAATATAATTACTAGAGAAAACGGTTAACAAGCATATTAGCCACAAATGAGCCATTATAATCACTAAATAAACTCTATACCTGCCAGGGTAATTACTACCTAAAATGGGAAATCAGCATATTAACCCCAGATGTGCCAGTATAATTACTACAGAAAATGGATAATTAGCATCTAAATCCTTGTTGTGCCAGTATAAATACTACAGTAACTGGATAATCAGCATATTAACCCCAAACATTTTAGTATAATTACTACAGAAAATGGCAAATCGGCATATTTGAAACGCATAGCCATCTTGGATTTTTTCTTGAGGAGCAAGAAGTTGAGACAGCAGGCTGTGAGCTGTAAAACAGGACAGCGGGAGGTACTTATAATTTCAGAGGGGGGGGTAAGTACCCCTTTTGCCCCTATTTGCAGACGCCCATGATCTTTCTGCCTGTAAAATGCTACAGTCATATTTATTGTTTCATCGCCCCACAGTGATACTTTTTCTTTTCTGCACTGATCGTCAGCTTCAGTGAACAATACTTTAGAGCCACAGAATAGGTTTTATTAAAGCAAGGCCTAGATTTTATGTAGCACATAGAAGGGGCCACTGGAATTATCAGAAATTCCTGAATAATAAACCAATATAAAATCAGTAAAGTTTTAAAACAATAAAAAATATATCTTTCTGTGATATATTCTGGCATATCATCTTACTGAGTGCACTAAATGTGCCATGTCAGAGCTATGCTATATATTGGTGAGCCCTGGAACAACTAAAAATAGCAGTTGTGATAAATTGCTGAACTGCTAAACGACTTTACATTTAATTAATCAATTCACTTATTTTGTACTTTGTACCACTGTTATCCTTTTTGCTATTGTGTTCATTCTAGAGAAGACATCTTCAAACAAACTGCATTATTCTAAACTTATTTCATTGCAAGTCAGAATGAAAACTGCAGTTACTGCCATACATTTAGCCATATCAAAGGCCACATCTATGTATGGAAAACTCTTTTTATAGTTCATACATGTGCTTTGCCAATAGTGACTCCAGACAGCCTATTGCCAACAGATGCTTATCAGGTCTCATATTGTCATACTGTCTTTCAATGCAGTCCCAGGGACGTTTGTTAGTTCCTTTGGTTTGGATACCATTTATTGAACACCCATTAATATGAGAAGACTGAATATGATTGGAAAAACTAATTGCAGATTTCAGGTTAATTGTGGGTGAATGCAACAGAGAGGAACCTTGAGAGAAATGACAATAGTATTTGGGAAATGGGGGGAAGAATCCCCCCACATTATTGCAGCACTGCCAGACACATGAAGCACAGTATTCATACAGGTCTCTGCATTCCAGTTTGTTCCCTTAGCAGGCTGTGTCCAATAGGTGCCTTGTGGCAAGCAAGTTGTTTGTGTATTCCTTTATTTTGCTGTGTACCGTAAGTGATGCCATTCCAGCACAAATATGGGGAAATTGTATGTGCTGCAACTTGTATGAGATTTACCAAAACAAATGCTAGCTGCGGAGGATGCAACATGGCATACAGCCACAATGGTGCTTAAATTGTGGGGGAAAATGCTGCATTTTGGGTAAAAGCAGTGATTTGAAGCTAAAAATTACTTCTTCAGCCTCCATCCAGTAAATACCAAAATACAAGTTTAAAGGAAACAGGCAAATGCTTAAATGGAATATAAATGTAAAAACAGGCATAAATGGGAATAAATATCCACATTTCACATGTAATACACAGTTATCACATTGTGACTTTTTATTGAATGTAGCAGATTTATTAAGCCTTCATTAAAATTTCTATCATTTCTTCTTACTGTTAATGATTTATTTGTCAATTCTTCAACTTAGAACTAGGGGTAGACAGGAGAGGTGCATGCTTTGGGCACAACTGAGGGGAGACTCAATTATGGACTGTTTTTGGAGGGAAGGGTTGGGGTTTAGAGAGCAGGGAATGGGGGAAAGTAGGGCACTGGTCCAAGTAGTATTACCAAAGGCACCAATGCTACTTTGCCCAGCACTGCCCAACCTAACATTTTTGTATCTTCATTCAACACACTCAGGCTGTGAGTCACTGACCTATGCTAACTGGCTGGTTTCATTATGAGTCAATTATTAACAGTGTTACCTAATAACCAACAGCATGTTTGGGTAGTCTGCAGTAGGAATAAATATTAGGTGAAGAAGCTCACAAATAAACCTTTTATTCTTAAAATCTAGCGAGCGTTGACTATAACTTAAAAAATGTATTAGCAGTAAATTAGTCAGTAATCTGGTTTAGACGCATAGTTAGTTTTGGAATAATTAATTTTGGAGCTACATTCCTCTGAAATTGCTTCTGACAGCGAAGAATGTGAGAATCTCTTCACTGTGATAAATGCTTAACACAATTAAAAGGGTCAGCATTACAAGTAGATGTAAGATAATATTACTTTTTGCCTCAGATGGAGACATTTTAAGACAAAAGGCAAGAACCACTCAAGATAGCCACCAGACCTTTTCAGTGTTCTTCCATCCCAGCTATGGTTTAGCTACCACAATTCTAGGGGTTAGCCCCATAAAAAGCTTAGAACAAACGCCTAGCAAGCACAAGGCTTCTTCTGATAATCTGATAGTTGTGGCTGCTCAAATATGTAGTTTTGCACCAAAGTCTGCTTATACCTGGGCCGATGCAATGGCTCCAGGTGCAGCCACAACTATCAGATTTTTGTCTGAGAATCCACCCTGTGTGGCACTAGCCTAACAGGGTTAAAGATTGCTCAAATACATCACAACTGCATTGTGAGAAAATGTGTGCAAATGCACATAGCACTATTCAGTACAGGTATAGGATCTGTTATTCAGAATGCTAGGGACCTAGGGTTTTCTGGATAAGGGATCTGTCTCTAACTAAGTCAACTAAAAAATCATTGAAATTTAATTAAACCCAATAGAATTGTTTTGCCTCCAATGAGAATTCATTCTCGTAGTTGGGATCAAGTACAAAGCACTGTGTATTATGACAGAGAAAAAGAAATAATTTTGAAAACATTTAAATTATTTGATTACAATGGAAGCTATGTAAGATGGCCTGCTCATAATTTGGAGCTTTCAGGATAACGGGTTTTCAGATAATGGATCCCATACATACAAACACTGGCAGGTTTTAGGAGCAGGACACCTGTTGTTTGTTGGCTCATCAGCAGCCAGGTAATATTCAACTCATCACTAGAGATGTAGCGAACTGTTCGGCGGCGAACTAATTCGCGCGAACATCGGATGTTCGCAAGTTCGCGAACTTTTCACGTATGTTCGCAATTTGGGTTCGCTGTGTTTTTTTTTCCGCTGCGTTTTTTCTCTGCGTTTTTTCTCGGCCTAAAAACGTCGCACAAGCCACACATGGCGTTTTTCAGCCTAGTACTGGTGTAAGCAAATCCCGTTTCCATGGTGCTAATAGTGCAAAATAGCAAAAAATGCTGCGTATTTCCGCTAGGTCTGCCAGCTGCCTTTGCGGTTTTACGCAACGCTGTATCAACAAAGTATTTTTCAGAGAAATTTTTTCCCTTGATTCCCCTCCTGCATGCCACTGTCCAGGTCGTGGCACCCTTTAAACAACTTTAAAATCAGTTTTCTGGCCAGAAATGGGTTTTATAGGTTTTAAAGTTCGCCTTCCCATTGAAGTCTATAGGGTTCGCAAAGTTCGCGAATATTCACGCTTTTGGGCGTGCGTTTGCGAACTTTTTTTTTGAGGTTCGCTACATCCCTACTCATCACAGTATGTAGGCCCAAACCATTGACAGAGGATTGCTTAACCCTTAGCCTGCTTACAACATAGAACCTGCTTTGCCAGCATAATAGTTACAGAGAGCTAGGTGGCAGAGTTTAATTGAAGTCAATGATTCAATGGGGATCATGTATTTTTAGACAATGAAGAGGCCATGCTGGCAGGCTTAACTGAACTAAGTTAATATCCATAGCTACAACTTGATGTATAGTCAGTGAATATATTGGCTCAGAGAATGACCTACTGAATAGGAGAGGTAAACATCAGCCTGCTAAGAGGTGAATCATGTAACTGTTATCTGAAAACATTATATCTAACAATAACACTAAAATAATTGTCACATATTATTCATTTTAGACTCTTTTGCTATCAAACGATTAAATCCACAGATTTGTGTTTGAGTCCAAAAGGGTGCAAAAAGTTCAAAGCACCTGCACCTGTGGAGTTTAGTGCAGCTCAAGGTGCAAAGTGCTGAGATGTCTATATTATGTCTATAAGTTAGGGGACAGGATAGGGGAGGATTATGTTCTGCCCCAGCCTAGCAGTATCTTCTGTTCGGGGGGTACGGGGGGGGTACTGCAGTCAGGCTCCCCATAGCAGAGGAGGAACCTGAGATGGAAAAGCAATATTTTGGCATAATTGGGCTGATTAAGTGGTGTGGCAGTCCTTTGAGGCTGGATCCAACTAACTTTGTATTAAGAGAGTAAGAGATTAGCAAAATAACATTTTGGAATAGTAGAGAATGGTATGATAACAGGGCATTCAACTGGAGAGGGTTATTGCAAGAGGGGGTGACTGCCATCAGCCTTACACTGTGTGTCTAATGTGCAGTCAGCATTAGTAGTCAGAGAAATATCCACACTGAATGAGAGATGTTCAGTCCATAACTTTTGCTGATGTTTAGCTACATATCTAGGCAATGACTGTAGTGGGAATCAAAATGATCAAAATTCATACTTCTATATTTATGAAGATAACAGAGCAATACAGCTTCATAGGGTTTCACTAAAGTAGTAAGGAAGGAACTGTCTGAAAGGGACTGGATGTTCTATTTAGTCAGGCTTTTAACACACCTGGTTTTGTAAAAGACAGGCCTTCTATATACAACCTTTGCTATCATTAGCATTCCTGCTCTGTGGTCTGTTATGTGAGAGCCATATTGTTACAGATTTGTTGGGTATAAGATTTGGAATGCCACCAATGGGATCTTTGCTCTGGGTTGACCAGCTACTTAATCTTAAGCGCCATTAAATGCAGAATCTATGGCTCCTGCATAAAACTACCGTATTGCCAGCACAGTGCGTTCTAAGTTTTACTTGGCTCTATCTATGCTGTGCATTGTTGACATGGCAATGGGCCTATTAGATCCAAATTGCTTACTATGGTACATATAGGATTAAAGTAGCTCATCTCATTAGCCTAAATATGAGTTTTTTGTTTGTTTTTTTTAATTAAAGTTTAAGTTGGTTAAAATAATGCAATGTACATTTTGTGTTATATAGTATAGGGTTAGTATAGTGGTTACTTACATTATAATAATCTTTACACTTTAGGGTCTGTATATAGCACATAATTTTCTTCCTCCGGGAAGTTAAAATTAAAAACCAGCTAGGAAATCCTGATTTTCAGCAAAAAAAAGCTATCAAGAGGCAATGTATAGACAATTGTTACTTATCAATCACTAATGTTTCTACTTAGTATTTTCTGGAGTTATGCATTGTATGCTGACAGCGCCCGGTATGTGGGCTGCTTGGCAGCTGGTCAAACCTTGAAAACTTTAACATCTTTCCAACGAGGCAGGGCGATGAATGATTGGCCACAATTATAAAACACTTAAAGGGAAAATAATCTTAATACATAAAGCCTGGCTTATATTAATTTTTTACACACAAAACAAATATAACCAGTCTCTAATTTTTATAAAAAATGTATCTATAGTAGTTGAAATCATAATTTCCACAGCATCATTTTACTTGAAAGTTCTCCAAAGACACCAACAAAAACAAGGAACCTTAATACCGACAGCTTTTAGATAGTGTTTTTTTCTTTCAGAGCTGTCACGGTTTTGTCGCTTAATAAATCGTGAAAAAATGGTGTTTTTTTACACTAAAAATGTTACCACAAAAGACATGAAAAGACATGAATCGTCTAGGTATAGGGGGGCTGTGGTCAGGGACCTGGTCAATTTTGACCCTAGGTTGAGACCCAGCCAGGTAGCAGTTAGCGTGTGGCACTAGTATTGGTATTTCCTGGCTGCTGCTGGGTAGCACTCAAAGTGCTATTTCCCGGCAGCTGCAGTTTAGCTGCCTGCTGGGTGTGGGATACCAATGGAAGTTGTATTTCCCAATAATTTGGTGGTATTGTCTGGTGGCCGTGACATAGCTGTGGATGTAGCATTCCCTTGCAACTGCAGAGTAGCATTGGAAACAGTGGCATAACTATGTATACAGCAGACCCCTGGTCACAGGGGGTCCAGGCAACTGGGGTGCCCGGTACCGTAGTCGCCCCTCCCCGACCCCTCTCCTATCTTTAAATATAGCGGCATGAGAGGGCTGGGAGGGAGGGCAGGAGAGGAGGGAATGGTCGTGCTGGGCCCCCTCAAAAGGCTTTTTTGCAAGGGAACCGGGACCAAGTTACATCTCTGATTAGAAACTGTATTTAATGGCAGCTGAAGAGAAGCATTAGAAGTGGTATTGATGGTGGTTTAATGGTAGCATTTGAAGTGTGTTTGCCTGGCAGCTTCAGGATAGAATTAGAAGTAGCATTGGAAGTAGTTGCAGGGTAGTGATGAAAGCTGTGTTTTAGGGATTATGAAGGCAGAGCTGAAGGCAGTATTCACTGGCAGCTACAATTGTTTGGAGTGCTACCCCAGAACCCAGAGAGTAGTATTGGTATGGGTATTCTCTGGCACCATGTAGGCTTCCCAGGAGTACCAAAGCTTATATACCAGTATGAACAACATAAAATGTGGTGCCCACAAAATTATAAATCCACATATACATATTTAGTTAGTTTTTATTCTATAACTATAGCTTATTTTATTTTAATTTACCTTTGTGCAGAAGCTTTGGAATTCAATTCACAAAACAAAGCTAAATTTCATAGAAATGAGTTTCTCTTTGTTTGCTGTAAGTTTAGTAAGTACGACAAAGGGGTGTGTGACCGACAGTAAGTTTAGCCTTGTTTGTTTGACACAACTTTCTCATACTACTTGCGACCATCAATAATCATTTCTGGCTCAGGGCCAACACAAGGACCTACACCCATACATATTGTACGACTCACACAGCAAATAAGGAGTTAACAGAGTCCTGAACTGACCGTCCCTGGAGAGCTCCCCAGTTGGAGCTGAGACACATGTTGGAGGAGAGAATGCCTGGCATTCCCCTAGCTGCCTGGAGACGCATTTCACTATGACTGAATTAGAACTCCTTGAGCGGATGAGCCTTAGGTGCTAAGCAAGATGTGAGCTATTATGAGCCTCACCAGTTGTTCCACCTCTCTCCCACTCTCAGCCTCTAAATGGACAAACCAACAGGCCAAGGACTAAAAACCATCAGGCAGTCATTAAAGTTCTGTGATTCTTGTTATTCTATTGTTCCTATGTATTGCTGAAAACAAACAAAAATCATACTCTGTAAGCAAAAATTATCCTTCACAGTCATTTCTAAAAAAATGTTTCCATAGCTATGGGTGGGCATGTGTAAGTAGTTAACTATATGTGTACATACATATTTATCTGTGTCCATAATTTACTGTACACTGCTCTTATAACTTGCATGCGCCTCCAGCTTATAGGCAGCATTGACTGCGCAGCTGAAGTGTACAATGTACTGCAAGGGCGCTGGTGTAGTTTCCCTGGTGCACAATTGACATTGCTGTACTGTGCACACTTTCATGGCACTGAAATACCTCTGTAGCACTGTTCACAGCAATACCAAATGTGCTTCAGGGAAACTACAGCAGTGTTGTGGGCACAAGTGTGCATTATATCACAGTAGAAGTTGTTGGTATGTATTAAACAGTTGGGGCAGAATTCACTGATTTCACAGAAGCATATATATTATATGTATAGGTATAAATTATATTGGACACAGAATTATTCGCACAGTGAACTTATTTTCCCAGCCCCTGTATATATTAACAAAGCTGGACAAGACTGGTGCATTTAATGTGCAAACATGATTGTGAATTTTTATTCGCAATGAAAATTTTCTTAAGAAATTTTAAAATATGGCATTTTCACTAATTGCAAATATTTATGCGCACACTGATTTTGCAAATTGAGAATTTATAATCACAAAGTGAAAATCAGCACAATATTCAAGCACAGAGGGCATGCTCACGCAAACCGCTATCTTATTTGCACAGTTTAACTGTGATTCACAAAAAAGAGGGGCACAGCAGTACAAAATGTGTTTCGGGGAAAAACCGTGCAAATTTTATAAATGATCCCCACGGAGTCAATGTAGAAATTTGGTAAAGAAGAAAACGGAGCTTTTGTTCCAATGATACATAGATTATTGTATTTCTAATCTCTTTAACAAAGTTGACACACAAACATATAAAGGGTTACAATATGTTCTCTAATATAGGGCATAGGTATGTACTTTTGGGAGAGCCCCTGTACACTATGCTAGTTTAATCTGACATCTGACAGCCTGACATGTTGGCAGTGATGTTTTTACTGCATTGGGAGGAACTGTACTTGTAACTAGTGCACTAACATGGTAACCTATTTGAACCTGGGGAAGCCCTCTTTAAAGTGGCACCATAATATGCTGTTAAGCTGATAATTCCATGCAAGAATTTAATTCAAACTCAGCCAGACTCAGAGCCTTGTTATGATACCATGTTCTTTGATGGACCTCCCTCTTTTTAAACTTGCCCATCCTCTTTTAAGAGTCTCTGTGTGACTTAATACAGTACAGTACTAGCCTCAGTGCTAGCAGCCACAAGGTAGTAGACTGAAGTGATGAAACAACACTTCTTGGAATCCTTCAGTACCAGCTTGAAACTGGATATTGCCCTGGCCCATTGGGTGTCACATAACATGCACACCGTAGGCTGTAAAATACACATCTTCCTAAGCCAAGTAGCCAATCAATATGCTAATTACAAATTCATCTGGCTAAAGAAATCACAAGCAAAATCACCGGTCTTATATTACAGCATGAAAAAACATACTAGGTGCTTGGACAGGGACATTTATAGCACATCCATAAAGAAGCAAAACATTTGCACTAAAACGAATTTCCAAAAATCAGCCTTGTTTATTACAAGTTCATGTCATGCTTAATAATAATCTGCCTATTTTATTTAGCCTGCCCTTTATTCCATTATTTCCAAGGCTTCATAAATATTAGCGTTTTCCATGTGTTATCTATGCAACCTAGGTTACTGGCTGCATCAAAACTTGATCCAACTGCATTATGTGATTTCCTTGCTAATGTAAATGCGATTTTTGAATACCAGTTTACTTTGTGTGTATTCATATGCTGTACATTTAATTTCGTCACTTTGACAATAGAATGTTATGTATACCATATACACAACCCAATCTACATTCCTTTTCAATTCCTTGTAGGAAGGCTTCTAATAACAGAAGCTAGCTGAATAACAGATCTGCAGTAGAAATGGCTTCAACTGCAACTACATTTACAAAGTTATATACTTCATTATGGTTTAAATTACATTTCTATCATTCTATGTTTTATATCAGCACTATGAATAACTACTTCCCATGCATGTCTATGGCCAGCCAGACATATTGAATCTTTACAAAACATCTAGCAAACATTTTGGCAAGCAATCTAGAGCTCTTTGTAAAGTGTGTGCCTTACTTTAGCATGCAATAACCCTCTCTATACTAACTGAAGAAGTAGTGTATCCCACCACTATCTGGCATATGTAGGCATAGGCATGTATAATACATGTATAATAGACCTACTACAATTAGCACCTCAACACCCTCACATGAACACCCTCCAGTCTGAATATGACAGCTTCCCTCTATAAAGATACCCTCTCATCAACTCATGATACCCCTTTCACACCCATCTACTGAACCCCCAACCATGGCATATTTACTTCTGAATAGCCAAACACCAGTGGAGAAAGCCATTAGGTGATCTTGACTTCCTTTACTTAAAATATATGTTTTCCTGTTATGACAGAGTTTCTTTGGATAAACAATGTTACTTTTCTAATGTCTCAATGATCCTCTTACCAGCACATCATCCATATCCATCCATCAAGGTTATGTCTTAGGTCCCTTGCACTTCCTCACTCTATAACACATCTCTAGGAAACCTGATTTAGTTGTTTGATTACTTTTTATTCAGATAATGGCCATATCTACTTTCCTTCTCTTCTCACTGGGAATGGCTGCCATACTTTACGTTTTTCTTTAAATCTATAAATGCTCCCTAAAGACCTGATTTATTACCAAAGTTCATAAGTGCATAAAACAGGCACAGACAGACATGTTTTTTAAACTTTTCACCCTGTCCTGTGGTTGAGGGCCTACAGGTGCAGGTCTTTAGAAATGCAAAGACTTCATGTGCAGGTCACAAAAACTATAACTTGCACGTGACCCTAAGCAACCTCTAAGGAACCTACACCCACCTGAGCTTGTGGCCCTTACATTGAACTGAACCCAAACCCACCAGTGATGTCACAGAGGGGGAGGAGCCTGCCACTGATGTCACCAACAGGGAGGGCCTGCCAGATGGTAACATACTATTTATAGCATATACTTTCTGCTTTTCTGTATCACAAAACAGAAAAGGCGCATGTGACAACAGACAAGCCCATGTATGTTCACATTCCAAGGAGCCCCCATTGCCACAAATGTACTTTAAAAAAGTCAGAGAAATATCCTCTTATTTGGACACCTGTTGGGAACTGAAGCTGCTCCAATGCAAAATAACCTTTAACACATAGTAAAAGAACTGCACCATGGAGGCCTTGGATATTTAATTCCTAAGTGATTTTCAGGTTGAGTTTGATTTTGTCTGGCACTGGCTGTTAGGCTCTGACTGGCAATCTGTGAAGTATGGCAAGGGCCATAGGGGCTGCTATAAGATAGCCATTAGTAATAGCCATAAGCCATAGTAAGATAAGCCATAGACAATATTATTGGGCTGGTGGGGTGCTGTTTGGTCCTCTATATACTTAAAATGCAAGGGCCTATTTTTAATCTGGACCTGTGGTTGTCAATTCCAGGTGCCTTTCCTGTCAGTATGCACTGACCACAAGGTAGACAGGAGCAAATTGGCATTTGGCATATGAGTAATTATGGTATGCTCAGGGCTGGATTTTTAAATTATTCGCCCCTAGCTGGTGCACCCCTTCATGCCCAACCCCCTCACTGCTGCCGTCACCACCCTCACTTTGCCCCCCCGCCCTATGACTGCGCCACAAGCCGACAGCAATAACTCCCTGCCTGCCATCATCCCCACACTGCCAGAAAGAAAGAATGGAGCTGGACTATTATCTTGGAGGGCGGGAAATTCAACCATATTACAAATCTCCTGCCCACCCAGCGTGGCTCCATTCTTTCCTAAATTTTTGCTGCCTTAGGCCCGGGCCTTTGTGGCCTTTTCTCAAATCTGGGCCTGGATATACTTATGAATAAGTCATAATACCGATATATTCACTGATGTACAGACAAGTCTTTTTTTTAGGAATTAGTTTTGTTTTAGTAAATATTCAGTGAAGGTGGCATTATCGTCTTATGTCCATGTATGGGAGCTGCCATAGTGTTCACTATAAAACCAGTTATCAACAGGCCCCCCATACGACAATAGGCTTACATTCAGGGAAAAGTATGAAATGTTTGTTTTGTTTAATAAAGTTACTACATTTGCTGTACTTCTTAATGGATGAATATAATGATTCTTTTAGCTACAGGCCTGGGACATTTGCAAGTGCCATTTATGGGTGGGGCCATTTATAACTGAAAGAGTATCTGACCATACATTTATTTTGTGTGGTTTAACAGGCCTACAGGCAGTGATGGGGCACAAGAGGGTGCGTGCAAGAAAGTGCACAAATACAATTTGCTACACTTTTTGTGCATCACCTTCTGCTAGGAGATTTTGGAGCAGTAGCATGCAATAGGTATTCACTGGAAAGATTGCAATGATACGACTCAAGGTCACTCCAACCACAGGAACCCTGGCATTGCCACCTACTGCTGAGGAAATGCTGTTAACGCTGTGAGGAGCATTTAGAGAACTGCTTGGTAAACCTTCTTCCATAGTGTTTGTCCTTCAGATGTCAAGGAACACTGTGCCACTGTTCCTCTGTTATAAATGAGTTCTGGTGTGTTAGTCACAGCCCTGCACCAAACATTTTTGTATTTATTTAAACTTTGGGAAAAGGCTTTTGTGAAATGTTGGTCCTGGTTTCTGTTCAGTTGGAGTTGGATTTAATAAGAAGTTCCTTTCCTGTACAGAGATACATGTTCATGTTATCAGCAGCGTAACTACGTTGTGCTGGGCCCCCCTGCAGAAAAATCTTTTGAGAGGGCCTGGCACGACCAGTCCCTCCTCCCCTGTCCCCCCTCCTGGCTCTGACTGCGCCACTATATTTAATGTAGGAGAGGGGTTGGGGAGGGGGACTAAGGTACAGCAGACCCCCATGGTCCAGGCCCCCCTGCTGCCCTGGCCCCCCATGAACGCGGGGTCTGCTGTATATATAGTTACACCACTGCATGTTACATTTTCCCCTTATTGCAATGTAGTTATCTATAGGGATTTCCCCAACCTTGCCTTGTTTTCTGTGATAGGACCCTTCACCTGTTCTGTAGCATATTGACTCTTTCCCTGCTGCTTTCACAAATATAACCACACATTTACCTTCCCAGCAACTGAACAAATACCAGCCCCCATTATTCCCTAAGTGGCATCTTCCTGCAGGGCCCCTGCTTAGAAAGCCGTAGAACGAATGACCCTGGTATATATTTAAACACTGAAGCAAATACTGTCCCTCTCCCCCCCCCCCCCCCCCCCATTGCTCGGAAGCTAAAATAAAACCTTGTAAGGAGCAGTAGAGTTAAATGCGAAGAAGCGGTGAACATGGGGTGGGGGAAGGTCGAAGTGAACATGCCAGCTGCCAGTGGGGCTATCATTTCTTCAGCTGCTGCCATTATTTTCAGAAACACGTCCAGGTTGTCATGTCACACCAGCAAGGAGCGCAACAGTCTCCAAGTGCCTTTAGCAGTGGATTAAACAGAGAATTAGACAGCAAATTAGACAGTAAAAGCTTGGCCCAGATAGTTTCCTCAGTCACTGCAAACTTTCAGAGCTTAACCTCTATTAGATTCATGTGACAGGCAAAGCTAATTACATTAGAAAGTAGATTGAGTTATGTTGTGCCATGTTTGCAAAAAATAGAAAAAAATGATAATGAATAAAGACTGCTAACTATAGGAGAACTGCCATTCAAAGCCCTGACACATTGCAGACGGAAGAACCATTGGCTACTGGGGCCCAAGAGTATAAGTGGAACTAGTAGGGGTACTGACTGAAGGAAAGATTTTATACAAAGGGGCCGATTCACTAAAGATCGTTAATGTTTATTGCATTATTTTTTGTGTTAAAAAGCATGCAATAAATAAGTACCGATTCATCAACGTAATTTCGCATGCGTTATCACTCATATTGCATGCGTTAAAAAGCGCATTATCGCAGTGCATTATTTTTATTGCATTGCGGTAATTAACACATAGAAATAATACTAACGCATGATTCACAAACACATATGAAGCGGTAAACGCCATAAAATATGGCGATAATTACTGTGAAACTTAGCGCCTCCCAGGAGTAGGCGTTACTGAACAAAATTGCTGCTGGTGATTGTCTGTGGTGACAAGATGGAGTTTGCAGTCGGATTTTTTCAAGTATGTGATCTTCCTAGAGTGATGCATGCTTGTGTTTTCAGGGAAATGGTAATTTTCAGAAAAGTAGTTTTCAGAAAGTAACTGCTACATGCGTAATGGCGTGTGCTAATATCAAGTGTGGCGAAAAATATTGCACATGGTGGACAATATCGCTTAAAATCACTCATCGCCAGATAAATAATGCCAAGAACATCGCTTCTTAATGAATTGTGAATTGATCGTTAACTCTAAAAAAATAAGAAGTGATAATATTTTTAACACATGCTAGAAATAGCACTCTTTTTATCTACCTTTAGTGAATCGCCGCAAAGTGTTCTGATATTTTATTAAGGTTTTGGCAATGGGGACCCCAAAAACATTTTGACCTGGGACCCAAATTTGTATAATACTGGAATTGTTACTCAGTTTGTTTTGAGTTTATATTAGCATAAATTTAGCCATTTCTTTTTGTTTATATTATCACCATAAATCTATATATATATATATATATATATAATGATTGTTTAATCATTTATACCAGTCCCTGCTTCAGTGGACCTTACAGTCTCTTTCCTACCACAGACCCACAAACAATAAGATCAAGTACAGATTAAGGGTACAAAGTACAAGAAATGGACTATTTTGCACCCTGCTGTACAATGATTAATACACAAAGGCCCTACTATGAATACAACACTGCTTGCATTTTCCAACACTGTATTCAGAAGGGGTGGGCTGGGGGTGGCACATGGGCATCCACTGTATCAAATCCTAAATTAGGATTAGGCATGGGCCTAGGGTACAATGGTGGGGGGGGGGGGCTCTTCTGCCTGTATTACCCTAATTCTGCCCTGTCTGCAAGTGGGGGGGCATGCTGGGGTGATTGGGCCAGGGCTTTGACTTAGGTGCCTCAATCTTAGGCCTGAGCCTGGCACAGGTAGCAGTGAGTGCAAGGTGTAGCAGCCTTTCTGCCTATGGCCAGTGCTGTCTGTAAAATACAGGGTGTGATTTTGCTTCCTTTGCTGCTCTTGTACTTGTGTATACAGTTATAATAAATAAGCCCTAAATAGATAAATAAGCAAGCCCTAGTATTGTTGTCCTATGCACTGAAACAAGATGAATATATTTTTCAGGCAAGTTTGATTTTGTACAAAAAGCTTCTTTGTTTTGTTTTGATCTATTTTTTAATCACAATGATTGCCATCATGGAAATTCATCTGGAAATGTTAAGAGTCCTTAATCAGATTCATGGCAGGCAAAACTTATTATGTTATTGGGTCCTATTATAAAATCATATAGTTTTCATAGAACCCCTCCCCCCAGATACATTGCAACTATATCTGCATATCAAACTTTAATAGGGTATTGGAAAACGTAGCTAACAACTGAAACTAAAACATAAAAAAAAGATTACATCCATAGTGGTTCCATAAGTTTCTCCCTTCCAACACTTGGGTGAGTAAACACACATCAACTGCATCACCCAGTTAAATAATGCCCAGTTTTGGGCATAGTTATGCATGAACTAAATTAGCAACTGGTATCTAAAAGGAAAACTCAAACATGTATGTCATCATGCACATACAGCAACTTTGAATGTTATATAGAATCAGGTTGTAGTGGGAGTTAAAAAATTCTCATTTTACTTCAAACTAACAAATCCTCAAGTCTTAACCAATTTACAAGAATTTGCCAGAAATGTATCAGGGAGAGGGCTCCTTAGCAGTCTGTGCTTTAGAAATCAATTTTGGATGTCTGCAGTATGAAATGAATGGGGAAAGTGGGGGTAGCCTCATTTTAATGCTATTTGGTAGTCTAAATATATCTTTTTTATGCAGCATGCTTGTGTATGTTGCCCACAAGTTATCTTATGCATTGTGCTTCCATGCATTAATGGCAGAAGTGCTAAATTACAGGTTCAAAAAGAGAAACCCCAGGATGTATAAGAATGACTTATAATACACACAGACATGAGGGATACTGTATGGTTTCCAAAAAGCTAAAAACATAAGGAAGGAGACAAGAAAGGGCCAAAATTATGTGGCACTTTGTACGGATGTAAACTTTGTCAGCCTCCTGTGCATTTGCTCATTGTAGCTAACATGCAGTACAACTGGTTATACTCCAACAGGTGGGCAAAACAAAAGAGATTATTTATGTCTTTGTGTCCATAGAGAGGTAAATGATAATTAATAGTTTTACACATGCTGCAAGTCAGATGTGACAGAAATAACATGGATAAGGATGTATCTTTAGGAAATTACAGTAAGTCATTCATTCTTAAAAAAGATCCAGGGGCGGGTCGAGGTGACCGGCCGGGTTGCCTAGGGCACTTGGTCAGCTGCACCCTCCCCTCCACATGCGCACCCATGAAGCTGCACACACACATGCGCTGTGATATTGTGGGGGGGGGGGGGCTGCCGCGCAAGTCGTGGGCAAGTAGCAGGGGCAAGAGTGTCTGCCTGGCGCCCCCCATCTTTGCACCACAGGCAGGTGCCTCTTCTGCCTGAAGAGGCCGATCTGTAAATAATGAGGAAGGGTACCATTATATTCCCTAACTGGCATTTAGTCATTCATAAAGCCAGTCATGACTCTCATTTCCTTGTGCTGACATCTACTTAAAAATGTTGGCAATATGCCAGTCACTCCTTTCTCTCCTGTTCTGACCCCTGCTATTCTTAAAGCCACATTTTAGGGTGTGAATCAATTTTAATAAACCAATTGGTTTTTGTGTTGCTTTGTATGGAAAAGATAGTGGGGTTCCCAGTAAAGTGAAACTTCTGGTATATTTTTAGCTTTTGAAGAAAAGTCATTCTTTTCTATAAAGGAAGCACATCCTGCAACTGCTAAAGAGCCAAGGATGTACAGGGGGGCACAGTAGAGCACAGACTGATAAGCAGTTTATAAAAAATGTCTTATATTAGAGGTTAAGGAGGCCTAAAATTGATTTTGCTGTGAGGACCTGAACCTCCGGGTTATACCACAGCACATTTTTTTGCAACTAATCTCACAACAATGGTCCAGATTCAATTTGATGAAAAAAATCTAATTAAATTCCAAATTTTCTCATAGACTTCTGTTGAGTTTCTGCTGTCTGCCGTTCGCATTGAATTGCATCCAGCCCAATGTATGAAAGACAAATACTGTAAAATGACTGCATAACCCTGATATACAAGGCTAAATTGAATATGAGAAGAAAAATGTATTTTAATTGTTTGAAGATTTCTCTTTAGAATAACCAATAGTCAACACAGCAGCTGCAAGGCCCACTGGCATACATTTAATGTGTCTGTAACTACAGAAATGTGTTGTAAAACAGTAAGGTGAATTTTATGTGGGTCATGTGGTGGAAATAAGTTTAACGATGGCAACTGTCTTTGGGTGATGCCAATTAGGGTTGAGGCCCACTAAGAGATTTTCTAGTACTTTGGCAGGCAAGTGTGACTATGTTTGCATGTAACAACAAATTAAAACCAACTAACTTCCTGTTCTACTTTCTAGTTTAAGAGAGTATGTAGTAAAACAGACTAGGGGCTGTGGGAGTTTGCTGCTGCATGAAAGTTTTCTAGCTTCCCTGTGTTCTGGCCTGGCTGCCCGCAGGAAAATTCTGGGGGGGGGGCAGTTCCCTTGGCCCCACAGTTCCAATGCACATGTACCAGCCTAGAGATATGCACTGTGTATGATGAGCTGCTTTGTTATCTAAAATTCTAACAAAGGTTGCCGTTTAGGGAATGGTGGGGTTTGTTTATACTAAATTAAATATCTCCATTTGAACAAATGAGCCTGTGTACAATGGTGTGGAAATGGATTTCATTCAAAAACAAAACAATTTTAGTGCTCTATAATGGCAAGAATTAGCAATGCTGAAACTGTACCCAGTGGCTGAAACTTATCTCATATGCAACCCCCTGACAATCTCTTATTCTTTAGGATAGGAACATATATTCAAGCTGTAGTATCATATAAAAAGACTTATTAGATCACAAGGGCCAGAAGAAGGAAAGCAGGTGCCCAGAAGGAAAATAAATTATGTTATTATGCACTGAAGTGTGATAATCCTTCATTAGAATTTCTTTCAGTGCTCACATAGATGAGAGCTGTTATTCGGGCATAGCAACATATTCTCCATCTGCCTTCAAGTATCTCCATTGACTGCAGCCCGAAGTGCTAATTCCTCTGATATCCAGGGATAAACAGATGGAAAAGCATTGTGTCCACTGAAAGGTCAAACTACAATCCAAGATTTTATTAAAAGAGGTACATAAGTAATCTGATGCAGCAAGTAGCAGCCCAACTGGGCAGCAGGAGTAAATCATCTGCTTAAAATTTCATCCAATGGGGGAGCCCTGATATCACTTTTTGCTGAAGGTCATTAAAATAAAAGCATCAATGCACCAAGGACAATGTGTTAGACTATGTACAAATGATTCTCTGAAAGATATTGAATTGAAATTGAAATCCAATGGGATAGCAGGATGTGTTTCCAAAATGACACATATTCCATTCTGAAAATTTCAATTCTATATGGTTTGTAAAGTACATTAATGTTCCCTTTAATACCATCAGGCAAACCATGGCATTCTTTACTGTTTAATCCCAAGAACATTGCTGAAACCATATATATACAGGTCAACATCTATGGTGCCCTTCATAAAGCTGGAGGAAATGCACATACTTACTGTGTAATAATGTAACACAGTAATGCACAGATCAATGAATGCAAATGGGAATATATGTAGGGTAAAAGAAGGGATTATTTATGTACTTGGGTGACTGCAAACTGCACACATTCTAGAATTATTTTACAGTTTAGCATATACTGTAGTAATTCAAAGATATAACAGTTGGACTGCATATGTCTGTACTAAGGCAAATGCTTTACTATCTTTCTATGTACTTGAAGCTAATTGTGTCAGAATATAATAACTGCAGGCCTTGCATAGTGAAAAACCCTTTATTTTCTGTATGGATGCCCAAGTTGAGAAAATGACTGATAAGTAATTTGGCAAGAGTTTAAATCCTTTAAGCCTCGCCAGCAGAACAACTGGCAAATAATCCAGAATACTTATTCTGCCATCTCCTATATGTTGTTTGTATTATTGCCATCTATTGTTTGATTGAGGAATGGATGAGAGAAATGGAAATTATAACGAGAATATTATAATGTAATGAGAGTTAATTAATATCTTTTTTTTATGGTACTCAGGAGCAACACATAGGGTGGTGAGAGGGTGGAGTTCTCAAACCAGTGGGTTTTTTTGGCCTGGGTCATAGCAACTCTGCTCCAAACAACTATGCTCACCGTCAGTTTTAAAACCTTTTTTCATCCATATACACTGGAACGTAAGCAGGTGTTGTTGTGAAATGATAATTCATACTCTTTCTAACAGGGCCAGAACTTGGAGAAAGCAGGATAGGCAGCTGCCTAGGGTGCTACTACGTGGGGCACAATTTTCCCCAAAAAATGACTGCATAACACATGTCGCTCCTGCCTGCCCTGACTTATTCTTTGAATGGGCAAGCGAGAGCAGTGGAGAGGCAGTGAGCAAGTGGAACAGCGGTGGAAGAGAGTAGTGTTTTGCCACCTCTGGTAGCTGCCACACACTGCCATTTGAAGCACGGATCTTACTATTTATCAAATAGTAACCTCTCACTTTTACTATCTCATAAATATGTCCCTAAAAATCCCAAGCAAGTGAGTGGTGGTATTTCCCTCTGGGAACCTGTGATGAGTTATAGTCTACCTTTTGCTGAACATAACCCTATATATACAGTATATATACAGGCTTTTAATCCTTCCTTAAATAATAATGCACCCTGGAGCTTAGGAGCTAGGAAAACCCACTGTAGCACTCCCACGCACCTAACCCTGAGAGGCAGTAGGACTGTGTTGAAGAAGAGGCATTTTCTTGCAATCTTGCTGACACACCAAGTAAGCTCTTCGGGGAGGAGCAGGTTATTTTGGGTTCCCACCATGTTCCCTGGCATGATATTGATCGTACAGTGTGTGATTTAACTAGAGTGAGTTTGGCACCACAGTAGGCAGTAGATATTATATACTGTGCCAATATAATTGTGTGAAATAGCACAAACACAACAGCACCTTTATTATATTGTAGCTTGCTTTTAAAATGCCATAACCCATATAAACCAGAAGCGAGTTTTCAGATGAGACACATCATATTTATATATGTTTTATACCTGATCCTAATTCCCCTGCAGTAATTGCTTTGGACATCTAATAACCATGATAATGTCAGATAATGATAAATAAATGCAATCAAATTATTAGACTTTTATTTAACCAATTAATTGCCTGCTCTGGAGAGCTCCCTCACTACAAAGGGCTAATTATAGAGCAAAATATAGTTTTGCGAAGAACTGAAACAAGACGTTGGCACAAAGATGCCAAAGGTGTTTTCTAAATATAAAACCTTTCCCAGCACGGATTTACAAGGACATGAATTATGGCAGTGATTGCTTTGCACATATTAGAGGGAAACAGCTGGAGTCTGCAGCCCTATTTAAGTGTCAGATTTTATCCCAAAGTCACCAGAAAATAATCCATCCTGTGGGAAGGAGCTGAGCGAGGAGCTTTTCATTCACAGACAGGGAGAGATGATCAGAGTGACTGGGTTTGGCACGAACGTATTTACACGTACAGTGGCGGCACAAGGGAGGACAAACACATACACACTTGGGCACACACGGCATGTCACTCACCGCTGCACCGAGCACTTATAACGGATGTGCCATTTTCTTCTTGTAACAGAGCACTTCAATGCCTTGCATGGAGATATTTTATTGGCCATTTGGCATACAAAGGCAGCATATAGTTGGCAACAGTGCAGAATGCACTAATACTGGTGTAAGATAAACCTATAAAAAAATACCGGTATGGAATTGATTATTTGGAATGCTTTGGGACCAGGAGTTTTCTTGCAAAGGGTTCATTAGAGCAGCATGCCATATGGCTACTAAAAAAAATTGTTACAGAAAAAAGGAAATAGGTTATAAATTAGAACTGTTTGCTTAAACAGAACTCCATGGAAATGGCATTTCTGTATTTTGGCGCTTTGTGGATAATTGGTTTCTGGATAATCGATCCCATACCTGTATATGGTTCTGTTAATTTTACAGAGGAACATCCATCCAAGTCTTTCTAGCTATGCGCACACACAGTAAGGTCACACACATATACATGGCAATATATATACTTTGTATATATATTAGCATAGTTGATTTTATCCTAAACCTAAGGTTCATCCATTCTTCAATACTTGCTTTGTGGCTTTACTTTCATCTTGCAGGATACGCAATATGAAATAAATAAAGAGATGGCTCCGTTTCGATATGTAATTAATATACAAAAGCAGCAACAGGAGATGTCCGATAGGATGGGGCCTGTGCGTACAGTACATTCTCTATGAAACAGGAGGAGGTGACAAGGACGACTTGCCATATACGTCTGCCTTTATTTTTAAACCTTCTGCTGCCTCTCTGCTTGATCAACAGTTTCTGCAAATGAAAAAGAAGAGAATTGGGGAGGAGACTTTAGGATCAGGGAGTATTGGAAGGGGGGCTCCATATTATTACTCGGGTGCTGCATACCAAACCTTTAGGTCAAAAATTCCTGAATGAAATCAAATCCATTGGGAGGCTTTAGTAACATTTAAAGGGTTAGTTGCTGGGAATGAGGGGAGGTGGTGAGGGAGGAGGGGGGTGTAGGAGGGCGAATTCATGATTAATGGCCAAGGAAGATCTAACATTCCAGTGGGGGGGGGGGGAAGGGGAGCAGAATGTTCCCACCTGTAACAAAATGTCAACAACTGCTTTCCAGGCTTCTTTATCATGTGTGTTTGTCCTTTGCACTTATCCTAAATACCCGTGGAGGTTAAAAAAAATAGGTCCCATCAGTTGATGTTGCTCTGACCCTCATATTCCATTTATAGACTTAGCCCTCATGACATCCTCCTTGCCTGGGGAACTGTCCAATCCAGCAGCATGAGTGGAGATTGTGTTATGTACTGAGTGAAATATAAATATGGCCTTATAGTGAAAAACACATTGGTCCCACTTCTAGGCTCTGGGCTGAAGATCATCCTGGTCTTACCTCCTCCCTCAAGAAACACTTGGGCTGCTTTCTTTTTGGATTCCTTTTTTATTTCTACCCCTTGTTAAACTAAAACCAGCACAATGGCACCCAAGAAGGATGTGAAGAAACCTGAGGCTAAACCCGCTGCTGCCCCAGCACCTGCACCTGCCCCAGAACCAGAAAAGCCCAAACAACCTGCATTCGATCTGTCCAGCGTCAAGGTAACAGGGTTTGCAAAGAGATGTGCTGTGTGTGGTTACGGGACAGTCAGGGACATGGCATTGGGGTCTCTCACACTCAACAAGGCAAAAGTATGGGCAGTCTATGCAACTATAAGCAGTCTTGGGACTTGGAGATTTCTAACTAGAAACAGGCAATATTTCTGCAACAGAGTAGCCATCAGCTGCCCAGCACTGTTACACTTCAGCTGCTAAACAATGGGCAGATTTTCACAGATTTAGTGTAGTTTTTCAGACATAAATAATTGCTTCCACAGGGTCTAGATAGCTGTGGAAGTGATACCCAAGACTTCACATATATTTCAGCTTTTTATTTATCTCTATATACTTATTTACCACTATTACATTACTGCGGTAGATTAAAAAAAGATTACTTTTGATTTAAGAAGGAGAACAGTTTTGGGGTGCCAACTGTAAGCAGTGTAACATTAATGTTTTGGGTTGAAAACAGTAAGCAGAGTAGTATTTTAGTGTGCTCCTAATAAGCAGGGTAACAGTTGAGTTTACAGGTGCTCTCAGGAAACACAGTAACTTTAGATTTTTTGAGTTTTAGAGGGCTCCCAGTAAACAGTGTAATATTATAGTTTTAGGGGGGCTTCCAGTAAACAGTGTAACATTAGAGTTTTAGGGGGCTCCCAGTAAGTAGGGTAACATTGGAGTTTTAGGGGGCTCCCAGTAAGCAGGGTAACATTAGAGTTTTAGGGGGCTCCCAGTAAGCAGGGTAACATTAGAGTTTTAGGGGGCTCCCAGTAAGCAGGGTCACATTAAAGTTTTAGGGGGCTCCCAGTAAGCAGGGTAACATTAGAGTTTTAGGGGGCTCCCAGTAAGCAGGGTCACATTAAAGTTTTAGGGGGCTCCCAGTAAGCAGGGTAACATTAGAGTTTTAGGGGGCTCCCAGTAAGCAGGATCACATTAGAGTTTTAGGGGGCTCCCAGTAAGCAGGGTAACATTGGAGTTTTAGGGGGCTCCCAGTAAGCAGGGTAACAGAGTTTTTGGAGGAATCCCAGTAAGCAGGGTAACATTAGAGTTTTAGGGGGCTCCCAGTAAGCAGGGTCACATTAGAGTTTTAGGGGGCTCCCAGTAAGCAGGATCACATTAGAGTTTTAAGGGGCTCCCAGTAAGCAGGGTAACAGTTTTTGGTGCAGGGTAACAGAGTTGGGGTGTTTACAATGAACAGGGTAGCAGTTGGGTAAGTTCAGTCCAGGTCCAGGGGTGCTATCAGAAAACATTATAACAACTGTTTATTTAGTGCCCCATTTAAGAAAATAATTAGTTAATGACTATTAGTTCTATACAAAATATTTTATTTATTATTATTATTGTTGAACCTCTGGAAGAGTTTAGAAAGCCATTTTACTTACCCCTTCCACAACAGCTACAAGTACTGTTAGAGCCCATTGCTGAAGGTTAAATGGAAAGTTCTGGCACTATGTACAGTGTGTGAGCCCTAAGACATGAGTTAAAAAAGTGAATGGGAATTGTTGCCCCATATATGTCAGTGACTGCACACAGCATATCCTTACTGCAAGTGTTTGCTGGAAATGGTGCTTTCTGTGTGGTCTGACAGCTTGTTCCTTTCTCTGCTTGTGAAACGTTATTAAGTGTGTGGGGTTGAGAATGACAGGTGGCAAGATAGTTCCACTAACCCTCCCAAAATAACCCAACCTCCTTGACTGGCTGATTGGTGTTTAAATGGGGATCACTCTGCATCTGATGGGAAATTTCCTAATAAGGAATATTAATGGCAGGTCTGGAGCTTTGTCCTATATCTGCCTAGCACAGCCCTAAGCACTATGGCTAGCAGCTGCTGTATCTATGAAGAAAAGAAGCAACAATTTGGCAGATTACAACTAATGGTTTATAATGGGGATACTGGGTGCACAAAACCATCACTAGAAGAGCTGCCACATACAGTGTCCCAATGCATATTCTCCTATGTTTCCTTTCCTATTTATTTGTAGAGGCTGCCTTTTCATTACATACAGCATTTAGAGTTCACTAGAAAATATCATCTTGTTAAACACAGTAATTATTTTCTGTTTTATATACAGGAAAGCTTTGAGTTTTTCTTTTCATATAAATGCAGGCTAAAGCTGCAATGTATTGCTTGCCATTTTAAACACACAAGCAATATATATGACTATATGATTTAATACAATAGATGGAGCTGCTGTAATGCTTTAGCACCGGCTGATTAATGTATAGATGTATTTAATGAAGTCTATGAATGTTCTCTTCTCACAGAAGGTTTTTCCTGTATATAATACGCTCTAAGAATGCTCATACATTACTGTCTGTTTAATAATGATAGTTATGCTATGTAATTAATGTTGCCCCCAACCTACATGTCTTTATTATATCACCCAAGGTCCCAAGCATTCTGGATAATAGATCCCATACATGTACCAAACCTTGCAGCTATTTCTTTTTTTTTACTGCCCACCACTGCTATCTGCTGGTCATGTCAGGTAGTATATGTAATAGCATGTCCCAATGGTACACTTAAACCAACTGTCAGCTTAGCAGACCCTCCTATTTACTGGTGATTGCCATTTTAAAATGCATAGTGCAGAGTGACACATTTCACAGCCACCCATCATGTACATTTTATATGACCCCCAGCAGCTGCTGGCTCCCCTGGCATTGATATTTCCTCCCTAAAAATGTATAATATGCCCATTGAGGGGCTAGTTAATGATTAGTTTGGATGCATACCACATACTTATACAGAAAACTGTACAGATACAGTGTAATGTAGTGCAACTAATCAGCCCTGCAGTGTGTATGTATTAGATATTATATCTTTTATCCAGTTTTGAAGTTATGATTTAGCAAGGCAAACTGGCAGCTGCAACTGTCAGACTAAAAAGTCTTTTAGTTCCATGGAACACAGGGAACAAGACATCCTCTTAACTGTGGACACTTGTAAAATGATTTGGATATATTCAGCTGCTCTTACTAAAAGCATATCCTATTTTAAAGGGGAGATCGTGTCCGCATATTTTAAGGGTCCTACACCTGCCAATTACATATTTATTCTTCCTGTACAGGCTGTTCCCAAATCTATGCATCCACACACTAGGGGGCGTATTTATTAACATTGAAGACAAATATCACTGGTAATGTTGTCATAGCAACCAATTGGCAATTTGATTTTAATGGTCCCCTACAAGTTAGAAAACAAAAGCAGATTGGTCAGATTGGTTGTTTTGGTCAACATCACTGATGATGTTTGTCTCCAAAGTTAATGAATACATATATATCATAGGTCTCCCTCTTTAATGAAGAACTAAAGCTTAAAAAATACTTAATACTGAAATACTATACCTTGTGTTTTGGGCTTCTTTACTAGAAAAGGCCACCATAGTTCTTTAGCGGTGAAGGCCTGTGGCTTTAACAGATCTTGTGATCTTCAACTTATCCCCATTTTATTTACTGCTGCTGTCAGTTACTGAGCTTAGGGACTGACTCAAAATATACTGTATATGTATACAAATATAATATAAAAGTCATACTATAAGACTAGTTAGGCCTACTCTTACACTTGGACTTGTTTCCAAGTAGTAACATGGTTAAATCAGTGCTGCCAACTAATTCCATGTAATGCAATGGTTATCCACTAAACCAGTGCTGTCCAATTAATTACATGCAGTGGGCCAATTATAGCTCATACTGTATGTTATAGGGCCTGATTAAATTAACATAATGATGTCATATAGGGAAGTCTATGGAGACTCTGAGCAAGTTGGGGGGCATCAAAATCCTATGGGGGGCCACATCTGGCCCACGGCCCTCCCTTTGGACAGCCCTTCACTAAACTACAGGCTTGGTGGCCATATTATGAAAATGAATTATGCGATGGAAGAGAGTTAATAGTGCCCATAAAAACTTCTTAGAAAGCAGCATGCTCTCACTAGGCCTCCAGTTGCCATAACTTAACTGTTATTATTTTAGCCACTTGCTAATACAAAGATAATTAGGCAAACACAGGAAACCTTCATTGCTCCAGCTGTTGTGAAACTACAATTCCCAAAACCCCACCCCTTCCTATATCAACTGAGCTGGTGCGGGATGCTGGGATTTGTAGTCCAGCTGAAGTGCAGAGTTGTGTATCCATGCCAGGAACATGCCTCTGAAATAGAATGTGACAGATGGCAGCAGTGATAGCTATGTACATGGCATAAACAGACTGGCAGAATGAAGGTTACATTTACATTTGGTTTTCTGAAGTATTTGGAGCCACATAGCCAGACTTTGTTTGTGCATGCCAGGAGATAAAAGGGCCCAGGAAAGGGATTACTTTGGCTGGCACTATAAGCCTAGAAAGGTGTTTGTTCTGTCTGGCATTCACCAGAGTACTGGGGGAAACTAGCAACCCTTTAGATATTGTGGGACTATGTCTGCGGCACACTTACTGTTGTACAATGTATGGAGGGTAACAAACGAATTAAACACCAGGAAACCAACAAATCCATACATTTAACCCCTTGCCTACCCAGTCTACCAAATTAAAGCTATAGTTAAAACATTGCCATATTATACAGAGTGACTTGCCAATGCCAGAGACTTATAACATACACCTAATGATGCACAAATTTTAGCACAGTCCTGAGCTTTTTTAGAATTTTTCCCCTTTAGAGAGTTTTGTACCTCACAACACACATTTTCTATTTTTTGCTGAAGGCTATCCCAAGATCCCATTAGTGAGGTCCCTACAAACTCACAGTGGCCAACTTTTGATGCCTGTGCTTTTTCAATGTATGGAATGGATCAGGCTCACACTGGCAATCTGTAGATTTGGGCAAATGCCAAAAGGGCTGCTGTAAAATGCCATAGACAGTCACTATTTATTGGGCCTGTGGGAAGCTTTGGGGCCTCTGTGTATCAGAAATGCCAGGGCCTATTATGAATCTAAGTCCAGACCTGACCTGGATGGCGGTGCTAGTGAAGGGATTATTACTCCTTTTTATGGAATACAACTGTTTAAAGCTCTTCCAGATTAGAGGGTTACCATTTTGGGAAGATCTGGCTATTGCAGATAAAAAGTTTGGGTTGACACCCGGGGTACATGTTTCTTATGCCCATTTATTTAAAAGGACCTGATTGCAGGGAAGTTATATTTAACTTTTAGCCCCATCCACCAAATCCCACCTCTAGAAATACCACACATAATATTAATAAAATCTTTACTTTTATTATGATACTAACACTTACAATCTAATCTTGACAGCATATTGAATATTAGTCCAGCATGTTGCACCCTAAGGGGCAATAGTATATACCAGAACAGTTGTTTCGAATCTTTAATTCCCAGCATCCCTCTTGAGCTGAGTTAGCAGAGGGTACACTGGGAGTTGGCATTCTGAAGCAGCTGTACCAAGTACCTAGTGTTGTTTATTAAAGGCCAAGCCTTTTGCACATATGGTGACATTATTTTTGGCTTTTGTTTATGTGCATGTGTTTGGGTTGAGCATGTTATGTACCAATGTGTTCCTAACTGATTCACTTGCCAGGAGACTTCTCGGTGATGGAAGGCGGCACGGTTGGTAACAAGAGAGAGTTTAACCCATTCATAACTTGGTGCAATGCACTGACAGAAGGGACTGTACTACAATTAGCACACATGCACGCTGCAGCAGCAAAAGCTGTGGATTTAGGATGCAAGGAAAGATAGGATTTATGTCTAAAGACACAATATTACAATATTAGCAGGCAAATAGGTTTAATTTGACCACTGCTGGAATTGATTTTATTTATATTTAATGGCATGTAATGGTGCACAAATGCTGCCTTATATACATATGAGTGTACATTTTTAAAACAAGATCAACCCAATTGGTGGCTTTTCTCTTAGTCCAGTACTGTAAGTCCCAGAATTCTCAGCCAGCAACTGCCTGGCTGAGGACACTGGTGTTTTGCTGTACCTCATTATTTTTAGTACATTTTTTGTGTTGCGTATTATTAGTACTTAAAAGCATGTAGGAGAGAGAACCTATTAGTAATTCAGGTCACCACATAACAAAATAACACTGAGCAATGTCAGCACATGCCATTGTACAGGGAACATTGCAGTCAACCTGTGATTCCCTGTGCATCCATCTGGTGTTAAAGAAAGCTCTTGCCATTTTACCTTAAATGAGCAGAAATGACTATCTATAGACAAATCTGCGCCCTGACAGCAGACTCAGAGCAGTCTATATATAAATGCGACATTTTTTAACCTTTGGTTCCCCGGGGTGGCAACAACACACTTGTCCAGTGACCCTGCACTACTGTTGGGCTCACAGATCATTTTGCTTTAAAGCAGAAGTGGCTTAAATAAACTCTTAAAGTTAAACATAAATGTCACAAGTATATGCTTTAATTTGAATACGTGTATAACCTACACCCTTCCTACTAAACAAGCATCGAGTAACGCTCCCTATCCCCACTGCCCATTCACCCAAATCCTTTTATTAGCTGCTAAACTCTGCGGCTTACGAATGCAAGTTTCCACTATGGACACTAGATGGCGCCTCTCGCCTACTTATGTGTAGACGTTTCTAAACCTTTAGCTTGGCCTTTCCCAGTTTCGTTTAATTATGTAATAAATGATCTATTTTTAGCTCACGTTGTCTACATATCACATGCCTAATACTATAATAATCAAACACACAATAATATATAATAATATACTCGGTGTAGGAATAAATAAGATTTTCCTTAAAGCGGGATAGTAACAGAACAGGTCGGACCTGTTCTGCTCTAGCAAGTAGGATTGTATTTATATAAGTATTCTAAATTCAAATACCTTATATGTGTAGTAAATGCGCTAAATACGTGTATATACTTAAATTTGCTTGATACATGAACACGAAAATACCCCCAACGGCATTTAGAACTCCTTGTATTGATAACAGTAAAGGTTATAAGTATTGGCTTTATATTGATAAATCGCTGGATTTAGATCTTCAGTACAAAAAAGCGATGACAATTATTCCATATTAAGAAAGCGAGGGCAGAATAAAGACGATAAGGCCTATCGGGGTAATGCATTGCAGACACGAATTGAACTACAGCACCCAACATCCCATAAAAAGCTGTAAGGAGACTTCGGAAGTTTTGCAGCAGGCGATGTAAGGAAGACAGGCAATAAGAGCAGGGCTATACTGTGAGTTAACTTATCAAGACATTACATATAAACAAAGCTAAGGGTCTCTCGGATATACCCCAAATTTGGCAGATCTAGTCAAAGTCTAAAATTCCCTCCCCGGAGAAAATGTGCTGATGATGGTGAAAGCCATGAAAGCGAGTCAGGGCCCGGCCGAGCTAATAATAGCCCTCCCAAGTGCTGGAAGTGCAACGGGATCCCTCCTTTCCCTTTGCCCTAAGAAAGCTAAAAAGTGCCCAGGGGGCGGGCCCAGCTGCCCATCTGACACCCGATCCGCCTGGGCGTGTCTCTGCCCCCGGTTAAATAAGAGGAGAAGGGCCAGAGCAGAAGGACCACACGCTCCAAGCCCTCGGTCGGACATCCCTCAGCTCCCTGCTCGTCTCCCCAAGCCAAGCTCAACATGGTGGGTGCAACTGCTTTCCTCTAGCATCCCAAGCTCTAGGCTGCCTAGTACAGCACTGTGGCCCTTAGCTCTACAGCTTTAGCCTATGGGCCACAGAGTTTCTTCCAAATACTAAAGGGAGAAGAGTTTCAGGAGAGTCTTGTTAAACTACAGCCATTCTGTCTGCTTAATGCAAATATTACTCTTCTGCTCTAACTCTTCCTTTTTATCTCATTTGGAAACTGCAGCCTATTTATCAGACACCAACATACCAGGCCCAGCATAGACTCTGCTTCTAATACTGATTTTAGCTACAATTTAATGATTATTACAATCATTAAAAATATTTGTTTTTCCATTTCCCAACTTGCATAAAGATGGCTAATGATTTTGTATAAATACAAACTTGTTTTTACCAGCACTTTTAGGCCCAAGTAACCTATGTTATGGTGCTATGATAGGGGACTACAACATTTAAGAATAAGCTTGCTTTATAGCTAATATTATGTTCTGACATTGCTTGATATAAAGCCAGCTATATACATGTAACATGTTCCAAAACATAATATACTCTAGGTGTCGGGCAATGGGCTCATATGCCTTCATATAGATGCATGTATATACTATATATATTTTTGTGAATGCAATCAAGACCTATCTATCTTGATGTTTTACTGTCCCTTTTAATCCTTGTTTTCTAACCTCAGTTCCCCATATGTTGTTGCACTACCTTTGTGTGTATGTTGAATTTAGCTGAGAGCGGTAGTCTAGCAACATCGGAGGAAGAAAGGATAAATAACAGGGTTTTAAATGGATGCCCTAATTACCTACAGTAATGTCTCCCTGAGACATGAAGCATATAAACTCATTGTTTCTGGACAGCAGAATGTGAAAGTGTAGTGCCTAGATGCTTAGTATAGTTTACCCATCACACAGTGCATTTCGTATAAAGCAATGTTTCCAGTCTGTCAGTGCATTGGCAACAATACTAGTTCTGTCTTTTCTCTCTCTCCCTTGCAGTCTTTCTCCGCTGATGAAGTTGCTGGTAAGTGCAATGTCACTTTAAGCTGGAGCTACAGCAAAGCCTTTAAATTTGCTATGGTTTTTCCATCTATTGATTTCCTTGGTCTTGCCCAAAAACCATTGAAGATCTCAATGTTAATCAAAAGAAATAGACAAAACAGGATGTATAGGTCTTGTCTTTATTACCGGCCCAGTCTGGGTTCCAGCTGCCTGCCAGTCCTGTTTGCACGAGTTTCATATTTGGACTTCGGAATGCTGGGAACCTAAACATACAATAGGCCATAGTAAATCATGTTTTTCTCTGTGGCTCATTTTCTTTGACAGATCGAGTTTTCCCAGGATCAGCAGGATGGTAAGTTGTAAGGGAGGCAGTCTGGAAGCTCTTTAGATAAAAGCTGTCTATAATGGGCACTGGTACCAGGGTCTTTCATATGGCAGAACTGTGTGCCAATGAATGAATGTATCTAACTCCTTATTATGTAAAATACTGCATTATACTTAGAGCACCTTGCACTGCCCTGGGTGTTCTTCTTCTATAGGAAATAACTGCAGGAACTACCATTACACAAATATAATTTAAAAACAAAACTACTGAACCCTTGACATAATTTTGCATGCAAGCAGGGGATATTTCAGTTGCACTCTTCACTTCCTACCAGGTCCTACACTAAAGCCCACTCACAGCTTAGGATGTAAGGCATACAATGGGAAACAGATTCCCCCTCCATGCTGGAGTGGTTTGACCTGGGAGTTACAGTTAAACATCAGCTGGAGTTCTGCTATTCCTGTACAACTTCATGCTGTTTTATTGAGCCCTCACTCTCTTCTGAACTCCAACTCCCAGCATCCCCTGCCAGCTTTGACTGTTGTGCTTTGCTAGTGATATTAAAACTCCACACCTCCAGGGCCCCAAATATAACATACTGCTTTAACTGAATAGGCTCCATTTGCTGGCATTGCATGGGGCCCTGTAGCTGTAAAGGCAGAAGATAAGTGTCAGTAACACACTGGCATATTTAGCTCCCTTTGAAAATGAAGCTGCCAGATTCCCCACCTTGCCTGTCACTTTGCATTTGTGAAGACAGATGCTGTAGAAAAGAGCCCAGTACTGACAGGTGTGTATGCCAAGAATGGCAATTATCATACTGGGCAGCAGTAGCAGACGGGTTACAGTACTGCTCCTCGGCCGGATCTCTACTGCAGGCTATCCAGTTACAAGAGGCCTGACCCTTTGCTAACATTAGCAGCTATTACAGGGCTCGTAAAAACCATCTCTGGCTACATTTGGAAGCCCATCACTGCTACTCTTAAAATAACCCAGTTTCATATATCCCAAATGAAGAGGAGCTGTGCATCACGCAAAAAATCTCTTTCTCACTTCATTTTCCATGAGTTTGGATGGACACTAATAGGACAAATGGGGTTGCATAGTTTGCCCTATTTGGTAACTTGGATTTGTTTTTTATTTATATTCCCTTTAATCTGTATACATGTCTTAAATATGTATAAATAACATGCATAGTCACATGTAGTCAAAAGAGCAGGAACTACCATAATTCTTTATGTGGCTTAAGTGTTCCTAGTAGGCTACATCTGTTAAGAATTTTCTGTCATCTTCTATGAATGTCTGTAGAGAATACCTCTGACACAGCAATCAGTATGGCAGCTCCTACTTATGAGTAGAGAACAATTTTCATATTGCTGTCACTTTAATTAAAAAAACATTGTTTACCATTTTCACTGTACATTGGAGCTTTACAAGGCCTGTGTCAGCTTATTGATCCATATATAGGGCAAACCAGTGGCATGATCATTTTTCCAAATGTGCCTGCATAGGCCCCCTAAGATGATCCAATTGTTGCCCCAACCAGGCAAATATCTTTGGTGCATAGCCAGCTTAACCCTATACACATCAATTCTAATGTTTTAATGTTTTTTTTCTACAGACTTCAAAGAGGCTTTCCTGCTCTTTGACAGGACAGGAGACAGCAAAATTGCCCTCAACCAGGTAGCTGATGTGATGAGAGCTCTGGGACAGAACCCCACAAATGCTGAGGTCAAGAAGGTCCTGGGCAACCCCTCTGCTGAAGGTGAGTAGAGGGCCTTGGATACTTGGAGCTTAAATTTGCTATAATTAAAAACCACAGCATTCAATATGACTATAAAGCATTTGAGGTCAATGCGAAAAAATACTAATAAATGTTATTTGGGTGTAGTGAGACCATATATATAGTCAAATATATACAAATATAATCCTCCCAGTTCATAATGGAGACTATGCTCCTTGGCATATATCATGCTGCCCAGACCTTTATCACTGTACATGAGGTAAAGCCCCTGTAAACACTTGTTTTATTTGTTTTACAGAATTGCTTAGTATCTATGAAGCACAGGACTTTCCAACTGACCTTGTTAAGCATATCAATATGTTCATATGTTTTCAATTCCTCCATTAAACCTTACGTGTATCATTTTTTCTTCTGTAGAGATGAACGCCAAGAAGATTGAGTTTGAGCAGTTCCTGCCCATGATGCAGGCCGTTGCCAACAACAAGGACCAGGGCTCCTTTGAAGACTTTGTTGAGGGTCTCCGTGTCTTTGACAAGGAAGGCAACGGCACTGTTATGGGTGCTGAGCTTCGTCACGTACTGGCCACTCTGGGTAAGGACTCCACTTCTGCCTGCCAGTGCATCTTCCAAGGTCCTGCAAAAAAACAATAACTAATATAATGCATTGACTTTATCCAAACAGGTGAGAAGATGAGGGAGGAGGAAGTAGAAGCTCTTCTGGCAGGTCAGGAAGACTCCAACGGCTGTATCAACTATGAAGGTAGCTGTTCATTTCCTGCATTAAGGACTTTTTTACCTAGTGTTACTTTCCCATAGTATTAACTCCTGTGATCTTCGGAGCTACTTATGCTGACCGCTGCAACTTTTTGTCTTGTCTTAATATGCCGCATAAGGCTAATTTATACATACTATCTTTGTTGTCATTAAGAAGATGCAGTGTACACAGAACTGATAATCATATTTGCCATGCCCAACAACCTTCCTAAAGAACAGGCATCTGGAGCCTACACCTCTCCAGGAGCTTTTAAACATTTAGCTGAGTATGTTTGGAAGTCATGGACATGGGTTTGAAGTCTAGAAAGTTAAGGCTAAGCAGAATTTAAATACTTCTGTTGTGTTATGAGTTGCTCATTCAATGTATGTCTTATAATTCTTCATCCTACTTTTATCCACAGCCTTTGTGAAACACATCATGTCCGTCTAAGCGGATATCTCAAGGTATGTGCCATTCTTCTTTGCTTTTAATGAACAAAGCTCCTAGGGCTATTTTTACACAGGGCAGCTCAATAATTTAGCATTAATTAATTATTAATGGGTATTCAAAGTAATAATGAATGTGTGTATGTGTATATGAGAATAGGCAATTCTGTATTAAGTGAAACCACACTGGCTATTAGCTTTAAAAATGAAACTTTAAGTTAGTTTGTTCTCTAGTGATAGAACAGGATAGAGCAGGTCATGGATATGCATAATGCTTGGGATGTTTGCCCATAAGCTGTAACAATCCAACTAAATTGGTTACTAGTCTTTTAGTTATACATCTAGCTGGTGAATAATGAAAACCACAAAATAAACCCTTATCCAGTATGACTTTAAGTTTATAACTTAATAAAATCGTTTTGAGGCACTTCCACTTTGCATGATTAAACACAAAGAACAGCTTTAATGACTATCAATGAAACTTGCTGCAGTGTTTGTGCTCCTGGGTTGCACTGTACTTGTGCCTTATGCACTAAATATAATTCTTCCCATTTATAGCACCTGTTTTACTGAATGCCATGTGTTGTGTCTTCTCCAAGTGACAATAATTTCTTCCATCCTTCTTTCTAGAACTGTCACAAGAATGTCTCAGAACACCGGGAGCACCAGAACTGTACAAAAACCAGCAACTGGTTACAACTAACTATACGGAACTGAACTGTACAATACACCCACCATTTTTTTTTTATTTTTCATCACTGGAATTTCAACATTTACTTTCATGAACCCTGCCAATATTTAAAACGGATCAAACAGGACGATGCAACCCCCGACAAAGTTGGTGGCGAAATCTTCTAGGCAGATCTGTGTACCATACCATGGAGCACTGTAAAAAAAAAAAAAGACATGTCAATAAACACCTTTGCTAATTTGGTGGCTACCAAGTCTTTTTATTTAACCTGCCAAAGGCTTTGGGCCAGTTTTTCAAGATCACTGCAATTCTGCACTACCAGAGGTTCCAGTAACTGGCCCTTCTGATAGTGGAGTGGTTAAATTATTTTATTTCTGTATTCAAAAAAATAAAGTTTTATTAAAAGAAACTTTGGATGTTTTCATTAAGTCTTGAGCACAACATATATAAAGGAGTAGCTAATATGACATAATTCCTAATTGTTGGTCTATTTTCCTCTCAATATTTATTCATATCACCACTAATGATGTGAATGCTGATGGAGTTTTTTGAAACATCTGGAATAAGCTATTGCAGTAGGCTCTATGCAATACTATTTCATATTTATAATAAATGTGCTCATTAGAAAGCCCTTCTCCAGTTACTGAACTGGGAGTTTTTATCCAACAACAGCTTAAAGCACAAAAGGTTGGTCACCCCTCTTGTAAATCATTATGGCAATTTTTGGTTTAACATTTCCTTAATCCCTGCCCTAGCACTTTATCAAGTTAGGTTGGTGCCCTCATTCATTCTCTATTTCATTGTATTCTGATACTTGTCAGGTGAACTTGGTGATAAAGAGGGTGCTGATGCTGATTCATATAACCTAAGTGTTTAGTGTCTAAAATAAAGTGCAGCTCTTGTCTAACTGGTAATCCTTTAACCTCTTAAGTAATATAGGGTCTCCAAAAAGGCAATATTATCAGGACATTCCCCAATTGTTAGCAGTGAGCAAAGGATTACTAATTACAATCCTTTATCTTATATTTCTAACTTTTTGACCAAGGTGCTATGATATTGCACTTTCATATACAGACTAACTATATACCTGCTCTGAAGTCTTAGCACACAGCCCCAAGATTATTCCACAAAATTCTCAAAACAGTAACATGTTTTATGTTCTGCTGTTAGTATCCAATTAAACATTTGCTTTCATCTTTAAAATTACACTCAACTGGTTAAAGATAGCTCCTAATAGGTTACTATAAGTTGTGCTAATGTATTTCTCCCTGAACTAAACAAAGTCTGGGCAGGCCCCATTGTATTGGAATGTACCCTTCTTTATGGAACCTGCCAGATGTATTTAATAAACTAAACTTTCCTTTGACTGCTTAAAATGTGAATTCATCTTTGATTATACCTTTACCATAATTATACACTTGTTGGATATACACTTTTTTGAAAATAATTACAATACAAGATTTTTGTATTGCCTTGTCCTAGTACAGGTATGGGATCCCTTATCCAGAAATCTATCCCAGGAAAGGAAATCCAGAAATCAAGGCCAGGCATTTCAGATAATAGAACCCATACCTGTACCATATGTATGACAATACTAGTTTCTGTTTAGAAATGTAAATGTTATGATTGAGTTCTATACATGAGTTATTGTGAAATCAGTTTAATCAACCCTCCACCCACGCATGAAGAAGTATTTGGCAGAGTTGATGCCATTTTCTAATTACATGCTAAACTAAAAGTTTGCTTCTCTTGCTTGGTATAGCTAGAATCCTCTTGTGTGGGGAAGATAAAAGACATTGAAACTGTACATCAGCCAAGCACCTTTACTGGACCCAGCATGCTCCTTTTAAACAGAAGCTGGATGTGGTGCCTCTGCTATTACGCTCTTGTATCTCTTTCTAATTACCCCATAGATCATTTGCAAATGCTTTAGCCACAATATAAGCCTATTTAAGCAGTAGGGAGAATAACATGGCCACATTTCCAGGGAAAAATGGCACCTGTGCATTGCAAGGCCAAAACCATTACATAATTATAGATGTGTTTAGACTAAACAATGTAGCATCAATAGCATGTTATATATTGTTTTCTTCCTAACCATCCACTCTTTTTGCTTGGTGTAGAATGGGAAACTTCAAAGCATTAGCTGTCAGGCAGTGAGATTGGTTTTGGCACAAAGGTTGTATGTGTAAAATGTAAGTATTATGTTTAGACGTATACACACTCTCATTTGTCTTTTCCTCACATACACTCCATTGAATGCAATGCACAATTGCATAGAGATTTTAGAGACATGGAGAACACAGATAGAGAGATAAGAGACTATTTGGGCACCATCCAACAAATAAAGCCTGAAGAGGAAGAATCCCACCTGCCCACACACTCAGCTGTTCGCCATACCTCAGTGATACCGGATGACAACTGACAAAATCTCATTAGCAGATGGAACTATTCGATGTGTTTTAACCTCTGCCACTCTAGAAAGTCTGTTAATGTTTCCCATGAGAGAAATGTACAGAACCACTTACTGGGTTTACAGCCATTAAACGTGTACAATACCTTAAATGATATCATGATGTTATTTACTCTCAAAGAGGTAAAGATGCTGCACTACTGGAAACGAGGTTCCTCTAGTAGAAATGCAAAATGTAAAAAAGGAATTAAGATTGGAAAGAAGGAAGTTATACTGCCACTTTGCAAAGTGTTGGTAAGACATTACCTTGATTCCTATACAGAGCAACGGCAGCATTTTTGTGTTTTTATATTTTTCAAGGCAAAATACCTTAAGCCAAGTAGTGTGATTTCCCTTACTTCCTCTATATGCAGATCACTGCTTTAATCAATCAACAGGGATTGTGCTCATAGCTATTGTGCACCTTGTCCTAGAAAAGATTCAAATACAACTGCTTTGTAATACAGATTCAGTGGTAACTATGGGTCTACTGACCCACTGAACTGGCTAGTTTATGCCCCCAGTCTGACCCCCCTACCCCCACTGGGACACACTGCATGCTGCATGCACTCTTACCTTCACCCCTCAATGTAGTGACTCTGGCAGGCCGTATTGGGGGATGGGTCCGGATGCAGTTGCACCAGCTGCTCCCCTGGTAGATAGGCCACTGTACAGATTAAAATGCTGTGGCTGAGCAGCAGCAAAGAACATACTATACTATACTATAGATCCCCCATATGTAATAAAAGGCTATATGTTTCCCAGGAGTAGTAACCCATAGCCACCAATAAGATGTTTGTGTTTAAACAGATGACTAGTAAATGCTTCCTGTTGATTGGTTGCTATGAGTTACTGCTCCTGGGCAAACTTAGTGCCTTTTATTACATAACCCCTTAGTCTTGAGACACAGGCTAAGTACGTAAAGTGAATAGTCACTGACTAAAGTTGGCTATACTTGGACATAATGAAGCTAATTGGTAGGGCAGGCTGAAAATTGGGCAGATGTTAATTGGGCAGTTTTAAAAATTCAGGGGCAGCCTGTATTTCTGTTGCTGTGTCTGATCATTTGGCCCAGGGCCATGACTGGAAGTAACGACACATTCCATGCGCACAAGCTCCCAGTGACATCACTGAACACTTACTGTGCATGTACCTGCTGAATTTGCAGAAGCAACAGAAAAACAGCTATAAGGTGACGGGAGGCCGGAGAGAGAGAAATAGTGTCTGGATACAGTGTTGGCCAGAACACCCTTCTCAGATAGGCCTCCACTCAGAAATGATCACTTGATCTAAAACTGGATGTAACGTGGACCACTGCTGTGTTCCACCCGGCAGTCAAAAAACTTATAACAAGTGCACATGGTTCCCTATGCATGGATACAGGCAAATTATATGCCGCAAATAGTATCCTGCATCACTGCTCAGTGTGTGAGTATCTGCTTGCTGCTAACTACAATGAAAAATTAAAATAGAGGAACTTTTTCAATTTGTTTTTGTTGAAGCCAATTACACTTACAAAGTATAAATACTGTATATACTTTCAACCAGCTCAAACATATCATTGAAATGGAATATATATTAAAAAGTAAAATCATGGCAGTTTTCCATGAGTGTAGTGGTAAATGTCCTTAGGTGGCAACAGCTGCGCTGCAGACTTGGGGACAGAGGCGGTCATCATTTACACTTACTACAAAGTAGCAGCTGTTTTGTCTTATTTAAATCCTGCTGAAATTCAGATCAGTCTCACAATTCAGTGTTGAGATTTGAAAGTGTAACTTGTACATGCAAAATTAGAACAAACTGCCAATAATTAGCACAGTCAACCCCAATAGGTGACCCTTCTGTACTCAGCTGTGGGCCCCACGCTGGTTGCACAAAAGGGGATGAACTTTTTACTGTTTTAGATATCTGTCTTTACCAGTGGGAGTGTTAAGGTGACTGTATCCAAGTTTCGCAATTACTTACTACAGAAACACTAAGGGGGCAATTCACAAACGTGGAGCCAGTCAGTGCAGTTACAAGGGAGTATAATCATTAAAAACACAAATATCTGCAAGAATACAATTTTTTACATGGAGGAAATTAAAAAAAATGCTCCCTATTTCTTCGGGAGTTACCCACTTTTGGCTTCTTTCCCCCGTGGCCCAATAGAATTCTCCCAATTTGTATCCCATCCCCCAAACTTGTGCACATTTGCGCGTGCGTGTGGCGTCACTTCCGGAAGTGTGAGGCGGCGGAGTGTGACATCCGTTCTGGGTGCAGGTGCAAAATTTTGGGTGCCACTCCCAAAAAGTTGACAGCTCTGGGAAGTGGACCCGGAATCCAGAGGAGATTTGGGGGGCTGATAGGTAGAGGCACGGAGAGGAAGATGCAATGGGCAGGATTTAGAGCTGGCAATGCTCCCGAAATTGTCAGGTATCTGACGAATTTTCAACCCATCCCCAGTCTCCCAGTACTGTTTACAATCCCGCACTTGCCTCTCTTCAGACGCACAGTGAGCGGTAGTGACGTCATACAGAGCAATTGCACTTGCGAATGATGTCACTTTCGACGATGCACACGTTTGCAAATTGTTTCCTCTGAGAAACAATCCCCTTTATCTGGTGCTTGTGGCACAAAAATTCTACTTTGGTTCTGTTATGCCCCCGAATTGGTTTTTCTGTATTTCACACTATTAATGCTGAATGTATGTTACAGATTTGTATTATATGCTATCTTTCATATAGAATACTACAGTTCCCAGAATGCCTCTGCCTTATGTTAAAATACCATGCCTTGTGTGTGATGTGAGTTGTTACTGGTTCTGGGGCTTCCTAAACTTTAGTTTCCTGTGAGAGGGTGTGATCTCTGTCTGAAGCCGCATGTTCCTTTAGTAAAGCGAATAGCGGTTCTTATATACATCTCTTCTAAATTTCAGTTATCATCATTGAAGGATTGTGTGAAACTACACCCCTCTGTACCAGAATCTGATACCACGGAACTCTGGTGGGTCATCTCACCATTGAACTTTAGAGAGTTGTATGGTGCAGTTGCAATTAACTCCAATTTTACTTTACCCATGATTTTTAATAATTCTCATTGCTTTTACACTCATTTACGTCTGCCACAAATGCAGGAGCACTAATTTGCGCAATATTACCATAGGGCATTTGGTCAGTACGGGGTTCCTTTGCAGCCTGCATCCACCAACACTCCCTAATTTGCCTGTAATTTGGGGGTAGAAACTTGGGGTAGGCAGAAGAGGCACGGTTTTCCAGACAATGGATCCCATACCTGTACAACCTGCCTAGTGAATTTCATGCTAACACTGTAACTAGTGCCTAAAGCAAGAAATTAGCAAGTCACACAAATTCACACACACAAACGCTACAAAAATTCAAATGCTAAAAGGCAGTTTGTTTATTTGCACCTGTATTGGTAAATTACATGCACTTTGTACAGCACGCTATTTTCCGGTACCCAGTATTGTGCTGTATTGTGGTTAAAATAATGTTGATGAGTGGACATTGCTCTGTATATTAATAAGAGCACTTATGCTGGTATGGGATATTTTATCCAGAATGCTTGGGACCTGGAGTTTTCCAGTTTTCTGTAATTTGGAATACCATACCCTAAGTCTGCCAAAAATAATTTAAACATGAAATATACCCAATAGAATTGTTTTGACACCAATATGGGTTAATGTAGCCTAGTTAGGATCAAGTACAAGGTACAGTTCTATTATTACAGATCATTTTTAAAAATTAAAATTATTTGTTTAGAATGGACTCTCTCTGGCCGATGGTCTTCCTGTTATTCACAGCTTTCTGAATAAGGGATCCCATACTGTATTCCCTTAAGTAGATGGAATGAGTGGCGTATGTATGCTACATGTTATGAGAGAGTAGAAACAGCGTTAGCTGAGCATTTCTATGGGAATCAGAAAAAGTCTTGCTTTTATATTATTGTCTTCTTATAAATATATTGCATTGTTGTGAGAGGCCATTTAAAGGGGTTATTTACCTTTGGGTTAACTTTCTGTATGATATAGAGCAGGGGTGTCAAACTCAATCAAAGGCCAAATTTTTTATTATTAAAGGTCCCCTTACACGGGCCAATTGTAGCTGCCGATATCGGTCCCTTGGACCGATTCGGCAGCTTATTGGCCCCTGTAGGGGCAGAAACGAGGGGCCTGCCCGACCGATATGTGGCCTGAAATAGGCCAGATATTGATCGGGCAGATTGAAAGATTCAGTCGGATAATGCGGTCCCCGAACCAACTGCCCCATTGCCACCCTGGGGCCAAACGATTGAATTAGCCTACACGCTCCCCGATATCGCCCACCCGTAGGTGGGAATATCGGGTGAAGATCCGCTCGCTTGGCGATCTCGCCAAACGAGCGAGTCTTAACGTGTTGGGAGCTTTAGTAGTAGAAGGATAAATCCTTCCTCACCCTGAAACACACACCATCCTCGTGCATTAATCATGTTCTGAAAATAACAACAAGCACAAAGCAAACTGTAATCAAAACAGTTAAATTACAAACTGTGGGAGCTGTGAGACAGGACTTACCCACCAGGTGCAAACTTCCTGCATGGGGTCGCAGTGGTGTGGAAGAGGACCCTTTTGCCAGTTTTATGTGGCCTGTGGTGACTGTGCCTGACCATGCAGCACCAATCGCCTGACTGTGCCGCTCCAGCCCAAGTGGCACTCCAGGCGGACGCTTATGTTCTGGCCTGCAGGGTGCGTTGTGTGTATTATGTTATTCCGCATCACGAACCCTGCAGGGCAGAACGAGAGAGGCCTTTTAGAGCACCACTGGGACTGGAGCGGTGCAGTCGGGAAATTGCACAGTCAGGCAAACTCACAGCGCCACTAAGACTGGAGCAGTGCAGCCAGACAGGTGATTGGTGCTGCTGCACGGTCAGTCACAGTCACCAGGGGCCACATAAAACAGCCAGGCAGGCTTTGCGTTTGACACGTGATATAGAGAGTGTTATTCTGAGATCATTGGTCTTCATTCTTTATTATTGGCAGTTTTTTCATTGTTTTACTTTTTGTTTCCCAGCTCTCCAGTTTGGAATTTCAGCAGTTATTTGGTTTCTAGGGTCTAATTTACCTTAGTAACCAGGAAGTGGTTTGAGAGAGTGACTTATATTTGAATAGTAGAGTGGCTGAATAGAAACATAAATAATAAAAAGTATAAATAACAATAAAATGGTAGCCTCACAGAGAAATAGTTTTTGGCTACTGGGGTCAGGGACTCCTATTTGAAAACGAAAGAGGCAGAAGAAGAAGGCAAATAATTCAAATACTATAAAAAAATTAAGACCAGTTGAAAAGTTGCTTGAGAATTTGCCATTCTATAACACATTAAAAACTAATTTAAAGGTGAACCACCCCTTTAAGTGTAATCATGTATATCAACACAGTAACACATTTTGTTTTCCCATCCTTTAACTGAGCCCCTGCAGTCAACTCAGCACCTGGCCGACTGAAATTCCCAGCTATAGATAATCAGGGTATGATATGCTCATAAAGGGAGAATTTTATGATGTATTTAATACAAGTATTGAATACATTGTATAATGTCTCAGCCACTAATTAGGAGAGTTCCGACAGTTTCTCTATGATTAGTAAACACAGCATAGAACTACTTGAGGGCACATGAGACTACCGTATATACTCGAGTATAAGCCGATCTGAATATAAGCCGAGGTACCTAATTTTACCTAAGAAAACTGGAAAAACTTATTGACTAGAGTATAAGCCTAGGGTGGGTAATGCAGCAGCTACTGCTAAGTTTCAATAATCAAAATGAATTCCAATAAAATTACATTAAATGAGGTATCAGTGGGGCCTATGTTTTTAAATATTTATTTCAAAGAAAAACAGTAAACTAGCTCTGTAAGTGGAGAAGAGGGTCAACAAAAACAATATGGTATCAACAATGATACCTTAAGAGTACTACCCCCTTAGCTCAATCAGCAACCAAACTAAAACACAAAGAGTTAAAATCCTTCAAAACTATATATAGTTTATATAGAATACAAAGCGCAATGTCTAGTGCAGAATGGGACAGGTGAGGATCGTAGATGAAGATGAATTTGGGGCGGGCCAGGGCACAGGAGGGTCTGGTTGCGGGTTTCCTAATTTGCACACAAAGGACAGAAGGTGCTAGTCTGGAGGGACCCATGGCAACCGACTCGAGTATAAGCTGAGGCTGACTTTTTCAGCACATTTTGGGTGTTGAAAAACTAGGCTTATACTTGAGTATATACAGTAATTGAGCAAAATCCCTAGTGGTATTGTATTGTGTATTATTTAAACATCATGTTTGTATGCATGTTATTTATATAGCACTAATATTCCATTTCACTGAAAGGTTAACTTAACCCCAGGACTATTGTGCTATTGACCTATTGCAGAACCTTTTGCATTCAGGTTTAGTTGGCCAGGAATTATAATGGGGGTTAGATGCTTCCCTTATACATATATAGTTAGGAACAAGAGGAAGCTTTGGTAAAGTCTTATTCATAAAGAAAAATCTTCAGCACACAACTTACATACATGTTCTCAAAGGGTGCTTGACTTCCACAGCCGCTCCCAAGCCTTTTCCATGTATCTTTGCAAAGGGGAAGAAGCACACCAGTGTGTCGGCAATGCCTTTAAATCATTTATTTGCTGAAATGAACAAACAGCACAAGCTTTCGGGGGTGACCCCTTCTTCAGGTGCAATACGTATTGCACCTAAAGAAGGGGTCACCCCCAAAAGCTTGTGCTGTTTGTTCATTTCTGCAAATAAATGATTTAAAGGCATTGCCGACACACTGGTGTGCTTCTTACCCTTTGCAAAGTCTTATTCATGTCATAGTCATGTCTAAGTAAAAGTCAATGACTGAAAAGGCAGATGGAGTAAAGGAGCAATCATTTACGTCAGGGCAGGCAGAGAACAATAAGGGGATGATTGTGATGTAATGAAAGGCACTAAATTTGCCCAGGAGCAGTAACCCATAGCAAGCAATCAGCAGGTAGCATTTACTGGTCACCTGTTTACAGGCAAACATTTTATTGGTTGCTATGGGTTACGGCTCCAGGGCAAACTTTGTGTCTTATTTTGGGTTTGGGTTGGATGTGTGTCAGATTAGGTAAATTCATTCTTCCTCTGTCCATTAATTGGCTGATGTGGCCTAGCATGTATGTGTACCTTGGATTGTTTGTGTGCACTGTGAATTCTATGATCCCAAGAGGCGGCCCTTAATTCTTAAAATGGCAATTTTATATTTAGTATTACCCAATAGCACATACTACTAAAAAAGTATATTTTTATGAAAATGTATTATTTAGATGAATAAGGGTTTTACATAAGAGCTTGTTTATGCAATATATTTTTATAGAGACTTATATTGTTTGGGGTTTTAGTTTAGTTTAGTTCCTTTAACCCTTTAAGTGCCACAGGACGTAGATTCTACGTCCTGGGTACCAAAGTACTTAAGTGCCACACGTAGAATCTACGTCCTGCAACACTTTCGGATTTACAAGCGCTGTGCTCGCTTTTAAAGCAGCACAGCGCTTGTAAACCCCCCACAACCCCCTTGGCAACGAGCAGTGAAGGTCATACTTACCGATCGGCTCCCCGATCCGCGCTGATCCGGTCCCCCAGCCAGACAGCAGTGGGCACGCGATGATGACATGTCCACTGCTGTCCCTTTAAATAGCGCCCCCTTCGCCTCCTTCTCTCCTGCCTGCCACGTGGACTGCTGGACCCCCCTGCTGCCTTTCTGATGGATTGGTCGCCCCTGATCGCCTGCCTGACATGGGTGAGCTGAACTACAACTCTACACCACTGTTTATTTTGCTTATTTCTATCTAAACTGTCTAATTTTTTTTTCTATTTTTTCTTCTGTCTTTCTCATTATCACACTTTTGCACACATACACACTTACAGACAACTTTGCCAAGCACACACATACACTTACACACACACTTACACTTATACTTTTCTTTCTTTGCTTTCTTTGGCAGTCTTTTTTTTTTCACTAAACCTTTATTTCTGAGCTTGTTCTGTAATTATTTGATTTATTTGGTTGCATTTTTGTGTTTTCATAATTGATTTCTGTTTTTTAATTATTTTATTGCATTTTAACTTTTCTATTGCTATTGGGTGCTGAATTTGCGGTGACGTTGGTGGATCCAGGGCTCTGACCACCGATTTCATTGCAATTATTGTTCTTTCATTGCTTTTAGTGGTTTTAGTGCATTTTATTATTTTATTGATTTTATTACATTTGCATTGTTCTTTATTGCGTGTTTAGTGCCCCAAAAAAGGTTGCTTCTGCAGTGTCGTTGGTAGATCTTCTGTTGGTTTAGGTGATTTTATTGGATTTTACTTATTTTATTGTGTTTTCTTTGCATTGTTCTTTATTGCATATTTAGTGCCCCAAAAAAGGTTAGTTTTTCAGTGACATTGGTGGATCCAGGGCTCTAACCACCGATTTCATTGCAATTATTGTTCTTTCATTGCTTTTAGTGGTTTTATTGCATTTTCGTGATTTGATTATGTTTATGTGCACCCATACATATGGGGTATTGTTTTATTCAGGGGAACTTGCAGATTGATGTTTAATAAGATTTTGGTAGTTGCCACGGAGATTTTGGGGAGAAATCTAGGTTTGTATCTGGTTTTTCCTTAATTTCTGACCAAAGCGCTGACTTCTGCAAGGGACTGCGGCCACAATTTTCTATTTAGAAAGAGAAGAGTGGTGTCTCTGAATAGCTGAAGGTGTGCACATTTTGGAAATATATAGTTTTGTTTGGGGTTAATTCACAGGTATGGGGTTGTTTAGACTACAAAAACTTCAGGTAGTGCACATAGAGCGCAGCCCCCAAATTTTCAACTGAAATTGCCCTTATGCATTGCCCCTGTTTGGGGGCATTTGGTGGCCACGTCGTTATGTGTACCCATAGTGTGCACATAAAGACAACTACAGATTGTCTCATTGGCCATTTTTTATTGATTGGCCATTTCCACAGTCATTATAATGGCACAGCTGGGGATAACATTTTTAATTGACATTATTAATTATACTGGCATCTCTAAGTAAATTTGCAGACAATACAATAATATGCAGCCAACCCCAGACTCTCACTCAATCTACTGCCTGGTTGCTAAGGTAAAGAAGACCCTAGCAACTGGATTGCCGTTAAAAACCAAACTGTAGGAATGCAAAGCAGAAACCTAAATAAAATAAAAAATAAATGAAGACCCATTGCAAGTTGTCTCAGATCAAGACCAATTGCAAGTATAGCCTTTACAATCTGCCAAACAGCTAAAGACAGTCTGTGCCAACAAAGCAATAAATGGAATAAAACCCCTGGTATTTAACACAAAGCAATAAAAAAGATAACAATTGGCTAAATGACAGGGACACTGTCAATGGTTTGTAGCAAATGTTCCCTGTGCAGTTGTGTAAGCTGCATTGAGGTTGTGTCATTAGGAGTCCCTGATGGTCAAAGATAGAGCAGTGCACCTAAACTAGGCCTCATCAGCAGAATAGAATCTAAATCCTATGTAAAAATATCAATATAGGTAAACCTGCAGCCAGCAGTGATGCTGCCCCCCCCCCATTAAATAACAGTTCCCTCTCCCACAGCAGCAGTAGAGCTGTGTGCCCTACTGGGCAAGGCTATATATACCCAGCATCTGCAGCTCATTTGCATACCAGTTATGGTGGAAGAGTCTATTACAAAGGGGGAAATATGTTTGTTTTTGCTTTGATTAAGGAAAACGAGGAAGAGGCAGGGATAATATTGATGACAAGCACTGTGCACTGAAAATGGCAATGTTTTGTTAATTCACCTCAAGGCGTAAAGGGTGGGCAATTGAAGGTGTCTACATTCAGACATAGTAGAAAATGGCTGCCCTTGGGCAGCCAACGTGGTAGGGCCCTGCCCCGCCCCACCCTGCCCCGCCCTGCTCTGCTGGGGCAATTAACCACCCACCCCTCAGAAAAGTCATAGCACCCCATTCCCGAATAAGCCGCACGATTTGACACCTCATTCATGGGTCTACGACAAACGGTGGTTAATTGCCCCCTGCTGAGGTCTTAATGTTAAGTCTATGGGCAGTTAATTTCCCCCTTGCTGGGGCAATTAACCGCCCACCCCTCAGAAAAGTCATCGCACCCCATTCCCGAATAAGCCGCACAGTTTTACACCTCATTCATAGGTCTACAACAAAAGGTGGTTAATTGCCCCCTGCTGGGGCAATTAATCTCCCACCCCTGTGGGGGCAATTAACCGCCCACCCCTCATAAAAGTCATAGCACCCCATTCCCGAATAACCCGCACGGTTTGACACCTCATTCATGGGTCTACGACGAAAGGTGGTTAATTGCCCCCTGCTGGGGCAATTCACCGCCCGCCCCTAGAAAAGTCATAAAACCCCATTCCCGAATCAGCCGCACGGTTTGACACCTCATTCATGGGTCTACGACGAAAGGTGGTTAATTGCCCCCTGCTGGGGCAATTAACCTCCCACCCCTGCTGGGGCAATTCACCGTCCGCCCCTAGAAAAGTCATAAAACCCCATTCCCGAATCAGCCGCACGGTTTGACACCTCATTCATGGGTCTACGACGAAAGGTGGTTAATTGCCCCCTGCTGGGGCAATTAACCTCCCACCCCTGCTGGGGCAATTCACCGCCCGCCCCTAGAAAAGTCATAAAACCCCATTCCCGAATCAGCCGCACGGTTTGACACCTCATTCATGGGTCTACGACGAAAGGTGGTTAATTGCCCCCTGCTGGGGCAATTAACCTCCCACCCCTGCTGGGGCAATTCACCGCCCACCCCTAGAAAAGTCATAAAACCCCATTCCCGAATCAGCCGCACGGTTTGACACCTCATTCATGGGTCTACGACGAAAGGTGGTTAATTGCCCCCTGCTGGGGCAATTAACCTCCCACCCCTGCTGGGGTAATTCACCGCCCGCCCCTAGAAAAGTCATAAAACCCCATTCCCGAATCAGCCGCACGGTTTGACACTTCATTCATGGGTCTACGACAAACGGTAATTAATTGCCCCTTCTGGGGTCTCAATGTTAAGTCTATGGGCGGTTAATTTCCCCCTTTCTGGGGCAATTAACCGCCCACCCCTCAGAAAAGTCATAGAACCCCATTCCCGAATAAGCCGCACCGTTTGACACCTGATTCATGGGTCTACGACAAACTAGTTATTCGCCAAAATCCCCATTATTAGTTAATGGGGCAAATTTGGGGACCTCTCTTGCCCCGGGCGTAAAACTTATACCCTTGTGCGGGGTATCTTCTGACACAGGTTTCAAACCTCTTCAAATGTGGTAAGTTTCACGTTTCTAAAACATTCCCTCTCTGCGCTAAAATCCTTCATTTCATTCAGTCGGCTAGGATAGGCCAACTGCCAAGATGACGATGACAAGCGGACGAAAAAAACATCCTACAAGCGGGAGGAGCAAGCGTGGCCTAGTGGTCAAGGCACCCGCCTTAGGCATGCCAGCCAGCCAGCCAGCCAGTAGTTCTAATCCCCCCATAGCTAGAAATATGCCTCACCACAGGTTACGCCCTTGTGACCCCTGGACAGAAGTCACTTAACCTCCCTATGTCCCGGTGACCGCACGGCCCAGAAATGGGCTGAAGCGGTTGTCGTTATGACTTTTTCAATGGCTACATTTCCCCACAAATCCTATATTTTGCACTTTCAAGGGCAGCTCACGATTTATGATACAGGTATGGGACCTGTTATCCAGAATGCTCGGGACCTGGAGTTTCTTTCTGTAATTTGGATCTCCATACCTTAAGTCAACTAAAAATAATTTAAACATTAATGAAACCCAATGGGATTATTTTGCCTCCAGTATGGATTAATGGTATCTTAGTGGGGATCAAGTACAAACTCACTGTTTTATTGATACAGAGAAAAAGGAAATTATTTTAAAACATTAGAATTATTTGCTTATAATGGAGTCTATGGGAGATGGCCTCTCTGTAATTTGGAACGTTCTGGATAATGGGTTTCCAGATAATGGATCCCATACCTGTACCACCATAAGCATGCCTGCTTGTCAAACCGTACGGCTGATTCGGGAATGGGGTTCTATGACTTTTCTAGGGGCGGGCGGTTAATTGCCCCAGCAGGGGTGGGAGGTTAATTGCCCCCCTTTTGTCGTAGACCCATGAATGAGGTGTCAAACTGTGCGGCTTATTCGGGAATGGGGTGCTATGACTTTTCTGAGGGGTGGGCGGTTAATTGCCCCAGCAGGGGGCAATTAACATCCGTTTGTCGTAGACCCATGAATGAGGTGTCAAACCGTGCGGCTTATTCGGGAATGGGGTGCTATGACTTTTCTGAAGGGTGGGCGGTTAATTGCCCCATCAGTGATAAGAAACTTATTTTTTTCCCATGACAGTTGCTTTCAGCTGCCATAGATTTTATTAATTATACTGAAATCTCTAAGTAAATTTGCAGAGTATCCATCTTCTGTAGTAATTATTCTAGCACGTCTGGGTTTATGTTTTGGTGAAACGGGTGTGGGCAAAAAGTGTGTGTAGTTAAAAATAAAAAATATTGCCATGCTGCATGCAGCAGGATAACAGGGCCCCACTCTGGGTTTTGGCCCAGGGCCCACCAAGGCCTTAAAAAGGCCCTGCAGCTTGCTTTCATTGTGGGACTCTTTGGCCCTTAAGCTGCCCAGGAGCCAGTGTACCATAATATGCAGCCAACCCCAGACTCTCATTCAATCTACTGCCTGGTTGCTAGGGTAAAGAAGACCCTAGCAACTGGATTGCTGTTAAAAAACAAACTGTAGGAATGCAAAGCAGAAACCGAAATAAATGAAAAAATAAATGAAGACCAACTGCAGATTGTCTCATTGGCCATTTTTTCTTGATTGGCCATTTCCACAATCATTACAATGGCACAGCTGGGGATAACATTTTTAATTTACATTATTAATTATACTGGCATGTCTAAGTAAATTTGCAGAGTATCCATCTTCTGTAGTAATTATTCTAGCACGTCTGGGTTTATGTTTTGGTGAAACGGGTGTAGTTAAAAATAAAAATATTGCCATGCTGCATGCAGCAGGATAATAGGGCCCCACTCTGGGTTTTGGCCCAGGGCCCACCAAGGCCTTAAAAAGGCCCTGCAGCTTGCTTTCATTGTGGGACTCTTTGGCCCTTAACCTGCCCAGGAGCCAGTGTACCATAATATGCAGCCAACCCCAGACTCTCATTCAATCTACTGCCTTGTTGCTAGGGTAAAGAAGACCCTAGCAACTGGATTGCTGTTAAAAACCAAACTGTAGGAATGCAAAGCAGAAACCTAAATAAATGAAAAAATAAATGGAGACCAACTGCAGATTGCCTCATTGGCCATTTTTTATTGATTGGCAATTTCCACAGTCATTATAATGGCACAGCTGGGGATAACATTTTTAATTTACATTATTAATTATACTGGCATCTCTAAGTAAATTTGCAGAGTATCCATCTTCTGTAGTAATTATTCTAGCACGTCTGGGTTTATGTTTTGGTGAAACGGGTGTAGTTAAAAATAAAAATATTGCCATGCTGCATGCAGCAGGATAACAGGGCCCCACTCTTTGGATTTTGGCCCAGGGCCCACCAAGGCCTTAAAAAGGCTCTGCAGCTTGCTTTCATTGTGGGACTCTGGCCCTTAACCTGCCCAGGAGCCAGTGTACCATAATATGCAGCCAACCCCAGACTCTCATTCAATTTACTGCCTGGTTGCTAGGGTAAAGAAGACCCTAGCAACTGGATTGCTGTTAAAAACCAAACTGTAGGAATGCAAAGCAGAAACCTAAATAAATGAAAAAATAAATGGAGACCAACTGCAGATTGCCTCATTGGCCATTTTTTATTGATTGGCAATTTCCACAGTCATTATAATGGCACAGCTGGGGATAACATTTTTAATTTACATTATTAATTATACTGGCATCTCTAAGTAAATTTGCAGAGTATCCATCTTCTGTAGTAATTATTCTAGCACGTCTGGGTTTATGTTTTGGTGAAACGGGTGTAGTTAAAAATAAAAATATTGCCATGCTGCATGCAGCAGGATAACAGGGCCCCACTCTTTGGATTTTGGCCCAGGGCCCACCAAGGCCTTAAAAAGGCTCTGCAGCTTGCTTTCATTGTGGGACTCTGGCCCTTAACCTGCCCAGGAGCCAGTGTACCATAATATGCAGCCAACCCCAGACTCTCATTCAATTTACTGCCTGGTTGCTAGGGTAAAGAAGACCCTAGCAACTGGATTGCTGTTAAAAACCAAACTGTAGGAATGCAAAGCAGAAACCTAAATAAATGAAAAAATAAATGGAGACCAACTGCAGATTGCCTCATTGGCCATTTTTTATTGATTGGCAATTTCCACAGTCATTATAATGGCACAGCTGGGGATAACATTTTTAATTTACATTATTAATTATACTGGCATCTCTAAGTAAATTTGCAGAGTATCCATCTTCTGTAGTAATTATTCTAGAACGTCTGGGTTTATGTTTTGGTGAAACGGGTGTAGTTAAAAATAAAAATATTGCCATGCTGCATGCAGCAGGATAATAGGGCCCCACTCTGGGTTTTGGCCCAGGGCCCACCAAGGCCTTAAAAAGGCCCTGCAGCTTGCTTTCATTGTGGGACTCTTTGGCCCTTAAGCTGCCCAGGAGCCAGTGTACCATAATATGCAGCCAACCCCAGACTCTCATTCAATCTACTGCCTGGTTGCTAGGGTAAAGAAGACCCTAGCAACTGGATTGCTGTTAAAAAACAAGCTGTAGGAATGCAAAGCAGAAACCGAAATAAATGAAAAAATAAATGAAGACCAACTGCAGATTGTCTCATTGGCCTTTTTTTCTTGATTGGCCATTTCCACAGTCATTACAATGGCACAGCTGGGGATAACATTTTTAATTTACATTATTAATTATACTGGCATGTCTAAGTAAATTTGCTGAGTATCCATCTTCTGTAGTAATTATTCTGGCACGTCTGGGTTTATGTTTTGGTGAAACGGGTGTGGGCAAAAAGTGTGTGTAGTTAAAAATAAAAAATATTGCCATGCTGCATGCAGCAGGATAATAGGGCCCCACTCTTTGGATTTTGGCCCAGGGCCCACCAAGGCCTTAAAAAGGCCCTGCAGCTTGTTTTCATTGTGGGACTCTTTGGCCCTTAACCTGCCCAGGAGCCAGTGTACCATAATATGCAGCCAACCCCAGACTCTCATTCAATCTACTGCCTGGTTGCTAGGGTAAAGAAGACCCTAGCAACTGGATTGCTGTTAAAAACCAAACTGTAGGAATGCAAAGCAGAAACCTAAATAAATGAAAAAATAAATGGAGACCAACTGCAGATTGCCTCATTGGCCATTTTTTATTGATTGGCAATTTCCACAGTCATTATAATGGCACAGCTGGGGATAACATTTTTAATTTACATTATTAATTATACTGGCATCTCTAAGTAAATTTGCAGAGTATCCATCTTCTGTAGTAATTATTCTAGAACGTTTGGGTTTATGTTTTGGTGAAACGGGTGTAGTTAAAAATAAAAATATTGCCATGCTGCATGCAGCAGGATAATAGGGCCCCACTCTGGGTTTTGGCCCAGGGCCCACCAAGGCCTTAAAAAGGCCCTGCAGCTTGCTTTCATTGTGGGACTCTTTGGCCCTTAAGCTGCCCAGGAGCCAGTGTACCATAATATGCAGCCAACCCCAGACTCTCATTCAATCTACTGCCTGGTTGCTAGGGTAAAGAAGACCCTAGCAACTGGATTGCTGTTAAAAACCAAACTGTAGGAATGCAAAGCAGAAACCTAAATAAATGAAAAAATAAATGGAGACCAACTGCAGATTGCCTCATTGGCCATTTTTTATTGATTGGCCATTTCCACAGTCATTACAATGGCACAGCTGGGGATAACATTTTTAATTTACATTATTAATTATACTGGCATGTCTAAGTAAATTTGCAGAGTATCCATCTTCTGTAGTAATTATTCTAGCACGTCTGGGTTTATGTTTTGGTGAAACGGGTGTAGTTAAAAATAAAAATATTGCCATGCTGCATGCAGCAGGATAACAGGGCCCCACTCTTTGGATTTTGGCCCAGGGCCCACCAAGGCCTTAAAAAGGCTCTGCAGCTTGCTTTCATTGTGGGACTCTGGCCCTTAAGCTGCCCAGGAGCCAGTGTACCATAATATGCAGCCAACCCCAGACTCTCATTCAATCTACTGCCTGGTTGCTAGGGTAAAGAAGACCCTAGCAACTGGATTGCTGTTAAAAACCAAACTGTAGGAATGCAAAGCAGAAACCTAAATAAATGAAAAAATAAATGGAGACCAACTGCAGATTGCCTCATTGGCCATTTTTTATTGATTGGCAATTTCCACAGTCATTATAATGGCACAGCTGGGGATAACATTTTTAATTTACATTATTAATTATACTGGCATCTCTAAGTAAATTTGCAGAGTATCCATCTTCTGTAGTAATTATTCTAGCACGTCTGGGTTTATGTTTTGGTGAAACGGGTGTAGTTAAAAATAAAAATATTGCCATGCTGCATGCAGCAGGATAACAGGGCCCCACTCTTTGGGTTTTGGCCCAGGGCCCACCAAGGCCTTAAAAAGGCCCTGCAGCTTGCTTTCATTGTGGGACTCTTTGGCCCTTAAGCTGCCCAGGAGCCAGTGTACCATAATATGCAGCCAACCCCAGACTCTCATTCAATCTACTGCCTGGTTGCTAGGGTAAAGAAGACCCTAGCAACTGGATTGCTGTTAAAAACCAAACTGTAGGAATGCAAAGCAGAAACCGAAATAAATGAAAAAATAAATGAAGACCAACTGCAGATTGTCTCATTGGCCATTTTTTCTTGATTGGCCATTTCCACAGTCATTACAATGGCACAGCTGGGGATAACATTTTTAATTTACATTATTAATTATACTGGCATGTCTAAGTAAATTTGCAGAGTATCCATCTTCTGTAGTAATTATTCTGGCACGTCTGGGTTTATGTTTTGGTGAAACGGGTGTGGGCAAAAAGTGTGTGTAGTTAAAAATAAAAAATATTGCCATGCTGCATGCAGCAGGATAACAGGGCCCCACTCTTTGGATTTTGGCCCAGGGCCCACCAAGGCCTTAAAAAGGCCCTGCAGCTTGCTTTCATTGTGGGACTCTTTGGCCCTTAACCTGCCCAGGAGCCAGTGTACCATAATATGCAGCCAACCCCAGACTCTCATTCAATCTACTGCCTGGTTGCTAGGGTAAAGAAGACCCTAGCAACTGGATTGCTGTTAAAAACCAAACTGTAGGAATGCAAAGCAGAAACCTAAATAAATGAAAAAATAAATGGAGACCAACTGCAGATTGTCTCATTGGCCATTTTTTCTTGATTGGCCATTTCCACAGTCATTATAATGGCACAGCTGGGGATAACATTTTTAATTTACATTATTAATTATACTGGCATCTCTAAGTAAATTTGCAGAGTATCCATCTTCTGTAGTAATTATTCTAGAACGTCTGGGTTTATGTTTTGGTGAAACGGGTGTAGTTAAAAATAAAAATATTGCCATGCTGCATGCAGCAGGATAACAGGGCCCCACTCTGGGTTTTGGCCCAGGGCCCACCAAGGCCTTAAAAAGGCCCTGCAGCTTGCTTTCATTGTGGGACTCTTGGCCCTTAACCTGCCCAGGAGCCAGTGTACCATAATATGCAGCCAACCCCAGACTCTCATTCAATCTACTGCCTGGTTGCTAGGGTAAAGAAGACCCTAGCAACTGGATTGCTGTTAAAAACCAAACTGTAGGAATGCAAAGCAGAAACCTAAATAAATGAAAAAATAAATGGAGACCAACTGCAGATTGCCTCATTGGCCATTTTTTATTGATTGGCAATTTCCACAGTCATTATAATGGCACAGCTGGGGATAACATTTTTAATTTACATTATTAATTATACTGGCATCTCTAAGTAAATTTGCAGAGTATCCATCTTCTGTAGTAATTATTCTGGCACGTCTGGGTTTATGTTTTGGTGAAACGGGTGTGGGCAAAAAGTGTGTGTAGTTAAAAATAAAAAATATTGCCATGCTGCATGCAGCAGGATAACAGGGCCCCACTCTTTGGATTTTGGCCCAGGGCCCACCAAGGCCTTAAAAAGGCTCTGCAGCTTGCTTTCATTGTGGGACTCTGGCCCTTAACCTGCCCAGGAGCCAGTGTACCATAATATGCAGCCAACCCCAGACTCTCATTCAATTTACTGCCTGGTTGCTAGGGTAAAGAAGACCCTAGCAACTGGATTGCTGTTAAAAACCAAACTGTAGGAATGCAAAGCAGAAACCTAAATAAAATAAAAAATAAATGAAGACCCATTGCAAGTTGTCTCAGATCAAGACCAATTGCAAGTATAGCCTTTACAATCTGCCAAACAGCTAAAGACAGTCTGTGCCAACAAAGCAATAAATGGAATAAAACCCCTGGTATTTAACACAAAGCAATAAAAAAGATGACAATTGGCTAAATGACAGGGACACTGTCAATGTTTTGTAGCAAATGTTCCCTTTGCAGTTGTGTAAGCTGCATTAAGGTTGTGTCATTAGGAGTCCCTGATGGTCAAAGATAGAGCAATGCACCTAAACTAGGCCTCATCAGCAGAATAGAATCTAAATCCTATGTAAAAATATCAATATAGGTAAACCTGCAGCCAGCAGTGATGCTGCCCCCCCCCATTAAATAACAGTTCCCTCTCCCACAGCAGCAGTAGAGCTGTGTGCCCTACTGGGCAAGGCTATATATACCCAGCATCTGCAGCTCATTTGCATACCAGTTATGGTGGAAGAGTCTATTACAAAGGGGGAAATATGTTTGTTTTTGCTTTGATTAAGGAAAACGAGGAAGAGGCAGGGATAATATTGATGACAAGCACTGTGCACTGAAAATGGCAATGTTTTGTTAATTCACCTCAAGGCGTAAAGGGTGGGCAATTGAAGGTGTCTACATTCAGACATAGTAGAAAATGGCTGCCCTTGGGCAGCCAACGTGGTAGGGCCCTGCCCCGCCCCGCCCTGCTCTGCTGGGGCAATTAACCACCCACCCCTCAGAAAAGTCATAGCACCCCATTCCCGAATAAGCCGCACGATTTGACACCTCATTCATGGGTCTACGACAAACGGTGGTTAATTGCCCCCTGCTGAGGTCTCAATGTTAAGTCTATGGGCAGTTAATTTCCCCCTTGCTGGGGCAATTAACCGCCCACCCCTCAGAAAAGTCATTGCACCCCATTCCCGAATAAGCCGCACAGTTTTACACCTCATTCATAGGTCTACAACAAAAGGTGGTTAATTGCCCCCTGCTGGGGCAATTAATCTCCCACCCCTGTGGGGGCAATTAACCGCCCACCCCTCATAAAAGTCATAGCACCCCATTCCCGAATAAGCCGGACGGTTTGACACCTCATTCATGGGTCTACGACGAAAGGTGGTTAATTGCCCCCGGCTGGGGCAATTAACCTCCCACCCCTGCTGGGGCAATTCACCGCCCGCCCCTAGAAAAGTCATAAAACCCCATTCCCGAATCAGCCGCACGGTTTGACACCTCATTCATGGGTCTACGACGAAAGGTGGTTAATTGCCCCCTGCTGGGGCAATTAACCTCCCACCCCTGCTGGGGCAATTCACCGCCCGCCCCTAGAAAAGTCATAAAACCCCATTCCCGAATCAGCCGCACGGTTTGACACCTCATTCATGGGTCTACGACGAAAGGTGGTTAATTGCCCCCTGCTGGGGCAATTAACCTCCCACCCCTGCTGGGGCAATTCACCGCCCGCCCCTAGAAAAGTCATAAAACCCCATTCCCGAATCAGCCGCACGGTTTGACACCTCATTCATGGGTCTACGACAAACGGTAGTTAATTGCCCCTGCTGGGGCAATTAACCGCCCACCCCTCAGAAAAGTCATAGCACCCCATTCCCGAATTAGCCGCACGGTTTGACACCTCATTCATGGGTCTACGACAAACGGTGGTTAATTGCCCCCTGCTGGGGTCTCAATGTTAAGTCTATGGGCGGTTAATTTCCCCCTTTCTGGGGCAATTAACCGCCCACCCCTCAGAAAAGTCATAGAACCCCATTCCCGAATAAGCCGCACCGTTTGACACCTGATTCATGGGTCTACGACAAACTAGTTATTCGCCAAAATCCCCATTATTAGTTAATGGGGCAAATTTGGGGACCTCTCTTGCCCCGGGCGTAAAACTTATACCCTTGTGCGGGGTATCTTCTGACACAGGTTTCAAACCTCTTCAAATGTGGTAAGTTTCACGTTTCTAAAACATTCCCTCTCTGCGCTAAAATCCTTCATTTCATTCAGTCGGCTAGGATAGGCCAACTGCCAAGATGACGATGACAAGCGGACGAAAAAAACATCCTACAAGCGGGAGGAGCAAGCGTGGCCTAGTGGTCAAGGCACCCGCCTTAGGCATGCCAGCCAGCCAGCCAGCCAGTAGTTCTAATCCCCCCATAGCTAGAAATATGCCTCACCACAGGTTACGCCCTTGTGACCCCTGGACAGAAGTCACTTAACCTCCCTATGTCCCGGTGACCGCACGGCCCAGAAATGGGCTGAAGCGGTTGTCGTTATGACTTTTTCAATGGCTACATTTCCCCACAAATCCTATATTTTGCACTTTCAAGGGCAGCTCACGATTTATGATACAGGTATGGGACCTGTTATCCAGAATGCTCGGGACCTGGAGTTTCTTTCTGTAATTTGGATCTCCATACCTTAAGTCAACTAAAAATAATTTAAACATTAATGAAACCCAATGGGATTATTTTGCCTCCAGTATGGATTAATGGTATCTTAGTGGGGATCAAGTACAAACTCACTGTTTTATTGATACAGAGAAAAAGGAAATTATTTTAAAACATTAGAATTATTTGCTTATAATAGAGTCTATGGGAGATGGCCTCTCTGTAATTTGGAACGTTCTGGATAATGGGTTTCCAGATAATGGATCCCATACCTGTACCACCATAAGCATGCCTGCTTGTCAAACCGTACGGCTGATTCGGGAATGGGGTTCTATGACTTTTCTAGGGGCGGGCGGTTAATTGCCCCAGCAGGGGTGGGAGGTTAATTGCCCCCCTTTTGTCGTAGACCCATGAATGAGGTGTCAAACTGTGCGGCTTATTCGGGAATGGGGTGCTATGACTTTTCTGAGGGGTGGGCGGTTAATTGCCCCAGCAGGGGGCAATTAACATCCGTTTGTCGTAGACCCATGAATGAGGTGTCAAACCGTGCGGCTTATTCGGGAATCGGGTGCTATGACTTTTCTGAGGGGTGGGCAGTTAATTGCCCCTGCAGGGGTGGGAGGTTAATTGCCTTCGCAGGGGTGGGAGGTTAATTGCCCCAGCAGGGGGCAATTAACCACCATTTGTCGTAGACCCATGAATGAGGTGTCAAACCGTGCGGCTTATTCGGGAATGGGGTGCTATGACTTTTCTGAAGGGTGGGCGGTTAATTGCCCCATCAGTGATAAGAAACTTATTTTTTTCCCATGACAGTTGCTTTCAGCTGCCATAGATTTTATTAATTATACTGAAATCTCTAAGTAAATTTGCAGAGTATCCATCTTCTGTAGTAATTATTCTAGCACGTCTGGGTTTATGTTTTGGTGAAACGGGTGTAGTTAAAAATAAAAAAATTGCCATGCTGCATGCAGCAGGATAATAGGGCCCCACTCTTTGGATTTTGGCCCAGGGCCCACCAAGGCCTTAAAAAGGCCCTGCAGCTTGCTTTCATTGTGGGACTCTTTGGCCCTTAACCTGCCCAGGAGCCAGTGTACCATAATATGCAGCCAACCCCAGACTCTCATTCAATCTACTGCCTGGTTGCTAGGGTAATGAAGACCCTAGCAACTGGATTGCTGTTAAAAACCAAACTGTAGGAATGCAAAGCAGAAACCTAAATAAATGAAAAAATAAATGGAGACCAACTGCAGATTGACTCATTGGCCATTTTTTATTGATTGGCCATTTCCACAGTCATTACAATGGCACAGCTGTGGCTAACATTTTTAATTTACATTATTAATTATACTGGCATCTCTAAGTAAATTTGCAGAGTATCCATCTTCTGTAGTAATTATTCTAGCACGTCTGGGTTTATGTTTTGGTGAAACGGGTGTAGTTAAAAATAAAAATATTGCCATGCTGCATGCAGCAGGATAATAGGGCCCCACTCTGGGTTTTGGCCCAGGGCCCACCAAGGCCTTAAAAAGGCCCTGCAGCTTGTTTTCATTGTGGGACTCTTTGGCCCTTAACCTGCCCAGGAGCCAGTGTACCATAATATGCAGCCAACCCCAGACTCTCATTCAATCTACTGCCTGGTTGCTAGGGTAAAGAAGACCCTAGCAACTGGATTGCTGTTAAAAACCAAACTGTAGGAATGCAAAGCAGAAACCTAAATAAATGAAAAAATAAATGGAGACCAACTGCAGATTGCCTCATTGGCCATTTTTTATTGATTGGCCATTTCCACAGTCATTATAATGGCACAGCTGGGGATAACATTTTTAATTTACATTATTAATTATACTGGCATCTCTAAGTAAATTTGCAGAGTATCCATCTTCTGTAGTAATTATTCTAGCACGTCTGGGTTTATGTTTTGGTGAAACGGGTGTAGTTAAAAATAAAAATATTGCCATGCTGCATGCAGCAGGATAATAGGGCCCCACTCTTGGTTTTGGCCCAGGGCCCACCAAGGCCTTAAAAAGGCCCTGCAGCTTGCTTTCATTGTGGGACTCTTTGGCCCTTAACCTGCCCAGGAGCCAGTGTACCATAATATGCAGCCAACCCCAGACTCTCATTCAATCTACTGCCTGGTTGCTAGGGTAAAGAAGACCCTAGCAACTGGATTGCTGTTAAAAACCAAACTGTAGGAATGCAAAGCAGAAACCTAAATAAATGAAAAAATAAATGGAGACCAACTGCAGATTGCCTCATTGGCCATTTTTTATTGATTGGCCATTTCCACAGTCATTATAATGGCACAGCTGGGGATAACATTTTTAATTTACATTATTAATTATACTGGCATCTCTAAGTAAATTTGCAGAGTATCCATCTTCTGTAGTAATTATTCTAGCACGTCTGGGTTTATGTTTTGGTGAAACGGGTGTAGTTAAAAATAAAAATATTGCCATGCTGCATGCAGCAGGATAATAGGGCCCCACTCTGGGTTTTGGCCCAGGGCCCACCAAGGCCTTAAAAAGGCCCTGCAGCTTGCTTTCATTGTGGGACTCTTTGGCCCTTAACCTGCCCAGGAGCCAGTGTACCATAATATGCAGCCAACCCCAGACTCTCATTCAATCTACTGCCTGGTTGCTAGGGTAAAGAAGACCCTAGCAACTGGATTGCTGTTAAAAACCAAACTGTAGGAATGCAAAGCAGAAACCTAAATAAATGAAAAAATAAATGGAGACCAACTGCAGATTGCCTCATTGGCCATTTTTTATTGATTGGCAATTTCCACAGTCATTATAATGGCACAGCTGGGGATAACATTTTTAATTTACATTATTAATTATACTGGCATCTCTAAGTAAATTTGCAGAGTATCCATCTTCTGTAGTAATTATTCTAGAACGTCTGGGTTTATGTTTTGGTGAAACGGGTGTAGTTAAAAATAAAAATATTGCCATGCTGCATGCAGCAGGATAATAGGGCCCCACTCTGGGTTTTGGCCCAGGGCCCACCAAGGCCTTAAAAAGGCCCTGCAGCTTGCTTTCATTGTGGGACTCTGGCCCTTAACCTGCCCAGGAGCCAGTGTACCATAATATGCAGCCAACCCCAGACTCTCATTCAATCTACTGCCTGGTTGCTAGGGTAAAGAAGACCCTAGCAACTGGATTGCTGTTAAAAACCAAACTGTAGGAATGCAAAGCAGAAACCTAAATAAATGAAAAAATAAATGGAGACCAACTGCAGATTGCCTCATTGGCCATTTTTTATTGATTGGCCATTTCCACAGTCATTATAATGGCACAGCTGGGGATAACATTTTTAATTTACATTATTAATTATACTGGCATCTCTAAGTAAATTTGCAGAGTATCCATCTTCTGTAGTAATTATTCTAGCACGTCTGGGTTTATGTTTTGGTGAAACGGGTGTAGTTAAAAATAAAAATATTGCCATGCTGCATGCAGCAGGATAATAGGGCCCCACTCTTTGGATTTTGGCCCAGGGCCCACCAAGGCCTTAAAAAGGCCCTGCAGCTTGCTTTCATTGTGGGACTCTTGGCCCTTAACCTGCCCAGGAGCCAGTGTACCATAATATGCAGCCAACCCCAGACTCTCATTCAATCTACTGCCTGGTTGCTAGGGTAAAGAAGACCCTAGCAACTGGATTGCTGTTAAAAACCAAACTGTAGGAATGCAAAGCAGAAACCTAAATAAATGAAAAAATAAATGGAGACCAACTGCAGATTGCCTCATTGGCCATTTTTTATTGATTGGCCATTTCCACAGTCATTATAATGGCACAGCTGGGGATAACATTTTTAATTTACATTATTAATTATACTGGCATCTCTAAGTAAATTTGCAGAGTATCCATCTTCTGTAGTAATTATTCTAGCACGTCTGGGTTTATGTTTTGGTGAAACGGGTGTAGTTAAAAATAAAAATATTGCCATGCTGCATGCAGCAGGATAACAGGGCCCCACTCTTGGATTTTGGCCCAGGGCCCACCAAGGCCTTAAAAAGGCCCTGCAGCTTGCTTTCATTGTGGGACTCTTTGGCCCTTAACCTGCCCAGGAGCCAGTGTACCATAATATGCAGCCAACCCCAGACTCTCATTCAATCTACTGCCTGGTTGCTAGGGTAAAGAAGACCCTAGCAACTGGATTGCTGTTAAAAACCAAACTGTAGGAATGCAAAGCAGAAACCTAAATAAATGAAAAAATAAATGGAGACCAACTGCAGATTGCCTCATTGGCCATTTTTTATTGATTGGCCATTTCCACAGTCATTATAATGGCACAGCTGGGGATAACATTTTTAATTTACATTATTAATTATACTGGCATCTCTAAGTAAATTTGCAGAGTATCCATCTTCTGTAGTAATTATTCTAGCACGTCTGGGTTTATGTTTTGGTGAAACGGGTGTAGTTAAAAATAAAAATATTGCCATGCTGCATGCAGCAGGATAACAGGGCCCCACTCTTGGATTTTGGCCCAGGGCCCACCAAGGCCTTAAAAAGGCCCTGCAGCTTGCTTTCATTGTGGGACTCTTTGGCCCTTAACCTGCCCAGGAGCCAGTGTACCATAATATGCAGCCAACCCCAGACTCTCATTCAATCTACTGCCTGGTTGCTAGGGTAAAGAAGACCCTAGCAACTGGATTGCTGTTAAAAACCAAACTGTAGGAATGCAAAGCAGAAACCTAAATAAATGAAAAAATAAATGGAGACCAACTGCAGATTGCCTCATTGGCCATTTTTTATTGATTGGCCATTTCCACAGTCATTATAATGGCACAGCTGGGGATAACATTTTTAATTTACATTATTAATTATACTGGCATCTCTAAGTAAATTTGCAGAGTATCCATCTTCTGTAGTAATTATTCTAGCACGTCTGGGTTTATGTTTTGGTGAAACGGGTGTAGTTAAAAATAAAAATATTGCCATGCTGCATGCAGCAGGATAATAGGGCCCCACTCTTGGATTTTGGCCCAGGGCCCACCAAGGCCTTAAAAAGGCCCTGCAGCTTGCTTTCATTGTGGGACTCTTTGGCCCTTAACCTGCCCAGGAGCCAGTGTACCATAATATGCAGCCAACCCCAGACTCTCATTCAATCTACTGCCTGGTTGCTAGGGTAAAGAAGACCCTAGCAACTGGATTGCTGTTAAAAACCAAACTGTAGGAATGCAAAGCAGAAACCTAAATAAATGAAAAAATAAATGGAGACCAACTGCAGATTGTCTCATTGGCCATTTTTTATTGATTGGCCATTTCCACAGTCATTACAATGGCACAGCTGGGGATAACATTTTTAATTTACATTATTAATTATACTGGCATCTCTAAGTAAATTTGCAGAGTATCCATCTTCTGTAGTAATTATTCTAGCACGTCTGGGTTTATGTTTTGGTGAAACGGGTGTAGTTAAAAATAAAAATATTGCCATGCTGCATGCAGCAGGATAACAGGGCCCCACTCTTGGATTTTGGCCCAGGGCCCACCAAGGCCTTAAAAAGGCCCTGCAGCTTGCTTTCATTGTGGGACTCTTTGGCCCTTAACCTGCCCAGGAGCCAGTGTACCATAATATGCAGCCAACCCCAGACTCTCATTCAATCTACTGCCTGGTTGCTAGGGTAAAGAAGACCCTAGCAACTGGATTGCTGTTAAAAACCAAACTGTAGGAATGCAAAGCAGAAACCTAAATAAATGAAAAAATAAATGGAGACCAACTGCAGATTGCCTCATTGGCCATTTTTTATTGATTGGCCATTTCCACAGTCATTATAATGGCACAGCTGGGGATAACATTTTTAATTTACATTATTAATTATACTGGCATCTCTAAGTAAATTTGCAGAGTATCCATCTTCTGTAGTAATTATTCTAGCACGTCTGGGTTTATGTTTTGGTGAAACGGGTGTAGTTAAAAATAAAAATATTGCCATGCTGCATGCAGCAGGATAACAGGGCCCCACTCTTTGGATTTTGGCCCAGGGCCCACCAAGGCCTTAAAAAGGCTCTGCAGCTTGCTTTCATTGTGGGACTCTTTGGCCCTTAACCTGCCCAGGAGCCAGTGTACCATAATATGCAGCCAACCCCAGACTCTCATTCAATCTACTGCCTGGTTGCTAGGGTAAAGAAGACCCTAGCAACTGGATTGCTGTTAAAAACCAAACTGTAGGAATGCAAAGCAGAAACCTAAATAAATGAAAAAATAAATGGAGACCAACTGCAGATTGCCTCATTGGCCATTTTTTATTGATTGGCCATTTCCACAGTCATTATAATGGCACAGCTGGGGATAACATTTTTAATTTACATTATTAATTATACTGGCATCTCTAAGTAAATTTGCAGAGTATCCATCTTCTGTAGTAATTATTCTAGCACGTCTGGGTTTATGTTTTGGTGAAACGGGTGTAGTTAAAAATAAAAATATTGCCATGCTGCATGCAGCAGGATAATAGGGCCCCACTCTTTGGATTTTGGCCCAGGGCCCACCAAGGCCTTAAAAAGGCCCTGCAGCTTGCTTTCATTGTGGGACTCTTTGGCCCTTAACCTGCCCAGGAGCCAGTGTACCATAATATGCAGCCAACCCCAGACTCTCATTCAATCTACTGCCTGGTTGCTAGGGTAAAGAAGACCCTAGCAACTGGATTGCTGTTAAAAACCAAACTGTAGGAATGCAAAGCAGAAACCGAAATAAATGAAAAAATAAATGAAGACCAACTGCAGATTGTCTCATTGGCCATTTTTTCTTGATTGGCCATTTCCACAGTCATTACAATGGCACAGCTGGGGATAACATTTTTAATTTACATTATTAATTATACTGGCATGTCTAAGTAAATTTGCAGAGTATCCATCTTCTGTAGTAATTATTCTAGCACGTCTGGGTTTATGTTTTGGTGAAACGGGTGTAGTTAAAAATAAAAATATTGCCATGCTGCATGCAGCAGGATAACAGGGCCCCACTCTTTGGATTTTGGCCCAGGGCCCACCAAGGCCTTAAAAAGGCCCTGCAGCTTGCTTTCATTGTGGGACTCTTGGCCCTTAACCTGCCCAGGAGCCAGTGTACCATAATATGCAGCCAACCCCAGACTCTCATTCAATCTACTGCCTGGTTGCTAGGGTAAAGAAGACCCTAGCAACTGGATTGCTGTTAAAAACCAAACTGTAGGAATGCAAAGCAGAAACCTAAATAAATGAAAAAATAAATGGAGACCAACTGCAGATTGCCTCATTGGCCATTTTTTATTGATTGGCCATTTCCACAGTCATTATAATGGCACAGCTGGGGATAACATTTTTAATTTACATTATTAATTATACTGGCATCTCTAAGTAAATTTGCAGAGTATCCATCTTCTGTAGTAATTATTCTAGCACGTCTGGGTTTATGTTTTGGTGAAACGGGTGTAGTTAAAAATAAAAATATTGCCATGCTGCATGCAGCAGGATAACAGGGCCCCACTCTTTGGATTTTGGCCCAGGGCCCACCAAGGCCTTAAAAAGGCCCTGCAGCTTGCTTTCATTGTGGGACTCTTTGGCCCTTAACCTGCCCAGGAGCCAGTGTACCATAATATGCAGCCAACCCCAGACTCTCATTCAATCTACTGCCTGGTTGCTAGGGTAAAGAAGACCCTAGCAACTGGATTGCTGTTAAAAACCAAACTGTAGGAATGCAAAGCAGAAACCTAAATAAATGAAAAAATAAATGGAGACCAACTGCAGATTGCCTCATTGGCCATTTTTTATTGATTGGCAATTTCCACAGTCATTATAATGGCACAGCTGGGGATAACATTTTTAATTTACATTATTAATTATACTGGCATCTCTAAGTAAATTTGCAGAGTATCCATCTTCTGTAGTAATTATTCTAGCACGTCTGGGTTTATGTTTTGGTGAAACGGGTGTAGTTAAAAATAAAAATATTGCCATGCTGCATGCAGCAGGATAATAGGGCCCCACTCTTGGATTTTGGCCCAGGGCCCACCAAGGCCTTAAAAAGGCCCTGCAGCTTGCTTTCATTGTGGGACTCTTTGGCCCTTAAGCTGCCCAGGAGCCAGTGTACCATAATATGCAGCCAACCCCAGACTCTCATTCAATCTACTGCCTGGTTGCTAGGGTAAAGAAGACCCTAGCAACTGGATTGCTGTTAAAAACCAAACTGTAGGAATGCAAAGCAGAAACCGAAATAAATGAAAAAATAAATGAAGACCAACTGCAGATTGTCTCATTGGCCATTTTTTCTTGATTGGCCATTTCCACAGTCATTATAATGGCACAGCTGGGGATAACATTTTTAATTTACATTATTAATTATACTGGCATCTCTAAGTAAATTTGCAGAGTATCCATCTTCTGTAGTAATTATTCTAGCACGTCTGGGTTTATGTTTTGGTGAAACGGGTGTAGTTAAAAATAAAAATATTGCCATGCTGCATGCAGCAGGATAACAGGGCCCCACTCTTTGGATTTTGGCCCAGGGCCCACCAAGGCCTTAAAAAGGCCCTGCAGCTTGCTTTCATTGTGGGACTCTTTGGCCCTTAACCTGCCCAGGAGCCAGTGTACCATAATATGCAGCCAACCCCAGACTCTCATTCAATCTACTGCCTGGTTGCTAGGGTAATGAAGACCCTAGCAACTGGATTGCTGTTAAAATCCAAACTGTAGGAATGCAAAGCAGAAACCTAAATAAATGAAAAAATAAATGGAGACCAACTGCAGATTGCCTCATTGGCCATTTTTTATTGATTGGCCATTTCCACAGTCATTACAATGGCACAGCTGGGGATAACATTTTTAATTTACATTATTAATTATACTGGCATGTCTAAGTAAATTTGCTGAGTATCCATCTTCTGTAGTAATTATTCTAGCACGTCTGGGTTTATGTTTTGGTGAAACGGGTGTAGTTAAAAATAAAAATATTGCCATGCTGCATGCAGCAGGATAACAGGGCCCCACTCTTTGGATTTTGGCCCAGGGCCCACCAAGGCCTTAAAAAGGCTCTGCAGCTTGCTTTCATTGTGGGACTCTTTGGCCCTTAACCTGCCCAGGAGCCAGTGTACCATAATATGCAGCCAACCCCAGACTCTCATTCAATCTACTGCCTGGTTGCTAGGGTAAAGAAGACCCTAGCAACTGGATTGCTGTTAAAAACCAAACTGTAGGAATGCAAAGCAGAAACCGAAATAAATGAAAAAATAAATGAAGACCAACTGCAGATTGTCTCATTGGCCATTTTTTCTTGATTGGCCATTTCCACAGTCATTACAATGGCACAGCTGGGGATAACATTTTTAATTTACATTATTAATTATACTGGCATCTCTAAGTAAATTTGCAGAGTATCCATCTTCTGTAGTAATTATTCTAGCACGTCTGGGTTTATGTTTTGGTGAAACGGGTGTAGTTAAAAATAAAAATATTGCCATGCTGCATGCAGCAGGATAACAGGGCCCCACTCTTTGGATTTTGGCCCAGGGCCCACCAAGGCCTTAAAAAGGCCCTGCAGCTTGCTTTCATTGTGGGACTCTTGGCCCTTAACCTGCCCAGGAGCCAGTGTACCATAATATGCAGCCAACCCCAGACTCTCATTCAATCTACTGCCTGGTTGCTAGGGTAAAGAAGACCCTAGCAACTGGATTGCTGTTAAAAACCAAACTGTAGGAATGCAAAGCAGAAACCTAAATAAATGAAAAAATAAATGGAGACCAACTGCAGATTGCCTCATTGGCCATTTTTTATTGATTGGCCATTTCCACAGTCATTATAATGGCACAGCTGGGGATAACATTTTTAATTTACATTATTAATTATACTGGCATCTCTAAGTAAATTTGCAGAGTATCCATCTTCTGTAGTAATTATTCTAGCACGTCTGGGTTTATGTTTTGGTGAAACGGGTGTAGTTAAAAATAAAAATATTGCCATGCTGCATGCAGCAGGATAATAGGGCCCCACTCTTTGGATTTTGGCCCAGGGCCCACCAAGGCCTTAAAAAGGCCCTGCAGCTTGCTTTCATTGTGGGACTCTTTGGCCCTTAACCTGCCCAGGAGCCAGTGTACCATAATATGCAGCCAACCCCAGACTCTCATTCAATCTACTGCCTGGTTGCTAGGGTAAAGAAGACCCTAGCAACTGGATTGCTGTTAAAAACCAAACTGTAGGAATGCAAAGCAGAAACCTAAATAAATGAAAAAATAAATGGAGACCAACTGCAGATTGCCTCATTGGCCATTTTTTCTTGATTGGCCATTTCCACAGTCATTACAATGGCACAGCTGGGGATAACATTTTTAATTTACATTATTAATTATACTGGCATCTCTAAGTAAATTTGCAGAGTATCCATCTTCTGTAGTAATTATTCTAGCACGTCTGGGTTTATGTTTTGGTGAAACGGGTGTAGTTAAAAATAAAAATATTGCCATGCTGCATGCAGCAGGATAACAGGGCCCCACTCTTTGGATTTTGGCCCAGGGCCCACCAAGGCCTTAAAAAGGCTCTGCAGCTTGCTTTCATTGTGGGACTCTTTGGCCCTTAACCTGCCCAGGAGCCAGTGTACCATAATATGCAGCCAACCCCAGACTCTCATTCAATCTACTGCCTGGTTGCTAGGGTAAAGAAGACCCTAGCAACTGGATTGCTGTTAAAAACCAAACTGTAGGAATGCAAAGCAGAAACCTAAATAAATGAAAAAATAAATGGAGACCAACTGCAGATTGCCTCATTGGCCATTTTTTATTGATTGGCCATTTCCACAGTCATTATAATGGCACAGCTGGGGATAACATTTTTAATTTACATTATTAATTATACTGGCATCTCTAAGTAAATTTGCAGAGTATCCATCTTCTGTAGTAATTATTCTAGCACGTCTGGGTTTATGTTTTGGTGAAACGGGTGTAGTTAAAAATAAAAATATTGCCATGCTGCATGCAGCAGGATAACAGGGCCCCACTCTTTGGATTTTGGCCCAGGGCCCACCAAGGCCTTAAAAAGGCCCTGCAGCTTGCTTTCATTGTGGGACTCTTTGGCCCTTAACCTGCCCAGGAGCCAGTGTACCATAATATGCAGCCAACCCCAGACTCTCATTCAATCTACTGCCTGGTTGCTAGGGTAAAGAAGACCCTAGCAACTGGATTGCTGTTAAAAACCAAACTGTAGGAATGCAAAGCAGAAACCTAAATAAATGAAAAAATAAATGGAGACCAACTGCAGATTGCCTCATTGGCCATTTTTTATTGATTGGCCATTTCCACAGTCATTATAATGGCACAGCTGGGGATAACATTTTTAATTTACATTATTAATTATACTGGCATCTCTAAGTAAATTTGCAGAGTATCCATCTTCTGTAGTAATTATTCTAGCACGTCTGGGTTTATGTTTTGGTGAAACGGGTGTAGTTAAAAATAAAAATATTGCCATGCTGCATGCAGCAGGATAACAGGGCCCCACTCTTTGGATTTTGGCCCAGGGCCCACCAAGGCCTTAAAAAGGCTCTGCAGCTTGCTTTCATTGTGGGACTCTTGGCCCTTAACCTGCCCAGGAGCCAGTGTACCATAATATGCAGCCAACCCCAGACTCTCATTCAATCTACTGCCTGGTTGCTAGGGTAAAGAAGACCCTAGCAACTGGATTGCTGTTAAAAACCAAACTGTAGGAATGCAAAGCAGAAACCTAAATAAATGAAAAAATAAATGGAGACCAACTGCAGATTGCCTCATTGGCCATTTTTTCTTGATTGGCCATTTCCACAGTCATTATAATGGCACAGCTGGGGATAACATTTTTAATTTACATTATTAATTATACTGGCATCTCTAAGTAAATTTGCAGAGTATCCATCTTCTGTAGTAATTATTCTAGCACGTCTGGGTTTATGTTTTGGTGAAACGGGTGTAGTTAAAAATAAAAATATTGCCATGCTGCATGCAGCAGGATAACAGGGCCCCACTCTTTGGATTTTGGCCCAGGGCCCACCAAGGCCTTAAAAAGGCTCTGCAGCTTGCTTTCATTGTGGGACTCTTTGGCCCTTAACCTGCCCAGGAGCCAGTGTACCATAATATGCAGCCAACCCCAGACTCTCATTCAATCTACTGCCTGGTTGCTAGGGTAAAGAAGACCCTAGCAACTGGATTGCTGTTAAAAACCAAACTGTAGGAATGCAAAGCAGAAACCTAAATAAATGAAAAAATAAATGGAGACCAACTGCAGATTGCCTCATTGGCCATTTTTTCTTGATTGGCCATTTCCACAGTCATTACAATGGCACAGCTGGGGATAACATTTTTAATTTACATTATTAATTATACTGGCATGTCTAAGTAAATTTGCTGAGTATCCATCTTCTGTAGTAATTATTCTAGCACGTCTGGGTTTATGTTTTGGTGAAACGGGTGTAGTTAAAAATAAAAATATTGCCATGCTGCATGCAGCAGGATAACAGGGCCCCACTCTTTGGATTTTGGCCCAGGGCCCACCAAGGCCTTAAAAAGGCTCTGCAGCTTGCTTTCATTGTGGGACTCTTTGGCCCTTAACCTGCCCAGGAGCCAGTGTACCATAATATGCAGCCAACCCCAGACTCTCATTCAATCTACTGCCTGGTTGCTAGGGTAAAGAAGACCCTAGCAACTGGATTGCTGTTAAAAACCAAACTGTAGGAATGCAAAGCAGAAACCGAAATAAATGAAAAAATAAATGAAGACCAACTGCAGATTGTCTCATTGGCCATTTTTTCTTGATTGGCCATTTCCACAGTCATTATAATGGCACAGCTGGGGATAACATTTTTAATTTACATTATTAATTATACTGGCATCTCTAAGTAAATTTGCAGAGTATCCATCTTCTGTAGTAATTATTCTAGCACGTCTGGGTTTATGTTTTGGTGAAACGGGTGTAGTTAAAAATAAAAATATTGCCATGCTGCATGCAGCAGGATAATAGGGCCCCACTCTGGGTTTTGGCCCAGGGCCCACCAAGGCCTTAAAAAGGCCCTGCAGCTTGCTTTCATTGTGGGACTCTTTGGCCCTTAAGCTGCCCAGGAGCCAGTGTACCATAATATGCAGCCAACCCCAGACTCTCATTCAATCTACTGCCTGGTTGCTAGGGTAAAGAAGACCCTAGCAACTGGATTGCTGTTAAAAACCAAACTGTAGGAATGCAAAGCAGAAACCTAAATAAATTAAAAAATAAATGGAGACCAACTGCAGATTGCCTCATTGGCCATTTTTTCTTGATTGGCCATTTCCACAGTCATTACAATGGCACAGCTGGGGATAACAATTTTAATTTACATTATTAATTATACTGGCATGTCTAAGTAAATTTGCAGAGTATCCATCTTCTGTAGTAATTATTCTGGCACGTCTGGGTTTATGTTTTGGTGAAACAGGTGTGGGCAAAAAGTGTGTGTAGTTAAAAATAAAAAATATTGCCATGCTGCATGCAGCAGGATAATAGGGCCCCACTCTTTGGATTTTGGCCCAGGGCCCACCAAGGCCTTAAAAAGGCCCTGCAGCTTGCTTTCATTGTGGGACTCTTTGGCCCTTAACCTGCCCAGGAGCCAGTGTACCATAATATGCAGCCAACCCCAGACTCTCATTCAATCTACTGCCTGGTTGCTAGGGTAAAGAAGACCCTAGCAACTGGATTGCTGTTAAAAACCAAACTGTAGGAATGCAAAGCAGAAACCTAAATAAATGAAAAAATAAATGGAGACCAACTGCAGATTGCCTCATTGGCCATTTTTTATTGATTGGCAATTTCCACAGTCATTATAATGGCACAGCTGGGGATAACATTTTTAATTTACATTATTAATTATACTGGCATCTCTAAGTAAATTTGCAGAGTATCCATCTTCTGTAGTAATTATTCTAGCACGTCTGGGTTTATGTTTTGGTGAAACGGGTGTAGTTAAAAATAAAAATATTGCCATGCTGCATGCAGCAGGATAACAGGGCCCCACTCTTTGGATTTTGGCCCAGGGCCCACCAAGGCCTTAAAAAGGCTCTGCAGCTTGCTTTCATTGTGGGACTCTGGCCCTTAACCTGCCCAGGAGCCAGTGTACCATAATATGCAGCCAACCCCAGACTCTCATTCAATCTACTGCCTGGTTGCTAGGGTAAAGAAGACCCTAGCAACTGGATTGCTGTTAAAAACCAAACTGTAGGAATGCAAAGCAGAAACCTAAATAAATGAAAAAATAAATGGAGACCAACTGCAGATTGCCTCATTGGCCATTTTTTATTGATTGGCAATTTCCACAGTCATTATAATGGCACAGCTGGGGATAACATTTTTAATTTACATTATTAATTATACTGGCATCTCTAAGTAAATTTGCAGAGTATCCATCTTCTGTAGTAATTATTCTGGCACGTCTGGGTTTATGTTTTGGTGAAACGGGTGTGGGCAAAAAGTGTGTGTAGTTAAAAATAAAAAATATTGCCATGCTGCATGCAGCAGGATAACAGGGCCCCACTCTTTGGATTTTGGCCCAGGGCCCACCAAGGCCTTAAAAAGGCCCTGCAGCTTGCTTTCATTGTGGGACTCTGGCCCTTAACCTGCCCAGGAGCCAGTGTACCATAATATGCAGCCAACCCCAGACTCTCATTCAATTTACTGCCTGGTTGCTAGGGTAAAGAAGACCCTAGCAACTGGATTGCTGTTAAAAACCAAACTGTAGGAATGCAAAGCAGAAACCTAAATAAAATAAAAAATAAATGAAGACCCATTGCAAGTTGTCTCAGATCAAGACCAATTGCAAGTATAGCCTTTACAATCTGCCAAACAGCTAAAGACAGTCTGTGCCAACAAAGCAATAAATGGAATAAAACCCCTGGTATTTAACACAAAGCAATAAAAAAGATGACAATTGGCTAAATGACAGGGACACTGTCAATGTTTTGTAGCAAATGTTCCCTTTGCAGTTGTGTAAGCTGCATTAAGGTTGTGTCATTAGGAGTCCCTGATGGTCAAAGATAGAGCAATGCACCTAAACTAGGCCTCATCAGCAGAATAGAATCTAAATCCTATGTAAAAATATCAATATAGGTAAACCTGCAGCCAGCAGTGATGCTGCCCCCCCCATTAAATAACAGTTCCCTCTCCCACAGCAGCAGTAGAGCTGTGTGCCCTACTGGGCAAGGCTATATATACCCAGCATCTGCAGCTCATTTGCATACCAGTTATGGTGGAAGAGTCTATTACAAAGGGGGAAATATGTTTGTTTTTGCTTTGATTAAGGAAAACGAGGAAGAGGCAGGGATAATATTGATGACAAGCACTGTGCACTGAAAATGGCAATGTTTTGTTAATTCACCTCAAGGCGTAAAGGGTGGGCAATTGAAGGTGTCTACATTCAGACATAGTAGAAAATGGCTGCCCTTGGGCAGCCAACGTGGTAGGGCCCTGCCCCGCCCCGCCCTGCTCTGCTGGGGCAATTAACCACCCACCCCTCAGAAAAGTCATAGCACCCCATTCCCGAATAAGCCGCACGATTTGACACCTCATTCATGGGTCTACGACAAACGGTGGTTAATTGCCCCCTGCTGAGGTCTCAATGTTAAGTCTATGGGCAGTTAATTTCCCCCTTGCTGGGGCAATTAACCGCCCACCCCTCAGAAAAGTCATTGCACCCCATTCCCGAATAAGCCGCACAGTTTTACACCTCATTCATAGGTCTACAACAAAAGGTGGTTAATTGCCCCCTGCTGGGGCAATTAATCTCCCACCCCTGTGGGGGCAATTAACCGCCCACCCCTCATAAAAGTCATAGCACCCCATTCCCGAATAAGCCGGACGGTTTGACACCTCATTCATGGGTCTACGACGAAAGGTGGTTAATTGCCCCCGGCTGGGGCAATTAACCTCCCACCCCTGCTGGGGCAATTCACCGCCCGCCCCTAGAAAAGTCATAAAACCCCATTCCCGAATCAGCCGCACGGTTTGACACCTCATTCATGGGTCTACGACGAAAGGTGGTTAATTGCCCCCTGCTGGGGCAATTAACCTCCCACCCCTGCTGGGGCAATTCACCGCCCGCCCCTAGAAAAGTCATAAAACCCCATTCCCGAATCAGCCGCACGGTTTGACACCTCATTCATGGGTCTACGACGAAAGGTGGTTAATTGCCCCCTGCTGGGGCAATTAACCTCCCACCCCTGCTGGGGCAATTCACCGCCCGCCCCTAGAAAAGTCATAAAACCCCATTCCCGAATCAGCCGCACGGTTTGACACCTCATTCATGGGTCTACGACAAACGGTAGTTAATTGCCCCTGCTGGGGCAATTAACCGCCCACCCCTCAGAAAAGTCATAGCACCCCATTCCCGAATTAGCCGCACGGTTTGACACCTCATTCATGGGTCTACGACAAACGGTGGTTAATTGCCCCCTGCTGGGGTCTCAATGTTAAGTCTATGGGCGGTTAATTTCCCCCTTTCTGGGGCAATTAACCGCCCACCCCTCAGAAAAGTCATAGAACCCCATTCCCGAATAAGCCGCACCGTTTGACACCTGATTCATGGGTCTACGACAAACTAGTTATTCGCCAAAATCCCCATTATTAGTTAATGGGGCAAATTTGGGGACCTCTCTTGCCCCGGGCGTAAAACTTATACCCTTGTGCGGGGTATCTTCTGACACAGGTTTCAAACCTCTTCAAATGTGGTAAGTTTCACGTTTCTAAAACATTCCCTCTCTGCGCTAAAATCCTTCATTTCATTCAGTCGGCTAGGATAGGCCAACTGCCAAGATGACGATGACAAGCGGACGAAAAAAACATCCTACAAGCGGGAGGAGCAAGCGTGGCCTAGTGGTCAAGGCACCCGCCTTAGGCATGCCAGCCAGCCAGCCAGCCAGTAGTTCTAATCCCCCCATAGCTAGAAATATGCCTCACCACAGGTTACGCCCTTGTGACCCCTGGACAGAAGTCACTTAACCTCCCTATGTCCCGGTGACCGCACGGCCCAGAAATGGGCTGAAGCGGTTGTCGTTATGACTTTTTCAATGGCTACATTTCCCCACAAATCCTATATTTTGCACTTTCAAGGGCAGCTCACGATTTATGATACAGGTATGGGACCTGTTATCCAGAATGCTCGGGACCTGGAGTTTCTTTCTGTAATTTGGATCTCCATACCTTAAGTCAACTAAAAATAATTTAAACATTAATGAAACCCAATGGGATTATTTTGCCTCCAGTATGGATTAATGGTATCTTAGTGGGGATCAAGTACAAACTCACTGTTTTATTGATACAGAGAAAAAGGAAATTATTTTAAAACATTAGAATTATTTGCTTATAATAGAGTCTATGGGAGATGGCCTCTCTGTAATTTGGAACGTTCTGGATAATGGGTTTCCAGATAATGGATCCCATACCTGTACCACCATAAGCATGCCTGCTTGTCAAACCGTACGGCTGATTCGGGAATGGGGTTCTATGACTTTTCTAGGGGCGGGCGGTTAATTGCCCCAGCAGGGGTGGGAGGTTAATTGCCCCCCTTTTGTCGTAGACCCATGAATGAGGTGTCAAACTGTGCGGCTTATTCGGGAATGGGGTGCTATGACTTTTCTGAGGGGTGGGCGGTTAATTGCCCCAGCAGGGGGCAATTAACATCCGTTTGTCGTAGACCCATGAATGAGGTGTCAAACCGTGCGGCTTATTCGGGAATCGGGTGCTATGACTTTTCTGAGGGGTGGGCAGTTAATTGCCCCTGCAGGGGTGGGAGGTTAATTGCCTTCGCAGGGGTGGGAGGTTAATTGCCCCAGCAGGGGGCAATTAACCACCATTTGTCGTAGACCCATGAATGAGGTGTCAAACCGTGCGGCTTATTCGGGAATGGGGTGCTATGACTTTTCTGAAGGGTGGGCGGTTAATTGCCCCATCAGTGATAAGAAACTTATTTTTTTCCCATGACAGTTGCTTTCAGCTGCCATAGATTTTATTAATTATACTGAAATCTCTAAGTAAATTTGCAGAGTATCCATCTTCTGTAGTAATTATTCTAGCACGTCTGGGTTTATGTTTTGGTGAAACGGGTGTAGTTAAAAATAAAAAAATTGCCATGCTGCATGCAGCAGGATAATAGGGCCCCACTCTTTGGATTTTGGCCCAGGGCCCACCAAGGCCTTAAAAAGGCCCTGCAGCTTGCTTTCATTGTGGGACTCTTTGGCCCTTAACCTGCCCAGGAGCCAGTGTACCATAATATGCAGCCAACCCCAGACTCTCATTCAATCTACTGCCTGGTTGCTAGGGTAATGAAGACCCTAGCAACTGGATTGCTGTTAAAAACCAAACTGTAGGAATGCAAAGCAGAAACCTAAATAAATGAAAAAATAAATGGAGACCAACTGCAGATTGACTCATTGGCCATTTTTTATTGATTGGCCATTTCCACAGTCATTACAATGGCACAGCTGTGGCTAACATTTTTAATTTACATTATTAATTATACTGGCATCTCTAAGTAAATTTGCAGAGTATCCATCTTCTGTAGTAATTATTCTAGCACGTCTGGGTTTATGTTTTGGTGAAACGGGTGTAGTTAAAAATAAAAATATTGCCATGCTGCATGCAGCAGGATAATAGGGCCCCACTCTGGGTTTTGGCCCAGGGCCCACCAAGGCCTTAAAAAGGCCCTGCAGCTTGTTTTCATTGTGGGACTCTTTGGCCCTTAACCTGCCCAGGAGCCAGTGTACCATAATATGCAGCCAACCCCAGACTCTCATTCAATCTACTGCCTGGTTGCTAGGGTAAAGAAGACCCTAGCAACTGGATTGCTGTTAAAAACCAAACTGTAGGAATGCAAAGCAGAAACCTAAATAAATGAAAAAATAAATGGAGACCAACTGCAGATTGCCTCATTGGCCATTTTTTATTGATTGGCAATTTCCACAGTCATTATAATGGCACAGCTGGGGATAACATTTTTAATTTACATTATTAATTATACTGGCATCTCTAAGTAAATTTGCAGAGTATCCATCTTCTGTAGTAATTATTCTAGCACGTCTGGGTTTATGTTTTGGTGAAACGGGTGTAGTTAAAAATAAAAATATTGCCATGCTGCATGCAGCAGGATAACAGGGCCCCACTCTTGGATTTTGGCCCAGGGCCCACCAAGGCCTTAAAAAGGCCCTGCAGCTTGCTTTCATTGTGGGACTCTTGGCCCTTAACCTGCCCAGGAGCCAGTGTACCATAATATGCAGCCAACCCCAGACTCTCATTCAATCTACTGCCTGGTTGCTAGGGTAAAGAAGACCCTAGCAACTGGATTGCTGTTAAAAACCAAACTGTAGGAATGCAAAGCAGAAACCTAAATAAATGAAAAAATAAATGGAGACCAACTGCAGATTGCCTCATTGGCCATTTTTTATTGATTGGCAATTTCCACAGTCATTATAATGGCACAGCTGGGGATAACATTTTTAATTTACATTATTAATTATACTGGCATCTCTAAGTAAATTTGCAGAGTATCCATCTTCTGTAGTAATTATTCTAGAACGTCTGGGTTTATGTTTTGGTGAAACGGGTGTAGTTAAAAATAAAAATATTGCCATGCTGCATGCAGCAGGATAATAGGGCCCCACTCTGGGTTTTGGCCCAGGGCCCACCAAGGCCTTAAAAAGGCCCTGCAGCTTGCTTTCATTGTGGGACTCTTTGGCCCTTAACCTGCCCAGGAGCCAGTGTACCATAATATGCAGCCAACCCCAGACTCTCATTCAATCTACTGCCTGGTTGCTAGGGTAAAGAAGACCCTAGCAACTGGATTGCTGTTAAAAACCAAACTGTAGGAATGCAAAGCAGAAACCTAAATAAATGAAAAAATAAATGGAGACCAACTGCAGATTGCCTCATTGGCCATTTTTTATTGATTGGCAATTTCCACAGTCATTATAATGGCACAGCTGGGGATAACATTTTTAATTTACATTATTAATTATACTGGCATGTCTAAGTAAATTTGCAGAGTATCCATCTTCTGTAGTAATTATTCTAGAACGTTTCGGTTTATGTTTTGGTGAAACGGGTGTAGTTAAAAATAAAAATATTGCCATGCTGCATGCAGCAGGATAATAGGGCCCCACTCTTTGGATTTTGGCCCAGGGCCCACCAAGGCCTTAAAAAGGCCCTGCAGCTTGCTTTCATTGTGGGACTCTTTGGCCCTTAAGCTGCCCAGGAGCCAGTGTACCATAATATGCAGCCAACCCCAGACTCTCATTCAATCTACTGCCTGGTTGCTAGGGTAAAGAAGACCCTAGCAACTGGATTGCTGTTAAAAACCAAACTGTAGGAATGCAAAGCAGAAACCTAAATAAATGAAAAAATAAATGGAGACCAACTGCAGATTGCCTCATTGGCCATTTTTTATTGATTGGCCATTTCCACAGTCATTATAATGGCACAGCTGGGGATAACATTTTTAATTTACATTATTAATTATACTGGCATCTCTAAGTAAATTTGCAGAGTATCCATCTTCTGTAGTAATTATTCTAGCACGTCTGGGTTTATGTTTTGGTGAAACGGGTGTAGTTAAAAATAAAAATATTGCCATGCTGCATGCAGCAGGATAATAGGGCCCCACTCTTGGATTTTGGCCCAGGGCCCACCAAGGCCTTAAAAAGGCCCTGCAGCTTGCTTTCATTGTGGGACTCTTTGGCCCTTAAGCTGCCCAGGAGCCAGTGTACCATAATATGCAGCCAACCCCAGACTCTCATTCAATCTACTGCCTGGTTGCTAGGGTAAAGAAGACCCTAGCAACTGGATTGCTGTTAAAAACCAAACTGTAGGAATGCAAAGCAGAAACCGAAATAAATGAAAAAATAAATGAAGACCAACTGCAGATTGTCTCATTGGCCATTTTTTCTTGATTGGCCATTTCCACAGTCATTATAATGGCACAGCTGGGGATAACATTTTTAATTTACATTATTAATTATACTGGCATCTCTAAGTAAATTTGCAGAGTATCCATCTTCTGTAGTAATTATTCTAGCACGTCTGGGTTTATGTTTTGGTGAAACGGGTGTAGTTAAAAATAAAAATATTGCCATGCTGCATGCAGCAGGATAACAGGGCCCCACTCTTTGGATTTTGGCCCAGGGCCCACCAAGGCCTTAAAAAGGCTCTGCAGCTTGCTTTCATTGTGGGACTCTTTGGCCCTTAACCTGCCCAGGAGCCAGTGTACCATAATATGCAGCCAACCCCAGACTCTCATTCAATCTACTGCCTGGTTGCTAGGGTAAAGAAGACCCTAGCAACTGGATTGCTGTTAAAAACCAAACTGTAGGAATGCAAAGCAGAAACCGAAATAAATGAAAAAATAAATGAAGACCAACTGCAGATTGTCTCATTGGCCATTTTTTCTTGATTGGCCATTTCCACAGTCATTATAATGGCACAGCTGGGGATAACATTTTTAATTTACATTATTAATTATACTGGCATCTCTAAGTAAATTTGCAGAGTATCCATCTTCTGTAGTAATTATTCTAGCACGTCTGGGTTTATGTTTTGGTGAAACGGGTGTAGTTAAAAATAAAAATATTGCCATGCTGCATGCAGCAGGATAACAGGGCCCCACTCTGGGTTTTGGCCCAGGGCCCACCAAGGCCTTAAAAAGGCCCTGCAGCTTGCTTTCATTGTGGGACTCTTTGGCCCTTAAGCTGCCCAGGAGCCAGTGTACCATAATATGCAGCCAACCCCAGACTCTCATTCAATCTACTGCCTGGTTGCTAGGGTAAAGAAGACCCTAGCAACTGGATTGCTGTTAAAAACCAAACTGTAGGAATGCAAAGCAGAAACCGAAATAAATGAAAAAATAAATGAAGACCAACTGCAGATTGTCTCATTGGCCATTTTTTCTTGATTGGCCATTTCCACAGTCATTATAATGGCACAGCTGGGGATAACATTTTTAATTTACATTATTAATTATACTGGCATCTCTAAGTAAATTTGCAGAGTATCCATCTTCTGTAGTAATTATTCTAGCACGTCTGGGTTTATGTTTTGGTGAAACGGGTGTAGTTAAAAATAAAAATATTGCCATGCTGCATGCAGCAGGATAACAGGGCCCCACTCTTTGGATTTTGGCCCAGGGCCCACCAAGGCCTTAAAAAGGCCCTGCAGCTTGCTTTCATTGTGGGACTCTTTGGCCCTTAACCTGCCCAGGAGCCAGTGTACCATAATATGCAGCCAACCCCAGACTCTCATTCAATCTACTGCCTGGTTGCTAGGGTAAAGAAGACCCTAGCAACTGGATTGCTGTTAAAAACCAAACTGTAGGAATGCAAAGCAGAAACCTAAATAAATGAAAAAATAAATGGAGACCAACTGCAGATTGCCTCATTGGCCATTTTTTATTGATTGGCCATTTCCACAGTCATTACAATGGCACAGCTGGGGATAACATTTTTAATTTACATTATTAATTATACTGGCATCTCTAAGTAAATTTGCAGAGTATCCATCTTCTGTAGTAATTATTCTAGCACGTCTGGGTTTATGTTTTGGTGAAACGGGGGAAGTGTGTAGTTAAAAATAAAAAATATTGCCATGCTGCATGCAGCAGGATAATAGGGCCCCACTCTTTGGATTTTGGCCCAGGGCCCACCAAGGCCTTAAAAAGGCCCTGCAGCTTGCTTTCATTGTGGGACTCTTTGGCCCTTAACCTGCCCAGGAGCCAGTGTACCATAATATGCAGCCAACCCCAGACTCTCATTCAATCTACTGCCTGGTTGCTAGGGTAAAGAAGACCCTAGCAACTGGATTGCTGTTAAAAACCAAACTGTAGGAATGCAAAGCAGAAACCTAAATAAATGAAAAAATAAATGGAGACCAACTGCAGATTGTCTCATTGGCCATTTTTTCTTGATTGGCCATTTCCACAGTCATTACAATGGCACAGCTGGGGATAACATTTTTAATTTACATTATTAATTATACTGGCATGTCTAAGTAAATTTGCAGAGTATCCATCTTCTGTAGTAATTATTCTAGCACGTCTGGGTTTATGTTTTGGTGAAACGGGTGTAGTTAAAAATAAAAATATTGCCATGCTGCATGCAGCAGGATAATAGGGCCCCACTCTTTGGATTTTGGCCCAGGGCCCACCAAGGCCTTAAAAAGGCCCTGCAGCTTGCTTTCATTGTGGGACTCTTTGGCCCTTAACCTGCCCAGGAGCCAGTGTACCATAATATGCAGCCAACCCCAGACTCTCATTCAATCTACTGCCTGGTTGCTAGGGTAAAGAAGACCCTAGCAACTGGATTGCTGTTAAAAACCAAACTGTAGGAATGCAAAGCAGAAACCTAAATAAATGAAAAAATAAATGGAGACCAACTGCAGATTGCCTCATTGGCCATTTTTTATTGATTGGCAATTTCCACAGTCATTATAATGGCACAGCTGGGGATAACATTTTTAATTTACATTATTAATTATACTGGCATCTCTAAGTAAATTTGCAGAGTATCCATCTTCTGTAGTAATTATTCTAGCACGTCTGGGTTTATGTTTTGGTGAAACGGGTGTAGTTAAAAATAAAAATATTGCCATGCTGCATGCAGCAGGATAACAGGGCCCCACTCTTTGGATTTTGGCCCAGGGCCCACCAAGGCCTTAAAAAGGCTCTGCAGCTTGCTTTCATTGTGGGACTCTTGGCCCTTAACCTGCCCAGGAGCCAGTGTACCATAATATGCAGCCAACCCCAGACTCTCATTCAATTTACTGCCTGGTTGCTAGGGTAAAGAAGACCCTAGCAACTGGATTGCTGTTAAAAACCAAACTGTAGGAATGCAAAGCAGAAACCTAAATAAATGAAAAAATAAATGGAGACCAACTGCAGATTGCCTCATTGGCCATTTTTTATTGATTGGCAATTTCCACAGTCATTATAATGGCACAGCTGGGGATAACATTTTTAATTTACATTATTAATTATACTGGCATCTCTAAGTAAATTTGCAGAGTATCCATCTTCTGTAGTAATTATTCTGGCACGTCTGGGTTTATGTTTTGGTGAAACGGGTGTGGGCAAAAGTGTGTGTAGTTAAAAATAAAAATATTGCCATGCTGCATGCAGCAGGATAACAGGGCCCCACTCTTTGGATTTTGGCCCAGGGCCCACCAAGGCCTTAAAAAGGCCCTGCAGCTTGCTTTCATTGTGGGACTCTGGCCCTTAACCTGCCCAGGAGCCAGTGTACCATAATATGCAGCCAACCCCAGACTCTCATTCAATTTACTGCCTGGTTGCTAGGGTAAAGAAGACCCTAGCAACTGGATTGCTGTTAAAAACCAAACTGTAGGAATGCAAAGCAGAAACCTAAATAAAATAAAAAATAAATGAAGACCCATTGCAAGTTGTCTCAGATCAAGACCAATTGCAAGTATAGCCTTTACAATCTGCCAAACAGCTAAAGACAGTCTGTGCCAACAAAGCAATAAATGGAATAAAACCCCTGGTATTTAACACAAAGCAATAAAAAAGATGACAATTGGCTAAATGACAGGGACACTGTCAATGTTTTGTAGCAAATGTTCCCTTTGCAGTTGTGTAAGCTGCATTAAGGTTGTGTCATTAGGAGTCCCTGATGGTCAAAGATAGAGCAATGCACCTAAACTAGGCCTCATCAGCAGAATAGAATCTAAATCCTATGTAAAAATATCAATATAGGTAAACCTGCAGCCAGCAGTGATGCTGCCCCCCCCATTAAATAACAGTTCCCTCTCCCACAGCAGCAGTAGAGCTGTGTGCCCTACTGGGCAAGGCTATATATACCCAGCATCTGCAGCTCATTTGCATACCAGTTATGGTGGAAGAGTCTATTACAAAGGGGGAAATATGTTTGTTTTTGCTTTGATTAAGGAAAACGAGGAAGAGGCAGGGATAATATTGATGACAAGCACTGTGCACTGAAAATGGCAATGTTTTGTTAATTCACCTCAAGGCGTAAAGGGTGGGCAATTGAAGGTGTCTACATTCAGACATAGTAGAAAATGGCTGCCCTTGGGCAGCCAACGTGGTAGGGCCCTGCCCCGCCCCGCCCTGCTCTGCTGGGGCAATTAACCACCCACCCCTCAGAAAAGTCATAGCACCCCATTCCCGAATAAGCCGCACGATTTGACACCTCATTCATGGGTCTACGACAAACGGTGGTTAATTGCCCCCTGCTGAGGTCTCAATGTTAAGTCTATGGGCAGTTAATTTCCCCCTTGCTGGGGCAATTAACCGCCCACCCCTCAGAAAAGTCATCGCACCCCATTCCCGAATAAGCCGCACAGTTTTACACCTCATTCATAGGTCTACAACAAAAGGTGGTTAATTGCCCCCTGCTGGGGCAATTAATCTCCCACCCCTGTGGGGGCAATTAACCGCCCACCCCTCATAAAAGTCATAGCACCCCATTCCCGAATAAGCCGGACGGTTTGACACCTCATTCATGGGTCTACGACGAAAGGTGGTTAATTGCCCCCGGCTGGGGCAATTAACCTCCCACCCCTGCTGGGGCAATTCACCGCCCGCCCCTAGAAAAGTCATAAAACCCCATTCCCGAATCAGCCGCACGGTTTGACACCTCATTCATGGGTCTACGACGAAAGGTGGTTAATTGCCCCCTGCTGGGGCAATTAACCTCCCACCCCTGCTGGGGCAATTCACCGCCCGCCCCTAGAAAAGTCATAAAACCCCATTCCCGAATCAGCCGCACGGTTTGACACCTCATTCATGGGTCTACGACGAAAGGTGGTTAATTGCCCCCTGCTGGGGCAATTAACCTCCCACCCCTGCTGGGGCAATTCACCGCCCGCCCCTAGAAAAGTCATAAAACCCCATTCCCGAATCAGCCGCACGGTTTGACACCTCATTCATGGGTCTACGACAAACGGTAGTTAATTGCCCCTGCTGGGGCAATTAACCGCCCACCCCTCAGAAAAGTCATAGCACCCCATTCCCGAATTAGCCGCACGGTTTGACACCTCATTCATGGGTCTACGACAAACGGTGGTTAATTGCCCCCTGCTGGGGTCTCAATGTTAAGTCTATGGGCGGTTAATTTCCCCCTTTCTGGGGCAATTAACCGCCCACCCCTCAGAAAAGTCATAGAACCCCATTCCCGAATAAGCCGCACCGTTTGACACCTGATTCATGGGTCTACGACAAACTAGTTATTCGCCAAAATCCCCATTATTAGTTAATGGGGCAAATTTGGGGACCTCTCTTGCCCCGGGCGTAAAACTTATACCCTTGTGCGGGGTATCTTCTGACACAGGTTTCAAACCTCTTCAAATGTGGTAAGTTTCACGTTTCTAAAACATTCCCTCTCTGCGCTAAAATCCTTCATTTCATTCAGTCGGCTAGGATAGGCCAACTGCCAAGATGACGATGACAAGCGGACGAAAAAAACATCCTACAAGCGGGAGGAGCAAGCGTGGCCTAGTGGTCAAGGCACCCGCCTTAGGCATGCCAGCCAGCCAGCCAGCCAGTAGTTCTAATCCCCCCATAGCTAGAAATATGCCTCACCACAGGTTACGCCCTTGTGACCCCTGGACAGAAGTCACTTAACCTCCCTATGTCCCGGTGACCGCACGGCCCAGAAATGGGCTGAAGCGGTTGTCGTTATGACTTTTTCAATGGCTACATTTCCCCACAAATCCTATATTTTGCACTTTCAAGGGCAGCTCACGATTTATGATACAGGTATGGGACCTGTTATCCAGAATGCTCGGGACCTGGAGTTTCTTTCTGTAATTTGGATCTCCATACCTTAAGTCAACTAAAAATAATTTAAACATTAATGAAACCCAATGGGATTATTTTGCCTCCAGTATGGATTAATGGTATCTTAGTGGGGATCAAGTACAAACTCACTGTTTTATTGATACAGAGAAAAAGGAAATTATTTTAAAACATTAGAATTATTTGCTTATAATAGAGTCTATGGGAGATGGCCTCTCTGTAATTTGGAACGTTCTGGATAATGGGTTTCCAGATAATGGATCCCATACCTGTACCACCATAAGCATGCCTGCTTGTCAAACCGTACGGCTGATTCGGGAATGGGGTTCTATGACTTTTCTAGGGGCGGGCGGTTAATTGCCCCAGCAGGGGTGGGAGGTTAATTGCCCCCCTTTTGTCGTAGACCCATGAATGAGGTGTCAAACTGTGCGGCTTATTCGGGAATCGGGTGCTATGACTTTTCTGAGGGGTGGGCGGTTAATTGCCCCTGCAGGGGTGGGAGGTTAATTGCCTTCGCAGGGGTGGGAGGTTAATTGCCCCAGCAGGGGGCAATTAACCACCATTTGTCGTAGACCCATGAATGAGGTGTCAAACCGTGCGGCTTATTCGGGAATGGGGTGCTATGACTTTTCTGAAGGGTGGGCGGTTAATTGCCCCATCAGTGATAAGAAACTTATTTTTTTCCCATGACAGTTGCTTTCAGCTGCCATAGATTTTATTAATTATACTGAAATCTCTAAGTAAATTTGCAGAGTATCCATCTTCTGTAGTAATTATTCTAGCACGTCTGGGTTTATGTTTTGGTGAAACGGGTGTAGTTAAAAATAAAAAAATTGCCATGCTGCATGCAGCAGGATAATAGGGCCCCACTCTTTGGATTTTGGCCCAGGGCCCACCAAGGCCTTAAAAAGGCCCTGCAGCTTGCTTTCATTGTGGGACTCTTTGGCCCTTAACCTGCCCAGGAGCCAGTGTACCATAATATGCAGCCAACCCCAGACTCTCATTCAATCTACTGCCTGGTTGCTAGGGTAATGAAGACCCTAGCAACTGGATTGCTGTTAAAAACCAAACTGTAGGAATGCAAAGCAGAAACCTAAATAAATGAAAAAATAAATGGAGACCAACTGCAGATTGACTCATTGGCCATTTTTTATTGATTGGCCATTTCCACAGTCATTACAATGGCACAGCTGTGGCTAACATTTTTAATTTACATTATTAATTATACTGGCATCTCTAAGTAAATTTGCAGAGTATCCATCTTCTGTAGTAATTATTCTAGCACGTCTGGGTTTATGTTTTGGTGAAACGGGTGTAGTTAAAAATAAAAATATTGCCATGCTGCATGCAGCAGGATAATAGGGCCCCACTCTGGGTTTTGGCCCAGGGCCCACCAAGGCCTTAAAAAGGCCCTGCAGCTTGTTTTCATTGTGGGACTCTTTGGCCCTTAACCTGCCCAGGAGCCAGTGTACCATAATATGCAGCCAACCCCAGACTCTCATTCAATCTACTGCCTGGTTGCTAGGGTAAAGAAGACCCTAGCAACTGGATTGCTGTTAAAAACCAAACTGTAGGAATGCAAAGCAGAAACCTAAATAAATGAAAAAATAAATGGAGACCAACTGCAGATTGCCTCATTGGCCATTTTTTATTGATTGGCCATTTCCACAGTCATTATAATGGCACAGCTGGGGATAACATTTTTAATTTACATTATTAATTATACTGGCATCTCTAAGTAAATTTGCAGAGTATCCATCTTCTGTAGTAATTATTCTAGCACGTCTGGGTTTATGTTTTGGTGAAACGGGTGTAGTTAAAAATAAAAATATTGCCATGCTGCATGCAGCAGGATAACAGGGCCCCACTCTTTGGATTTTGGCCCAGGGCCCACCAAGGCCTTAAAAAGGCTCTGCAGCTTGCTTTCATTGTGGGACTCTGGCCCTTAACCTGCCCAGGAGCCAGTGTACCATAATATGCAGCCAACCCCAGACTCTCATTCAATTTACTGCCTGGTTGCTAGGGTAAAGAAGACCCTAGCAACTGGATTGCTGTTAAAAACCAAACTGTAGGAATGCAAAGCAGAAACCTAAATAAATGAAAAAATAAATGGAGACCAACTGCAGATTGCCTCATTGGCCATTTTTTATTGATTGGCAATTTCCACAGTCATTATAATGGCACAGCTGGGGATAACATTTTTAATTTACATTATTAATTATACTGGCATCTCTAAGTAAATTTGCAGAGTATCCATCTTCTGTAGTAATTATTCTAGCACGTCTGGGTTTATGTTTTGGTGAAACGGGTGTAGTTAAAAATAAAAATATTGCCATGCTGCATGCAGCAGGATAATAGGGCCCCACTCTTTGGATTTTGGCCCAGGGCCCACCAAGGCCTTAAAAAGGCCCTGCAGCTTGCTTTCATTGTGGGACTCTTTGGCCCTTAAGCTGCCCAGGAGCCAGTGTACCATAATATGCAGCCAACCCCAGACTCTCATTCAATCTACTGCCTGGTTGCTAGGGTAAAGAAGACCCTAGCAACTGGATTGCTGTTAAAAACCAAACTGTAGGAATGCAAAGCAGAAACCTAAATAAATGAAAAAATAAATGGAGACCAACTGCAGATTGTCTCATTGGCCATTTTTTCTTGATTGGCCATTTCCACAGTCATTATAATGGCACAGCTGGGGATAACATTTTTAATTTACATTATTAATTATACTGGCATCTCTAAGTAAATTTGCAGAGTATCCATCTTCTGTAGTAATTATTCTAGCACGTCTGGGTTTATGTTTTGGTGAAACGGGTGTAGTTAAAAATAAAAATATTGCCATGCTGCATGCAGCAGGATAACAGGGCCCCACTCTTTGGATTTTGGCCCAGGGCCCACCAAGGCCTTAAAAAGGCTCTGCAGCTTGCTTTCATTGTGGGACTCTTGGCCCTTAACCTGCCCAGGAGCCAGTGTACCATAATATGCAGCCAACCCCAGACTCTCATTCAATCTACTGCCTGGTTGCTAGGGTAAAGAAGACCCTAGCAACTGGATTGCTGTTAAAAACCAAACTGTAGGAATGCAAAGCAGAAACCTAAATAAATGAAAAAATAAATGGAGACCAACTGCAGATTGCCTCATTGGCCATTTTTTATTGATTGGCCATTTCCACAGTCATTACAATGGCACAGCTGGGGATAACATTTTTAATTTACATTATTAATTATACTGGCATCTCTAAGTAAATTTGCAGAGTATCCATCTTCTGTAGTAATTATTCTAGCACGTCTGGGTTTATGTTTTGGTGAAACGGGGGAAGTGTAGTTAAAAATAAAAATATTGCCATGCTGCATGCAGCAGGATAATAGGGCCCCACTCTTTGGATTTTGGCCCAGGGCCCACCAAGGCCTTAAAAAGGCCCTGCAGCTTGCTTTCATTGTGGGACTCTTTGGCCCTTAACCTGCCCAGGAGCCAGTGTACCATAATATGCAGCCAACCCCAGACTCTCATTCAATCTACTGCCTGGTTGCTAGGGTAAAGAAGACCCTAGCAACTGGATTGCTGTTAAAAACCAAACTGTAGGAATGCAAAGCAGAAACCTAAATAAATGAAAAAATAAATGGAGACCAACTGCAGATTGTCTCATTGGCCATTTTTTCTTGATTGGCCATTTCCACAGTCATTACAATGGCACAGCTGGGGATAACATTTTTAATTTACATTATTAATTATACTGGCATGTCTAAGTAAATTTGCAGAGTATCCATCTTCTGTAGTAATTATTCTAGCACGTCTGGGTTTATGTTTTGGTGAAACGGGTGTAGTTAAAAATAAAAATATTGCCATGCTGCATGCAGCAGGATAATAGGGCCCCACTCTTGGATTTTGGCCCAGGGCCCACCAAGGCCTTAAAAAGGCCCTGCAGCTTGCTTTCATTGTGGGACTCTTTGGCCCTTAACCTGCCCAGGAGCCAGTGTACCATAATATGCAGCCAACCCCAGACTCTCATTCAATCTACTGCCTGGTTGCTAGGGTAAAGAAGACCCTAGCAACTGGATTGCTGTTAAAAACCAAACTGTAGGAATGCAAAGCAGAAACCTAAATAAATGAAAAAATAAATGGAGACCAACTGCAGATTGCCTCATTGGCCATTTTTTATTGATTGGCAATTTCCACAGTCATTATAATGGCACAGCTGGGGATAACATTTTTAATTTACATTATTAATTATACTGGCATCTCTAAGTAAATTTGCAGAGTATCCATCTTCTGTAGTAATTATTCTAGCACGTCTGGGTTTATGTTTTGGTGAAACGGGTGTAGTTAAAAATAAAAATATTGCCATGCTGCATGCAGCAGGATAACAGGGCCCCACTCTTTGGATTTTGGCCCAGGGCCCACCAAGGCCTTAAAAAGGCTCTGCAGCTTGCTTTCATTGTGGGACTCTTGGCCCTTAACCTGCCCAGGAGCCAGTGTACCATAATATGCAGCCAACCCCAGACTCTCATTCAATTTACTGCCTGGTTGCTAGGGTAAAGAAGACCCTAGCAACTGGATTGCTGTTAAAAACCAAACTGTAGGAATGCAAAGCAGAAACCTAAATAAATGAAAAAATAAATGGAGACCAACTGCAGATTGCCTCATTGGCCATTTTTTATTGATTGGCAATTTCCACAGTCATTATAATGGCACAGCTGGGGATAACATTTTTAATTTACATTATTAATTATACTGGCATCTCTAAGTAAATTTGCAGAGTATCCATCTTCTGTAGTAATTATTCTGGCACGTCTGGGTTTATGTTTTGGTGAAACGGGTGGGCAAAGTGTGTAGTTAAAAATAAAAATATTGCCATGCTGCATGCAGCAGGATAACAGGGCCCCACTCTTTGGATTTTGGCCCAGGGCCCACCAAGGCCTTAAAAAGGCCCTGCAGCTTGCTTTCATTGTGGGACTCTGGCCCTTAACCTGCCCAGGAGCCAGTGTACCATAATATGCAGCCAACCCCAGACTCTCATTCAATTTACTGCCTGGTTGCTAGGGTAAAGAAGACCCTAGCAACTGGATTGCTGTTAAAAACCAAACTGTAGGAATGCAAAGCAGAAACCTAAATAAAATAAAAAATAAATGAAGACCCATTGCAAGTTGTCTCAGATCAAGACCAATTGCAAGTATAGCCTTTACAATCTGCCAAACAGCTAAAGACAGTCTGTGCCAACAAAGCAATAAATGGAATAAAACCCCTGGTATTTAACACAAAGCAATAAAAAAGATGACAATTGGCTAAATGACAGGGACACTGTCAATGTTTTGTAGCAAATGTTCCCTTTGCAGTTGTGTAAGCTGCATTAAGGTTGTGTCATTAGGAGTCCCTGATGGTCAAAGATAGAGCAATGCACCTAAACTAGGCCTCATCAGCAGAATAGAATCTAAATCCTATGTAAAAATATCAATATAGGTAAACCTGCAGCCAGCAGTGATGCTGCCCCCCCCATTAAATAACAGTTCCCTCTCCCACAGCAGCAGTAGAGCTGTGTGCCCTACTGGGCAAGGCTATATATACCCAGCATCTGCAGCTCATTTGCATACCAGTTATGGTGGAAGAGTCTATTACAAAGGGGGAAATATGTTTGTTTTTGCTTTGATTAAGGAAAACGAGGAAGAGGCAGGGATAATATTGATGACAAGCACTGTGCACTGAAAATGGCAATGTTTTGTTAATTCACCTCAAGGCGTAAAGGGTGGGCAATTGAAGGTGTCTACATTCAGACATAGTAGAAAATGGCTGCCCTTGGGCAGCCAACGTGGTAGGGCCCTGCCCCGCCCCGCCCTGCTCTGCTGGGGCAATTAACCACCCACCCCTCAGAAAAGTCATAGCACCCCATTCCCGAATAAGCCGCACGATTTGACACCTCATTCATGGGTCTACGACAAACGGTGGTTAATTGCCCCCTGCTGAGGTCTCAATGTTAAGTCTATGGGCAGTTAATTTCCCCCTTGCTGGGGCAATTAACCGCCCACCCCTCAGAAAAGTCATCGCACCCCATTCCCGAATAAGCCGCACAGTTTTACACCTCATTCATAGGTCTACAACAAAAGGTGGTTAATTGCCCCCTGCTGGGGCAATTAATCTCCCACCCCTGTGGGGGCAATTAACCGCCCACCCCTCATAAAAGTCATAGCACCCCATTCCCGAATAAGCCGGCACGGTTTGACACCTCATTCATGGGTCTACGACGAAAGGTGGTTAATTGCCCCCTGCTGGGGCAATTAACCTCCCACCCCTGCTGGGGCAATTCACCGCCCGCCCCTAGAAAAGTCATAAAACCCCATTCCCGAATCAGCCGCACGGTTTGACACCTCATTCATGGGTCTACGACGAAAGGTGGTTAATTGCCCCCTGCTGGGGCAATTAACCTCCCACCCCTGCTGGGGCAATTCACCGCCCGCCCCTAGAAAAGTCATAAAACCCCATTCCCGAATCAGCCGCACGGTTTGACACCTCATTCATGGGTCTACGACGAAAGGTGGTTAATTGCCCCCTGCTGGGGCAATTAACCTCCCACCCCTGCTGGGGCAATTCACCGCCCGCCCCTAGAAAAGTCATAAAACCCCATTCCCGAATCAGCCGCACGGTTTGACACCTCATTCATGGGTCTACGACGAAAGGTGGTTAATTGCCCCCTGCTGGGGCAATTAACCTCCCACCCCTGCTGGGGCAATTCACCGCCCGCCCCTAGAAAAGTCATAAAACCCCATTCCCGAATCAGCCGCACGGTTTGACACCTCATTCATGGGTCTACGACAAACGGTAGTTAATTGCCCCTGCTGGGGCAATTAACCGCCCACCCCTCAGAAAAGTCATAGCACCCCATTCCCGAATTAGCCGCACGGTTTGACACCTCATTCATGGGTCTACGACAAACGGTGGTTAATTGCCCCCTGCTGGGGTCTCAATGTTAAGTCTATGGGCGGTTAATTTCCCCCTTTCTGGGGCAATTAACCGCCCACCCCTCAGAAAAGTCATAGAACCCCATTCCCGAATAAGCCGCACCGTTTGACACCTGATTCATGGGTCTACGACAAACTAGTTATTCGCCAAAATCCCCATTATTAGTTAATGGGGCAAATTTGGGGACCTCTCTTGCCCCGGGCGTAAAACTTATACCCTTGTGCGGGGTATCTTCTGACACAGGTTTCAAACCTCTTCAAATGTGGTAAGTTTCACGTTTCTAAAACATTCCCTCTCTGCGCTAAAATCCTTCATTTCATTCAGTCGGCTAGGATAGGCCAACTGCCAAGATGACGATGACAAGCGGACGAAAAAAACATCCTACAAGCGGGAGGAGCAAGCGTGGCCTAGTGGTCAAGGCACCCGCCTTAGGCATGCCAGCCAGCCAGCCAGCCAGTAGTTCTAATCCCCCCATAGCTAGAAATATGCCTCACCACAGGTTACGCCCTTGTGACCCCTGGACAGAAGTCACTTAACCTCCCTATGTCCCGGTGACCGCACGGCCCAGAAATGGGCTGAAGCGGTTGTCGTTATGACTTTTTCAATGGCTACATTTCCCCACAAATCCTATATTTTGCACTTTCAAGGGCAGCTCACGATTTATGATACAGGTATGGGACCTGTTATCCAGAATGCTCGGGACCTGGAGTTTCTTTCTGTAATTTGGATCTCCATACCTTAAGTCAACTAAAAATAATTTAAACATTAATGAAACCCAATGGGATTATTTTGCCTCCAGTATGGATTAATGGTATCTTAGTGGGGATCAAGTACAAACTCACTGTTTTATTGATACAGAGAAAAAGGAAATTATTTTAAAACATTAGAATTATTTGCTTATAATAGAGTCTATGGGAGATGGCCTCTCTGTAATTTGGAACGTTCTGGATAATGGGTTTCCAGATAATGGATCCCATACCTGTACCACCATAAGCATGCCTGCTTGTCAAACCGTACGGCTGATTCGGGAATGGGGTTCTATGACTTTTCTAGGGGCGGGCGGTTAATTGCCCCAGCAGGGGTGGGAGGTTAATTGCCCCCCTTTTGTCGTAGACCCATGAATGAGGTGTCAAACTGTGCGGCTTATTCGGGAATGGGGTGCTATGACTTTTCTGAGGGGTGGGCGGTTAATTGCCCCAGCAGGGGGCAATTAACATCCGTTTGTCGTAGACCCATGAATGAGGTGTCAAACCGTGCGGCTTATTCGGGAATCGGGTGCTATGACTTTTCTGAGGGGTGGGCAGTTAATTGCCCCTGCAGGGGTGGGAGGTTAATTGCCTTCGCAGGGGTGGGAGGTTAATTGCCCCAGCAGGGGGCAATTAACCACCATTTGTCGTAGACCCATGAATGAGGTGTCAAACCGTGCGGCTTATTCGGGAATGGGGTGCTATGACTTTTCTGAAGGGTGGGCGGTTAATTGCCCCATCAGTGATAAGAAACTTATTTTTTTCCCATGACAGTTGCTTTCAGCTGCCATAGATTTTATTAATTATACTGAAATCTCTAAGTAAATTTGCAGAGTATCCATCTTCTGTAGTAATTATTCTAGCACGTCTGGGTTTATGTTTTGGTGAAACGGGTGTAGTTAAAAATAAAAAAATTGCCATGCTGCATGCAGCAGGATAATAGGGCCCCACTCTTTGGATTTTGGCCCAGGGCCCACCAAGGCCTTAAAAAGGCCCTGCAGCTTGCTTTCATTGTGGGACTCTTTGGCCCTTAACCTGCCCAGGAGCCAGTGTACCATAATATGCAGCCAACCCCAGACTCTCATTCAATCTACTGCCTGGTTGCTAGGGTAATGAAGACCCTAGCAACTGGATTGCTGTTAAAAACCAAACTGTAGGAATGCAAAGCAGAAACCTAAATAAATGAAAAAATAAATGGAGACCAACTGCAGATTGACTCATTGGCCATTTTTTATTGATTGGCCATTTCCACAGTCATTACAATGGCACAGCTGTGGCTAACATTTTTAATTTACATTATTAATTATACTGGCATCTCTAAGTAAATTTGCAGAGTATCCATCTTCTGTAGTAATTATTCTAGCACGTCTGGGTTTATGTTTTGGTGAAACGGGTGTAGTTAAAAATAAAAATATTGCCATGCTGCATGCAGCAGGATAATAGGGCCCCACTCTTTGGATTTTGGCCCAGGGCCCACCAAGGCCTTAAAAAGGCCCTGCAGCTTGCTTTCATTGTGGGACTCTTGGCCCTTAACCTGCCCAGGAGCCAGTGTACCATAATATGCAGCCAACCCCAGACTCTCATTCAATTTACTGCCTGGTTGCTAGGGTAAAGAAGACCCTAGCAACTGGATTGCTGTTAAAAACCAAACTGTAGGAATGCAAAGCAGAAACCTAAATAAATGAAAAAATAAATGGAGACCAACTGCAGATTGCCTCATTGGCCATTTTTTATTGATTGGCCATTTCCACAGTCATTACAATGGCACAGCTGGGGATAACAATTTTAATTTACATTATTAATTATACTGGCATGTCTAAGTAAATTTGCAGAGTATCCATCTTCTGTAGTAATTATTCTGGCACGTCTGGGTTTATGTTTTGGTGAAACAGGTGTGGGCAAAAAGTGTGTGTAGTTAAAAATAAAAATATTGCCATGCTGCATGCAGCAGGATAACAGGGCCCCACTCTTTGGATTTTGGCCCAGGGCCCACCAAGGCCTTAAAAAGGCTCTGCAGCTTGCTTTCATTGTGGGACTCTGGCCCTTAACCTGCCCAGGAGCCAGTGTACCATAATATGCAGCCAACCCCAGACTCTCATTCAATTTACTGCCTGGTTGCTAGGGTAAAGAAGACCCTAGCAACTGGATTGCTGTTAGAAACCAAACTGTAGGAATGCAAAGCAGAAACCTAAATAAATGAAAAAATAAATGGAGACCAACTGCAGATTGCCTCATTGGCCATTTTTTATTGATTGGCAATTTCCACAGTCATTATAATGGCACAGCTGGGGATAACATTTTTAATTTACATTATTAATTATACTGGCATGTCTAAGTAAATTTGCAGAGTATCCATCTTCTGTAGTAATTATTCTAGAACGTTTGGGTTTATGTTTTGGTGAAACGGGTGTAGTTAAAAATAAAAATATTGCCATGCTGCATGCAGCAGGATAATAGGGCCCCACTCTGGGTTTTGGCCCAGGGCCCACCAAGGCCTTAAAAAGGCCCTGCAGCTTGCTTTCATTGTGGGACTCTTTGGCCCTTAAGCTGCCCAGGAGCCAGTGTACCATAATATGCAGCCAACCCCAGACTCTCATTCAATCTACTGCCTGGTTGCTAGGGTAAAGAAGACCCTAGCAACTGGATTGCTGTTAAAAACCAAACTGTAGGAATGCAAAGCAGAAACCGAAATAAATGAAAAAATAAATGAAGACCAACTGCAGATTGTCTCATTGGCCATTTTTTCTTGATTGGCCATTTCCACAGTCATTATAATGGCACAGCTGGGGATAACATTTTTAATTTACATTGTTAATTATACTGGCATCTCTAAGTAAATTTGCAGAGTATCCATCTTCTGTAGTAATTATTCTAGCACGTCTGGGTTTATGTTTTGGTGAAACGGGTGTAGTTAAAAATAAAAATATTGCCATGCTGCATGCAGCAGGATAACAGGGCCCCACTCTTTGGATTTTGGCCCAGGGCCCACCAAGGCCTTAAAAAGGCCCTGCAGCTTGCTTTCATTGTGGGACTCTTTGGCCCTTAACCTGCCCAGGAGCCAGTGTACCATAATATGCAGCCAACCCCAGACTCTCATTCAATCTACTGCCTGGTTGCTAGGGTAAAGAAGACCCTAGCAACTGGATTGCTGTTAAAAACCAAACTGTAGGAATGCAAAGCAGAAACCTAAATAAATGAAAAAATAAATGGAGACCAACTGCAGATTGCCTCATTGGCCATTTTTTATTGATTGGCCATTTCCACAGTCATTACAATGGCACAGCTGGGGATAACATTTTTAATTTACATTATTAATTATACTGGCATCTCTAAGTAAATTTGCAGAGTATCCATCTTCTGTAGTAATTATTCTAGCACGTCTGGGTTTATGTTTTGGTGAAACAGGAGTGGGCAAAAAGTGTGTGTAGTTAAAAATAAAAAATATTGCCATGCTGCATGCAGCAGGATAATAGGGCCCCACTCTTTGGATTTTGGCCCAGGGCCCACCAAGGCCTTAAAAAGGCCCTGCAGCTTGCTTTCATTGTGGGACTCTTTGGCCCTTAACCTGCCCAGGAGCCAGTGTACCATAATATGCAGCCAACCCCAGACTCTCATTCAATCTACTGCCTGGTTGCTAGGGTAAAGAAGACCCTAGCAACTGGATTGCTGTTAAAAACCAAACTGTAGGAATGCAAAGCAGAAACCTAAATAAATGAAAAAATAAATGGAGACCAACTGCAGATTGCCTCATTGGCCATTTTTTATTGATTGGCAATTTCCACAGTCATTATAATGGCACAGCTGGGGATAACATTTTTAATTTACATTATTAATTATACTGGCATCTCTAAGTAAATTTGCAGAGTATCCATCTTCTGTAGTAATTATTCTAGCACGTCTGGGTTTATGTTTTGGTGAAACGGGTGTAGTTAAAAATAAAAATATTGCCATGCTGCATGCAGCAGGATAACAGGGCCCCACTCTTGGATTTTGGCCCAGGGCCCACCAAGGCCTTAAAAAGGCCCTGCAGCTTGCTTTCATTGTGGGACTCTTTGGCCCTTAACCTGCCCAGGAGCCAGTGTACCATAATATGCAGCCAACCCCAGACTCTCATTCAATTTACTGCCTGGTTGCTAGGGTAAAGAAGACCCTAGCAACTGGATTGCTGTTAAAAACCAAACTGTAGGAATGCAAAGCAGAAACCTAAATAAATGAAAAAATAAATGGAGACCAACTGCAGATTGCCTCATTGGCCATTTTTTATTGATTGGCAATTTCCACAGTCATTATAATGGCACAGCTGGGGATAACATTTTTAATTTACATTATTAATTATACTGGCATCTCTAAGTAAATTTGCAGAGTATCCATCTTCTGTAGTAATTATTCTAGCACGTCTGGGTTTATGTTTTGGTGAAACGGGTGTAGTTAAAAATAAAAATATTGCCATGCTGCATGCAGCAGGATAATAGGGCCCCACTCTTTGGATTTTGGCCCAGGGCCCACCAAGGCCTTAAAAAGGCTCTGCAGCTTGCTTTCATTGTGGGACTCTGGCCCTTAACCTGCCCAGGAGCCAGTGTACCATAATATGCAGCCAACCCCAGACTCTCATTCAATTTACTGCCTGGTTGCTAGGGTAAAGAAGACCCTAGCAACTGGATTGCTGTTAAAAACCAAACTGTAGGAATGCAAAGCAGAAACCTAAATAAAATAAAAAATAAATGAAGACCCATTGCAAGTTGTCTCAGATCAAGACCAATTGCAAGTATAGCCTTTACAATCTGCCAAACAGCTAAAGACAGTCTGTGCCAACAAAGCAATAAATGGAATAAAACCCCTGGTATTTAACACAAAGCAATAAAAAAGATGACAATTGGCTAAATGACAGGGACACTGTCAATGTTTTGTAGCAAATGTTCCCTTTGCAGTTGTGTAAGCTGCATTAAGGTTGTGTCATTAGGAGTCCCTGATGGTCAAAGATAGAGCAATGCACCTAAACTAGGCCTCATCAGCAGAATAGAATCTAAATCCTATGTAAAAATATCAATATAGGTAAACCTGCAGCCAGCAGTGATGCTGCCCCCCCCATTAAATAACAGTTCCCTCTCCCACAGCAGCAGTAGAGCTGTGTGCCCTACTGGGCAAGGCTATATATACCCAGCATCTGCAGCTCATTTGCATACCAGTTATGGTGGAAGAGTCTATTACAAAGGGGGAAATATGTTTGTTTTTGCTTTGATTAAGGAAAACGAGGAAGAGGCAGGGATAATATTGATGACAAGCACTGTGCACTGAAAATGGCAATGTTTTGTTAATTCACCTCAAGGCGTAAAGGGTGGGCAATTGAAGGTGTCTACATTCAGACATAGTAGAAAATGGCTGCCCTTGGGCAGCCAACGTGGTAGGGCCCTGCCCCGCCCCGCCCTGCTCTGCTGGGGCAATTAACCACCCACCCCTCAGAAAAGTCATAGCACCCCATTCCCGAATAAGCCGCACGATTTGACACCTCATTCATGGGTCTACGACAAACGGTGGTTAATTGCCCCCTGCTGAGGTCTCAATGTTAAGTCTATGGGCAGTTAATTTCCCCCTTGCTGGGGCAATTAACCGCCCACCCCTCAGAAAAGTCATCGCACCCCATTCCCGAATAAGCCGCACAGTTTTACACCTCATTCATAGGTCTACAACAAAAGGTGGTTAATTGCCCCCTGCTGGGGCAATTAATCTCCCACCCCTGTGGGGGCAATTAACCGCCCACCCCTCATAAAAGTCATAGCACCCCATTCCCGAATAAGCCGCACGGTTTGACACCTCATTCATGGGTCTACGACGAAAGGTGGTTAATTGCCCCCTGCTGGGGCAATTAACCTCCCACCCCTGCTGGGGCAATTCACCGCCCGCCCCTAGAAAAGTCATAAAACCCCATTCCCGAATCAGCCGCACGGTTTGACACCTCATTCATGGGTCTACGACGAAAGGTGGTTAATTGCCCCCTGCTGGGGCAATTAACCTCCCACCCCTGCTGGGGCAATTCACCGCCCGCCCCTAGAAAAGTCATAAAACCCCATTCCCGAATCAGCCGCACGGTTTGACACCTCATTCATGGGTCTACGACGAAAGGTGGTTAATTGCCCCCTGCTGGGGCAATTAACCTCCCACCCCTGCTGGGGCAATTCACCGCCCGCCCCTAGAAAAGTCATAAAACCCCATTCCCGAATCAGCCGCACGGTTTGACACCTCATTCATGGGTCTACGACAAACGGTAGTTAATTGCCCCTGCTGGGGCAATTAACCGCCCACCCCTCAGAAAAGTCATAGCACCCCATTCCCGAATTAGCCGCACGGTTTGACACCTCATTCATGGGTCTACGACAAACGGTGGTTAATTGCCCCCTGCTGGGGTCTCAATGTTAAGTCTATGGGCGGTTAATTTCCCCCTTTCTGGGGCAATTAACCGCCCACCCCTCAGAAAAGTCATAGAACCCCATTCCCGAATAAGCCGCACCGTTTGACACCTGATTCATGGGTCTACGACAAACTAGTTATTCGCCAAAATCCCCATTATTAGTTAATGGGGCAAATTTGGGGACCTCTCTTGCCCCGGGCGTAAAACTTATACCCTTGTGCGGGGTATCTTCTGACACAGGTTTCAAACCTCTTCAAATGTGGTAAGTTTCACGTTTCTAAAACATTCCCTCTCTGCGCTAAAATCCTTCATTTCATTCAGTCGGCTAGGATAGGCCAACTGCCAAGATGACGATGACAAGCGGACGAAAAAAACATCCTACAAGCGGGAGGAGCAAGCGTGGCCTAGTGGTCAAGGCACCCGCCTTAGGCATGCCAGCCAGCCAGCCAGCCAGTAGTTCTAATCCCCCCATAGCTAGAAATATGCCTCACCACAGGTTACGCCCTTGTGACCCCTGGACAGAAGTCACTTAACCTCCCTATGTCCCGGTGACCGCACGGCCCAGAAATGGGCTGAAGCGGTTGTCGTTATGACTTTTTCAATGGCTACATTTCCCCACAAATCCTATATTTTGCACTTTCAAGGGCAGCTCACGATTTATGATACAGGTATGGGACCTGTTATCCAGAATGCTCGGGACCTGGAGTTTCTTTCTGTAATTTGGATCTCCATACCTTAAGTCAACTAAAAATAATTTAAACATTAATGAAACCCAATGGGATTATTTTGCCTCCAGTATGGATTAATGGTATCTTAGTGGGGATCAAGTACAAACTCACTGTTTTATTGATACAGAGAAAAAGGAAATTATTTTAAAACATTAGAATTATTTGCTTATAATAGAGTCTATGGGAGATGGCCTCTCTGTAATTTGGAACGTTCTGGATAATGGGTTTCCAGATAATGGATCCCATACCTGTACCACCATAAGCATGCCTGCTTGTCAAACCGTACGGCTGATTCGGGAATGGGGTTCTATGACTTTTCTAGGGGCGGGCGGTTAATTGCCCCAGCAGGGGGGGGAGGTTAATTGCCCCCCTTTTGTCGTAGACCCATGAATGAGGTGTCAAACTGTGCGGCTTATTCGGGAATGGGGTGCTATGACTTTTCTGAGGGGTGGGCGGTTAATTGCCCCAGCAGGGGGCAATTAACATCCTTTTGTCGTAGACCCATGAATGAGGTGTCAAACCGTGCGGCTTATTCGGGAATCGGGTGCTATGACTTTTCTGAAGGGTAGGCGGTTAATTGCCCCATCAGTGATAAGAAACTTATTTTTTTCCCATGACAGTTGCTTTCAGCTGCCATAGATTTTATTAATTATACTGAAATCTCTAAGTAAATTTGCAGAGTATCCATCTTCTGTAGTAATTATTCTAGCACGTCTGGGTTTATGTTTTGGTGAAACGGGTGTAGTTAAAAATAAAAAAATTGCCATGCTGCATGCAGCAGGATAATAGGGCCCCACTCTTTGGATTTTGGCCCAGGGCCCACCAAGGCCTTAAAAAGGCCCTGCAGCTTGCTTTCATTGTGGGACTCTTTGGCCCTTAACCTGCCCAGGAGCCAGTGTACCATAATATGCAGCCAACCCCAGACTCTCATTCAATCTACTGCCTGGTTGCTAGGGTAATGAAGACCCTAGCAACTGGATTGCTGTTAAAAACCAAACTGTAGGAATGCAAAGCAGAAACCGAAATAAATGAAAAAATAAATGAAGACCAACTGCAGATTGCCTCATTGGCCATTTTTTCTTGATTGGCCATTTCCACAGTCATTATAATGGCACAGCTGGGGATAACATTTTTAATTTACATTATTAATTATACTGGCATGTCTAAGTAAATTTGCAGAGTATCCATCTTCTGTATTAATTATTCTAGCACGTCTGGGTTTATGTTTTGGTGAAACGGGTGTGGGCAAAAAGTGTGTGTAGTTAAAAATAAAAAATATTGCCATGCTGCATGCAGCAGGATAACAGGGCCCCACTCTTTGGATTTTGGCCCAGGGCCCACCAAGGCCTTAAAAAGGCTCTGCAGCTTGCTTTCATTGTGGGACTCTGGCCCTTAACCTGCCCAGGAGCCAGTGTACCATAATATGCAGCCAACCCCAGACTCTCATTCAATTTACTGCCTGGTTGCTAGGGTAAAGAAGACCCTAGCAACTGGATTGCTGTTAAAAACCAAACTGTAGGAATGCAAAGCAGAAACCGAAATAAATGAAAAAATAAATGAAGACCAACTGCAGATTGCCTCATTGGCCATTTTTTCTTGATTGGCCATTTCCACAGTCATTATAATGGCACAGCTGGGGATAACATTTTTAATTTACATTATTAATTATACTGGCATGTCTAAGTAAATTTGCAGAGTATCCATCTTCTGTATTAATTATTCTAGCACGTCTGGGTTTATGTTTTGGTGAAACGGGTGTGGGCAAAAAGTGTGTGTAGTTAAAAATAAAAAATATTGCCATGCTGCATGCAGCAGGATAACAGGGCCCCACTCTTTGGATTTTGGCCCAGGGCCCACCAAGGCCTTAAAAAGGCTCTGCAGCTTGCTTTCATTGTGGGACTCTGGCCCTTAACCTGCCCAGGAGCCAGTGTACCATAATATGCAGCCAACCCCAGACTCTCATTCAATTTACTGCCTGGTTGCTAGGGTAAAGAAGACCCTAGCAACTGGATTGCTGTTAAAAACCAAACTGTAGGAATGCAAAGCAGAAACCTAAATAAAATAAAAAATAAATGAAGACCCATTGCAAGTTGTCTCAGATCAAGACCAATTGCAAGTATAGCCTTTACAATCTGCCAAACAGCTAAAGACAGTCTGTGCCAACAAAGCAATAAATGGAATAAAACCCCTGGTATTTAACACAAAGCAATAAAAAAGATGACAATTGGCTAAATGACAGGGACACTGTCAATGTTTTGTAGCAAATGTTCCCTTTGCAGTTGTGTAAGCTGCATTAAGGTTATGTCATTAGGAGTCCCTGATGGTCAAAGATAGAGCAATGCACCTAAACTAGGCCTCATCAGCAGAATAGAATCTAAATCCTATGTAAAAATATCAATATAGGTAAACCTGCAGCCAGCAGTGATGCTGCCCCCCCCCCATTAAATAACAGTTCCCTCTCCCACAGCAGCAGTAGAGCTGTGTGCCCTACTGGGCAAGGCTATATATACCCAGCATCTGCAGCTCATTTGCATACCAGTTATGGTGGAAGAGTCTATTACAAAGGGGGAAATATGTTTGTTTTTGCTTTGATTAAGGAAAACGAGGAAGAGGCAGGGATAATATTGATGACAAGCACTGTGCACTGAAAATGGCAATGTTTTGTTGAGTCACCCCAAGGCCTAAAGGGTGGGCAATTGAAGGTGTCTACATTCAGACATACTAGAAAATGGCTGCCCTCGGGCAGCCAACGTGGTAGGGCCCTGCCCTGGGACTGTAGTGTCTGGCTGAGGATAGTGACTGCCATGGTTGCCCATGTTACAGAGGTCAGTCTGGGTGTTTCAGATGAAGACCAACTGCAGATTGTCTCATTGGCCATTTTTTCTATTGGCCAATTTGTCTATCTAGTTGCTCATTAAAATGATGTTCTTTTGCTTAATCTATAGAGACAACGACGATATGTACGCCGTGACGCCATCCCCACTGTGAAAATGTTAACTGCAATTAGCTTGTTTATTGGCGCATCACGGACAGTTGTGCTGGTCACAATATGGCGAATGACTGCCGGGAATTCTGGGGAAAAAATGCTGCATTTTGGGAAAAATGGTGATTAGAGTTTGGAAGGTGCAATTTGTTCCAAACTCTATGTTTGTAAATGAGCCTTAACGAGTCAGGTAACACTGGTCTCCCACGGGCAAACGTGTCCCCCAATGTTGGCTGCGGGATCTGGTGAGGAGCAAGTGGCATTTATCCCAATCTTTCTGTTAAATGATAAGCAGCCTTGCTTTCTGACTGTTTGGGCAATCTGCAGATTGGGGCCACAGTATTTCCTCAATGACTTGCAATGCTCCTATGTTTCGGTCCTAATGCCTTACAGTACAGCTCTGTTATGTGTTGGATTGGTGGTGGTGTAACTAGAGACTAAAGGCATGGGGGCCCTCCTTCACAAGCAGAGAGATTTCTACTGCAGAGGTTTACTGCTCCTATAATAGGTGTGCATAATGGGGGACTATCCCTTCAGGTAATGTGTACAAATGGTGCTCCCTCAGTGTGGGTGCGCAGGCAAGTGGTGTAACTAAGGACCTGTGGGCCCCACACACCAGCACTTGTAGGGTCCACTGACCCCCTTCCTCAGCACTAGATGTAAAAATGAAAGATAAGATGAGGAAATGGGTTGTGGGGGTCTGTAACAGGGATTGCATGCTACTGGGGTGAGTTGAGGGGGTTATGGGCCTTACTAGTCCCCCTCTGTCTTTGGGTCCCTTTCTGATTGTAGGGTCAGTTCCTCTGTGGTTATGCTGCCACGTCCTGGCTTAGTGTAGGCAAACAGGCTGCTTTTGGTTGATGACTTTGCAGGTGCCTCCTGGGGGGCTGAGGTTCTGTAGCACCCCCACACCCCAATAGTTATGGCATTGTAAGTGGGATTGTGATGGTTCTGCTCAGGAGCATTCTGTGATAGAACAGCCCAGGAGTGACCTAGGGTGGGACAAAGTGCTAGTAGTAAGGTGGGCACCCTATCCTGAATGCTGTGCATGTGTTGGGCACCTTTTATTTTTTAGTTTGGGCCGTATTGAATAAGTAAGAATGGGGAGACTTGCTATGGGGTCACTGGAATAGTTACAGGGGAAAGGCTTTACGTTTGTTATGGTGACTTCTGCCCTGAGCCAAACGGCAGCTGCTATTAAATAAAGGATTTTTTTTTATTTTTAAACAAAATTCTGAAGTCCCATTTAGTTTCTTCATCATAGTTACTATGGAGACTAACTGCAAAGTGGGTTTGGGTCTGTGGCTTTCCCTTCCTGTGTTGATTAATTTCATACAGCAGCAAATAAATCTGATTGGATACTAAATGTGCCTACAGTGCAGCAATGTATCAGCTTATTGTGTGGGTGCTGCTAGGAGACTAGGTTGGGCACCCAGGTTTTGCATGTTATGCTGAAACTCAGAGGTAAGTCCTATATGTGTTTTAAAGAGTGAAAACACCCAATAAACCCAGCGCTTCTTGGTGAAAATCCGTGTTTGTTAAATCTTCAATTTGGTGAAAACCACCTGTAATCACGTGCTGCTTCCTCTTGATATCAGCTCCCCTTTTGATGAGCCTCAAAATGTATGTGCAGTAAAATCGATGGAAGCGCATAAAATGAAACAAAAATATAGTGCAGATCAACAGAGTAATGGATAAACTAAACACATAAGTGCTTAGCTATATACTAATAAGAGTGCGTGGCCCCAAATCTGTGTATATAATATATAAAATGCTCACCAGACCACCCTATAAAAGAGCATATAGGCCAAACCAGCAGGGCATTGATTGGAGATGGATCAAATTCCACAATTGTATATAGGATAGAAGATGAAGCAAATATAGTGTAAAAACTTTTAATTTAGATATTGCAGGCTACTTACAGTGTAGTAGTAATGTAAAAACAATGAACAATTGAAGTATCACAAGTATCTCAACGCGTTTTGCGTGCTCTCTACACGCTTCCTCAGGAGCAAAAATGAGAGTACGTGTGTAGAGAGCACGCGAAACGCGTTGAGCTACTTGTGATACTTCAATTGTTCATTGTTTTTACATTACTACTACACTGTAAGTAGCCTGCATTGAGCAGGGTTTTATATCTAAATTAAAAGTTTTTACACTATATTTGCTTCATCTTCTATCCTATATACAATTGTGGAATTTGATCCATCTCCAATCAATGCCCTGCTCGTTTGGCCTATATGCTCTTTTATAGGGTGGTCTGGTGAGCATTTGATATATTATATTACATTACATTAACATTTTTTTATAAAGCTCCAACATATTCCGCAGCGCTGTACAATAAGTGGGTTACATACATTGGACATACAGAGTAACATATAAAGCAATCAATAACCGATACAAGAGGTGAAGAGGGCCCTGCCCAAAAGAGCTTACAATTTGGGGCCACGCACTCTTATTGGTATATAGCTAAGCACTTATGTGTTTAGTTTATCCATTACTCTATTGATCTGCACTATATTTTTATTTTGTTTCATTTTATGCGCTTCCATCGATTTTACTGAACATACAAGTCCTATATGTAACTTCCTTGAGGCACCTAAACCGTTGTAATGTGTGAGGAGCACATTTTGACACGAGTACTTTTAATGAAAGTGGTTTTACGTGCAACGGACTGCGGGGACCACAACTGCACTTGTAAATGTGTAAGTTTGTCAACAGTTGACAAATTCTGGAAAACATTAAATATTTTCTGGGAAGGGATAATAAACATTCCATAGTTATAACCATTTAGATAACAAGCTTGCCATGCAGCCACTCTTGTGACTACTGTGCAAACAGCTGCTGGGATAATGCCACTGTGGCCTTGAGGGATCTTTGTAAAAGTTATATCTTGGAACCAATATTTAAGTATCAATGCAAATGAAAACAGCGTTTTTGAGAATAACATTTTTATTTAAATAAAAAAATCAGGACATTACAGAGACAAGGTTTCTGTGTGTCTTTTGAATACTTGCTGGTCCAGATTTTGGAGAAATGGTTCATATTTGCTAATGCCTATTTATTAGCTCCTGTGTCACCTGTGTGACCTTAGGGGTCATTTACAAGCAGCCTGCACTCAGTTTGTCTTGAACACTAACTTCCTAAATTGCCAAAGGTCTCTGTACTCTGTTTTAGAGCAAAGCAACCTACAAGCCATCCCTATGAATACAGTGCTGCCTGTGTTCACTCTGTCAGCCCAGGGTGCAGAGTGCAGCCAGACGCAGGGCAGAAGTGTACCAAATGTCAATTACACCACTTGGCTTTCCTCCCCCACTGTGGGCCACCTCGGCGAACAACATGGCTTTAAAAGACATCAGTCTGGGTGCATACTGAGCAGACAGCAGTTTCATCTTGTTTGCATTTATAGTGAAACTGGGGTGATGGCACTGGAGAACTTGGGGAGTAGGATAAAGCCATGCACTTATTAAAAAGACTAATAATATTTTCCCATCTATATCTTAAAGGGGGTCGTATTACCTTTCATTAAATATATATAATTTATTAAAACAATGGGTGTGCTATTTCTTGCAGATACTTCCTTTAAAACTTATAGTAGCTGAAACTGAATTAGAAGTAGGTTAAAATAATATTTGCAGAACAATTTTCATCTAATTTAAAGAAAAAACAAATTTAAAAAGAGCAACTTGTGAATGACATCTCTCCCAGACATTTGACTGCAATATGAGCTAGCTAAAGGAGATCAATAAAATGGGATTTTTTTTTCATGAAAAAAAGAGTTATACAAGTGCTCCAGAAAAAGCTTGGAAAAAGAAAAGTTTACATCACCTTTAAACATGGTGCCAGGTGTCCCATATAGATCTGAACTGCCAGTACTACAACCTGCAGATTGCAGTGTCACGAGACCCTGAATGAATCATTATATTTTCCCATTGTGTTCAAAGAGAAGCACCTGAAAGTAGCCCCACGAGTGCTCTATATGGGAAATAAAGAAATGTGCACTAGAGTTCTTGCAAGTAATACGCTCTGTTCATTTTCTCTGCCTAAGTGATGGAGCAATACTTCATCTGACACAATCATTTACTCTTTGTATTATTGACTCTGAAAGGGAACTTCTGTTTGTGTACCTGTGCAACCAAGCAGGGAAACTATAATAATCTAAAATTCTCATGCTGCTAATAAAATCAACATCAACTTAATTTGTGTTCCATAACTCTGAAAATGCTTCAGTGGTCTTCTTTGCAGAATGGAGCTCTACACCAAGAGTAGCCATGTACATCCCAGATCTGATATTGTATTGCCCTCTTTGCACAACCAAATTACTCTTCAGGCACTTGATGATGAGCAGAAATACTAGGAACAGACTGGCTGGAAGATCACTTTCGTGTATCAATTGGATGCACTACTTCTGCAGCTCCACTTACTGTAACAAAGAAAAGTAGTTTTCATTAATACAAAATGTAAAACCTTGCTTTGTAAAAGCTCTAAGGTGCACATTATATTAATGATTTAGATTACCTGGGTCTCCTTGCCCATTTGGACAGTGTCAAACTTCTTGGGCCAAATTTAAACCTAGAATAGTGCAAATAGGCACAGCCAGGGCAGTTTCTTACAGATGAGGTTGGGGCTTGTCAGTGTAGCACAAAATTCTTTGAAAATCTGAAATTCTGTGGAAGGGAGAACTATTCAGCAACTGCCTTGGCTGTGCTCTAAACCCAATGGGTACAGGTACAGGGTATTCCATGAATGTGAGCATTTTAAGAGTGAAACTGGGTTTCCCTTTCAGTATTCCCTCTGCTTTGCATACAAATGAGGAGTGGGTCTGCTCACTTTTGCACTCACAAGTTGCACAGTCACAGCTCATATTTACCTTTTTACTTCTCCATCTCTGTAGCAGGGTTGGAGTAAAGATTATAGACAGGGCCGTCATGTGTAGTCACAGTCATTTTTCGGGCACTGCTGATTGTCCACTGTGCTAACTTGGGCCTGTGAAGGACATTTGCCTAGTAACTCCATGGCAGGTTCTTCTGTCAATGGGAAGACTCTGCGCTCCCAGTGAATTGTCTGAGCAGTTAATGAGACAAAGTGATAAATAAATGAAAGAGATACACTCACACAACGATTTTAGAACTGCTCAAAGTTCTCCTAAAATACTCCAGAATAGGCTATGCAATTGAATGGGCTGTGGGGATGGGGATTATGTGGTCTTTGTGGGTAATGGCTGAGGTGAGAGGGTGCAGCAAAATTTGCACCCAGGCATATGGGTGTTTATTCTTAGCTTCACCTCTGTTGGATAGAATAGTCTTCACTTTTTGAAAAATGTACACGCTTTTCATTACACTGGAAGATAAACAATACGGGAAGGTTAATATGCTCATGACAAACTCACTATAGTGCCTATATATGATAGGGACCATAGACTATAAGCACCACTGGGACAGGTACTGATATGATTGATGTATAGTAACTGGAAAGTGCTATAGAATATGTTAGAATATGAGCATACCGCAACACAAATATCACAGGAGACCTCCATAACCAGTGTTAAAAGTAGCAAAACTGTTTTTCATGCAACTATATTCCCAAAAGCCATCGGGACTGTGAGGCACATCAGTGTGCCTGATGTTCAAATATTCACAGACACTTAAAAAAATCTACCTTTCCTTTTGGGGATTCATGGGAAAAATGAAGCGTTCTATAGCCTCCTGTATCACTAGGCAGAGCCTCTGACGGAGCCTGAGAGTTTGGGCTACAGCTGCATTCACAGGAAAGCAACACAGTTCTTGGAGAGGTGCCAAAGCTATAACTTGATGATCTAAAAGCAAAAACACACCATTATTTTATCACACAATAATGATATCTACTGGATATTGTAACACAAGTTGTGCCCTGCTGTGACTCTGACAGAATATGCTGCTTTTACACAAAAAGTGCCGGCATGCAAAAGCTGATTCATTTCCATGCTACACTGTAAGAGAGTTGGAATGTATAAAAAGAAGCCACCATGCTGTAAATGTTATGAACTCTAAAATGAAGGTAAGCAGAATTCTAAGACAATTTAGAATTTGTTTTGCACCGCTCGGGCACTGAATTTAAACACATATTTGGCTGCTAGGGGTTTATTATCCTTGTAACCAGGGAGGAGTCAAAATGGAAGATACACATTAGTGCACCTAAAAAGTAACATAAGCAATAAAAAACAGTAAAACATAATAACCATAAAATCAAAGCCTCACAGTATTTTTTTTTCGTGCTGGGGTCAGTGAATGTCCAACAGTATTATTACTTGGAGGCTGGAGAGTAGCCTTATTGCATGAACTTCTTCACACTTAATATAGAAACTTTTGAGCCTACTGCAATATTTGGAATTGAGTTAATCAAACCTGTTCCTCTTTGGCCGCTTGCTATGATCCCACAATGACCACCGGGCCTTTTCTTTCAGCTCGTATTTTTCATGACGGGAAATGTAGGCCTCATCTGATAAGTCTTCTGGCTGCAAATATATTACCTGTTATTGTGGCCAAAAGTCACATTGACAGAACTAGGGCAGAGCTCTGCATAAGTAGCTTTAAAGGGGTGGTTCACCTTTAAGTCAACTTTTAGTATGTTATAGAATGGTCAACTTTTCAATTGGTCTTCACTATTTGTTTGTTATAGTTTTTTTAATTATTTGCCTACTTCCAACTCTTTTCAGTTTCCAAGTATGTACTATAGAATCACCAACTAAGCAGCGCCACAGCCACAACCTTTATAGTTTAGCAAGATTATAAACTTTGAAAAAATGTGGATTTTTGATCTCACTTTTTTGCCATCACACATCACAACAACTAGTGTGAAAACAAAAGTAATCACATTTTTTTGGCAAACATTCCCATAGTGTAGATACATATGTTCATGGAAGGAAGAAATATAAAAAGAGTGAAAGTCAGCCCAACCAAAGAAACCTCTAGGCAGTCGGATCCTAGCAGGGACAGCTGACTCCTGGGCATTCACAGGAACAGCAAAAGCAATGTCAGCTACTGTCTCTGTCTTTCTAGTTCTCTGCCTTCTTCTCTATGGAAGAGGTGCAGCGAAAGCTAAAGGAAGCAATGCCATTACACCATCATGTGCTGCCCACATATTTTAAAACAAAATTTGGAAAATCTAAACAGTTATTGTAGTGATGGGCTACTATGCAAAAATACAAAAAATTCGGACAAAAACAATATACAAACACAATTATTCAGGCAAAAAAAAATCAAAACACTGGTAAAGAGCATTACAAATGCAAAAAGGAAATACTGTAGAGCCAATTCCATGTGAATGATCTAAATTCATGTACAGCATAATTGTTGTGTACAACATTATTTCCCAAAAATACATTAAAAATGTACTGAATTCAATGTACTTTTCACAGCGTGATTAATATCCCCCTTAAAGTGCTGAGTTTTTGTAACATTTCTATAACTGCTAATATCCACAGCTTGCAGTAGAGCACAATGGATGCAATATCGTGCCAAGGAGGTTACAAATGATATTGTACATGTAACTGAACATCTGTGCCATCTGTTCTAAGTAAAGTCTCAGAACCACAAGCCAGCGCTTAATGAATATTAAGAAAAAAATTAAGGAACACAATTTTTCTGGGAGAAAAGGGCATCAGTATGCAATAACAGGTTCCCAGAGTCTTTATTCCTCTGTGAATTTCATGGAACATACAAGGGTACAAATCATGACCAATGGAAGTAGGGGGGTTCTGCTCAATACTTCAATAGTTTGTACATTTACCAGTTAAATTTACTGTGGGCACTGCAACTACAGCCTCAAACCCAGTAACTTTTTCATAAATTGCTGGAGCTATTCATTGCTGAGGGGGTAACAGTGCTGTTTTAAGTTCAGTGGTTTCAGGTACTGATTGAGCCCTTTACTGGGTGGGGGGATCATTGTGACTTTCATTTGTGGATGTCACTGTATTAGTTTATGTAGCAGACAGAAGAAACAAATTGTGACATTTTGTATAGGGCAGTACTGATTAAAATTGTAAGTGGTCTTTGCTAGAATGGACATGTTCATCAAAGTTACTTAGTCATTAAAGTAAATTTCTGTTCTCTAATTAGTGTATAATAGTGAAAAGATTACGTGCATATCACTGAAATGCTTTCTACATCCAACAACGCTACTATGCAAATGAAATGAGCAGTGTTCTTAAATACACGCAACATTTTTGCACAGTACTAGTTCCATTATTCCTATAATATTCTTATTGGCGTGTGGATAGAGTGAGTGTCATTCTATGCTATTACCAGTAGAGGTCAACATTTGTATATTATCAAATACAGGAAATTTCTGTTTTTTAAGCTCTACGAACACTATCCACTTTTAGGACACTAGTGGGTTTTTTTATGATTGAAAGATGTAAAGTAAATATAAAACCTATTACTCAAGTGTCATATTCAAAAGTGAGAGCTTTTGAAATATAGTGTTTTTCCAGATTGATGTTTGCTATTTTATACCCAGAGGTTCAGGCAGCAGAGAAAAGCAGAGTTAGCAAGTTCCATCTTACCATATCATGAGCAGGACTTTCCAAAGGTTCTAGCACCACCTCCTTCCAGCTGTAAGAGAAAGGGATAAAGATATTCAAACACACTAAAGCATTTCACAGAATGACCTAAGTATTTTAGTTATAACAGACAAGCCAGGCACAACCTGGTTTCACTAAGTTACAACTCTTTCATACATTTCAGCAAAAGGATCATGTGTTTAACATAATAAAATACTGCATACGTTTCCATTTCTTAAAGCAATACTGTTGATAGAAAATGTCTTTTTGATCAAATGTTATTTCCCCCCCCCAGTTAAAATAATAAATTAAAAGCAAAGTGGAGAGATTGTACTCACTTTACTTGGGCTTCCTTTTATAACCTTTTAATCTTTATCACTGTGTTTATCATTAGTGATGAGCGAATTGTTACGTGAGGTTTCGCTGAAAAAATACAGATAGACCCCAAAAGTTGCAAAAAAAAAAAAAAAATAGTTGTGTAGTCACTGTGAAAAAACACCCACTGACTTCAATGTGTTTCACAAAGTTTTGCTGTTTCGCTAATTTTTAAAACGAAACAAAAGAGATTCACTCATCACTATTTATCATTATTGATGCAGGACTAGTGCTGGATATCGAGAATTCCAGCTGGCAAAATACACTTCTACAAGGAAGCAGAAAGTGCTACAACTTATATTGGTGGATACTTTGTGTATGTATCTTCTCTCTTTCAGGCGAGGTCAGACGAAGCAAGGTATATCCGCTTCTCTCAGCCCTGCGATTTTCTGCCTGGCTGAGAGAAGTGGATCCATTTCTGTACAGCGTTCTGTGTGCCTGCACTAAAAGCTATGGCAACAGCCTGAGTGTGCGCACACAAAGCGGATCAGAGGTTGGCCCGGAAAACATGAAAGCAAAGGTTTTCTAGGCCAACCTCCGCTCTGTGTGCACACTCAGGCTGTTGCCATAGCTTTTAGTGCAGACACTTGAGTGGTGTATGGAAGCGAATCCGCTCTCAGCCAGGCAGAAAAGCACAGGGCTAAGAGAAGCAGATATACACTTTGTCTGACTTTTCCTTAAAGAGAGAAGATACATACACAAAGTTTATTACATTAATAGAATATTTATATTATTTTTATACATATATCTTTTGGTAATAAAATTAAAATTGTTCTTTGCAAAATGACCTAGGAGTAATGATTTCCTTGTATTTCAGTTTCTCCAGTTTTGTGGGTGCAATAAGACTCATTGGGATCACAATGTTGTTGATGTCATAAGAATTCCCACTCCTTAACCGGCGCCTCGCTGCACAGACCATGCTGCTGGATTCATGCGCTAGAAGTTGCTGATAACAGAAAAAAAAAAGAAACAAATAATCAGCTGAACTGCAGTAAGTTGATGCACACATAAAACTTTGGGGCCATTTCAATGAACCCACATGCACTTAAGTCAGGATTAAGGTGTGAAGTGCAGAGCGCTGGGGCACGCAAGGCAGCCCTGTATTTTGCAGCTTGCGGCTGCTGGTGCTTTCTAACTTACACATCTGAATGCCACACAAGGCAGGGGGCATGGGGTTACCTAGGTGCAGCTTGAGCCTGTTTTTTGCACTATGCACCCACATCAGTGAATGACCCTTTTTTATCTAGCAGTTTTGGAAACTGGCATATCCAATGGCTCTATCACTTCTGCACATAATGTCAATCATTTGGATCCCATTCCTACCTGGGCAGAGGATTTCTGAGTGGAGACTGGAGTCGTGAGGCCACTCTCAAGTAATGCTGCATCTGTAAAAGAGTTTAATGTCACAGGCATGTTGGGATCTGTTGCATGGGGGTAAAATATATTAATAGTTACCACCTGCACGAACAATGCAATACAAGTTCCCCCCTTTTCCCAGAACTGACCAGCTTCAGACTCACTCCGGTGCCTTCTTTCCCAGCTGTGAGCAGGAGTTTGTGGGTCAGGGCTATAACTGGACGTGCATTCCGTGCTCCAAGAGGCAGATACTATAATTGATAATATATTTTCTTTTTCAGTTAAAGAAATACAGCAGGCCGCTAATTAAATAATTGCAAATTGTGTCTCTTATGTGCACAAAGCTTTACTCTTTACATTAGAGGACATTATAAACAGATAGCAGGAGAACTTTTTTTCACAGAGAAAAAAAACAAACAATCGGAGTAAAGATTTTACTAAACAAGGCACCTATTGTATTACTAAGGGGCACATTTACTAACCCACGAACGGGCCGAATGCGCCCGATTGCGTTTTTTTCGTAATGATCGGTATTTTGCGATTTTTTCGGAAAATTATCGCGACTTTTTCTTGGGTTCAGTACATACCGTAGACTTTGGTATATCTATGCATATTGGGCATCAAACTGTTCAGTAGGCCTCTGGTGTTCCTATTTGGGGTGACTTGCCTTTGTACGCAAGAAATTGTGTGAGATAAATGCGGCAAATTGCAACATTTTTAGGCGATTTTCTGAAATGTCATAAAAACCGATAACTTTAGGAAAGCTTTGCGGCTTGGTACTTTGGTGTAGAAAGGACTCTTTACCCTTGTTGGATTTGTCAGAATGTGTACTTTCCAAAAATATATGGTTTTGTGGGGGTCTCTGTATAGTTAGGGGAAGTTTTGGCACATAATACACTGACAGGGGGCTCTGTGTGCAAAAGCTGAGCTGGCAGGCGAGAAATCCTTATGCGCTATTTTCATTTAGGGTTCAGTACATACTGCAGACTTTGGTATATCTATGCATATTGGGCATCAAACTGTTCAGTAGGCCTCTGGTGTTCCTATTTGGGGTGACTTGCCTTTGTACGCAAGAAATTGTGTGAGATAAATGCGACAAATTGCAACATTTTTAGGCGATTTTCTGAAATGTCATAAAAACCAATAACTTTAGGAAAGCTCTGCAGATTGGTACTTTGGTGTAGAAAGGACTCTTTACCCTTGTTGGATTTGTCAGAATGTGTACTTTCCACAAATATATGGTTTTGTGGGGGATCTGTATAGTTAGGGGAAGTTTTGGCACATAATACACTGACAGGGGGCTCTGTGTGCAAAAGCTGAGCTGGCAGGCGAGAAATCCTTATGCGCTATTTTCATTTAGGGTTCAGTACATACCGCAGACTTTGGTATATCTATGCATATTGGGCATCAAACTGTTCAGTAGGCCTCTGGTGTTCCTATTTGGGGTGACTTGCCTTTGTACGCAAGAAATTGTGTGAGATAAATGCGACAAATTGCAACATTTTTAGGCGATTTTCTGAAATGTCATAAAAACCAATAACTTTAGGAAAGCTCTGCAGATTGGTACTTTGGTGTAGAAAGGACTCTTTACCCTTGTTGGATTTGTCAGAATGTGTACTTTCCAAAAATATATGGTTTTGTGGGGGTCACTGTATGGTTAGGGGAAGTTTTGGCACATAATACACTGACAGGGGGCTCTGTGTGCAAAAGCTGAGCTGGCAGGCGAGAAATCCTTATGCGCTATTTTCATTTTGGGTTCAGTACATACCGCAGACTTTGGTATATCTATGCATATTGGGCATCAAACTGTTCAGTAGACCTCTGGTGTTCCTTTTTGGGGTGATTTGTCTTTATCTGATCTTTATCAAGAAATTGTGAGAGATAAATGCGGCAAATTGCAACATTTTTATGCGATTTTCGAAATGTCATATAAATCTGCAAACTTAGGAAAGCTTTACAGCTTGGTACTTTGTAGCAATAAGAAATATTTACCCATTATAGATTCGGGGGGATGTGTATTTTCCAAAAATATATGGCTTTCTGGGGTGAATGTACTTTTTTTGTAGCATTATCCCACATAAAGGATGTAAATGTGTTGATTTTGCAGGAGCTGAAATGATAGATCATATGGGGGTATGTTCCCATTGGGGCCCCTACATGCCACATACTTAGGTAAACCTATACATATTGGGCATCAAACTGTTCAGTGGACCCCTGGCGTTCAAATTTAGGGTGTTTTATCTTGGTACCTAACACTATGTGGGAGATAAGATGCTGCAAAGTGGAAGCTTTGAGGGGATTTTTGGAAATGTCATCAAAATTGCTAACTTTAGAAAAGCTGTGCGGCTTGGTACTTTGGAGTAGAAACACATGGGTACCCATTTTAGATTCGGGGGAATGTGTACTTTCCAAAAATATATGACTTTCTGGGGTGAGTGTACTTTTTTGTAGCTTTATCCCACATATAATGATGTAAATGTGTTGATTTTGCATGAGCTGAAATGACAGAAATGACAGTATATATGGGGGTATGTTCACATTGGGGCCCCTACATGCCACATACTTAGGTAAACCTATACATATTGGGCATCAAACTGTTCAGTGGACCCCTGGCGTTCAAATTCAGGGTGTTTTATCTTGGTACCTAATGCTATGTGGGAGATAAGATGCTTCAAAATGGAAGCTTTGAGGGGATTTTTGGAAATGTCATCAAAATTGCTAACTTTAGAAAAGCTGTGCGGCTTGGTACTTTGGAGTAGAAAGACATGGGTACCCATTTTAGATTCGGGGGAATGTGTACTTTCCAAAAATATATGACTTTCTGGGGTGAGCGTACTTTTTTGTAGCTTTATCCCACATATAATGATGTAAATGTGTTGATTTTGCAGGAGCTGAAATGACAGAAATGACAGTATATATGGGGGTATGTTCACATTGGGGCCCCTACATGCCACATACTTAGGTAAACCTATACATATTGGGCATCAAACTGTTCAGTGGACCCCTGGCGTTCAAATTCAGGGTGTTTTATCTTGGTACCTAATGCTATGTGGGAGATAAGATGCTTCAAAATGGAAGCTTTGAGGGGATTTTTGGAAATGTCATCAAAATTGCTAACTTTAGAAAAGCTGTGCGGCTTGGTACTTTGGAGTAGAAAGACATGGGTACCCATTTTAGATTCGGGGGAATGTGTACTTTCCAAAAATATATGGCTTTCTGGGGTGAGCGTACTTTTTTGTAGCTTTATCTCACATATAATGATGTAAATGTGTTGATTTTGCAGGAGCTGAAATGACAGAAATGACAGTATATATGGGGGTATGTTCACATTCGGGCCCCTACATGCCACATACTTAGGAAAACCTATACATATTGGGCATCAAACTGTTCAGTGGACCCCTGGCGTTCAAATTCAGGGTGTTTTATCTTGGTACCTAATGCTATGTGGGAGATAAGATGCTTCAAAGTGGAAGCTTTGAGGGGATTTTTGGAAATGTCATCAAAATTGCTAACTTTAGAAAAGCTGTGCGGCTTGGTACTTTGGAGTAGAAAGACATGGGTACCCATTTTAGATTCGGGGGAATGTGTACTTTCCAAAAATATATGACTTTCTGGGGTGAGCATACTTTTTACTAGCTTTATCCCACATATAATGATGTAAATGTGTTGATTTTGCAGAAGCTGAAATTACAGAAATGACAGTTCATATGGGGTATGTTCACATTGGGGCCCCTACATGCCACATACTTAGGTAAACCTATACATATTGGGCATCAAACTGTTCAGTGGACCCCAGGCATTCATATTTAGGGTGTTTTATTTGGTTACTTTATGACCTGTAGGAGATAAGATACTATAGACTAGAAGCTTTGAAGCGATTTTTAAAAAAAATCACAAATTTTGATAAAAACCAATAACTTTAGGAAAGCATTGCGACTTGATAGTTTGGAGTAGACAGACAGTTGTGCCTATTCTGTATTCCCCAGAATCTGTTCTTTCCAAAAATGTACAATTTTCTGGGATAAACCTTCTGTTAGTGGAATTTTGGCCTTGAAATCCAAAGTATGCAGTTTTTTTGGAGCAGTGCTTTGGGAATTTGGTAGTGTACTGCTGGGAGTTTTTGACCTATACAAGTGAGAAATCTCCATAAAACTATATATATTTGGTATTGGCACGTTCAGGAGACATGGGACTTTCCAAATCAGTTGTATATTCGTGCATAAAATAATTTTTGTTTCTAGTATGTGTGATTATATTATGGAAAATTTGATTTTTTTTGCATTTTTAGACATTTAGAAGCCTATATCTTGTTACAGAATTGGAATTACACAAAAATTCTACCATATTTTGAAAGCTTAGGTTGTTCTGAAAAAAACGATATATTGTTTTCCTTGGTAAACTAAAAGTCCCCCCGAGGAAAGGCCCCTAAAGTGAAACAGTGCAAAATGTTCAAAAACTGTCTGGCAATACAAGTTCCGCTTTGACCAAAATGGCTGGCAGTAAAAGGGTTAAGCAGCCTTAATAGATTTAAAGAAAAGGATTCTAGCATCCCACAGATTTTTTAAACCCCTGGGGGAGCAAGTTTTACATGCAAACACATTCTTGGAAATGGACCTCCCGCTTAGAGAAACAGGTTTATCTGGTGTCTGAATACCCAGACACCTTTCCTTTTTAGTTTCTCAATAAAAAACATGTCTATGTTAAATGCATATTTGTTTTATGTATACAGTCAATACTTACAAATATGCTGAAGTTATTTGTAGTTAAACTCTATTTGAAAATCACTAATTCAGATTATACATGTGAACATGTTCATACTAATAGACCTGAAGCTTCTGAAAAGTTTGTAAATATTAAAAACATTTATAAATATTTAAGGGGTAGTTCACCTCTCAATAAACTTTTAGTATGCTGTAGACATTGCTATTGATATGTTTTAATTTTCTTTGGTTTTTCAGTTATTTAGCTTTTTGTTTAGAAGCTTTCAAGTTTGGAATTTCAGCAGCTATCTGGTTGCCAGGGTCTTGTTTACCACAGCAACTAAGCAGTGGTTTGAATGAGAGATGGCAATATAAATAGGAAAGGACCTGCACTGGAAGATAAGTAATAAAAAGTAACAATAAATCTGTAGCCTCACAGAACAGTAGTTTTTGGCTGCTGGGGTCAGTGACCTCCATTTGAAAGCTGAAAAGAGTCAGAAGAAGAATGCAAATCATTTAAAAACTATTAAAAATAAATAATGAAAATCAGTTGCAAGTTAATAGGGATAAGGCATTCTATAACATATTGACAGTTAACTTAAAGGTAACTAACCCATTTAAGACACTTGCCTCTATCTGTGAAACAAGTTGAATGATCATATATTGTACAATATGGCTGTACATTAGATTGAACTAATCTTGGGTATAGGAGCCCTGCTCATATAATATACAGATTCTCCAAGATTAGCGTATCCTTGAGGGTGTAATATACATAAAAAAGAAAAAGAGTAAAGGAAAGACAACCCCTTTATTTTAGAATTACAATATTTAAAAACTTACACTATCTGCCTTAATTGCTACTATGATTAGGTATATATAATTCATAGACTAATCTAGGATCAGTGCTTATTAATTATAAAGTGCACATGTTTGAAAAGTGTTCAATTTCAAATCAAGTTTTCTTACAATCAATTCAATAAAGTGCCAGTGCCAAAGTGCTATATCTGTTCAATTTGTTATTTCATTAAATAAAATAAATTAATCTATTGTGTATAAATGAATTCATTCCGTGGCTACTAAAGCAAATAAACTGTTGTCTTGCATAAAAAAGGGCATTGACTCAAGGGATGAAAACATAATTTTGCCCCTTTATAGGTCCCTGGTAAGGCCTCACCTTGAGTATGCAGTGCAGTTTTGGGCTCCAGTCCTCAAAAAGGATATTAATGAGCTGGAGAGAGTGCAGAGAAGTGCAACTAAACTGGTAAAGGAGATGGAGGGTTGACTGTCAATGTTGGGGTTGTTTTCTCTGGAAAAAAGGCGCTTGCGAAGGGACATGATTACTCTGTACAAGTACATTAGAGGGGATTATAGACGATCAGCGCACCAGAGACCCCCCTTGTGATTAGAGGAACAGGACTTTCAGTGTAGGTGGTTTTTCACGGTGAGGGCAGTGAGGTTGGGGAATGCCCTTCCTAGTGATGTTGTAATGGCAGATTCTGTTAATGCCTTTAAGAGGGGCCTGGATGATTTCCTGAACAAGCACAGTACCCAAGGCTATTGTGATACTAATATCTACGGTTAGTATTGATGTTGGTGTATCTAGTTTATGTATGTGAGTGTATACATAGGTCGGTATAGGTTTGTGTGCGCTGGGTTTACTTGGAAGGGTTGAACTTGATGGACTTCAGTCTTTTTTCAACCCAACTTAACTATGTAAAAAATGTTGTATTTATCAATCTGTGTGCAAATTTTCAGCATAAAAGCAGCCTGTGTAAAATTCCAGCTTAAAAACCAGCAGTTGCTTCAAACAGAGATCCTTCACCAAAAAACATCATTATTGAATGTAATTTTTTACAGCAGAAATTTACTTGCAGTGAGAAGGAAAGGTTCAATCCCTGTGGTGTGCGAAAAGATAGGCACCACAATGATTTGTAATCACTTATCTGATACCCTGGCCTGGTGCTCCTGTTAGCAGAAAACTGCACTGGCCTGGGGTACATGTGAGTGAGAGATCCTCTTCACTTGCTCTTTCTTTAAAATCACAGGGCCAAAGCGGCTTTTTTGTTAAAGTTTGGCTTTTCACTTTACCGCGCAGGCACTTGTCACCCCCCCCAAGTGATTGTACCTTTCCTTCTCCTTTAAAATTTTCTGACCGACTTGAATGGAACACATCATAGATGCAACAGCATACAATAACTGTTACATTTGGCAACATTAAAAAAAATACACAGCTTTATAATTTCACCATCTATATTAAACTGCTTTGTACACCATTTGTCTGACAGAACTAATTTTATACAGCATGATATACAAACCCCTTATAGTACCTCCTTTAAAAGAGAAGGAAAAGTGACTTTACTGGGGATCACTAGTGATTACCCGATACCCTGGCCAGGTTCTCCTGCTGACGCATAAGCAATAAAGTGAAAAATCCAGCTTTTCGCTGTACTGTGCATGCACACCTGATACAAAGAAGGAAGAAGGTTGCTCCATAGTGCTTGCTCAGGAGTACCCAGGACCGGTGCAGTTTTCTGCTAACAGAAGCACTGTATAGGGTAGAGGGTAAGTGATTATAATCAGTGGAGGGTGCCTAATATTTGGCACCCCACAGTGATTTCACCTTTCCTTCTCCTTTCTTTGCTGAATTTGTAAGCAGAGTTTTACTAAAGACGTACCATATGATTGGCTTTTATCCAGCTCCCCTCTGAGCGCTATGGAGTCCACTGAATTTCCCTTAATATTATGATTCTTCATTGGCAATGCAGCAAGGTGTACATTTAGCGGAAGTTCTAGGAATCAATTAAATAATTGCCAGTCAATGTTCAACAAGGTTAAAAAATTAAGTACTGGATTCTGGATAAACCATTTAGCAGAAAATATTAGTAATTTACCATAAGGAAATGACAAGACAGGATGAAAGCATGAATCTGCCTCACAGGCATTTTGTGCCATTAACCAGGGCCTGTGCAGCACCTTGGAACATTTCCATGTAGAGCAGTGGTTTCCGTTAGAAGGCAGCTCTTCATACTGGTATACTGGTGAGGAGAAGAGATTCACCTGTAGCAAAAGAGAGGTTTGTGAGAACTTTAAACACACAAATATTTTCTGTATAATTCTTGTGATTAGTTGCTGATGGTGCTGGTTATGCTATAACTCACTTTATTTACATAAGAATATTCTGCACTCAGTTTGTAGAGCTTCCGTTTTTTCAATGCCTGCAGGGGTCTGGTTCTGGCTGAGCTGCACAGATTGCTTCCCAAAGCAGAGGAGGCTTTTACTCTAACTTTTTTCCTTCGTTTCACTTGTTGCTCACAGAATTCATTAAATGAAGGAAATCCATCAGTATGCATCCTTGAACACAAAAAATATCTGCCATTTACAAAATTTACACAATGCTCATATATTTAATTGTTTTAGATGAAACTTCTGAAAACCAAAATATATTTTCACTATTCCTACTTCCTACATCAAACTATCCAGAAAGCTCCAAATTATGGGAAAACCATCTCCCATAGACTTTATTTGAATCAAATAACGTTTTAAAAAATTATTTCCTTATTTAATGCCTTATTCAGGAAATCCCAGGTCCCAAGCATTCTGTATAACAGGTCCCATACCTGTACAGATATAAAATCTACTTACTAGAAATCTCTGAAATATGGCATTGAGATGTCATTAAACAATTCCTCATTATGTTTTCTCATGATGAATAAGACAGCACATAAGGTAGCATAAATCCATGGTGATGGCAAACAATCCTATTTTTTTTCAATCTAATGTTTAAATGTTATTTTTTAGTAGAACTTAAAAAAAAACGATAGGGCTTATGGGCAGATTTAGTAAAGTTCAAAATCACATTGTCTGCAATAAAAAATTGATAAAGAAAAAAGCAAACTAAGATTTTTTTTTTAATTTGAATTTCTCATATTTGTGACCAATTGAAGAAATCTTGACCAGCGTCTATGAAGTCAATTAGAGGTGTATTTCTAACATTCAAGCTATATTATTTTTAGGGTCTAGATTGTATAAATGAATGGATTTTGTAATATCTGTTGTGAATGATTTTTTTTTCTAATTTGAGTTTTTTCTTATCAAGAAAAACACCTCACTCAAACGTAATTATTATATTTCTTTTGCAAAATAAAATTTTGAATCTGAAAACTGATGTCTATCATCAAATAATAATTAAGTAATAACATGAAATAATAATTAAGTAATAACATGAAATAACAAGCTGTACCAATGCAGGATTGGTAATTTCTACAGTGCATCATTAAGATATGTTTGCCACTCACATCATTAGAGTGCCAGCTGTTTTAAATAAACAAATCAATATTGCTCCAATCTTATATGGAAAGGTAAATATTTACCAATATTACTTTTCAAACTTAGAATAGGGTGCATCTTCAGTGTTGCTGTTGTACTATAAGTTACCTATCAGAGAATCCATTGGCCACTCTTTTATACACACTAGATTTGGCAGAATCATTCGGAGAAAGAAGTGGAACTGTTAGACTGCTGACTATTTCAGTCAACCGAGCACTCTGAAATACAAGACACATAACAGAGACACACAATTGCACACATTCTATATTAAAAGAGCTATCAACCAGAAATTGGTTTTGTACAATGCAAATACATATTTATAAAGCACCAACATATTTCACACTGCTGTACAGTAAATAGGTCTATACAACAAACATGCAGATTAGATACAAAAACACAAAAAAATACAAGAGGTAAAGAGTGACCTGCTCAGCAGAGCTTTAAATCTCTGCACTGCTGGTTCTGCCTACTGAAACAATACAGCAGAAGACTGCTAATTAAAAGACCTGAAGGAGAACTGACTTCTGCTACAATGTTTCAGAACTAAGAGTGAGTGCAGAGATCAGAAAACAGATAAACAAATATTGATTTACATTGTAATTATCTATACAAATATCTTTATCTTTGAAAGCATTGATTAATTTGGAGTGGACATCAACAATGGTACAATTAATATTAATCGGTTATTATAAGTTCTTTTGAGACCCAGTCAAATATATTATTATATTTAACATAGGTTAAACCTGCCTTACTGCACTAGAATCTATGAGCAGTCTAGCTGGAATGAATGATCTTAATGTTGATGTGATATGTGTGAGATGAGGTCTCACTAAAAACTGCCAGCTTCTAATGGAAAATCCCCACCTATCACAGGTCTAAAAATGCTCTGGTAATGGTTAACCGGTTACCGGTTTTAAGGTAATAGATTTTGGAGGGCTGCCAGCATGAGGAAACACACATTTCTTTTCCTTTTTAGATAACAATAGCCCTTTTCACTAGTACCACATTTTTTATTAATTCTCCCAGGAAACTGATAAGTAACACGGATTATGGTACTTTCCCACCAGTAATCAAGTGAGGTTGTTCTAGATGAGTGGACATGGATTTTAGGGCTATGCACTTTCCTTACATATTATATTGTGGTTTGGAATGACATGAAATTATACTTTTTCACATACAGCAATGAGTATTATAAGTTTCAAATTGTTTATGAAATTGTTATTATAATTTCAGGATTGTTTTTATGTATTGATCCTACAGTTAATGGATGTGCAGGCTGGGCCAGTCTTATAAACTGTGGGGCCCAATTGGGACCATTTTGGCGCAGCCCCCTATACAAGGTGCTACCAGCTGGCACAGGGTTCCAGGGTTGGGTGGGCAAAAAGTCCCCGCCTCTCGCTCAGTGACTGATGTTGCAACGCTGCCTTTTCATCTATTTTTCTCTTGTTCCATTGGCCCCTCAACATTTTATGGCACAATGTGGCCCCCAATCACTGGGCACTGACATACCAAGCATATGATATACAGTGTGAGACAGTGATTATTGGCCCCTCAAGCACAGTCTACACAGTGACTGACTGAATGCAGTGCCCACTTTGTGTTTAATGTCCCAGAACAAATAGCAGAATTATCGGGCAATCGTTGTTGGGGGTGGGCTGGACAGCTTTATGTACTTATTCCCCCTGGTGCTGGGCCCCCATGGGCAAGGGGCCCTATTGGGCCCAATAGATATAATTAGCTTAAGGCCGGCTTTGGGTGCAGAGGCTTCCTCCTTCATATCTGCATATACACATATAAAATAGAGTTTCAATATTACTTTAAATGAGGCATTATGTATAGACAAAGCAGAAGAAGATATAGGTTATGAGCATCTTGAACTCCAGCTAGGCAGCTATTTACCAAAACCACAAATAATATTATGTACCAAGAGGTACTGGGGCAACATTCCTAATTTCTAATCTGCCATTCATTTGGCATTAATACAGATAGCATTGCGCTTACGTTGCCCTAGCACCACATGATGCATAATTATCAAGGAATCTGTGACCTCCAGCTATGTTAGGGGTCAAGTCGATATAGTTTAAACCCTTGCTCATGTGATTCCAATAAGGCTGCCAGTTGTTTTAGGGGAGGGTAATTTTGAAGCAATGTCACAAGGGACTGTTTTGAGCATAAAGGGAGAGTATATCACTGAATATATAACCTATATTTCTAGCAATATGTGGCATTGGACAATACCATAAAAAACTGCAGTTTTAAAGGAGAAGGAAAGGCTAATAAAGAGTTAATCTTAGCTGCAGGCATACCTTCAGTTCTCTCAATAGTGCCCTTAAGTCTCCCCATATTTCTCCTGTTCAGATGATCAGAAGCCAGACAGGAAGAAAAAACGCTGAGCTCTGTAAAGAAAGTTCCCATAATGCCTCACTCCTGCACCAAGAGCAAGACCCTTGTACATGCTCAGTTTGTAAGACTCAGAGTCAGCTTCCTGCTGATTGGCTCAGATCCACATTCCTAAGGGGAGGGTGAGTTCTTAGCATTCTTGAGGGAGGGGGGGCAGGAGAGAGGAGAGAGCTGTGTGTCTCTGGCACAGGAAAACAGACACAACAAATCTTTAGACAGAGAAGTCAGTGCAGCATATATGTGAGTGCTTCTGATAAAGCGTACTTAGTTTTTACCTTTCTTTATCCTTTAAATTCTCAATTCCCCCCTTTGGATCATATGAGACATTGACATTAACACACAAACTAGGTCACATCAGCCAATGAATACACCTGTTTCCCTGTTACAGTTAGAGCCTTTCTACTTCTGTCAGGTGATCAAGCGAGTCACAAACAGAATATCAAAAAATTGGTGGCTCAACAGAGAAGATGTAAAAAGGCAATATATACTGATATTTATTTATGTTAAGTTTTCATTTTGAAAGTATAATATTACCTTAAACACCATGTTTTTGGGTAATCAGAAATAAGGCGTTTAAAGTGAGCTAAAAGCCCCATAGATACTGACCAATTATTATGTGACAAGTGCTGGGATAAGATCTTTCATTGTAAGTCTATGGAGGAGTTACACTGCTTAAATGTGGTCAAAACAGCCCCATGTGACACTGTCCTTAACATGTTTAACACAATAGTAACCCAGGCCAGTGCACTTTTCAGCAAGCAGGAGCACAATCCTGAGAAATCAGGTAAGTGATTATAATTACTGGGGATGCCCAATACATTAAATTAACAAGTATAATGTAAAATACAAATAAAGGTCCCCATACACGGGCCGATTCTAGCTGCCGATATCGGTCCCTTAGACCAATTCGGCAGCTAATCGGCCTGTGTATGGGGACTACCAACGGGCCTGCCCGACCGATATCTGGCCTGAAATTGGCCAGATCTCGATCGGGCAGGTTAGAAAATCTAGTCAGATAGGGGACCGCATTGGCTCGTTGATGCAGTCCCTGAACCAACTGCCCAATTGCCGCCAATATAATTCGATTGTTTGGCCCCAGGACCAAATGATCGAATTAGCCTACACACTCCCCGATATCGCCCACCCGTAGGTAGGTGGGGATATCGGGTGAAGATCCGCTTGCTTGGCGATCTCGCCAAGCGAGCAAATCTCAATGTGTATGGGGACCTTAGCTTGTTTCTGCTACCAGTGGAAAGATTGTAATGCTACAAGCTGAATTTTCAGATATGCAGGTAGAAACAAAAGAGTTTTACTACCCCAACACCTCAGGAGAAGTTACAAATTAATTCACACAAGTGCTGAATGCTTTTAACTGAAGTGAAATTCCTTTACGTTTCTATGAATCACAATTATGTTGCTCTCCCTATGCTACACATAAAAGGTCACATCAAACAACATTTTATTTCCTTACCTGCTTTTCTATGTTCCTCAGTAGCAGTGTTGGACTGCTTGGTGACATGTCTAAATCATTTGTTGGAGACGGATTTGTTCCCTGTGGGGATTTTGGCATCCTCTCTGCAAGACTTAATAACATTTCTGAATCAGGCAGCCACAGCTTCTGCTTAAAATTGCCTTTAGAGGGTTCCTCAAACTTCAGTGTCCCCTAGGATATAAAACAAAGTTCAATGAAGCCCTCAAGCAAACTGTGAAATTCATTTCAAAGAAAAAATATGTTTTTAAAAGAGATGACATATCTCCCATGTTTTTCAAATAAATCTGTATTAATCTATACCAGTGCTGTCCAACTTCTGCGGTGCCGAGGGCCGGAATTTCTCTAGCATACATGGTGGAGGGCTGCTAATGGAAGCCAGTTTTGACCACTCCCCTTTTTAAAACCACACCCACTTCAAACCACACCTATTTTTTCACAATGGTGGTAGTGCAGCAAAAACCCAAATGCTTGGTCCTTACACACCTTAGGGACCATTTAATGCCTTTTTGCAAACAAGCTCCCAGAACAAACCCCTGCCAGGTTCACCTCCCACAGGCAGCATAGGGCAGGCAGAGTATGGCACACACAGGCAGCACTCTGCCTGCCCTATGCTGCCTGTGTGTGCCATACTCTGCCTGTCCTTAGCTGCCTGTGTGTGTCATACTCTGCCTGCCCTACCCTGCCTGTTTGTGGCATACTCTGCCTGCCCTATGCTGCCTATGTGCCATACTCTGCCTGCCCTATGCTGCTTGTGTGCGCCATACTCTGCCTGTCCTTAGCTGCCTGTGTGTGCCAAGCTCTGCCTGCCCTACCCTGCCTGTTTGTGCAATACCCTCCCTTCCCTATGCTGCCTATGTGCCATAATCTGCCTACCCTATGCTCCCTGTGTGTGCCATACACACAGGCAGCATAGTCCAGGCAGTACCTACAATGTCTGAGGTGTGAAGAAGTGAACAATCGGGGTGATTACAGCCCGAGCCTGAGGTGTGAACACTGCAGGGGGTGAACAATAGAGGGATTAAAAGGTGTGAACAGTACAGGGGATTACATTTTTAAACAATACAGGGGGATTACAGCCTGAATCTGAGGTGGAACCATGCAGGGGGGCAGTTAATCTCAGTATTGATACCATTTAAACCTTACTCAAAGGTAAGCCATCAAAGCAGCCAGACAGGTGGGGGGCCACACAGAGGGGGGTCTGTTGGACAGCACTGATCTATACTATGCCTAGAGATGGACAGTGATGTGGTAAATATTTGGCTTTGCCACATGTTTTTGTCATGGTGGTGTCACACCCGATTTTCTAAGCCTGCTGCCTGAGCTCTGCACTAATGACAATGAATATAATACAGATATAGCCAGTCTTTAGCTTGGTCAAACTGCACACTTGTCAGTTTTTAGTGCCAAAGCACTTTTGGCCTGAAAAGGTGATCTTTACCTTTTGTTCACTTACATGGGAGAAATATTCTGGCTCCATGCTAAGTTCTTAGAGTATTTTAGCTGCTATAATACCTTACTGTCTGGGAAAAACTTGTGGGTCCTGCTGTCACAATTTCTGGAATAAAACTGTTTTTGGATCCTCAGAAGTTTTGACTTGTGTTAAAGGTACTTCAGGAAAATGGTGTTTTCTAGGCAACATGTGTATTTCCATAGTGTAACCTTGAACCTGGAAATATATGAGCTTCTTCATCTGCATTTTGTCACTTGGCTTGCCGGTAATACTGTATACAGCATGTATGTGGTTATCAGAAAAGTGGGGAACAACAGTGTATTTCTCAGTGGAAGTATTTTCCTCTCCTTAAATTGTTTCAGAGGCCCCTCTGGAATCTCAATATGATTTGAATTCTCTGAGAGATACCTTCTATCTTTCTCCTCTTATTAAAGTTTTTAAAGGACAAGGAAAGTGCCTGCCACAGTTTTGGGAACTACCATGCCAACGCAGTGCACACAAAAAAAGCTGAGAAGGTACTATCTGGTCATGGGGGAAGGCTGAGGAGGTCCCCTGGGTTTAATGCAGATATAAAGAGTGGACAAGAAAAAAGAATAATGGCGAGCATGACATTTTTTTTCCCTTTTCTGAATTTCTGCAGGTATATTGGAATGGAAGTTGCTATATTACTTGCTCTGATGGAGGTATTTCCAGTAGTCAGAATTACAATAGCAATCCTAAGCCAACAGCACATTTGTCCACCAGTGGAAAAATGGATGCGCCTTTGTCATTCACCTATTAGGCTGAAAACATGCAGATACAGTATAAATTTACAGGCTTTAAAATCATGTCAAGGGATTGCTTGCAGAGAAACATTATGTAGGCCATAGTCATGGTGATAAAGATGGCACTTTTTGCTTGAATTTATTATGATTGACTTAGAAGAATAGAATACCACTTATCTGCATCAGTGCAAATACTGACAGAATAGTCTGTGTACTCAACATACTATTTCCTTGGCCAGTATTATTTCATGTTTATAAATAGGATCAATTTTCCATCTGGACGGTATAAAGGGATCAGTAAGACTCATTTGAAATGACACACCAACTGTTTCTATCCAGCAGATTAGAAGTTCTGATTGCAGTGCAGTTTTCCTGCTTGTCTTTTCTGATCCCTGGATACATCTTAAATTTGTTGCCCAAACAATGACCTATGCAGCCTCAGGTGGATTGTTTTTAGAAACTGTTTTGGATTATAAATATATAAGAAAATCCTAGAAAGTGATGGTACTGCCAAACTTATTTTTATATGAAAAATCTATTCTCATCAGAAAGTGTAAATATGGTTGATGGCACATTTGCATTAAAGAAAGAGACAATACCTTTGCCTTGCGTATCTGAGAATGAAGATCTGTGAGATGCTGGATTTTGTACTCTAGTTCAGAAATCTGAGACTGTAGCCAGACCCAGCGACTCCCAATTCTGGTTCTGACAGAAAGCCAGCTCCTTTCAGCATTACTACAAAAAGCCACACAAAACAATGCAATGGTTAACAACGGAAACCCTCTGGAATAGTTTCATATTGCCCAGAACATAATTTGAGCCTTTACTAAGAAGGGTAACAGAATCACGTTTTATTCACTGCTTTTACACTGAACATTTCTTCTGGAACAGATATTTGTTTTCCCTCTCTTGCTCTGTAGAGCAATCTTCTTCCTTCTTTGCAGCAGGTGTGCACCTGAAGATTGCTCTACAGAAGTTCCCTGGCCCAGTGCACAGGAGTTTCACCCTGAATTTCCTGCAATGGAATGCACCCTGCAACAAAATGCTATTCAGTCTTTGAAATGTACCTGTACTCATACAGGCGCATGTAAGCGTGTTGCGTTCCACCTGCATTTGGTGCTTCCATGCACCAAATGAAGTGCATTTCGTCCTGCGGTTGAATGCAGGTGTGCTCTACCACAGGGAAACAAGACGAAGCGCTCCCGAGGACGAACCTTTACAATTACAGATTTCACCCCCACTCTGTTAATATTGTGTGTGAGTTAGAAAGGAAGACCTGATGCATGTTCCCTTGCACAGGCTACATACTTATAGACAGTGAATACACAAGGGAAATGTAAGAAGGGTAGGGGCGTCTAGGAAGTGCAGAATTTAAAGTAGTTTTGTGCCTCAGGTATAGAGGCCGGACAGGAAATATTTAATTGACAGGTATGGATGTTTTAATAAAAAAAATTAAGGTTTTATGTTTAATTTGAGAAGTACTATAAATTTACAGCTCTTTAGAGATCCTACAAAAAGTAGGGGGCAATCCTCAGGTGCCTATATAAGAAAAGCAGGACAGACATCACATGTGCCAATCGACCAGAGATGGGAAGACCTAAATCTTAATACATACAGTACATATATATATTACACATACACACACATTTTTTTTTCTAGAATTAAAGATACATTTTGTCAGTAAATAATAAAAAGCCAGCTGTTGAGAAGCGTAGGAATCATTTGCTTATGATAACAAACACCTATATCCAGCTGGCTAATGAGAGATAACTAAGTTTCCATGGCAGTGCAATATACACCGCTCAGATCACAGCTGGCAATTAATAGAAGAGTAAGCACTTTAAATGCCACCGCAGAGCCCAATTAAGCTAAGCAACTTGTCTGCCTGCATCTGTGCTGACTTTTCCCACAACCTTGTGATTCTCATATCTACACCAACAACACAGAATAAAAGATCTGATTTTTACTATTCTGATAACTGATTCACAAAGCACAAATATAGAAAGAATGGAAATCACTTACCAATTTACTGCTTTGTTAAATTTGTACTTATAAATCTGTACTAAAAGGAGGCTTTTGTGACTTCATATTTAGCGTTTGTATCTGTACATCCAGCACCTATAAATAAACTATTTCTTGGCAACATGTTCTATTACATGGGCCCCCAAAACTTTTTACCCATGAAAAAAGTAAATTATTATGAAGCCACATAATTCTTTGTGTGCCATTTTCTTTAGATCTTTCCATGCTCCATGTTGCCTGTAAGAGCACAGTACAAATCAATAGGGGAAACCAGACTGGCTGGAACTAGCACAATGATACTATACAAAGGAAAAGGTGTGCTGGAATCTCAGCAGCAGCTACATCTTGTGTGTTCCTTACATGTTTGCTATTGAAATTATAATGAAAAACAACTTATCCAGGCCTGAAGGGACTTCAGCACAAAGGCAGCTGTTAGAGGGCATGGAAATATTGCTTTAATAATGAAAGCCCCTCCTCCAAAGAAAACCTATGCAATGCTAAACAAGTAAAAGTTTATTTCCTCTAGAAATGGTTAATAGCTTACCACCAGGAGCTCAGGAATGCGGGAAGCTGTTTGTTTTATGGATTCCTCTGCAGTAAGTGAACTCTGTTTAATAAGCCATGACTACACGCAGGCTGTTACTTGCCTTAGCAATTTAATTGTGCACAAATACTCATGCTTGGGGGTTGGTAAAAGAGCAGCTGGGCTGAGCAGTACCAGCAGAACTGGGAGCCAACCCAAACATCTGTCAGACTGTTCAGCTTATAGGTAGGTAGGCCCATTACTGCTTTCTCACTTAAAAGGTGACGACAAAGAGTCAGCTCACATATTAATTAAAGAAAAGCCATTTTTATATTGTAACAAGAAACTTGAACTTGGAAGTTTATACTTTTATCGCAAAGGCTGTGGATATCGGTCGCCTGGACAATCGGGAATGTTAAAAGATTTTGATTGGTGCCCAAGCAAAATCTACTTTTAGGGCTGAATCACCAGGTGGAGGTAGAATTTATATTGTTTCTACCTCCATATCTGACGATTCAGCCCTAAACGTTGCTGGAAAGATCATTATAGCTACGTGTATGGCCACCTTAACACGTATTTACCTAATCAGACAGGAAATCTTAATCTGTAACTTGACCAGCTATCCACCATGACACTTTAAAGTGATGGCACTATAATATGGCGTCAAATAAGGCGGAAAAGATTTGAGAATCATTTAAAATTATACTTAAAAACTCCTAATGTAAAATTCAGAAAAACCACCCACACAGTGATCAGGCTTATTCTAATAGATGCATCCCTATGTATGTAATAAAAGGCACAAATAAAAGTGTGCCCAGATGCAAAGAGTGAAGTTAAAGCTCGCTACAGTCTGCTAGAATGAAATTCTGCTACTCTCCATTTTTATCAATCAGTTAAAGTTCACCCTTTTATAAATACGCCTTTAAAAATGCCATAGCAATCGGTGTAGAGTGGCGGAATTTCACTCTAGCGTACTGTAGTGAGCTCTAACTTTTTCATAAATACCCCCATGCCTTTATTGGGTGCTATGGGATAACCCCAGCTGAGTGTAAGTATGTGAAATTACTGCTATATTTTTCTTTCTGACATAGCATGGAAGATCAAAGCTGTAAATCAAAGGGTCTCAACTGTACTGTTAGTGTATAGATTTGATAAGAAATAAATATATCTCATAATATGTCTCATATTATGATTCTGTCAAGGAAGTTGTACAGCACTCTTGATTGATGTTAACGATAGTAACCGTGTCTTCCCCTGCAGTTGTATATAACTTTAATCAAGTCAACCACTAATTCATTTTTATTTTTCTTATGTTTTTTTTTCTGACATTTGGTTAGGACCCTGTTAGCACATAACCATGTTACAAATAAAAAGAAACAGTGGTGCAGCAGTGGTCCTGTTTTAGTTTTTTTATTTATTTTAAAAACCAAATATAGGAGACAAAATGCCTGATAATACCTTTGCGTACCAGTTAACTGGAATCACCAATAGTTTCCTATGCAGGCTGAAAATAAGTGGATCCACTCTCCTACGCAGCTCTGTGTAGCTCCACAGACAGGCACTGTATAGGTCTGTGTGCAGCTAAAATGGGCAGATTTTGCCCCAAAAATGCATGCTTTCACATTTAACAAACCAAGGTCCTCTCAGTGTAGCTGCACACAAGCCGACACAGTACCTGTTTGTAGAGCTGTGGATGAGAAAGGCGAATCATCTATCACATGTGACCGTGCCCATAAAGTTTATGGAGGTAATACATTGGAGGTCCTGTCTGAAGGCATTGCAGCAATGCCATTTACCTATAATTTTAGTAGTTTTCTTCATTGCATAATCAAATAGTAGCAGAAATCAGACTCTAAATGGTCTGAAATAAATAATCAATGTAAAATAGTGGTCTAAATAAAATAATAAACGAAATTGTAAATGTATGGAACACAGTGGAAGGTTCTGCCTAAAATAATGATGAATGCAGTTACAATCTTGTACAAATGCCTTCTTACAAACAATTCTCAGTGATTTTCATGGGATAACTGCACATTTTGTTAAAAAGATTTTAGAGTAAAAAGATGCAGAGACAATACCCAAAAGTGTAAATGCCAAACAATTTGTTCTCTTTTATTCTTCTGTGCTACTAAACAGCGCATTTTTATCAGGCACTAAATAATAATTTCCATCAATTAGCATGCTATTAACATTCTAATAAACACATTTAGATTGCCAGGTAGCAGAGGCAGATAAAGGGAGACAATTTTTCCAAACCTACCATTCATCCGAATTTTGTCTAGCCTTTTCATCCCAGTCTTCATCAGAACTGCTCCCTGTGGCATCAGAATCAAAATCTTTCTTAATCTGTTTGAGAATTTCCTTTGCAGACACTGAAAACCTTTTCACTGAATGATAAACTCCATTTTTTAACCCATCGCTTGTTGCTGAACTTATTCCACTTGACCCTACATTTAGATTATTGTTGATCACTTTGGTTGGTTGGCTATCAAAAATTCCAGCTGGCTTGTCATGGATCTGGTGATTCACAAAGGCTCTTATTTGTTGGTTGAAATGCTGTACAGCATGCTGTGCCAAATAAGACTGTAAACGCTTCTGATTTCTTCTTGCCCGATTTAGGAGCACTTGCTGATGGTTGAGACATTTCAAAAGCAAATTTGTACCTACTGCCTTCACGGAGGCAACACTGGGTACATTTGCAGAGACATGTGAAATAAGTGAGGGGCAAGAGCTAACAGCCAGAGATTCAGTACCTCTATGTCCATTTAACATACATTCTGGTAAGCAGATTCCTTCAGTACCCTGAGTCTTAGTCAAAGATACATCCCAGAGCTTGTGCACATCTGCTAAAAGCTGGCTCACGCACCCAGGGAAAAGTTCTCTCTTAGCTTTCCTTTCAGGCTGATAACTCATACCATTAGGCAGAGAGGGGGAGCCTTTCGTTATATGAAACCTCTGCTTGCAAACATCTTGATTTTCCATCTTCCATGTAGAACTGCCTTTATTTGGCAAACTCAGAGCAGTGTTGGAAGTCAAAAGAAAGACTGTTTGATAATGCCCTGAAGTCTGAGAGCCAATGCTGTTTCCATTCATAAATTCTGTTTTGAGAAGCTGCTTTTTGTCTGCAACCTTGGGACCATTGGCTTTCGGAAGGCTGATATGCTCCACAGCTTGGGAGTTATCCATGCAAATAATAGTGTCAGAGTTTAGACTCTGTAGGGCAAAGGATGGTGCCAGGTGAGCCCCAGGCCCCTGTGGGACTGTTTCTGTAAGAGCAGGGGTCATTTTTGCTTGGGTGATCTGTTGGAAAAAAAAAATATTTTTTTAAGAAACAAGAAAAACTGGATACATTTGTACCTGGGCAGTAACTCATAGCAACCAATCAATGATTACGTTTTTTCAGCTAGCTGCATGTAGAATAATGAAAGCAAACTAATGCCTGGGTGCAATTTTGCTAAGTGTTTATAAATGAACCTCTAGTTTGCCCAGGTGCAGTAAACCACAGCAGCTTATTAGCAGGTAGCATTTACCGGTCACCCTGTTTAAAAACAAAAACAACTTATTGGTTGCTATGGGTTACTGCACATGGGCAAACTTAGTACATTTTATTGTATATATGGGGGTTTTACAAATAAAGCTATAAAAACAAAAATAATCATCCTTTCACCTTCTTGATTCATGCAGGGGGCGTACTTTGGCCAACCTTAAAAGGTATAGAAGTGATTCAACTGCAGTCTAAACTGACAAATATTAAAGGGGGTGTAAAGTCACCCTATTAAATTAACAGATTCTGATAGCATCCCTAAAACATTTTCAATATACATGCATTATTTTATTCTTACAGTATTAAAGATAAACTATACAGTTTCTTTACCTCTAACAGGCAGCCTCAGCCAGCCCTACCTCAGCTGTTCAAGAAACTTAGGTAGCCACCGGCTGTCCTTATCTCTCTGTGCAGCCAGACCTCCGTTGGAACAGAGAATAGACATCCAGCAACGAGCATACGTGCCTCTGATTGGTTCCTATTGCACACAATAGGAGACAGATCGCATTACAGAATAAACGAAGCAAGGGGCTGGCTGACTGAGACTGCCTGTGGCAGCAGAGGAGATCGGATGGATTATTTCAACAAAAAAAAAAAAAAATTATATTAGAAACTTGCTTTATTTATTATTTTTATATTTATTATATTGTTTTTAGGGATTCTATCAAAATCCCTTATCTTAATGGGCTGACTTTAATGTGGCCACACAGTGCTATGACTTTTTAAAGTGAAATAACAGCATAAGCACAGTTACATTCCAGTAAATGCTGAGCTTTGAATAATACTAAACAAGACGTAATTCTCATTATAGACTCAGTACACAGAATTTTAATCTTATATTGCAAATGAAGGATTTCCATCGGGTCCAGGTGGTAAAATATCTAACAGATAAGAAGGCCAGTTTTATTTTTCATTCACGAAAATAAGGCAACCCTAAATTAATGCATTTATCTAATAAAAACCATAACCTTTCACCCTCAGCAGGCATACCTCTTCTTTATAAAATAAACTGGTGTGGGATACACTACTTATAAAGTAAAAGTAGAACCATCCAAAAAAAGGGGTGATGAGAACCAGGACAAAAATCACATTTAGGCATAGTTTAAAAAACAGGTTCTTTCTTCCCCTTCTTTTTATTCTAGTATGCACCAACATTTTTCCAGTTGCCATACAGCACAGTTGATATCATCAGTTATAGCATCAGCACTGTCAAAGGCTTCTTGTGTAGATGGCATGTAGTCTTTCCATTTTGTTAAATAATGGAATGATAGTGACTTTGACAAACAGTCACACCCTGGTATTTTTTACCAAGATAAATAACCAAGACGGAACTGTGGGTCCACTATAATTATTCAATTACTGACACAAGGCTTAATCCTTGAAGAACTCCCCCAGTATCATGTGCAATAAATACTCCAATAGAAACCCTGACAGCACAGGAAGATACCAATAAAGGGGTCTCACTGCAAATATAGAAAAACACCTTTATTAGTTAAATACATAAAATACACACTAATTAAAAACAGCACTGTCAATGGAGCAATCTTTTAGATTCTTTGGTACCAGGGTACAGTATCCTATTGTTGTATATATGACCTCCATTGAATGTATTATCGACATGGCCACATTTGGTGTGTAAGTAACTAGCAGATATGTACAATATATAACTGATTTATCCAGGGCTGGAGACAGAGGAGAGGGGAAACAATGCAAGAAATAGGTTATGTATATATATATATATATATATACATATACTAAAATAAATAAATATAATATTGTTCATGGTGCTTTTCTAAGCACTTTTGCAATTTACTTATTTTATTTCCAGAGCTATTTAACTTTTTAATGGCAAATACAATTCATTCTGTAACAACAGCATGACCTGCTGGTCAACTCCTGTAACTGTTGAAGTTGATCGGCTTTGGAAAGAGATGAGAAAGGTCCTCTGAGGCTTGTGACCTTCTGAGCAAAGCAACATCAGAAAAGTCCTCTGTTTTCCTTCTGATTTTGTTCCTATAGTAGTTAGATTAACATATCAGCAGGAGCAAATTTCACTACTTCATATATTACAAAAGTACCCTGGGCAACTTTATGTGTATTTTTAATGTTTGCATATGCTTTATAGGGATAGAAGACCATATAAAGCAGAGATGTCCAACCCATACAAATTGATTGGTTGTCAGGAAACAGTGGCAAGGGGGGGGGGGGCACTCAGGGCCACTTTAAGGTACCAGTGGGCCCAGGGCAAAATGTAATTGGTGGGCCCCCCAGTGCCCCATGAAATTTGTTATAAAATAACCCTCAAGCACATGAAGTTTAATACAGTAAGGCAGGCAATTAAGAAATGGTCTGAGCTTACTAAAGTAGACATGATGCCTGTGGGCTGCCCTGGAACAACACTCCTGGGAGAAGATAAATGACAAAATGGTGATGCGACAAAACAAAGAATAACCATGCTGTTATGCTCTCCCAGTTGACTAAAATGAGGGGTCTGCCATCTGTCAAAGGTTATCCTATGTGAAATATATGCTGGTGGGCCCCCAATCCTGGTGGGTCCTGGGCAGATGCCCCTTTTGCCTATTTATTGAAACAACCCTAGGGCACTTGCCCCCTTGGAAATTTGCATACCTCCCAACTGTCCAGTTTTACAGCTTACAGTCCACTGTCCTAGAAGAACTCTGGTGTTGGTATTCTGCCTGTGCAAGTGTAATGCTTTTATCCATTTCTTACTTGTCTGGGGTTAAGGAAGTGTTAATAGGTTAATTTGCTAATTGTTTATTTTTATGTAGTAATTATACTAGAACTTCTGGTGTTAATATGCTGATCATCTATTTTCTGTAGCATTTATACTGGCACACCAGGGTAAAATGGGTGTGGTATTTAGGGGCCAAAGTGGTCTTGGGAAAAAAATTTGGCAGAGCTGCACACAGCAGATCTTTTTGTCCCTCTCTGTTTTTCAAATGTTTGGAGGTATGATTTTGCTATCAAACAGGGCCAACGGCCCAATTCACTTGTTATCCTACAGAATATTTGACAGCCCCCTTACCTCTCTTATGGCTCTGTTGGACCCTGCTGGCTGCTCAGTGCCAAAACCTCTCTCTGCTTAGGAGGAAAAAATGTAAAGGTGTTTGTGTTTCCAATGTGGAATGCACAGCCATCTTTAAACATTAATGGAGTTTCAGCTATGCAGGATGCAGAAACAGGCAAGCAGCTTGTTTCAATCTATCCATTTTCTGCAGTGATCTCCCTGGTATATTTAGGGTTAAAGTAACAGTAACATCAAAAAATTAAAGTGTTTTAAAGTAATTCAAATAAAATGTGCTGTTGCTCTGCAAAAAACTGGTGTTTTTGCTACAGAAAAGCTACTATATAAATAAGCTGCTGTGTAGCCATGGGGGCAGCCATTCAAGCTGGAAAAAAGGAGAAAAGGCACAGGTTACATAGCAGATAACTAGTAGATAAGCCCCATATAATGGGGGTTTATCTGTTATCTGCTAAGTAACCTGTGCCTTTTCTCCATTGAATGGCTGCCCCCGGGGCTACACAGCAGCTTACTTATATAAACTATAGTAGTCTTTCTGAGGCAAACACACCAGTTGTAGCAATGCACAGCAACAGTACATTATATTGTTATTACTTTTATAAACTTTAATTTTTTGGTGTTACTGTTCCTTTAATGTGCTTATTGTCCATTTTGTGCAGCAATCTTACTGCCATGTCTGGATGTATTAAGGGAACCCACCAAATCCTAATCTGAGCCCTCTGTATTTATTCTGTATTTCACTTCCCATATAGTCTCTTATATTTTAGCTCTATCCAGTTCCTGTTTGTCTCTTCCTGCATCTGAACTAACTCAATACATCTGTTAATATATCCATTTATAAACCATAAAATATATACAGTAGTGGACGGCCAGCCTTCTATGGAAACTCTCTTACAGTGGAGGAAATAATTATTTGACCCCTCATTGATTTTGTAAGTTTGTCCAATGACAAAGAAATGAAAAGTTTTAGAACAGTATCATTTCAATGGTAGGTTTATTTTAACAGTGGCAGATAGCACATCAAAAGGAAAATCGAAAAAATAACTTTAAATAAAAGATAGCAACTGATTTGCATTTCATTGAGTGAAATAAGTTTTTGAACCCCTACCAACCATTAAGAGTTCTGGCTCCCACAGAGTGGTTAGACACTTCTACTCAATTAGTCAACCTCATTAAGGACACCTGTCTTAACTAGTCACCTGTATAAAAGACACCTGTCCACAGAATCAATCAATCAAGCAGACTCCAAACTCTCCAACATGGGAAAGACCAAAGAGCTGTCCAAGGATGTCAGAAACAAAATTGTAGACCTGCACAAGGCTGGAATGGGCTACAAAACCATTAGCAAGAAGCTGGGAGAGAAGGTGACAACTGTTGGTGCGATTGTTCGAAAATGGAAGGAGCACAAAATGACCATCAATTGACCTCGCTCTGGGGCTCCACGCAAGATCTCGCCTCGTGGGGTGTCAATGATTCTGAGAAAGGTGAAAAAGCATCCTAGAACTACACGGGAGGAGTTAGTTAATGACCTCAAATTAGCAGGGACCACAGTCACCAAGAAAACCATTGGAAACACATTACACCGCAATGGATTAAAATCCTGCAGGGCTCGCAAGGTCCCCCTGCTCAAGAAGGCACATGTGCAGGCCCGTCTGAAGTTTACCAATGAACACCTGAATGATTCTGTGAGTGACTGGGAGAAGGTGCTGTGGTCTGATGAGACCAAAATAGAGCTCTTTGGCATTAACTCAACTCACTGTGTTTGGAGGAAGAAAAATGCTGCCTATGACCCCCAAAACACCGTCCCCACCATCAAGCATGGGGGTGGAAACATTTTGCTTTGGGGGTGTTTTTCTGCTAAGGGCACAGGACAACTTATTCGCATTAACGGGAAAATGGACGGAGCCATGTATCGTGAAATCCTGAACGACAACCTCCTTCCCTCTGCCAGGAAACTGAAAATGGGTCGTGGATGGGTGTTCCAGCACGACAATGACCCAAAACATACAGCAAAGGCAACAAAGGAGTGGCTCAAGAAGAAGCACATTAAGGTCATGGAGTGGCCTAGTCAGTCTCCGGACCTTAATCCAATAGAAAACCTATGGAGGGAGCTCAAGCTCAGAGTTGCACAGAGACAGCCTCAAAACCTTAGGGATTTAGAGATGATCTGCAAAGAGGAGTGGACCAACATTCCTCCTAAAATGTGCGCAAACTTGGTCATCAATTACAAGAAACGTTTGACCTCTGTGCTTGCAAACAAGGGTTTTTCCACTAAGTATTAAGTCTTTTTTTGTTAGAGGGTTCAAAAACTTATTTCACTCAATGAAATGCAAATCAGTTGCTATCTTTTATTTAAAGTTATTTTTTCGATTTTCCTTTTGATGTGCTATCTGCCACTGTTAAAATAAACCTACCATTGAAATGATACTGTTCTGAGACTTTTCATTTCTTTGTCATTGGACAAACTTACAAAATCAGTAAGGGGTCAAATAATTATTTCCTCCACTGTATATAAGCCATGTCGAGGGCATTTTGGTCTTTATTATTTTCAGCTTAAATGGCCACATAAGTGACTGCTTCTGGTAAACGTTTTTTACCTATTTTTGTGTTATGTCTACTGCTGCACATTTTCATGATTATAGTCTCTACTTAAAGGAGAACTATACCCCCGGGTGCTAAAAGCCCCCTTAACTATCACTGCCTTGACCCCCCTAACCTCTCCCTCATCGCATAGTTCCTAAGTTTGAGCACTATCCCTATCGCTAACCCCTAGCTAAAACAGCAGAGTAGTGCAGGAGCGTACCTGGCCAACTTCTTCTTAGCAAGTGACACTTTGGGTCTCACCGTCGACACGGACCCTGTTTGCGAATGCGCAGTTTAAGTGGATTTCCTGCTATCTCCAACTGCACATGTGCAAGCAGGTTTGTATTGGCGGAGAGACCCGAAGTGTCTTCAGTTGCTATGAAAATGTCGGAAAGGTACACTGCTACGCTACTCTGCATTTTTAGCTAGGGGTTAGCGATAGGGACAGTGTTTAAACTTAGGAACTATGCAATAAGGGAGAGGTGAGAGGGGTCAAGGCAGTGATAGTTAAAGGGGTTTTTAGTGCCCGGGGGTATAGTTCTCCTTTAAACAGTCCCCCTAGTTATTCAATGATGTCAGTTGCGCGCAACATTACTGGCTCTGTCAATAAATTGATTTCCTACAAACTTGGAACCAAGCTATTATATACAGGCTTGGTCTAAAAAAGCAGGTTGTTTTTGATTGATGACCTCTCCCATCTGGAAAATTCTCTGCAGACACCCATGTTCCCAGAATCACGATAGGATAGATATGTAAATATTGCTGGAAGTATAGCAAACCCATCTACAGAAATTCTAAATTATCATTTTGTATTACCCGAGTTGTAGCCCAAACTGCACCACTCTCCTATATCTGTAAGCTAATGGTTCATCTAAATGGATTGACTGTTGGGGTTTGAAGGGTTCAGAGTCAAAGTTATCCACTTAGCCTCCCATGCACCAGCAACCTGGGATTCCTTCGTTGCTGTAGATTTTTTTTCCCCCAGAACATCAAGTCCTGCCATTAATGTAGGAGCATGTTCCTTAGATCAGCCTATATTCCTTAAGACAAAATGATCCCACAATTCCTGCCTGGTAATTATGGGTGTCTGCTATGATCACATTGATTCCCCTGTATCTGTCATTCCAGATGATGTTAGTGAAGCATCAGCCAATGTTACAAATGTATCTGTACATAGTAACCCCTCCCCTACTGAAGTCATGATGACATGCTGATTGAACAGAGATATGAAATTGTGGGCATCTCTCAAACTCACATGCAATGTTCTCTTTTGTTTCTAATAGGATTAGTGTGCAAATATTTTTATTTAAGCAGAGTAAGTGCTGCCTTAATACAATATATACTGTGGGTCATGTGTACTGGTGCCATAAATGGTGTACATTTGCATGAGAGCACAGAATAGAGGTAACATTAGCTGAATTATGTGAAGGTGCAGATAAACTGAATGCAGAGTTGCCAGAAAGTGAAAATGCTTTCTACACATTTATAAAGCACTTTGGCCGCTCTGCCCTCTTCAACCTGTACACATCCCCCGCCACAGTTGTCAAGTTGCCACATCAGTCCCCAGTCCTAAAAGTTATCCTCATCCAAAGCTCTGCCTCTGAGCTACTATGGTCCCGTTCCCATTCCCTCCTCCAAACAATGCCCGTGCGTCAGCCCTGGTGCGTCAGCCCCGCACTGTGGCCCCTGCTCGTTACATATGACGCAGAGATGCCATGCACTGATTTCTGCTCCCTCCCGGCTCCCATTTGCCAGTGGAGTGCACTATTTAGCAGGATATTCCCCCCTTTGCACCCTTACCCCAATCTGCGCGGTTCGGCTGGCTTTGAGAACTGCGCACTCCGCTCTAGATCTCTTGTCTTTGCTTTATTCCAGCAGCCCTCCCCAGAGACATAGCGCTCAGAACTGCTGCCTCCGGCTGTGCAATGTGGTATATTAATGCCAGGCAACACACCCCGCCGATTCAAAGCAGGGACAGCTTGCAAACTCTAAGCCAATCAGGAGTCATGTATGGAGAGGTGGGCTCTGGAAATGTCGCTCTGTAGCCAATGTCGGAGTGCAGTAGGAAGTACTCAGGTTGTACCAGGGCAATTTAGTAGTATATGTGGGCGGGACTTAAGGCTTATTGTGGAGAAGCAGCCAATCGGAGCCGAGAAGTGGGCTGCGTTTATGTTGCCAAACACACGGGGTTGACACTGAATCAAAATCAGTGGCGTAAATAAGGCACCGGGTCTTTAGGAACCCCCCTGTACCCCCTGTACCCAGGGCCGCCATCGGAAAGGGGGGGGGGGAGCAGTCGTCCCGGGCCCAGTGTCCATTTTAGGGCACCTATGCACCAAACTCTAGCGCATCCTGCCCTCTCTATAAAATCTCAGTATTGCTAAAAAATCCTCATCGCACGTCCCCTACTGCTGGTTACATTTATGTGATCTCCTCTTACTTTGTGCTGACAGGTCCTGTCTGCACCATACTTCCTCCTCCCTCCTGTCTGCAATGCCAGCTATACAATCTCCTCTTACTTTTTCCTGATAGGTCCCAACTCCCTCATTCATCCTCCTCCCTGCGACTTCATCAATGCGATGTCTCGGCTGCAGAATTGTTTGCCCTCCATCCGCTCTGCTATGTTTGAAAAGTGAGGTAGGAGGGCTCGGGGGATGACATCACAAGGGGGCGGTCTATGGGATGATAGAGCAGGGCAGATGGAGGAGCAATCATTTTGTAGCCCATAGAAATGATGGAGGAAGGTTGAGGCATGACATTGCTCAGAGGAGGGGCCAGGGGTGACAGTACAGGGAGGAGGATGAATGGGAAAGCTGGGACTTGTGTAGGGTTCCCCAAAATTGGGTCCCCTAGGTTGGTTGCCCCCAGGATAGACCCCAAGGGAGGGTAGCACTTTAGTAGTGGGACACCTTGGGTGGTTGGCACTATAAGGGTTAACAGGGATTTAGCTTCCCTGCAGTTCAATAGTTAGGCCACAAGGTGCACACAGTATATAAGGCTGTGCAGCCATGTGCCTTCAGGTCTTCCTGCCTGGGACCCCTCTGGCTAGAGGATAGTGACAGGCTGGGTCTGGTGAGTTAGATGTGTGTTATAGACCATTCTAGGAGTGGTAGACAGGATTATTTAGCTGGGCAGCTTGGCCCCACCAGGAGGCAGATGAGATTAAGATCTCCCAGCACTGATTGCTGGAGTCAGGGATACAAGAGTTAGGAATAGGAGTTTACCTAATCCGGGGGATAGCCGGGTGATATTTCCGGAGTGAGGTCTCCAAGGGGTGTCCGCTTGGCGGGAGTACCGGGAAGTGCCCTAGAGAGGGGCTTCTGGCGAGAAGTACCGGAGGGAACCCCAAAGGGAGGGTCATTTGGCTGGAGTGTTACCGGTATCCCAGGAGAGAGGGACTCCTGAGGGAAAGAGAAAGTATCCTGATATATCCTGTGTATCCTGTATGCCAAAGCTGTCTACCACTCTGCCAATAAACACAACACTTTGTTCAGCATTACATCAGTGTGTGTGTATCTCTCCTGGAGGATCCACCTGCCTGGTAAGCAACTACCCCAGGGAGGGGGGCAAGGTGCCAGGAGTGTTGGGAGTCCCCACAAAGGAGCAGTATATTAAGTCTCAGGAGGGGAGTTATAGTTCAGTCTATCCCTATCCTGGGTGGAGGCACGCCAAAGTACAAAGTAATAGCTGTTCCCCCAAAGTAAGCGGGGCTCAGGACTCCTGAAAGCGCCAAGTATAGTAAAAGATCAGCAGGTAGTGCCACAACGTATAATAAGTGGGCTACACTTGTAAGGAAAAAGTAATAAGGAATGGAACTGTTGCCAGCAGCAGTGGAGGTAGGATAAAGATTTCATAACAATACAAAAAGATTTTAGATGTTGGTGAAAGCAGGATGCAGATTTTCAGAAGTCCTAAAATAGACACTGTGGGTTTTGGATAGTAAGGGGGCCCAGCCATGCTGTACTCAGATTAGCAGGGCACCCTCCACTGGCACTCAGCTGCACACTCAGCTATAGAGAGATGGCTGGAGTCCATATCTAGCCCTCCCTACTTAGTTACATAGTTACATAGGGTTGAAAAAAGACCATTGTCCATCAAGTTCAACCCATCCGAGTAAACCCAGCACACAACCTATACTAACCAATCTATACACTCACATACATAAACTATATATATACAACCAGTAATACTAACTGTAGATATTAGTATCACAATAGCCTTGGATATTCTGCTTGTTCAAAAACTCATCCAGGCCCCTCTTAAAGGCATTAACAGAGTCTGCCAGTACCACATCACTAGGAAGGGCATTCCACATCCTCACTGCCCTCACCGTGAAAAACAACCTACGCTGCTTCAAATGGAAGCTCTGTTCCTCTAATCTATAGGGGTGACCTCTGGTGCGCTGATTGTTTTTATGGGAAAAAAGAACATCCCCCAACTGCCTATAATCCCCTCTAATGTACTTGTACAGAGTAATCATGTCCCCTCGCAAGCGCCTCTTTTCCAGAGAAAACAACCCCAACCTCGACAGTCTAACCTCATAGCTTAAATCTTCCATCCCCTTTACCAGTTTAGTTGCAGTCTCTGCACTCTCTCCAGCTCATTAATATCCTTCTTAAGGACTGGAGCCCAAAACTGCACTGCATACTCAAGGTGAGGCCTTACCAGGGACCTATAAAGCGGCAAAAATATGTCCTCATCCCTTGAGTCAATGCCCTTTTTTATACAAGACAGCACTTTATTTGCTGTAGTAGCCACAGAATGACACTGCCTGGAATTAGACAACTTGTGATCTACAAAAACCCCTAGATCCTTCTCCATTAAGGATGCCCCCAACACACTACCATTCAGTAGATAGTTTGCGTTTATATTATTCCTACCAAAGTGCATAACTTTGCACTTGTCAACATTGAACCTCATTTTCCAGTTTGCTGCCCAGTTTTCCAATTTTGTCAAATCGCTCTGCAAAGCGGCAGCATCCTGCATGGAACTTATAGTTTTGCACAATTTAGTGTCATCAGCAAAAATAGAAACAGTACTCTCTATGCCCACCTCCAGGTCATTAATAAACAAGTTAAAAAGCAAAGGACCAAGGACTGACCCCTGCGGTACTCCACTAACCACACTGGCCCAATTAGAAAATGTTCCATTTACCACCACTCTTTGTACTCTATCCTTCAGCCAGTTTTCTATCCAATTACAAATATTATGTTCTAGGCCAATATTCCTCAATTTGATCATTAACCTTCTGTGAGGTACTGTATCAAACGCTTTAGCAAAATCTAAGTAGATGACATCAACTGCCATTCCAGCATCAAGGTTCCTGCTCACCTCCTCATAAAAGGCAACTAAATTAGTCTGGCAAGATCTGTTACGCATAAAACCATGCTGGCACAAACTAATAGTATTGTGAACTGCAATGTATTCAGCTATCCTATCCCTTATTACCCCTTCCAGAAGCTTTCCTACTACTGATGTCAGACTAACAGGCCTATAGTTTTCAGGCTGAGAACGAGATCCCTTTTTAAATAACGGCACCACATTAGCAATCCGCCAGTCTCTCGGCACCATGCCAAACCTCAACGAATCCTGAAAAATTATGTGAAGAGGCTTGGCAATCACAGCGCTCAGCTCATTTAATACCCTGGGATGAATCCCATCCGGTCCTGGACCTTTGTTTACCTTTACATGTTCAAGTCTCTTTTGAATTTCCTCCTGAGTGACCCATGCGCCAGTAGCTAAATTACTAGCACTGGGTATATTAAAAGGGAAGCCTTCATTATCTGGCTCCTCAGATGTATAGACAGATGAAAAATAAGAGTTCAAAATTTCAGCTTTTTCCCCGTTCTCATCAACCAACGTACCCCCCCGTGATAATAAAGTTCCCACCCCTTCTTGCTTCATTTTTTTACTATTCACATAATTAAAAAATAATTTTGGATTCTTTTTACTCCTAGCTGCAATATCCCTTTCCATCTCTATTTTAGCTTGCCTGATAGCTTTTTTGCATGCTTTATTTGCTTCCTTGTACCTGATGAAAGTTTCCGCTGTCCCAGCTAACTTGAATGCTTTAAAAGCACGTTTTTTATTACCAACCTCGACCTTAACTCTTTTATTCAGCCATAAGGGTTTTGCTTTGCGATGCCTCTCCTTGCTTACAAGGGGAATATACTGTTGTGTATACCTGCAAAGCAATGTTTTAAAGATGTTCCATTTTCCTTCTGTGTCTAACCCCATGAAAAGCCTTTCCCAGTTGACACATTGCAGAGATGCCCTTAAACTGGCAAAGTCTGCACGTCTAAAATTGAGCGTTTTAGTTACTCCCTTATAGCGCTGTCTCTGTAGCATTATCTCAAAGGAGACCATGTTGTGATCACTGTTCCCCAAATGCTCACCCACACAAATGTTAGAGATAAGTTCAGTATTATTAGATATTACCAGGTCCAAAATAGACTCATTCCGAGTAGGTTCTTGAACCACCTGAAATAAAAAGTTGTCATTTAGCATATTTACAAACCTACTAGCTTTTTCTGACTTAGCCACCCCATTACTCCAGTCAATGTCCGGATAATTAAAGTCCCCCATAATAACAACTTGACCCAATTTTGAAGCCTCCTCCATTTGCAAAAGTAGCTGGGACTCATCCCCCTCATCTATACGGGGTGGTTTATAACATACACCAATGATCATTTTCTTTGTGACCTTCAGCCCTACTGAAATTTCTACCCAAACAGATTCAACGTTTTCATTGGTAATGTCTTTATTACATGGCTTTAAATCTGACTTTACATAAAGACAAACCCCTCCACCCTTTTTAATCCCTCTGTCCCTCCTAAAAAGCGTATACCCATTTAAATTCACAGCCCAGTCGCATTTTTCATCCCACCAGGTCTCAGTGATACCAATTAAGTCATAATTTTCAATACATGCAATAGCCTGCAGCTCCCCTATTTTCCCGACAAGCTACGCGCATTAGCCAGCATGCAGCGGAGATTACTACTTCTTCCTCTACAGCTTACATTAGCTAAAGGACAGTTAGAGCTAAGGTGAAAATTAGTCTGTTTCCCTTGTAACAATGGAAGCTCCTTATCTGATAAACTATATGCCCCCCTCACTCCTCCCCCACAACCCTTTACTGGTCCCACTGCCCCATCTACACTAGCTCTCCCATAAGAATCTAGCTTACCAACCCCCCCCTTGTCTAGTTTAAACACTCCTCCAGCCTTTTAACCATTCTCTCCCCTAGCACAGTAGACCCCCTTCCATTGAGGTGCAATCCGTCAGGGCTGTATAGATTGTACCCCAAAGAAAAGTCAGCCCAGTGCTCTAGGAACCCAAACCCTTCCTTCCTACACCAAGACTTTAGCCACGCATTTAGCTCCCTAAGCTCCCGCTGTCTCCCTAAACTAGCACGCGGCACCGGCAAAATTTCCGAAAAAATTACATTGGAGGACCTTTGCTTAATTTTAGAGCCTAGATCCCTGAACTCACTCTTTAAGGTCCCCCACCTACCGTTCATTTTGTCGTTAGTACCGATATGTACCAAGACAGCCGGGTCATGCCCAGCCCCTCCCAATAATGTGTCGACCCGATCAACCACATGCCGAACCCTGGCACCAGGAAGACAGCAAACTGTCCGGTTGAAGCGATCCGCTCGACAGATTACCCTGTCCACTTTCCTAATGATTGAATCCCCTATAACCACCATCTGTTTAGGCCTAGCTCTGCTCTCCTCCCCACCACTACTAGAGAAACTGGTCTCCCGGCTGTTAGAGAGATCAGCCTCATCTAGAACCGCCAGTCCAGAGTTCACACTCCCATCTTCTTCACACAATCTGGCAAATCTGTTGGGATGCGCAAACCCTGGAGCAGCCTCCCTTTTTCTTTTCCCCACACTCGATTTTCTAACTGTCACCCAGCTTACTGCCCTATCATCCTTTCCTTGCTCCCCTCCCCCCATACTATCTGACCCCGCTAGTTCTTGTTCAGTTAGCAAGAGACTTCTTTCAAGATTGTCAATAGAACGCAGTGTTGCAACTTGTTCCTCTAGTGCTCTAACGTGAGCCTCTAAAGTGGCAACTCGCTCACATCCACAACAGAGGTATGCACTTTGGAACTGTTGTTCCACAACTGCATACATGCGGCAGGCTGTGCACTGTGTCATACCTTCAATGTTGCTGCCGCTCATTCTCCCAGTTACAGAAACAGTTAAACAAAAATTGGTGAAAAAAGGCTATTAAATAAACAAAAAATTTTTTTTTTTTTATTTTTTTAACCTTGTTTTAACTCCCTTAGTTTGTAACTCCTGTGATTATAACTCCACTTATAGAGCCCCCACTTAAAGAGCAATCACTTACAGAGCACCTACCACCAGAGCAAGCTCCACTAGAGTGCCAGTGGTTCTATTTCAACAGTCTGTTAAGGTCAACTAATCAAACCCCACCCCCTCAAACTGAGGGTAATTACAAAGGAATGTAACTCTGGCAAACCTGCTGTAAGCCTTATAGTTAACCAAACTTTGTAAATTGGCACCAAAAAGAGCAAATACTACTGCTCCTTTTCTACAGCTGTACAGGGATTGGATGGCTGGAGGGAAAGGTTAAACTTCACCCATCCAATCCGACCCTATTGCAGCTTCATCTGGCCTCCAGCGTCCTCCCCTGACGCGTTTCACATACGTTCGTTCAGGGGAGGACGTCGGACAGGGGCCTCTGGGTGGGGTTAAGGGTGCGAGGCGGTGGGGGCCCCTGCGGGGGAAGCGGCTGGAGGAGGCACCTTGGGGGGTGCGGGGCCCCTGCACCCCCTAGTTCAACCCTGGCCCTGCCCAAACTCTATCTTGATCCATTTACTAAAAAGCCAAGCCCCTTTCACAGCAGTCTGGGCCCCCTACTTTAGCTAGGGCTCTGACAGGATTCCTGCACATCCCCCACAATGGTGACCCCTTGGTTGGTCTTATTTATCTGAGCAACAAGGGAAGTTATGATTTTAACATTTTAGTCATTATTATTTTCTGCTCCCTTTCTACTAAAGCAGTGGTGGTGAGTTTTGCCCCTCTTGTGCTAACAAGTGTCTAGCATGAGGGAAAATGGTATTTTATATTGTTCCATGTGTGCCACACAGGTTTGAAGTGCACCAACATTTTGCACGTTCCTCACATGGCATTAATGCAGGTATGACTTGGTTTGGCTTACCCTATATTTACCCTGGGCAAATGTAAGTACAGCTATCACCCCACCCATGAAGTAACACCTGAGAGACTGAGATCCAGCAAATAAACTGGTGAAAAAGCACTAGTTCCCAAGTTATTGAGAGATCTGTATGACCACCAGTTTTTTTTTATTATACTATTAGGACTTTTTCCAGTGTTATGTGAGGGGAACAACAGAGGAGGGAGGCTGCATTATTCAGTGGGGAGAAGGATGAACCACATCATATATTAGGGGTGGAGTATTAGGAAAAGTCTTCCCACTGTTTATTGAATCACCCTGCACTATGATTTGGGGTTTAGGCCAAGTTAGACCTGCTTGACAGCTAAGGGTTTTTTTTTCTTTAAACTAATTTGTTGGGTGAGGGCCCCAAAATTCCTCTGCAGAGTGGCCCCATAAAACTCTATTTACTCCTCTGAACAAAAGTTTTGTATGAATGGGGTGCATTGTATGGCCTCAGGTGCCATCAAGCATAATTTTGACTGGCCAGGTTGCTAAATACTAAACTAGTACTAATACTATACTACACTAAAATAATAAACACTAACTAGGGTGGCCAAAATTTTGCACCTGCCACAATTAGTATTTTCTTTATTCTTATGTTTTAAAGTTTGTAAAATCATATGTAACTGTGCATTAACATTTGCAAATATGTTTCCTGCAGTAGTGGTTCCTACTTTTCACTTACAAAATAACTAATGTAATTTGGTAAATGGTGTTTGCATTCAACTGTGTGCCAATGCTATAACAGTTATTTTATTGCAGAACATAATTGTATTTCAGCCCTAGTTCCCTGAAGATCTAGGGCAGAAAATGTTTTTTTCTCTCTCTTTTCTTTAATCTTAATTAAAGGTACAAGGAAAGGGAAATGCACTGGGGGTGCCAGTTTGTTACACTCCCTCTCCCCAGTGAAATGCTTACGTAAGACCTCAGGCCAGCAGAATATGAATAAGAGAGGGTCTAAATAGAAAGATAAGTAATAAAAAGTAACAATAAAATTGTAGCCTCACAGAGCAACAGTTGTTTTGGCTTCTGGGGTCAATGATCCCCATGTGAAAGCTTGAAAGAGTCAAAAGCTGGCAAATAATTCAAATACTGTATGAAAAGTTGCAAAGAAGGGTAATAAAGTTGGACACTCTATAACATACTAAAAGTAACCTAATGTTGAACTGCCCCTTTAATGTAAAATTGACCAGCGTGCTATTGTAATAGGTACTGTAGTGGCATAGATTTAGGGGCACATTTACTAAGCCATGAACTGGCCGAATGCGTCCGATTGCGGTTTTTTCGTAATGATCGGTATTTTGCGATTTTTTCGGAAAATTATCGCGACTTTTTCGTTACCAATACGATTTGCGCGTAAAAACGCGAGTTTTTCGTAGCCATTCCGAAAGTTGCGCAAAATCTACCGATTTTTTCGTAGCGTTAATACTTGGGCGAAAAGTCGAGTACGAAAGATTCGGATTCATTCAAGCTTCAGTATGGTGACTTTTCTTGGGCCAGGTTGGAGCTGCAGGGTGCCATTGAGTCCTATGGGAGGCTTCCAAAATCATGCTAAGGACCTGATTCACTAAAGTGCGATAAAAATAAAAAAACGCAAAATAATTTGCGCGCGATTCACCATAGTATTATTGCGTGCGAAAAATCGCAATTTTCGCATGGGTTATTTCTCGCGCAAGTTTTAGCGCATGCGTTAATTTCCGCACTGAAAAGAATACGATCGCATGATTCACTCTAACTTTTGTGCGCTAAATATCGCATTCGGCTATGCGAAAATTAACTCCTACTACAGGCAGGCGAAAAATTATAGAAAAGTACAGTAAATGAGTTTTTGGCAATAAAATATGGACTTACAGTGTTATTTATTCAAGTATGTGTCTTTTTACTCAATTTTACTAAAGTCTTGGCATGTATGGAATTTCGCTACTAATATACAGTACTATAGCGGTGAATATGTTGTCACCAAAATATACAGTACTGTAGCGGCGAATATTTTTTTCGCGCAAAATACATTACTATGTATATTTTGGCGATTTTTTTTTCCGCGATTTTGTAACCTCGCGAATTGCGGACATTTTGTGCCGATTTTGTAATCTCGTGACATGTGCGACTTGGGGCCATTTTGTGTCATTCAGCCTGGAGGCAGCAAACTCCACGAGAGGAAGAGGGCAATCCTGGCTGAGCTAAGAGAGGGTTTGCTCGCCAGGTTTGCCCTTGATGTGGGCCCCCACCAGCTCCGGCGGCTGTGGTCCGACCTTAAGCGCAGGAGCCCAGAACTGGTCGCTGAAATTAGAGAAGGTAATTATTGTACTTTATTATGCTGTTACAGTATACGTTCAGTAAAAGATTTAGCAAGTAATTTGAACTAAAGGTACAAATGTAAGAAATGTCAGGGATGATGAAAGTAACATAGTAACATAGTAAGTTGGGTTGAAAAAAGACATACGTCCATCACGTTCAACCATAATGCCAGTGAGGAACTGAAACGTTGGTCACAATAAACCTCTGAATATTATTTCACATATTTGTGACTCCTTGTCAAAATCCTGTGTGTGCTGTCACCCCATGCCTGTCTAGATTTTGTTTTGCCACAGGCACCCAGGTATTATTGTTCCTTATGGTGTGCAGCTTCCCAGCACTTCCTATTGTATATATATATATATCTATTGTCAAATACATATGCATAAATGAGTTTAAAGCAGGGGGGAAGCAGCAGGGAGCGGCCCATAGTGTGAGTCATTTGGGGGAAGGACCACAAATGTTTTAGGGGGCCCTGGCTAACAATGTTTGTGTGTCCTTTGTATTGATGTGAGGGTTCACAGGGGGAGGGGCCATTGGGGGCGTGGGAGGAGGGGGGCCCAAAAAATGTTGTTGTGAGGGGCCCCGTTATTTATGATGGTGTATGAATGTATATATATATATATAATATATTACACAAAATAACATCTTGCAATACTATTTCACAGAACTTCAGCTGGCGCCTCCTCCCCAGGCCCAACCCCAGGCCCTCCAGCCTCTACCGGCCCCAGCGGCCCAACCTGTGGCCCCCGAGGCCCATCCACCATCCCCCGAGGCCCAACTATTGGCCCCAGGACCCAGCCAGGCCCCAGACTCAGATGAGGCGGAGGAGGCCGCCGAGGCCATGGAGGCCCCGGACACCCCCCCCTTTACTCCTCTCCCAGTTTGTCCCCAGCCCTTGAGTTCCCCTCCCAGCCCCCCGGATGCCAGCCACCAGGTTCTCCTGCTGACGAGGGAAGATCACGGTCCATGCAGGAGGACCTGGACAATGTGAGGGCTGAGGTGGCCCAGCTCCGGGGGGAAGTTGCTGAACTGAGGAGGGAAGTCACCGAACTCAAGGGCAGCAAGCCCTAAGTTTCCCCCCCCCCCCCTTTTTTTATTTTATAAGTAAAAGTTTTTAGTTTTATACTTTTGAACTGAGTAATGTCTCATTATTTATCCTTCATTGATATGGTATTCTATACTTTCATGTAGTTTCTCCTACACTCTTACATTTATCAGTAACACATCAATATGCTATATGGGTTAAATGTTTGCAAATATTCTGGCAACAATTTTGTCTTGAGGCCATTTTGCTGAATAGTAAAACTTGCGTTAATAAGTAGCGTATTTTCTGGCGAGTGTGATAACTGCCAATCCAATGTTTTGTTGCCAGAATAATTGCAATATTATATTTGTCCCCGTTTAATAAAGTGCCCATAACATATTTGCCATTTATTCTGTGTCTAAAATCTCTAACTTAATTTAAGCCACTTTAGCAAACAGACCCCTAAGTATTTGGCTAAATATTCTTAAATGCCCCCCCCCCCCCTATTTTATTATCTCTAGCACTTCTTTTTTTTTCTTACTTAGATTTTTATAATTTTTGGGGGTTTTTTTGCAAATAAACTTTTATACAGCACCTCTTTAGCACTCTGTGCTCTCCCAGGGCAAAATGTCGCCATTTTTATGCTGCCGATTGTCGCGTTTTTCATGTAATAGGTTTGTTGCGACAATTATTGCATGAAATACCGTGCATAAAAAAGCGCGAGTATGCTTATAGTGAATCGTGCGAAAAATCCCCAAAATTAAGACGCGGTAAAATTTTTACCGCACGTTATAAATAGCGCACGTTTTATCGCACTTTAGTGAATCAGGCCCTGGGCCTGATTCACTAAAGTGCGATAAAACGTGCGCTATTCTTATTGTGCGCTAAAATTTTTACCGCCTCTTAATTTTGGCAATTTTTCGCACGATTCACTATAAGCATACTCACGCTTTTTTACGCGCGATATTGCATGCGTTATTTAACTCGCAAAGACTATTTCAATGCGGTATTTGCTGGTACATGTGCTAAATTACGCACGCGAATAGTCGCCGCATATGAATGGTAGCTTAGAAATAGTGTATAAAGATTGCCGCTGCATATAAATGATGTATATAAATATTAGCCACATATAAATGGTAGCATATAAATGGTATCATATAAATAGTAGATGCTTATAAATAGTAGCCACTAGTGATGAGCAAATGTGTTCTGGTTATCTTTGGTGAAAAATTAGCAAATCTTTCTTTAGATCCACGAAACGGCAAAAATGTTGTGCGGGCAAAAAAATTGTTGGCCGTGGCTATTATTTTTTGACGTGCGGTGAATTTTTGCGTTGCGAATTTTTTCATGCGTTTTGCCATTGGCAGATTGTTTTGCAAAACGCATGAAAAAATCCGCCGCGAAAAAATTCAACGCACGTGCAAAAATTCGCTGCAAATCCATGCCTGGCGAAACATTTCATCACTTGTAGCCAAATATAAATAGTCGCGCAAATGAACGCACGCCATGTTAGCCATACACGCCAATACTTGCGGAAAATTACTGTATTAAAAATGACCATTTCCCTGCAAACTGGCGGCTGCGTTACTCTGGGGGAAACACATACTTGAATAAATAACACTGTAAGTCCATATTTTATTGCAAAAAACTCATTTACTGCACTTTTCTATAATTTTTCGCCTGCCTGTAGTAGGTGTTAATTTTCGCATAGCTGAAATGCGATATTTAGCGCGCAAAAGTTATAGTGAATCATGCGAATCGTATTCTTTTCAGCGCGGAAATTAACGCATAACGGTAAAACTAGCGCGAGAAATAACCCATGCGAAAATGGCGATTTTTCACACGCGATAATACTATGGTGAATCGCGCGCAAATTTACCGTGCAAAAGCGTGCAATAATTTTTAACGCACTTTAGTGAATCAGGCGCCAGGTTGGAGCTGCAGAGTGCCATTGAGTCCTATGGGAGGCTTCCAAAATCATGCTAAGTCTGAGTAATGAGTAATGTCTCATTATTTATCCTTCATTGATATGGTATTCTATACTTTCATGTAGTTTCTCCTACACTCTTACATTTATCAGTAACACATCAATATGCTATATGGGTTAAATATTTGCAAATATTCTGGCAACAATTTTGTCTTGAGGCCATTTTGCTGAATAGTAAAACGTGCGTTAATAAGTAGCGTATTTTCTGGCGAGTGTGATAACTGCCAATTCAATGTTTTGTTGCCAGAATAATTGCAATATTATATTTGTCCCCGTTTAATAAAGTGCCCATAACATATTTGCCATTTATTCTGTGTCTAAAATCTCTAACTTAATTTAAGCCACTTTAGCAAACGGACCCCTAAGTATTTGGCTAAATATTCTTAAATGCCCCCCCCCCTATTTTATTATCTCTAGCACTTCTTTTTTTTTCTTACTTAGATTTTTATAATTTTTGGGGGTTTTTTTGCAAATAAACTTTTATACAGCACCTCTTTAGCACTCTGTGCTCTCCCAGGGCAAAATGTCGCCATTTTTATGCTGCCGATTGTCGCGTTTTTCATGTAATAGGTTTGTTGCGACAATTATTGCATGAAATACCGCGCGTAAAAAAGCGCGAGTATGCTTATAGTGAATCGTGTGAAAAATCCCCAAAATTAAGACGCGGTAAAATTTTTACCGCACGTTATAAATAGCGCACGTTTTATCGCACTTTAGTGAATCAGGCCCTGGGCCTGATTCACTAAAGTGCGATAAAACATGCGCTATTCTTATTGTGCGCTAAAATTTTTACCGCCTCTTAGTTTTGGCAATTTTTCGCACGATTCACTATAAGCATACTCGCGCTTTTTTACGCGCGATATTGCATGCGTTATTTAACTCGCAAAGACTATTTCAATGCGGTATTTGCTGGTACATGTGCTAAATTACGCACGCGAATAGTCGCCGCATTTGAATGGTAGCTTAGAAATAGTGTATAAAGATTGCCGCTGCATATAAATGATGTATATAAATATTAGCCACATATAAATGGTAGCATATAAATGGTATCATATAAATAGTAGATGCTTATAAATAGTAGCCACTAGTGATGAGCAAATGTGTTCTGGTTATCTTTGGTGAAAAATTAGCAAATCTTTCTTTAGATCCACGAAACGGCAAAAAAATTGTTGGCCGTGGCTATTATTTTTTGACGTGCGGTGAATTTTTGCGTTGCGAATTTTTTCATGCGTTTTGCCATTGGCAGATTGTTTTGCAAAACTCATGAAAAAATCCGCCGCGAAAAAATTCAACGCACGTGCAAAAATTCGCTGCAAATCCATGCCTGCCGAAACATTTCATCACTTGTAGCCAAATATAAATAGTCGCGCAAATGAACGCACGCCATGTTAGCCATACACGCCAATACTTGCGGAAAATTACTGTATTAAAAATGACCATTTCCCTGCAAACTGGCGGCTGCGTTACTCTGGGGGAAACACATACTTGAATAAATAACACTGTAAGTCCATATTTTATTGCAAAAAACTCATTTACTGCACTTTTCTATAATTTTTCGCCTGCCTGTAGTAGGTGTTAATTTTCGCATAGCCGAAATGCGATATTTAGCGCGCAAAAGTTATAGTGAATCATGCGATCGTATTCTTTTCAGCGCGGAAATTAACGCATAACGGTAAAACTAGCGCGAGAAATAACCCATGCGAAAATGGCAATTTTTCGCACGCGATAATACTATGGTGAATCGCGCGCAAATTTACCGCGCAAAAGCGTGCGATAATTTTTAACGCACTTTAGTGAATCAGGCGCCAGGTTGGAGCTGCAGAGTGCCATTGAGTCCTATGGGAGGCTTCCAAAATCATGCTAAGTCTGAAAGTTTCGCCCGCCGCTTACGAGCGCTCAATACGAAAAAGGCGCGACAAGATACGAGCGCATCGTAACGGCTACGAAAAACTCGCGTTTTTTCGCGCAAATCGTATTGGTAACGAAAAGTCGCAACAATTTCCGAAAAGTCGTAAAGGCGCCGAAAAAATCGCAAAAAATACGAAAAAGTCGGAAAATGTTCGTTTTCCAATCGGATTTTTCCAATTCGGATTCGAAATCGTGTCTTAGTAAATCAGCCCCTTAGTGTTCACTAAGCATTGCTTTTATATGAATTTGCACTGTAGAAATTGTTTTCCTTGCTACGGCAAAGGATTTTTAGCAGACCTACAGTATGGTGATCCAAATTATGTAAAGATCAGTTATCTGAAAACCCCAGGTCCCAAGCATTTTGGAAAGCAGATCCAATACCTGTAACAACCATTGTCATCCGCGCATGCTGTGTTTTGTACTGGTAAAGCAGTATGCTAATTACATGCAATTATTATTCAAATAACAACAGGACCTGAACTATACAAATGTTTTTTAATAAACACAACACATTGTTCACTTACTTTATTGAAAAATTATTCCAATTAATGTTATCATTTACAAAACATGGATTTCACAGAGGTCAGGATTTGGTTTACTATCATTTGGACAACAAGAACAAATTCATTCTACAGCCCTGAGTTGACCAGAAGCCAAGCGGAACCTTGGTTTAATATACCTGCAGGCACTAACTGGTGATTGAGATACTGCATGGTTACTCATGCATTACACAGAGAGAAAGATTTTAAGGCTCAAATGTTACTTAACAGTCAAAACAATATTATCCTGACCCACAAAAGAAACCTTTATACTCAGAAATATTTTTATATTCAGAAATCACTAGCTTCCCTATAGTGTGAAGCTTCTATAACAAGCTGAATTTGGAGCCAAATAAAATTGTACGTGAGCATTTTTCTGCCAGTATATCTTAACCCAAAACCACCCCTGCCACCTCCAGCTGATTGTAATGCAAACTGCCTGTAGGAGCTATTACTGGTGTTTCTCAGTCCCCCCAAAAATAGTTTTCAAGCCAAGAACTAACAGGACTGGCATCCTTCCATATTTAGTCACAGTTCCAATATAGAAAATGCAGTCTGAAAAATATCCACATGTGCTTGAATCTTGCTAGGAGTTATTCTTAATATTATTATTATTATAAGTTACACTAATGAAAAAGTCTTTCACTTTGTAATCTGAAAATGCCACAACACATACTGTATGTAACTTCCCTGGTGGTTTACCCTATTTGCTAGAAAGAGCATATAATAGTTAGAATAGATTATTATAATTTTAAATACTTATATTTTTCACTAGCCCTGGTATCTACCATCCAGGCTGCCAGCTGAACCACTGGCAAATACCAAACTGAAAGGCTGCAGAACTAAAGTTAAATAATTCTTAAGACACACAAACACACACAAAAAGACCAACCACTGACTTTCTCACTACTGTCAACATCATACTTAAAGTATTTCAGTGTAGATGTCCACTTTATTTCAGCCTCAGCTAATATCTTGTTAATACCTTTCAATTTAAAAGAACATGCTGTTAAAGGATTGCTATGGTTTAGCAACAATTTCCTCTGGCATGAAATATTCCTTGCTGCTGCTGCCTCCTCTTAGTTTGAGTGAGATCTAGACTTTAATCCTTCAGTTACCAGAGAGATTTACAAAGAAAAGAATTCAAAATGAAACTCAAAAGCCACCCAGTCCACTGGCAAACTGTCAGGATTTGAGATTCTTTTTCTACAACCGTAACCGCAAAAAGGAACCATGTGTTTATGATCATTTTGCTCAACAAATTAAGAAACCTATATGAAAATGTGGAAAAATGGCACATGAAAACATTAAGGCAGAGTTGAAGAACAGAATTTCAGTGAAAGGCTACTTTTCTTTTACAATATCTCTGGCAATAAGTTCCTTCATGATCTCATTGGTGCCACCATAGATTGGTTGAACGCGAGAATCTACATAAGCTCTGAAAGAAATAAAAAAACAGCAAGGAGTAAGTTATGAGACATGATATGATATAGCTTTAAACATCTGATGAGCTTTAAACTGCCATGCTTCACCCATGCTATAGTTGTACAATATTAAAGGGAAAAGGGGATCAATTTTACAAACATTTTGCTAATCTATTTTTTTTTTTATTGGATTGGTATTTTTTGCTACAGGTTTAGGATCTTTTATCCAGAAACTTCAAAATTATCCTCAAAATTTCAGAAAGGCCATCTCCCATAGACTACATTTTAATCAAAATCAAATGTTTAAAAATGACTTCCTTTTTCTCTGTAATAATAAAACAGTACCTTCTACTTAATCCCAATTAAGATATAATTAATCCTTAATAGAGGTAAAACAATCCAATTGGGTTTATATTAAGTTTAATTGAGTGTTAGTAGACAAAGTATGGAGATCCACATCGGAAAAAGCCCTTATCCGGAAAACCCCAAGTTCCAAGCATTATGGATAACAGGTCCCATACCTGTACTATTATCAGCTGTTCTAGACTGTGCTTTTACCTTGTGTGACAGTGAGGTCTAATTATAATTTGACTGCTCTGAAGTTGGCTTTTTTTTATTTTTGCTTGCCTGATCAGATATGAAGAGTAGTGATAATGGATAAACACCTTCAGCTCAAGAATGACCTTCCTGAAGGCTGACAAATCTTTGAGACAACATTTATTAGCTGAAAATGGTTATAAAAAAAGGAAATTAAATGTGCCTGTAACTTAAATTTCTGGTGCAAATTTTTGTACTTGAGTCCTGCTGGCATGGTGGTACCTCCTCCCTCCCAAAAATATATTCCACGGCTGGTGCAGGCATTCATATAACCTCTAATATAAAAAGACTGGTATTCCTTCATTGTGTTAAATCTAAATAACATCTAACCTAACCCAGCATGATAATAAACTCATATCTATGACATTCCAATTTGATGTTACAAATGATTGCGTGCAACCAAGTTATTATGCATTCAACTGTAAAAAAAAAATTCAGAATGAAAACTACATAGTTTTTAAATAAATAAATGGTTTATTAATTTTTGAGACCTACAAATGTTTTGCTGCTTGCAAATTAAGCCCAATGGTATGCAGACAAGAAGGGGTTGACAACTGATGTCAAGATAAAGCATTAGAAACATAAATACAAAGTAGCATTTGAATATGAAATGAATGAAGACCAGTCACTGGAGTTATGTATAATCACCAGAGAGCAATGCTGATAGATACATACACAAGATGGGGAAAAGATTTAAGCAAATCTATACTTACTTTGCTATTGGGTACTCCCACATGTATCCCCAGCCTCCATGAAGTTGGACACACTGAGTTGCCACAGAATTCTGCAGATCAGATGCCCTGTAAGAAAAAGGTACTAAGCATGACTTGGAGAAACGTGCTCCAGTGGCCTAAAATCTCGGGAACTCAATGAAGATTAATTAACGAATACAAATCTATACAAAATACAAACATAATATATACATATATTAAGAGCAGTACTACTTTATCTTTCAAGAACAACAACTAGTTACTCTGAGCTGGTAAAGAAGAGATTTTGCATTAGTGTACACTAACATGCTCAGAAATCTAAAGCTGGCAGCTTTCTTCAATTCCGATCAGTTGGGCCGATAACTATAACAAAGGGAACAATGTAACATTGCCTGCATGTGTTATGGTCAATTTACATAAGCATAAATAATGTCAATTTCAAGAAAGAGTAAGGTCTTCCCTAATAAAGGGGTAGTTCTACCATTTAAAGCTAAAATATATAATGTGCCAGTTCCAAAAAATAAATAAATGAATACATAAATCACAAAACTGTTCCCTTTTTCTGTTTTCACCTATCAGTCACACTAGGTGAAACACTGGCATAATTCATGATAGCAGCAGTAAATATTGGCAATTTTGCCGCATTTTTCACTTCCACTGCTTTTCAATGGAAGAGCGCTGGGGCTACCAAAAAAAAACATTCTGTTGAATTTTTCAATGGAAGAGCCGCTGGGGCCACCAAAAAAAAACTCTGTCGAATTTTGACTTTTAAAGGTCGAAATTATGAGTTTTAACAACAGGTTTTGGCAAACGTCAGAATTATGAGTTTAAATGTCATAATTTTGACTTTCTAAAGTCATAATTCAACAGAATTTTTTTTTGTGTGGCCCCAGTGCTCTTCTTTACTTTTCCTACTACTAAGTAACATATTTGAAATATAACCTCACTTCCCAGCTCACAAAGTCACCACAAACCTATTTAGAAACTGACCTTTGGAAGAAAACATAGCAGAGAAGCTGAAACAAGAGAGTAACTATCACAACATGCAGGAATGTTTTCCCCGAAGAATTTTTTTGTTCCTTGCGTTGTAAAAGAACCTGGCAGTTTGGTTTTGTCAGAGGATGTACCTCAGTATTCAATGAAACCTTGATTCATATGCCTATAAATGGTGGAATTTTAACAGTTCGCCTTCTCTTCAGCAGATGTCTTTTAAAGATCAAGTGGAAACAAACACCAATTTAGTGAAAGAGCTAGAAGGGCAGCTCCATGGTGACCAGGACTTTCTGGGAAATTGCTTAACCAATTGACGGCAGAAAATATTTTGTTCTCTGTCATTAAAAGGGACATTATAATGTTAACGGTACTCATCTGTGGCACTTTTCTCATCTGTGCACCCACACAGGAAAATAACAAGACCCTTTCTAAGTGATCATGATGAGCTGTGTGTATTTATGTACAGGGATTAGATTAAGGAATGCATTGTACTTGTAGTAAAGAGAATTTGTTACCAAATAACAGCGGCCTCTGCTGTTCAGCTCATACTGTTTCCTGACAGCAATTCAAATTAACAATCCAAATGTCACCAGCCAAAACACTACTTGAAATAAAGGCATTATTGCAGGTAAAGAGTTCTTTATAACTAACCACATCATTGGATAATACAGCAGGTGCTCCATCCTGCAATAGTGCTGATAGGCTGTGCACTTATTATAATAGTTGAGCACCAGTTTGGCAAAACCTTGGAGCCCCAACCTTCATTTAGAACAAAGGATTAGTTAAGCAAATGGCAAATGCCTGGCTATGTATACTGTTGAGTGCCTAGGGAACAACAGAATGCAAAATGGAGCCCAAGTGCTTTCCCAGCCAATTAAGTTTTTAGTATGAAACAGGCCCAGATTGATAATCTATAAATTCTGACAAATGCCATAGAAGTTGCTGTAAGATATCATAGAAAGTCAATATTTTGTGGGCTACATGATGTAGTCCCAAACTAACCAACAGATCTCCTTCAGTATGCAACATGCCAGTGATTAAAAAAAATTATGAAAGTTTTAAAAATGTCAGCATTAAATTCTGATTTCCTGTATATATGTCATGATCAACTTCTGCTCAATTATTGCATAAATCTGCTTACTTTGATGCTGTTGGCTGCTGCAAGTGCATACTTGGACATGGCCCTGCAGGGGGCCTGACTCCTGATGGTTATGGCAATAAATAAAACACTCTAGTGGTTTATAAAACAAAAGTAAAGGGGATGTAAACCCTACTACCCAAAAATTAAGTTTTGCCCAATACAAGTTTTTTTAATTACCATTCCAGTATATATTTATCACAAACTGTCACTGTGATGACAATTTGTCATCAAATTAATATTTAAATGTAAGCAGTATCAGTCTGTCCCTTTCTGCACTGCTGGTTCTGTAAATTAGCTGGTTTCTGCTTTAATCGACGAGTCAAAGCCAGGAAGAAAACAGATAGGAATACAGATGGGTAGGGAGAACTAATCACATTTTACATGTGCAGATAATTGTAGGTGGTGCTGCTTCTATTCGCACAGCCATTCATTAAAATATGAAAGAGGTTGTAACACTCACCAATTTTTGCTGTGCAATTTCTGTTTTTGTTTAGCTAGTTTTCCACAACAATCTTGTTCACCTTGGCAAAATTGGCTAAATAAAAACTACTAACTGCACAAAAACTGTTGAGTGCTATAACTTCTTTCATATTTTAATGCAAACAGGCAGACAGATACTGCTTCCCTTATATTGAATGTTTTAACAACAGCTCCACCTTCTGGACAGTTTTTCCTAATGTACAGTCAAGGAATTAGCCCAGACTGAGATGTAAAATAGGTCTGGCATTTCATCTACACATAGGCCCCAAAAGCCATAATAAATAGTGACTGTCTATGGCATCTGAAACAGTCCCTCTGACATTTGCCAGAATGTATGGATTGCCACTCTGGTCCTGGTCAAGAAGCATATGTTCAAAAGACAATAACACAGAGAACATATGAGAAAGGTTATCTAAGGGTTTTGATCTTTTTCCTAGATGAACATCATAACAGTGCTCTGTTTTCCTTATGAACGTTATCTCCTTGACTGTACAGTCAGAAAACAGCTTAAAAGCTCTGAAAAGGAGGGCAAACTAAAATCAAGTTCTTTATGGGCTGCACAAGGCTTATGAATCCATGATAATAAATGTGCCATCTGAGTTTTTGAGTGTTGAGAATAGACTGTTAGGTATAGATGGCTGGTAAAAGCCATGCTTCATTTTCATAGGTTAGCTGTAGACTATTATAGCACCTAATATCCTTTTTTCTTTTAACATCTATGTGCAATTCAGGGCAGTTACTATGCTTTAGGAGTGCTTGTTGGATCTATTTTCCCATACGTACCAGTATTTTGCCATGGAAGCTGTGGCGGAGTCTAAACGTTTCTCTGCATGAAGCTGGAGACAGTTGTCCAGGAAGGTACGACCAATACAGATCTGTGTCTTCAACTCAGCCAGCTTGTGCTGTACAGTCTGCATTGTAGTAGGAAAGTAACATTTTTAAAACAACGGAATGATTCTAAAAAAGTCATCATTTTATGTGTGTGTCAATGCAGTTTGTATCAATCATATACAGAACATCGAAAACAAATGACTTGGACTCATATACTGTAATCGTGTACCCTTTGTCACCACCTTTCTCCAGTCTAATATCGGACATGTGTCTTGCAATTTAATTAGGCATAATTTGTCATCTTGTTCAAAGTTTTCCACATTAATGAATAAATGTAGTCCCTAATATTTTCAGTTTCTACCCATCAAACCCAAAGGACAGTATAACGTTAAACATTTAAAGGTGGCCCTTGTCCATGTATTTAACCCTGAACAAAACAGTATAAAAGCAGTCCATATCACGTGCACATTTTGCTATATACTTGTATTAACCCTTGACCACTGATGACAAGCTGGGCTCTTCCTGTTTAAAGTAACAAATAATCAGAAGGAAGGCTGTAGGGACAAGGGCCGCAGCACTGAGCTGATGCAGTCTTCGCCCTGTATCTGCCTGAGTAATATCTGGCTGATTATCTGCAACATATTGGTTCAGGCAAGCCCATCAGAGGGCATCGTACAGGTGCCAATAAGCTGCTGACTCAGTCTGGACCGAATTGACAGCTTTTATAGGCCTATGCACGGCCACCCAAGTCTTAGTAAACAAATATTAAAAAAAAAAAAATGCACGTGCACATTGGGCAGAGAAAGGAGATGATTTGTGATTTTTTTAAACTAAAGGTGCCCATACACCTTCAGATCCGCCAGCTTGGCGATGTCGTCAAGTGAGCGGATCTTCTCCGGATATCCCCACCTACGGGTGGGCGATATCGGGACAATCCAGGCTAATTCTAACGTTTGGCCCTACAACAAGAGGAGTACAAGTGGTTTACTACTCGGATTTGCATAAGCAACTTCTCATACTTATTCAATATTTAGAATAATTGAGACTTGCCTACCTGTAAATGTGCAATAGTCTTTCCAAAAGCTTTTCTCTGTTTCACATAGTTCCTGGTTTCCTCAAACATGAATTCACAGCTAGCGAGAGCCATATCTGCAATCAGTAACCTTTCCTAAAACATAAATAGAAGCCATTGTAGTTAAAAAGTCTGTTTCTAAAGGATAATGCTGTCCTCTCCCAAATAAAAACACAGAATGTATATTATAGTGGTCCAAGATCCTTTGTCATAAATATTCCCTTCTAAACAAACCTGGGGAAGTTCTGCCATTAAGTAATAAAATCCTTTATTTTCCTGTCCCAATAAAGCATCAGCAGGAAGCCGTACATCCTCAAAAAACAATTCGGCTGTGTCCTGAAATGAAAAGCCAAGCAAAAATCAATTAAATATATTCAGCAGTATAATGGACATTTTATGGAAGTAAGCAAGGTGGTTCTGTATTCTGTTTAGACAATTCCCCCTAAAAGCTGATAAGAAGTTAAAAAAAAAAAAAAAGTTTCCCAGCACCTGTAAAAACGGAATCTTAGCAGCGAGGTGTTTCACTGCCAAAGGGAGCTGGGTTGTATACAACATAATGCATGATTCTGTTGGCTTTGGCCAACTGTTTAGAGGAAATGCTCTTGCTATATAATAGCTCCGAGTTGCAGAAAGGGTCAAATTTTAATGTAGGTAATATTTCATTAATAATAGTTCTTTGGCTGGGTGTGCTATCAGCCCACTCAGAATGCACAGAGAAAATACATCATGAAGCTCACTCAAAGCAAAGGAGAAATCTGACCTATCAAATAGCTAGGAAAGAAACTAAAATAGAGGCTGTTTTTACTATCTCTTTTATTTAGTAATCAATTTTCTTATTACCCTTGTACTAAAATTTGCCCAATATGCTGGTAGTGCTCTGTTCCATAGACACAGGGGAAGGGGTAAACCTCCCTTTCCATTCCTAACAAAACCCTGAATCAACTTTTCACATCCATGAATGTGAATAAAAAGGCTGAAAGCTAAAAGACATGATCTGAGTGCAGTTTCTACAAATTATGGATGGTGCAACCCACCCTGACATGATATTTGGGGAGGGCATCAAAGGTATTCAGCCAGCACCTTGTTCTAAATGTTTATTTTCAGAATTATATGGGAAAGAAAATAAATGTTAACCAAAACTGTCTCTTAGTGGCTTTTAGACAGGTTTTACAGCCATGGCTCTATGCCCTTTATAAGGTGGCCTGCCCACAGTTTAGAAATCATGGTCCTTAGGTCATAACAAGGTTGGAGATATATAAAACATTCTTGTATCAGTCATTTAGCCACAGTTCCAAGAATATCTTTGGAAAGATTATCTTTGGCAATATACATTAACCCCCAAAACCCCTAAATAACATTTCAGCTACCTTTTAAGGGACCAGACCCACATTCTAGGAATCACTGCTATATACATCTAATATACCACTCTCTCAACATATGTCTAGATCTATACCTGCGCCTTCAGGCCGATTTTTTCCAGTTTCCTCCCCTTAACGAAACCTTTAGTTCCGTTGTCCACAAGGAAAAGGCTGATGCCATGAGCAGGGGTGCGGGCCTCACGGTTTGTGACAGCAACAACAATCACTACATCACTCATCCAGCCATTAGTAATAAACACCTGCAAAGCAGAGAAAATGGATCACAATGCACACATTTTTATTGGCAAGAATTATAAACAAGGGTTATTTCTAGTCAAATAAAATGTACTTATAGGCACTTAAAGTGTATTGTGTGCATTTGTACACATGTGAGTGGAAGCTGGCTAAATAAATCAAAACTGCAGCTCTAATATTCTTAATAACATGATTGTACACTCTTGCATTCTATGTTATGTGCACATAATAAGCTATGTCCTCAAAAATGGAACACATTTTTATCTTTTCTTTCTTTTAGCAATTTGTGTATATTTTGTCAAGCTTGGAGGAAAGCTGAAATCAAATAAAAGTACATTCCTCACCTTACTGCCATTAAGTATCCAGTCGCTTCCATCTTTCTTGGCGTTTGTTCTAACACCCTGTAAATCACTAGACAAACACAACAATGAAAATTATTTTGTATATTCTCAACCTCAAGCTAAAGAGATAGCTCTTTAGCTACAATAGAGGCTCTTCCTCTTTGAAAGATTGTATTGTTTCTCTGACAGATATATACACAAACCCATATAAAAATATACATTTATATGTTTAACTTTAGTTTAACTCCTAGTATATTATAGAATGCCCTATTCCTAGCAACATTGCAATTAATCTTAACTTAATCGTTTAAATTATTCCTTCTTCTCTTGCCAATATCCAGGTTTCAAATGGGGTCCACTGACCCCCAGTAGCCACAAAACTATTGCTCTGTGAGGCTACAATTTTATTTCATTGTTACTTTTTAGTCCTTTCAGTACTTCATCCTCTAGTTCCTCATTCAAACTGCTGCCTGTTGCTAGGGTATATAAAGTTCTAGCAAACAGATAGTTGCTGAATTAGGAAAATTGCCTTAGAATAACAATGTCTACATCATACTAAAAGTTATTATAAAAGTGAACTCCCCCACTATTAAACTCCATCTTCATGTGCAGCGAAGCTGGAAGCTGCCGCTGCTTACAATTCTAATATAAGTTTATAGTAAAATTTAGTTGGACATTACCATAATGCACATTCATATGTGGCTATAGATTTACTTACAGATGCCTTAGATATGAGATTACCTGCCAGCGCCTGGCTCAGTCATAGCTATAGCCCCAATACATTTGCCAGCGGTCATTTGAGGAATATATTTTTCTACTTGGCTCTTGCTGCCATATCTTGAGATGTAAGGCATTACAATGTCCGAGTGCAGACTGAAACCAGGGCCTGTGCAGTTCACGTACATCCTAGAAAGAAAGAAAAATTCAGCATCAAGTAAAATTTTCATCATTAATCACCATGACTGAACATGAAAGAAAAAGAACTATCTTTGAAACATGTGAGGACATTCATGTTGTCTGTTACTGCTGACTAGAGATGCCTGGGTTGACCAGGTCAAATTAATTTTGACCCACACATCACTACTGCTGACTATCCAAATGAGCAAAAACATTCACAAGTATAATTCAGCCATAAGTTTATCAGTGCCCTTTTAGCCAAGACTCAGTCTCTTTATCAAAGACAATCTTGGCTCAGGTGGGATTTTACCATTTAACTTTAAACTCGACCTTGGCTTTTGAAGCCCATCAATACTGCAGAGAGTGGAACTATGGGAATTGAACGCATTTAGAATTTACATTTAGTACAAAATGTAGAATTTAGTACAAATCCTGGATTTGGTGCATCCCTATCAATCTCCATCCTATATCAAATACATGTAAGGAAGTCTCACAACACATTGAATATATATATATACATAACACTTACTGTTCCTCCCATACAATGGCAGATGACAGAATATCACCACCGATGCCACCATGCTCTTCAGGGGTACTGGTACCCAAGAGACCCTGCTGCCCAGCTTTCTCCCATAGGTTCCGGCTAACTTGTCCTGCCTTTTCCCACCTATATGAGCAAAAACAAATGAGAGTTAAGTAATTTTGATCACATCAACTGCCTATTTTCTATCCGCATGTTCTTAAAACATTTCCAATAAAAGGATGACTTGGTGACCATGCATTTCCTTATCAAGTCAAAAGCATTTTTGTGTGGTCATGTAACATATATTGTATAGAAGTTATAATGCTGTTTTTTTTTAATACAGTCAAGACAATAAGCTTTAAATCATAAAAAGGTTACAACCTTAGCCCATAATTTCTGGCTATGTAAAAAATAAAAAAAGTGATGGTGATGACTTTTGCCCTTTAACAGGAAAATTATAAATTATGTCCTTTTATTACATTATATATAGAGACCGAAACCTCGAGTAATAAACCTTTCTATTTTTGCATTTACATTTTGCTCACAATTCTTTAAATCCTAGGAGTGCTGTCCTTGTTTCAGTGCATTTTTTTTGTACTAGCACATAGGTTTTGTTGCTGCAAATGGTGTGCACCATATGGATTATTTTACAAGCAGGCAAAACAGTCAGGTTTAGGAACTTCAAGTAATTACTAATAATTATTAATATTTTGAACAGTAGTTTTTTTAGTACTTGTGCATGTGCTATATATATTGAAATGGGTGAATGCAGAGGATCTCTCTCTCTCTTAGGGCAGTGATCTCTCTCTCTCTCTTAGGGAGATTAGACGCCCCGAGAATTTGTTGTCACGAGCAACTAGGGCTGGGCGATATACCGTTTAATACCGAATACCAGTGTTTTTTTTTAAAACTATATTACGGTAATTTTTCAGATACCGCAATACCGGGGTGTCAGGGTACTCACCCGTGCGGCCCGGTCCCACGCGCCTCCTTGCGTGCGTGCGTCCCTTTGTCCGCGGGACGTTGCGCACGCACGTCCAGGTCAAAGCGTGCACGTCCGTGACGCGCTGACGGCGCTGGTTCTGCGCATGCGTGGGGGGTATTTAAAGCTATCAAACGCCTCCTCCTGTGCTATGTTGTCTGCGGCCTTGCCTGGGAAACTAAGCCTGCCTGATTTACCTTACGACTTTCTGTTGCTGATCCTTCGCTTGCCTGACTCTGATTTTCAATACTGCAGTAATTATTCTCTAATTTATTAGGAAATGGGGTTAACACCTAATCATGCATGGAAAAAAAATACCGTCAAATACCGTGACACAGATATAATTTTGAAAAATACCGTGATATAAATTTTTGGTCATACCGCCCAGCTCTACGAGCAACTAATCTCCCAGCAATACCATCCCACCGGCTAGAATGTAAATTGCTGGTGGGATGGCATACGTGTCCTGAAGTCACCCAAAGTTGCCTTGAGAGGAAACCACTGTTTACTCTTACATTATAAGTTCTTGCTATCAGACCCCTATTATTATTAAAACTGGGTATTGTTGAACGCCATTTGTTCTAACCTCTGGACAGTCTAAAAAGAAGAATGTTGTATTTATTTTACATAAACTTTATAGAAAAAAAACATTTGTACTCCTTTTGATAAAATAGATAACTGGTTTTATCCAGTGGACATCAAGATTATACACCATTTTGTGATCTTAGGGAGCTAAAAGTTGAAATGGCTATGGTTATGGCTTAAAGGGGTCACCTTTGAGTTAACCGTTAGTATGATGTCAATATTCTAAGACAATTTGCGATTGGTCTTCATATTTTATTATTTGTAGTTTTTTAGTTATTTCTTTTTCAGTTCAGCAGCTCTCCAGTTTGGGTTGCAGCAACTATTTGGTTGCCAGGGTCCAAGTTACCTTAGCAACCAGGGAGTGGTTTGGATGAGAGACAGGTATATGTATAGGAGAGGTGCTAAATAGAAAAATAAGTAGTAAAAAGTAACAATAATAACAAAACTGTAGCCTCACAAAGCAACTGTTGTTTGGCAGCCGGGATTGTTTTGCCACCACTTTGGATTTCTGCAGCTTAGTTAGGATCAAGTGCACAGTACTGTTTTATTACTATGGAGAAAAAGGAAATAATATTAAAGACTAAGAATTATTTGCTCTGTTGGAGATAGCTTTCCTGTCATTCATAGCTTTCTGGATATGTGGTTTCTATACAGGTATGGGATCCATTATCTGGAAACCCGTTATCCAGAAAGCTCCGAATTACAGAAAGTCCATCTCCCATAGACTCCATTTTTATCAAAATTTTTTCTCTTTTTTTTAGTTGATTTCCTTTTTCTCTGTAAAAATAAAACAGTACCTTGCACTTGATCCCAACTAAAATATAAATAATCCTTACTGGATGCAAAACAATCCTATTGGGTTTAATTAATGTTTCATTGGTTTTTTAGTAGATTTAAGGTATGAAGATCCAAATTATGGAAAGACCCCTTATCCGGAATACTCTTGGTCCGGAGCATTCTGGATAACAGGTCCTATACGTGTATAAAAGGTCTCATACCTGTAAAGCTGTTTTTTAAACTCTGATGGGGAAACATAAAACATTTTTTATTTCTGCAAATACATTTTCCCATTACATTTATCTTATATAAATGTTATGAACTCTTAGGGGCTGATTTACTAACCCACGAATCCGAATCGGAAAAATTCCGATTGGAAAACGAACATTTTGCGACTTTTTTGTATTTTTTGCGATTTTTTCGTCGCCGTTACGACTTTTCGTAAATTGTCGCGACTTTTTCATAACCATTACGACTTGCGCAAAAAGTCGCGACTTGCGCAAAAAGTCGCGACTTTTTCGTAGCCATTACGATTCGCTCGTATCTTGTCGCAACTTTTTCGTATTGAGCGCTCGTAAGCGGCGGCGAAACTTTCAGACTTAGCATGATTTTGGAAGCCTCCCATAGGACTCAATGGCACTCTGCAGCTCCAACCTGGTCCAAGAAAAGTCACGATACTGAAGCTTGAATGAATCCGAAACTTTCGTACTCGGCGCGAAAGCTGCGAAAAAGTTGCGACTTTTCGCGCAAGTCGTAGCGCTACGAAAAAGTTGCGACATTTTGCGAAGCAATCGTAATGGCTACGAAAAAGTCGCGACAATTTACGAAAGTACCGATCATTGCGAAAAAAATGCATTCGGACAGATCGTGGATTGGTAAATGTGCCCCTTAGAGTGTCATGCACTGTTACAAAAAGAGACTGGCCATTTTGTGTTTGAGCATGGCGTATGTAACAAGACTTACTCTTTCAACAATACAACACCGTCAAGCCAGACTTTAAAATTGTGCTATGTGCAGTTACAATATAATGTACCGAATGTGTAATTTGCCCAATATAAGCCAATGCACAGTATTATGTATGACACGGACTACTTACTCAGCATGGTAGGGGACCACTTCCTGCTGAAAGAATTTTCTTGCGCTTTCTCTGAAGATGTCATGGTCTGAGCTAAAGATGCGCCTTGTGCCTATGTCCATTAAAGACTTGGCTTGAGAAGTTTCTAAGCGTGGCCTCTCATCACTGGATTTGGGCTGGGTGTGCTGGTACCTAAAAAAAAAAAAAAAACAGTCACAAGTGTGATCATTTATGTATCTTTAACTAGATGTACCTAGGCCTCAAAGTAAAAAGATCTTATCCCTAACCCCCCCCAAAATTTTTTTCCAGAAGACCTGTTTTGCTAAAATACATTGAAAAAGCTCATTTAGTAGGGAAGCCCAGGGCTCTCTACACTCCTGGACCACCTGCAGCCGGGTCTGCTTTCTCTATAGCAGAAATGCACAACCAGTGGCTCGGGAACAACGTGTTGCTCACCAACCCCTTGGATGTTGGTGGTTTGGAGGCAAGTTTTGTTTGCATAAAAACCAGGTGTATTGCCAAACAAAACCACCAAATAGCCCGTATTTGGCACCCCCGAGAACTTTTTTTATGCTTGTGTTGCTCTCAAACTCATTTTTACATTTAAATGTAATGTAATTTATAGGAATGTGCCTGGTCATGTTACATAGTTACATAGTTACATAGGGTTGAAAAAAGACCAGTGTCCATCAAGTTCAACCCATCCAAGTAAACCCAGCACACCCAACCCACACCTACCAATCTATACACTCACATACATAAACTATAAATACAACCACTAGTACTAACTGTAGATATTAGTATCACAATAGCCTTGGATATTCTGATTGATCAAGAACTCATCCAGGCCCCTCTTAAAGGCATTAACAGAATCTGCCATTACCACATCACTAGGAAGGGCATTCCATAACCTCACTGCCCTCACCGTGAAAAACCACCTACGCTGCTTCAAATGGAAGCTCCTTTCCTCTAATCTAAAGGGGTGACCTCTGGTGCGTTGATTGTTTTTATGGGAAAAAAGAACATCCCCCAACTGCCTATAATCCCCTCTAATGTACTTGTACAGAGTAATCATGTCCCCTCGCAAGCGCCTCTTTTCCAGAGAAAACAACCCCAACCTCGACAGTCTCACCTCATAGCTTAAAGGAGAAGGAAAGGCTAAGTCACTTGGGGGTGCCAAAATGTTAGGCACCCCCAAGTGACTTAGAACGCCTACCTTGTACCCCGGGCTGGTGCCCCTGTACGGAGGGAACAGCACCAGCCCGGGGCACCTGTAGACACCGCTTCCTCCTTCCTTTGCGCGCTGCCGGCGAAATCCGCTGGCCGGCACATGCGCAGTAGAGTGAAAAGCCGACTTTAATGTTTAAGTTCGGCTTTTCACTCTACTGCGCATGCGCGCGCAAGCGAGGAGGAAGGAGGAAGCGCCGGCAGCTACCCCGGGCTGGTGCTGTTCCCTCCGTACAGGGGCACCAGCCCGGGGTACAAGGTAGGCGTTCTAAGTCACTTGGGGGTGCCTAACATTTTGGCACCCCCAAGTGACTTAGCCTTTCCTTCTCCTTTAAATCTTCCATCCCCTTAACCAGTTTAGTTGCACGTCTTTGCACTTTCTCCAGCTCATTAATATCCTTCTTAAGGACTGGAGCCCAAAACTGCACTGCATACTCAAGGTGAGGCCTTACCAGGGACCTATAAAGGGGCAAAATTATGTTCTCATCCCTTGAGTCAATGCCCTTTTTTATACAAGACAGCACTTTATTTGCTTTAGTAGCCACAGAATGACACTGCCTGGCATTAGACAACTTGTTATCAACAAAAACCCCTAGATCCTTCTCCATTAAGGAAACCCCCAACACACTACCATTCAGTAGATAGTTTGCGTTTATATTATTTCTACCAAAGTGCATAACTTTGCACTTATCAACATTGAACCTCATTTTCCAGTTTGCTGCCCAGTTATCTAATTTTGTCAAATCGCTCTGCAAAGCGGCAGCATCCTGCATGGAACTTATAGTTTTGCACAATTTAGTGTCATCAGCAAAAATAGAAACAGTACTCTCTATGCCCACCTCCAGGTCATTAATAAACAAGTTAAAAAGCAAAGGCCCAAGGACTGACCCCTGCGGTACTCCACTAACCACACTGGTCCAATTAGAAAATGTTCCATTTACAACCACTCTTTGTACTCTATCCTTCAGCCAGTTCTCTATCCAATTACAAATATTATGTTCTAGGCCAATATTCCTTAATTTGATCATTAACCTTCTGTGAGGTACTGTATCAAACGCTTTAGCAAAGTCCAAGTAGATGACATCAACTGCCATTCCAGCATCAAGGTTCCTACTCACCTCCTCATAAAAGGCGACTAAATTAGTCTGGCAAGATCTGTTACGCATAAAACCATGCTGGCACAAACTAATAGTATTGTGAACTGCAATGTATTCAAGTACCCTATCCCTTATTACCCCTTCCAAAAGTTTTCCTACTACTGATGTCAGACTAACAGGCCTATAGTTTTCAGGCTGAGAACGGGATCCCTTTTTAAATAACGGCACCACATTAGCAATCCGCCAGTCTCTTGGCACCATGCCAGACCTCAATGAATCCTGAAAAATTATGTGAAGAGGTTTGGCAATCACAGTGCTCAGCTCATATAATACCCTGGGATGAATCCCATCCGGCCCTGGACCTTTGTTTACCTTTACATGTTCAAGTCTCTTTTGAATTTCCTCCCGAGTGACCCATGCGCCAGTAGCTAAATTACTAGAACTGGGCATATTACAAGGGAAGCCTTCATTATCTGGCTCCTCAGATGTATAGACAGATGAAAAATAAGAGTTCAAAATTTCAGCTTTTTCCCCGTTCTCATCAACCAACTTACCCCCCCGTGATAATAAAGTTCCCACCCCTTCTTGCTTCATTTTTTTACTATTCACATAATTAAAAAATAATTTAGGATTCTTTTTACTCCTAGCAGCAATATCCCTTTCCATTTCTATTTTAGCTTGCCTGATAGCTTTTTTGCATGCTTTATTTGCTTCCTTGTACCTGATGAAAGTTTCTGCTGTCCCAGCTAACTTGAATGCCCTAAAAGCACGTTTTTTCTTATCAACCTCTACAATAACACTTTTATTCAGCCATAAAGGTTTTGCTTTGCGATGCCTCTCCTTGCTTACAAGGGGGATATACTGTTGTGTATACCTACAAAGCAATGTTTTAAAGATGTTCCATTTTCCTTCTGTGTCTAACCCCATGAAAAGCCTTTCCCAGTTGACACATTGCAGAGATGCCCTTATACTGGCAAAGTCTGCACGTCTAAAATTAAGCGTTTTAGTTACTCCCTTATAGCGCTGTCTCTGCAGCATTATCTCAAAGGAGACCATGTTGTGATCACTGTTCCCCAAATGCTCACCCACACAAATGTTAGAGATGAGTTCATTATTATTAGAAATCACCAGGTCCAAAATAGCGTCATTCCTAGTGGGTTCTTGAACCGCCTGAAATAAAAAGTTGTCATTTAGCATATTTACAAACCTACTAGCTTTTTCTGACCCCATTACTCCAGTCAATGTCCGGATAATTAAAGTCCCCCATAACAACAACTTGACCCAGTTTTGAAGCCTCCTCCATTTGCAACAATAGCTGGGCCTCATCCCCCTCATCTATACGGGGTGGTTTATAGCATACACCAATGATCATTTTCTTTGTGACCTTCAGCCCTACTGAAATTTCTACCCAAAGAGATTCAACGTTTTCATTGGTAATGTCTTTATTACATGGCTTTAAGTCTGACTTTACGTAAAGACAAACCCCTCCACCCTTTTTAATCTCTCTGTCCCTCCTAAAAAGTGTATAACCATTTAAATTCGCAGCCCAGTCGCATTTATCATCCCACCAGGTCTCAGTGATACCAATTAAATCATAATTTTCAATACATGCAATAGCTTGCAGCTCCCCTAATTTACCCGACAAGCTACGCGCATTAGCCAGCATGCAGCGGAGATGATTACTTCTCCCTCTGATGTTTACATTAGCTAAGGGAGAATTAGAGCTAAGGCAATTATGAGACTGCTTTCCTTGTAACGGAAGCTCCTTATCTGATAAACTATATGCCCCCCTCACTCCTCCCCCACAACCCTTTGCTAGTCCCCCTTCCCCGTCTACACTAATTTTCCCATGGAATTCTAGCTCACCCACCCCCCCCTTGTCTAGTTTAAACACTCCTCCAACCTCTTAACCATTCTCTCCCCTAGCACAGCAGACCCCCTTCCATTGAGGTGCAATCCGTCAGGGCTGTATAGATTGTACCCCAAGGAAAAGTCAGCCCAGTGCTCTAGGAACCCAAACCCTTCCTTCCTACACCAAGACTTTAGCCACGCATTTAGCTCCCTAAGCTCCCGCTGTCTCCCTAAACTTGCACGCAGCACCGGCAAAATTTCCGAAAAAATTACATTGGAGGACCTTTGCCTAATCTTAGAGCCTAGATCCCTGAACTCTTTAAAGTCCCCCACCTACCGTTCATTTTGTCGTTAGTACCGATATGTACCAAGACAGCCGGGTCATGCCCAGCCCCTCCCAATAATGTGTCAACCCGATCAACCACATGCCGAACCCTGGCACCAGGAAGACAGCAAACTGTCCGGTTGAAGCGATCCGCTCGACAGATTACCCTGTCCACTTTCCTAATGATCGAATCCCCTATAACCACCATCTGTTTAGGCCTAGCTCTGCTCTCCTCCCCACCACTACTAGTGAAACTGGTCTCCCGGCTGTTAGAGAGATCAGCCTCACCTAGAACCGCCAATCCAGAGTTCACACTCCCATCTTCTTCACACAATCTGGCAAATCTGTTGTGTACAACTCAAGATGGGCTTGAATACATTTTTCAAAGAAAGACTGTATTTGTTATAAAAACTTTGTTTTTTAAAATAGGGTGCTGAATTACAATACGTATTGCTGCTTTTTGCACTGCAATTGGCACATGTATTTATAATGTCTGCAATGGAAGAAAGTTTTTAATAGAAAAACGCATAGGATGAAGGCAAAAAAACACAAGGCTCCGAGCTGAGCAAGTGCTCCTAGAAGCTCCATTGGTTTTACAGAAAGGAGATTTCTGTTGTGTATAGTAAGCTATATTGTACTACTTAAGGATTAGTGCTTTATCATGTACCCAAAGTGTTATAAATGAGCATGTGCTTTTTTGCATTAACTTTGATTATGTTATACTGTGATGAATTTCAAATATCAAGATATTTATTGACACCCCAAACTGTTTTAAAACCAAAATTAGCCCACTGTACTAATTTAAATATATATTTTTTCATATTTCACCCTACAGGACCCCACCTACTGCAGAACCACAGCTCCCACAATTATTGGATAGCCAAATTAGTCTATTGCATTGGCTCTTGGAATAACATTTGCTACACTATGTTACTGTTTATACACAAGAGTGTAATATATCCTGCAAAATATAGCCTTATAAGTGGTGCTCGTGATGTCACTGGTTATAAGGGTGCTCATGATGTCATTTGTGTCACAATACTTAGTTAACTTTTATATTCTTTATTTCATTTTAAAAATAATGCAACCCCTCAGACTTCCCTAACCTGCATACAAGCACTTGTTCTTTTATAAAATAATGGAATTCCTCAGTAACCTCTGCTATCCTCACATTTTACATCAGGGGTAAATTATTCTCTATGTCAGTACCCACTGCCTCTCTCTCTATAAAACTAACTAAAACACATCTAACATGGTGGTTCACTTTGAAGTTAACTTTTAGTATGTTATAGAATGGCCTATTCCTAGCAACTTTGCAATTGGTCTTCCTAATAAATTTTTTTTATAGTTCTTGAATAATTTGCCTTTCTCTTCTGCCTCTTTCCAGCTTTCAAATGGGGGGCACTGACCCCCGCAGCCAAATCGTACGCAAGGCTACAATTTTATTATTATTTATTTATTATTATTACTACTATTCATATTCCCATCTCTTGTTTAAACCACTACCTGTTGCTAGGGTAAATAAGACCCTAACAACCAGATAGCTGCTGAACTACCAAATGGAGCGCTGCTGAACAAAAAGCTAAATAACTGAAAAAACCAAAAAGGTCGCCCTCCGCCTATGACTGACAACTGCCCCATGCACCACACTTATAAAAGCACTTGATTTGAAATGAAATGCTAAATAACAGAGGGGGAAGCCAATAGCTAACTGGTATAGTATGCCTGGCACAGAGCAGCTCCCCTGATGATGGACTCGGCCGGCCCCGCCCCTCCCGCCTGTGTGTGACTCAAGCCCAGCAAAGTGGGGCAAAGTTCAGCTCTGTGGGTGAGTGAGAAAAACACAAGCAAGAGGCGGCTCAATGCGAGGTGACCCTGTCCGGTCACACAGACACTTAGCTTGAAGGGGTAGAGCACAGGCACAGGCTCTGTCAAACCAGCAGCGAACCCGCCCGTATGTACGCCCTTATATTACATAGGAAACATTGTGGAACTAAAGCTGCGCTGAATGTAAGGGCAGGAAGTGTTCATGTACACGCAGGGGGCAAACACCCGCCGGCAAGCAGCCTAACGCTTGCTAAAGCGGCCATTCCCATTGCACCACACAGGGAGTAGAATGGGGCACTGGCTTACCTGGCAGGCACTGAGGCGGCTCTAGCTGTACCAGAGACATGCTTGCCACTGATGCCATTTAGCTGTTGAACAGATTTTCCCAAAAACCTTAGCCGGGCTGCCATTGTTCTTACTACTCAGTGCTCGGACCGAATTTGCAGAGGTGACAGGACTTAGGCAGGAAGCAGTCACTTCTATAGGGAGGCGGAGACTGGAACCTGGATGGGCTAACAGCTGGCTGCCCAATTCCTCTGGATATTGAGCGCCTCCTAGTGGCAGTACGAGATATAGATATATATATATATATACACACCACTAGGGCCAAACGATCAGAACACAAACACAGCGACAGGGATACAGGCCATCAGGGTGAGCACTGCTGACTCCCAAGTGGCCAAATCAGCAGCTTAATTATGCCTGTGTATTCCCACCTATTGTCACATTGTTATCTCTCTGAAAATTATTTCCCACTGCCCCTCTCCATTGGCCCTTCCCCATGTTTATAGTTGCCCTAAGACAACTCTCATAAGCTATGCATATATTGATAGCTCTAATCAATACCTTCATAACAAAGCATGCATAAGCTTAAACAAATCAAAATATTTGTCTATTCTATTCAGCTTTCTCCAACCCATAACCACCCTTCTGACACTTGCACAATTTTTATCTACTTTTACCTGTCTCATCTCTTCCCATCTAATATCTGGAATGCTTGGGACTTGGGGTTTCTGGATAAGGGGCTTTTCTGTAATATAACTCAAGTCTCATCTGATTGCATGAGAGATGGTGTTCCATAGTTTGGAGAGTCCTGGAAATTGGGTTTCTAGATAAAGGATGCCATACCTATATTCTCCTTTTTAAATGAATAACACAAAAACAGTAAACTATATATATATTATATATATATATACAATATGAAATCTCACTTCAGGGAGCCTCTTTTTGAGCACTTTATCCTAGTTCCTAGTTATAGAATTATACTCAGCAATAGTAACTGCAGAACAGCGCAGTCAGTTATTATACATTTTACAAGATTTTATGGGCATCCTCTAAAACCTTGATGGATATATGTATTTTTTTAAATTAGCTAATACCAAAATACCTAACCATAATCCATGATTTTACTTTGCCTTAACCACTTCTTTGTGAAAAAACAGTTTGGCAGCCATGGGCGTCCACAGATAGGGACAGGAGGGGGCACTTTGCCACCCCCTGGAGTTTTGCATACAGCTCACAACCCACTGTCCCGGATAGCTGTTTAAATGTGCCATGTTGCCCTGCTTGTCTTGAATTCTTCTCAGCTCCTTGATCCTTGAGGAAAAATCCTAGATCTCCATCTTGGATCTTTTAAAGGAGCCAGGTGGAGACAGAGAGGCAGAGAGAGAGAGAAGCGTGAGAGCAGCAGCATTCACCTGAATGACTTGTCTGTTAATGAAGTGCTTATTAGCCATTTCTGATGTGATTATACTAACATGTCTTGGGTAAATACTTTGGTTGTCCATTTTCTGTAGTAAATATACAGGCAAGGGACCTCTTATCCAGAATGCTCGGGACCTGGGGTATTGCGAATAAGGGGACTTTCCATAATTTTGATCTCTTTAATTTAAAGATTAAAAAAAAACCAATAGGATTGTTTTTCCTTCAATAAGGATTAATTATATCTTAGTTGGGATCAAGTACAAGGTACTGTTTTATTATTATAGAGAAAAAGGAAATAATTTTTAAAATTTGAATTGATTAAAACGGAGTCTATGGGTGATAACCTTCCCATAATTTGGAGCTTTCTGGATAACAGGTTTCCAGATAACAGATTGCATACCTGTACTAGCACTTCTGGGGTTAATAAGTGCAGATTATCCATTTTCTATAGTAATTATTTGCACACCGTGGGATAATATGTTGTTAATATTGGCAAGACTATGGTTAATATGCCCGTTGTCTATTTTATTTAATAATTGTACTGGCACTTATAGAGTATGTTTTGGTAAAATGGCTGTGGTATTTAGTAGCCACTATTTACAATCCCTGGACTCAAAAGGAGCAGTGCATAGCAGAAGGTAAACAAAGCTTTAAGTTCACTAGGAGCATGTCTGGGCAGAAATGGGTATTATTGACATGAAGGGTCATTAAAGTGGCTTAACTAGAAGGAGCCAGGCCCCCACAAAAATCTTGCAGGGCACCTAGTTGTTCTACCCAATGCCCACCCCAGCCCTGGCCCCTTGCTAAGCCACTCACTAGGTATATTGTTTGCGACATGCAGCCAGAAGGGGCTTGGGAGGGGGACTACCATGTAGCAGACCCCATGGCCCAGGCCCCTATGTCCTCTGGGGCCCCCTCCCGTGGCTACAGTTCTATCCCCTGCCTGGTGCTTAAAATACAGTAAGAAGGAAAAGTAAATTCACTTGTGGTTGTCAAGGCATCCCCCAGTGGTTATAATTAATACCTGATACCCCATCCCAGTTAGTAGATAACTGCACTGGCCTGGAGTACTTCTGTATGAACACCACGGAGTGATTGTGTTTTTTTCCTTCTTTATTCTTCAAAGGCCTGGGCTGACACATGCGTGGTAGAGTAAAAAAAAAGTTGGCTTTTTAAAGTTTGGCTTTTCATTCTATTGCGCATTTGCACCCTGCAAGAAGAGGGAAAAAGATTGCCATGTGGTGCTGGTATCAGGTAAGTTATTATAATTATTGGGGGGCGCCTGACATTTTGGCACCACCCAGTTATTATTTCCTTCTCCTTTAAAACACTAGGCAAAAAGTATGTTCACAACATGTCATTTACATTGAACGTATGTTGAAGAAGGGGGTATACTGTCTTTTTAAGGTTTGTAGTTGAACTGTGGTAACAAAGGGGTTAACACACCTTTAAAACCTGTATCTCTGTGCAGATAACATAGTTTCTTGTAGCAAGTGGCACAAACTTTGTCCTCATGAGACTATGGTAAGATTTGCAGATCTCAGCTCTTCCCGTGTGTCTTGTGCGACTGAGTCAGCAGCTTTCCCCACCTCCTTCCTCTTGTCCCAGCAGCTTCCAGCCTCTCTACTGACTCTACAGACACATTATTCATGATGCCGATCAGGAGACATTTGCTGCTTATTTCTAACTCCACATTGCACGGAGGGGGTTATCTGGAGCACTGCCAAGAGCACATACTAAAGTTTCTTGGGACGTAAGTATTCTGCTCTTGCTTTTTGTGTTGTTTGGCACTGGTACCACCCAAAGTACTGACCCTGGCAGAGAATGATTCAAGCTATGTGCATGCTGCATTAGGAGGTGCACTCTGGCCTCCCTCCACAAGTCACTTTAGCATACCTCCCAACATTTGAAAAATGTCAAGAGGGACAAAAAGATTTGGTGCGCGCAGCGCGGCAATTTCTTTTCACCACGCCCACTTTTGTGGCCACGCCCCAATTATCACACCCCATCCATTTTTTTTTTCAAAAAACACTCCTTTTATAAATAGTGGGATAAGACACAAATTGTGCTATACCCTCATACTGTACTACCTAAGGAAAATAATATAGCAACTCCTACATATAAAATACAAATATAGAGAGAAGGAAGTCAGTTATAAGTCTGTTATAACTATGTACCAGTTTTGCCCCCCCATAGAAACTGCCCCCATAGACAGTACCCCCCACAGAAAGTGCCCCAAATTGCCCCCATACACAGTACCCCCTATACACAACACCCCCATAGTAAGTGCCCCCAATTGAGACAGTACCCCCCAAACAAGCTCCTCCTTCTCCTTCATCAGCAGCTCCTCTCCGTAAACGGCTACTTATATGGTGGCGACAGGTGCTTTTATAAGGTTGCGCCCCGTGCGTACATATGACGTCAATACGCATGGGGCACAACCTTATAAAAGGGCCTGTCACCACCGCGCAAGGAGCCGCATATGGAGAGGAACTGCTGAAGAAGAACAGTTGGGGGGTATGCTTTAGGGTAAACACCCCTTGTAAAAAAAAAAAAAGGAAGACTAGATCTGCAATAAATATTCCCTTTGAACACATACTTCCTTTTGTAGTGATAACCTCCCAGCATTCTTTGCATCACTTCACCAGTGATGCCAGCAGTTGTAATTATTTAGCAAGATATATATATTTTTTTCCTCCCAGACAAGTGAAACGCGTGCTGTTTATTCCGTATGCTCTCCATGACAGAGACTCCTATGCCAAAACTGCAAGACAGAAGTTTGAAGCACTGGGTAAGTTTGTGATGGGGCCCGTTTGCTGGCTTATGGGTAAATATCTAAACTGGTTGCTAAAAGGGCAGATTAAAGACTTTTTAGCACTTGCACACTACTTGGTACATTGTAAATGGCCCCTTTAATGTTAAGTATACACCCACTCTTTATCATGCTAACATACTTAGACCAGTTAGACTAATGGGGCAGCATGGTGGCTCAGTGGGTAGTACTTCAATCTTACAGAGCTGGGGTTCTGAGTCCAATCTCAACCACAGCGCTTGCGGTAAGGAGATTATATGTTCTTCCTGTGTCTGCGTGTGTACTCTGGTTTTCTCCCACACTCCAAAAACATACAGATAGGTTAATTGGCTTCTGACTAGATTGTAAGCTCCTCTGGGACAGGAACTGATGTAAATGATGTATGGTCTCTGTGAAGTGCTGCGGAAATATGTCTGCACTATATAAATAATCAGAAATTGATAAATTAGCATTTTATTCCAGCTCCAGTTTTTGTCTTGGCACATAAAAGGTAGGCACTGTTATGTAACTGGCCCACAGGCAATTGGTCAGATATTTTCTTAATTGTCCTGTTTAAATAGGTGGCAAAGCACGTTTTCCTGTACTCACTGATGTTCCGGTACATAGCTGAACATAAGGATCATCTGATATACAGTATTTATACCTATTTTACCTAACTTGTGACACATGAATACTGAAATAAGTATTATCTTTATTTTCCAGGATATGGTTTGGACAGTGTGCATGAAAGCCCTGACCCTGTTGATGCTGTAAAAAAGGCAGAAGCCATATTCATTGGTTAGTACAATATATATGTCTGTGGCAGAATGTTGTTTCCCATGCTAGTACTATACTGTAAGAAATAGTTAACTGGGTGGCACAATTAAACTCATGATAAAAATGTGACTGTTTGGTTTAGCCCATGTTATAGGTCAGCTATTGGGTGTTTTAATTTTTCAGCAGTCCCAAGCTATCTTTTCCTATTGGGATTTAGGTCACAGTAATTTGGAGAAATCTAGTTGTCCTGGCCTGCTGCTACAGGTATTGGATCTGTTATCCAAAATGTTTGCGACCTGGGGTTTTCTGGACATTTAATCTTTCTTTAATTTGGATGTCCAGACCTTAAAAAAATCACTTAAACATGAACTCAAGGTATTGAATCCATTATTCAGAAACCTGTTATCCAGGAAGCACTGAATTATGAAATGGCCTTCTCCCATAGACTTCATTTTAATTAATAATTCAAATTTTTAAAAATGATTTCATTTTTCTCTGTAAGATTAACATAGTAGCTGGAACTTGAAGGTAACTAAGTTGCATGAATCCATATTAGTGACAAAACAATCCTACTGGGTTTATTTAATGTTTACATTTTTTTAGTAGACTTGGAGATCCAAATTACAGAAAATCCCTTTATCCAAAAACCCCCAGGTCCCGCACATTCTGGATAACAGGCCCCATATCTGTAGAACCAGTAGAATTGTTTTGCCACCATTATGGATTCATGCAAATCAGTTCAAGATCAAGATACAGTTGTATTTTTACAGAGAAAAGGGAAATCATTTTTTAAAAAAAATAGAATTATTTACTTAACATTGCCTTCCCATAATTTAGAGCTTTTTGGATAATGGTTTTCCTGATTAGCTATAACATACCTTATGTTACCAAATTCACTTAACTAACAGCTTCCCTACCACAAACTCTTACAGATAGAGGGTAATGGTGTAGTAGGGCAGTGTTTATATCAGGGCTGTGGAGTCGGTACATAAATTCTCCGACTCCGACTCCTCAGTTTCTGATACTTCCGACTCCGACTCCTCTGTTTTTAATATGCTAATGTATTTTATACATTCATACAGTCAATGAAAAGCATGCTTCATGATCACTCAACGTGTTCGTTTATGCACTGTGTGCATTGGGCTTTATTCTTATAGCAGATAAGTAATTAATTATGACTGTTTGTGAATTGGGACATTTAAACTTGCTTTATTTTTTTTTTTTTATTCCCATTTAAATTTAGCAGGAGTCGGAGTCATTTTTTGCCGACTCCAAAATTGCCTCCGACTCCTCGACTCCGACTCCACAGCCCTGGTTTATATGTTTGTGTGGGGAGAGGGGGGGGAAGATTGCCACCCTTGCCTTGGGCGCCAAACGCCCTTTGCCTGGCATGATTCTCAGAAGGACTTGTGTCTCTTTTTATAGGCTCTGGTTGTTACATTTGGAGTTTTAGGTCAGTTTGCTGTAGAACTTGCTTTTGTAACATTAGCCAAACATACCCTTATTTTATCCCCACAGGTGGAGGTAACACATTCCGGCTTCTGAAAGCTCTGTATGATAGTGACTTGATAGCTGCCATCAGGAAGAGAGTATTAGAGGTAACCTATTTTGAAATGCATGAGGAGACCAACAAGAAAAGCCGTCATTGCTCTTTTCCTTGAGTACCTCCTGCTCAAATCAAAACTCAAAGGGGAAAACTGTTTTGTACATGCTGTAAAGAAGCTTCCAGTTCCCTTAAAATTCTTCATCATTTTAATCTATTTTGGCCCCCATCCCAAATATTTATAAGGTTGAATAATAATCATCTGAAACGGTAAATGGACAAACTAGAATGGCCTGTGTAGCATTTTTGCTCACTATGGCCCCTAGCAATACAATACTAACCAGCACACAATAAATATGACTGTACCACCATTGTACTAGCTAAAAGCATTGCAGTCTTTTTTTGCAGATCATTTTTCTGATCGTTCAAAGAATGTAAGCTCAGCATGTAGTCATTTCTGCTTAAGTGGTCACAAATGCAAAGAATGCCCATTCCAAAGCGTGTTTAATTAATTAAAGTATTGCTGTATATATTTTTATTATTCTTATTAAAAATGTTTAGAGAACTTTACATAATAATAAAGATAAAGTATTTCTCTACTTCCAGGATGGGGTTCCTTATATTGGATCCAGTGCCGGTACCAATGTTGCCACAGTTAGCATCAACACAACCAATGATATGCCAATTGTGTACCCGCCTTCTCTGCAAGCCCTTCACTTGGTGCCTTTCAACATCAATCCTCACTATCTGGATTCTGATGTAAACAGCAAGCACATGGGGGTATGTTCAAGCTCATTTTTACAAAAGCTTAGATTCTCAGACAGATTGCCCCATGGTAGAAGATGTTCCATAGATGTATTTGACCCCTGTACCATAGTTCTGATTGGTCAGCTCAATTAATCACTTTGAACAGAAGATCTCCCTGTGATTTATAAGCCAGATTATAAAATGCACTGGATATGGGTTTACTGTGACTGAAAGGTTCTGTGTATGCTTCCGTGCAAAATTAGTAGCATAATATAAAAATGATTTATAAACTTTTATTAAAATTATGCCTTAATTATGAACTTGTGTTTGTAGGAGACAAGGGAACAGCGGATTACACAATATCATGAAGAACTAGATACTCCTCCTGTCCTGGTAAGTTCTGCTTGCAAGTACTGTAGATATAGTAGAGTGAGAAAATTATTATGATGGGGCTATAACAACTTACTTAATACTCCTTTTTCTCAGCCCAGGATAAGCAGCTAAGAGTTCTCCCAGTAACAAGCCAGTGAGACCAGGAATGATCTATACATTTAATTTAATATTATCCTTTTTTTGGATTTCACTCAAGTAATGATGACCAATACCTTTAAATAATTAAGATCATGTATAATAAAATATTTTCTGGCTCAAGTTTGGTCTTGCAATGCTGCAGGATCCAGGTAGCCGAGTTCAATTTGGTATAGCTCTAATATATCCATATCTAGCACTGTCCAAGTTTTGGGGTTCCACGTAGAATCCCAAACATAAGATATGGGCAATAATACTTTTTTAAAATTTTTCTAAATTAATTTGCTTAATATTGACAGTCATTAAATGAACACTTTCCTGGAAGCTGGGCTGCCTTTGAACATGGGTTTAGGTTGTGCAATTCATTTCTTACATATGTTTTTCTCTTTCAGGGCTTACGGGAGGGTTGCTTACTGCTAGTGGAAGGTGACAAAGCAACTCTTCTCGGTATAACAAAAGCACGTCTGTTTGTAAGGTAATACTAACATACACTGAAGGGCTTACATAGCCGCAGATTTTTCTGTGGAATTGTGCTTAGTATGACTAAATCCGTAGACTAATATTAAGCACTGTATCTATGAGAAAAACCATGTAACTGTTCTCTGTTTGGCTGCACATTCTCCCAGACTGTGAGAACATGCCCCATTCTAGCTTCTGCTAATAGGATTAGAACAGGAAACAGTTAATTGGCTACAATTCCCATTAACTTCACACATTGCCCGCACTGGAGACAATGTATGACCCTTAGACAAACGGATTGTAAATTAATGGAAGCTCAGCAAATAAAGTAAAATATAACTAAACGCACATTGCACTAATATTTTAATAATATTTTAATAAATCACATTAATTACTTTCATTTTATATCATTCTTTAGGGGAAAATCTCCTTCAGAACATGAACCTGGTCACGACTTTAGCTTTCTTTTAGGCTAAATCAGCCATTGCTCGCTTTACTGAATTCCACATTTATTTGCTCCTTGATTATATATACAATAAATGACCTGTGAATAAATCAACCTGTAAATTGGTTTGTTATGTTTTATTATAAATCTAATATTTTTGTATTATAGTATCCTACTTATACAAGCTAAGAAGTGGCAACTCCAAATATGCAGCAGATTCGGTTAAATAAATCACATGATAGTTTATATGAATGCTAAAAGCCACTGTATGAGCAACAAGATTTGACAAATATTTGTAAACTTGCTGTAACTTAAATAAATGCAAGTAAAATCATGTTGTGTGTGTGTTTGTGCAGACTTGGGCCAGAAGTTCTGTTACAAATACGAAGTTACAGCAGGTTATGTTCCGATCTGTGGGGAGCAAAATATGCAGCCCCTTGAGTACCCTAAACATTATCTTCCATAACAGTCAGTAAAGTGTAAAGGCGTCACTGTCCTCTGTAGCCTGTTGGAGCTGCTGACTCTCTCCACTACAGGAATGGACCATAGAGAGTGCACATTGGGAATTCATCCAAATCTTCAGTGACTGGGAAGAATATAACCTGGTGACAAATATGATGACAGCTAAAGCCTGATATCCAACCCCTCAGCAATGCTTCTCCTCTGTTTCTATGTCAAAATACAATGATGCCAGTGACAAATCTGCAGCAGTACAGTAAGGTGTGTGATTTAACCCATCAGTATGAATTACTGGCACTGGGTAAGCTACACATCCCATATGCCAATATGATGGATATGGCTTGTTGAGAGATTGTAATGTGTGATGTGAAAAAGTCAGTACAGTCTTAAAAAGCTCAATTTTTATTTCAGTTGTTATATAAATCTATGTACAGTCAGGCTAAGATTAGGAAAATTATATAATTCAAGAAAAAAACTTAGTTGCTTCTGTGAGAGGCTGAAGTATTAGAAAACCCCATCAGTACACAAGGTTATCTGCCATGTGTTTTGTAATAAATAATATATCCACTTTATCCTGAGGTAATGGTTGTCCGTAGATAGCCCCCCCTGGAATTTTACCTTCCTCCCAACTATTTCATTTTACAGTTCACTGCCTGCTGTCCCGAATAGCTGTTTAAATGTCCCATGTTGTCTTGCTTGTCTTCACTTACTTCTTGAGAAAAAAATCCAACAAGGCCATGCGTTCTACAGGAGCCAGGCAGAGAGGGTGAGAGGGACAAGAACCATGGGAGAAGCAGGAAAGAAGAACATGGTGTTGGTATTCTGCCTGTGCAAGTGTGAGGGAATGCTTTCAGTCTATTCGTTTCTGTATTCATCTTAACGGCATGTCTGGAGTTAGCCCTCCCCTGCTGGCTGCTCACTATCAATATACTGTCTTTTTAGGATGAAAGAATTTAAAGACTGCCATCTTTAGTTTTAGCTCTGCCGGTGTTTATTTTTGCAGCAATCTTACTGCCATGTGCTGATGAAGTTAATGTGCTTATAATGCTGGCATATATGGGTAATTATGGCTAAAGGGTGTGGCAAAGCACAGTGCAGTTTTTGGGATGTCTCAGGCTTTGTTTTTACCTTAGGCCCCATATTTTGTTGATAAAGTAGCAATTTATTAAATTATTTGAAGTAAAACTCATCAATATGTTTAGGGATGTGTGCTCATTCCTCAGACCTTCAGCTTAGCGAAGTTAGCAGGCACGATTCTTCCAACAGCAAGAGGCTGGCACTGTACCATTAACCAGAAGTGATACACTTATTTATTTTAGTGAAGAAGCATCTCAAACACAAAGAGGCCTGCATGACACTGTGTTGGAATATGGCTCTGCTTCAGTGTTGGGGCAGGTAAAATCTGCTTGTGTGTGTATGTGAGAGAGAGACTTAGGGACAGATTTATTAAAATGTGAGATAAAAGTTCACTACAGAGAAACTCACCCACTTTCTTTTCATTCCTATGGGGTTTTTAGAGGCTTAAACTTAAACGTGGGTGACCCAGCGGGACTCCGGTTCAATTCTCTAGTGCAGAACTTCTTGGGACCAGGATAAGTCTCCATGCAGCCTCCCGAGTCCCAGCAATCAGGGAGCCTATATAAAGCCTCTAGTTGCTGTAGGCTTTTATTTTTTCCCCAGGGAATCAATTAATAATTAATTAATAACGGAGCATGTTCCTTACATGAGTCTGTATTCAGGACATGTCAACCCCAAAAATATTTTTGCCTAATAAAAGAAAACGTAATTCTAAGCAACTTTGTAATGGTTTTTTAGTTATTATGTTGGTTTGAAAACCCGACATACTGTTCTTCCACTTCAGCTTATTCTTCTTCTTAGCTCCCCCCATTTTCTAAACGCTACCCCTTCTACAGTTTTAGGGGTACAACACCCAAACTCTCCACACTTCTTCCCTGCCCTATAGCGGAGCTTGTGCTTTTCTAAGCAATCCTGCCCCCATCTTTTTGTGGAGCTGTTCCGAACACCCATTACCCCAATCCCATTGACTTTGACAGGGAAGATTTTCAAACTGCTGCCAATCTTACAGCTTTGAGGCTACACCCCCCCAAACTTGAATCACATAGTTATGGGCTCAGCCTGAATGAAAATATGATGATTGTTGGATGCCCAAAAGTTGGCAGAGCTGTGAATAGCCAACCAGATTTTACCTATTGACGTTTAATGGTGAAAATTCAACCTGCTGCCATTCTCACAGTAATAATGCCAGGGTCCCCAAACTTAGGCACCAGGTAACTGCGGTTCAAGGTTAGAAAAAGTGGGCGGAGCCACCAACAACCAATCAGATTTCACCTATTGAATTTTATTGGTTTGTTGCCAGGGTTCCCAAACGTTGCACAGTGACTGGGTGACTACATACTCAAAGTTACCGTAGGAAAAGTGGGGGAGCTACCAACCGCCAATCAGATGTCACTCATTGACTTTCAGTGGGGAAATGTAAATTGCTGCTATTCAGACACTAGTAAAATAAGGGACCCTACATTTTGCACAGTGGTTTTTACTATATACTGTATATACTCGAGTATAAGCCTAGTTTTTCAGCACCCAAAATGTGCTGAAAAAGTCACCCTTGGCTTATACTTGAGTCGGGTGCCATGGGTCCCTCCAGACTAGCACCCTCTGTCCTTTGTGTGCAAATTAGGAAACCCGCAACCAGACCCTCCAGTGCCCTGGCCCGCCCCAAATTCATCTTCATCTACGATCCTCACCTGTCCCATTCTGCACTAGACATTGCACTTTGTATTCTATACATAGTTTTGAAGGATTTTAACTCTTTGGGGCACATTTACTAACCCACGAACGGGCCGAATGCGTCCGATTGCGTTTTTTTCGTAATGATCGGTATTTTGCAATTTTTTCGGAAAATTATCGCGACTTTTTCGTTACCAATACGATTTTTGCGAAAAAACGCGATTTTTTCGTAGCGTTAAAACTTGCGCAAAAAGTTGCGATTTTTTCGTAGTGTTAAAACTTGCGCGAAACGTCGCGCAACTTTTCACGCTACGAAAAAATCGCAACTTTCGGAATGGCTACGAAAAACTCGCGTTTTTTCGCGCAAATCGTATTAGTAACGAAAAAGTCACGATAATTTCCGAAAAGTCGTAAAGGCGCCGAAAAATCGCAAAAAATACGAAAAAGTCGCAAAATGTTCGTTTTCCAATCGGAATTTTTTCAATTCGGTCGGAATTCGTGTCTTAGTAAATCAGCCCCTTTGTGTTTTAGCTTGGTTGTTGATTGAGCTTGTTTACTATATTTCTTTTAAATAAATATTTAAAAACATATACCCCACTGATGCCTCATTTAATGTAATTTTATTGGTATTTATTTTGACTATTGAACGTAGCAGTAGCTGCTGCATTTCCCACCCTAGGCTTATACTCGAGTCAATAAGTTTTTCCAGTTTTCTTAGGTAAAATTAGGTACCTCGGCTTATTTTCGGATCGGCTTATACCGTTATACGGTAATTGTGATATCCAAGATTAGAAAAAGTGGGTGGAGCCACCAACATCCAGATTTCATTCAGTGACTTCACGTTTTTCAAACCAACATGAAGTTTATTCTCAAAATTCCCTTTCTAGTTCCAGATGGTGTTAATTAAACATAATCCAATGTTACAGGTGTATCTGTACATAGCAACCCCTGACATGCTCCAGGAACATATCAGTACCAATGAACAATCCTGGTATAAATCCAACCTCACTCACCCCCAATATATTTGGACATGTCTTCCAACACAGCTGCCTAGGCAGAGATATTATCACATTTTGGGTATCTATTACACTCACATGCAATGTTCCATTTTGTTTCTAATAGGCTTACTGTGCAACTATATATTATTTTTTGTTTATGCACAAAAACATAAGTGCAGAGCAAGTGCTGCCCTAAGTGTTTCAATACAATATTTACTGAGTGCCACGTACACTGGCATAAATTGTGTAAATTTGTGTGAGCGCACAGAGTAGAGGTAACATTCCCCGGATTATGTGAAGGTGCAAAGAAACTGAAATGTTATGTACTACTGACAGAAAGTAAAAATGCTTTCTTTTATAGAGTACTCCATTAAATAAACATATTGATAACACATATTTGGGGAAAAAAAGTCTAAATTGCTACTAGGGGTTACTAGACTTGGTACTGTATATAAAAAAAACCCTCATTTTGCCCAGGTGCAGTAACCCATAGCAACAGATTGCACAAGTCGTAAAGCAATTATTTTATTGGTTGTTATGGATTTTTGCACCTATGCAAACTTTAATTATATATAGGGGTTTGTCTTTTATTATACTCTCTAAACAGTCCCCCTAGTTATACAATGATGTAAGTTAAACTCAACTTTATGGGCTTTGTCAATAAATGGATTTCTTAGAAACTTGGCACCTAGTTATTGTATGCAGGCTTGGTCTTATAAAAACAGTTTTTTATTTAAAACTGTTTTTTTATTTTCTCTCCCCCCCGAAAATTTTCTGTGGACAGCCATGCCTGAAGAAAGTGCCAGACGAAAAACAGTTTAGAACTGCACCATTAGTATTTCTTGTTTAAAATGCCTTTATTGCATACATCTTAGGGCATTCCAGCAACGTTTTTTTATGAAGATAGTGCCAGACAGGTGATTGTATAATGGCGTGTAACCACTGTAATGCTGTGCAGCGTCTGATGGAAGCCTTCATCTGGTCCAGTACAGTACAACCCCCATTTTCCCATTTTTCAGGAGAGCAGAAAAAGTGGTGGCAAATCCAGGAACACGTAAAGTCAGGGAAATGCAATATGCATTATAAATTGGTGGACCACAAAAACTGTGCAAAATGCAGATTATATATGTTTGCATAGTCAGAATCTTAGTGATCCATCAGCAGTGATCTATCTGCCTGAAGATTTCTGGCACAAAACCATTCTAGACAGGATAAGAAGCGCAATAATAGATTTTTCTTGTACAGCTTTTTGTTACATTAATGGGCAAAATCCTTTATCCATTAGCAAATCCATATAAAATATCTGTTAGCTGCTAAGAGTAATACAGCAGGAATTTATCTGGAGGCAAATTGCTCTACTGTTCCTTAACTTCCATCTTGTTCAGGGTCTTCTTCTGTAGATAAATACACAAAAAGGAATGAGCCAGCATTATAGATTCTTTAAAAGGGACGTATACCTCTCCCATATATCAAAATGGCACAGAGTGCTCTTCACAACACTTTTGCATTTTTTATTTCAGTTTTTCATTACATTTTATCAGCAGTATTTTATACAGAAGGTATGTATAGGTATATATTATTGTATTTAAATATAATGCTACTTGTGTAGGTAACACTGTAACAAAAGCATCTAAAGAGCACAAAAAAACCTAAAAAATTAAGACAAAATGTAACTTGAAATACAATTATCTACATCATCAAAAAAAGATATTAATGCATAAACCCCCTTTAATTATTAAAGAGCATGCAACCAATCAATAGATAGCATTTACTGATTATCTGTTTAATAGCAAATGTTAATAAATGGTTCCTATGGGTTGCAAGACCTGTTGCAACTTCAGGACTTACTATATTACCCTATACAATTTCAGAGCTTTTGTGGAGAAAACCACATTCAATTACAGTTTCAAGTTACATTGGTACCTTATATATAATTGCCTTCTTAACCCATTGAAGGAAAAGTAAAGTTAGAATCACGGGGGGTGTCAAATGTATGCCCCCCCAGTGATTATAATCACTTACTTGATACCCTGGCCCAGTGCTTCTGTTGTTTGTTCTTCAGATTGGGTGGGCTTGCACAGTAAACTAAAACGCTGAATTTAAAGCAAAAGTCAATCTTTTTTTATTATCTTGTGCATGAAGATTGCTCTGTGGTGCTCCTACAGAAGTACCTTGGGCTGCTGCAGTTTTTAGCAAACAGGAACACTGGCCTGAGGGTATCAGGTAAACAGTTATAAACATAGGGGTGTGCCTAACATCTGGCACCCCAGTGATTATAACTTCACATCATTATAAACTAAAAATCAATGAAAAATAAATGATGAACCCCTTAATAAATATGACCAACTATTAAATCCCAGGCAAATTAAAGACTTCTTATATTACCTATTAATTCACTAGGATATATTATAACTTCAATATTTACAGATCTGATTGGTTGAATGGAATCTTCATTTGCACACAACACTAGTGCAGCAGAGAGTCACAGTATGCATGATACACAACACCCTATAGGCTGTCTACAGAACCACCCTCAATGAAATCATACAACTGTAAAAATGTCAGGTTTGGAACACAATCTGTGATTAATCTAGCTGGATGAATCATGTCCAGGTGAGACAATGAGTCCAGGAGAGGCAGGCATGCACAGGGTGCTTTCCATGTGTGGGAAAGTGTGGCTGTTACACTCTGCATCGGAGAAGTATAAGAGCGGGTCACTGACCCCCTTTGGGAGTGGGATGTTTGGGGTAAATGCTGGCTTTGTCGGTAAATACAATGAGAATGGCAGAGAAAGACGTATATAGGAAATCAGAAATCATAGTTTTCACACATTTTCACCTTGTGCATCTGCATTCTTACTGATATCACTTGCACTGGTTTCTGGTGTTTCACCGAATGATTCTGAAGGAAAACATAAACAAATGAAACATTTTTTACAATTGTTAGTATTACTCTCTAACACCATAGTGACTACACAGCAGGTTGAATATAGCAGGTTACTGCTGTAGCTGATTTCTACCGCCTGAATAATGCAAGTCTATATAAAGTGTATCTAACACCAGAAAATGAAAAGGACCCTAATTGCATTTACACATTATTTCTCACTTTACTTTTTTGAAAGTGCAAATTCATTTCTCATTAAAGTGGTAATTCACCTTTAAGTTAAATTTTAATAGGTTATAAAATTTCTTATTCCTAGGAACTTTACAATTGGTCTTCATTATTTTTTTGTATAGTTCTATATATATATAGAATTATTTGCCTTCCTCTTCTACATCTTTCTAGCTTTCAAATGGGGGTCATTGAGCTAAAAAACTATTGCTCTGTGAGGCTACAATGTAATTATTATTACTTTTTATTCCTTATCATTGTATTCAGGCCCCCTCCTATTCATATACCAATCTCTTTTTAAAACCACTGCCTGGTTGCTAAGGTAAACAAGACCCAAGCAACCAGATAGCTGATAAAATTGCAAAGTGGCCAAAATTTTAGGCACCCCCAAGTGACTTACCTTGTACCCTGGACTGGTGCCCCTGTTAGGAGAAAACAGCACCAGCCCGGGGTAGCAGTGATCACTTCCTTCTTCCTGTTCCGCGCGCGCATGCGCAGTAGAGTGAAAAGCTGAACTTTAACAAGAAAGTCATCTTTTCACTCTAATGCACATGCACCGGCCCAGGGATTTCGCCAGCAGAAGAAGAGGAAGGAGAAAGTGTTTGCTACAGCTACCCCGGGCTGGTGTGGTTCTCTCCTAACAGGGGCACCAGCCCGGGGTAGAAGGTAAGCGATTAAAGTCACTTGGGGGTGCCTAACATTTTGGCACCCCCAAGTGACTTAGCCTTTCCTTCTCCTTTAAAAACAGGTGCAGAAGGTATGTACTAGCTAGTCCAGTTCATGGCAATAAGCACATACAGGGTGCAGCTCTGTCTAGTCATTGTGGCCAATACCATAGCTGCAGATGATCGCTCAGCTTCAATGTGGCAGCTGGGGATTTGCACAAGCAGCGCCTCAGAGATTAAAAAGCCCACTGCCCACAACATATTTGTCTAGCTACTTACTGAAATGACTGAGTGATACAGGTATCTCTCCGGTAAAGGAGAGGTTCTTTATTAATAAAATGTACATTTATGTAGTCAATAAAACACATATTAAGAAAACATTTATATGGAAAGGAAACTAAAGAAAACATTATGGGGGTTATGTAATAAAAGGCACTAAGTTTGCCCAGGAGCAGAAAGAGGGTTTTTAAGGTATTGTTTTATTACTTTATTACATTGCAAATAATTTATTCTACAATATAAAATGTTATCCTTGAAACAAAAAAAATATTATATTATAATGTATTTATTATTTTTTCAAGTTGCAATATTGGTGTATAGGCAGCCATCTAGGTGCATTGTGCTGAGCTTTAAGAAAGAGCCTGTGGAATACATTAGAACTGCTTTCAGGTAACTTATTGTTTCTCCTACTGGAAGAGTCATGACTTGGCTGAGCTGGACTTGGATATTTACTATTGAGTGGTATCTCTAAATGGGGATGGGGGCAATTTTAGCAATCAGGAAGCTGCTATCTTGCTACCTTCCCATTGTCCTGCTGATTGGCTGCTGGGGGGAAAGGGAGGGGGTGATATCACTTCAACTTGTAGTGCACAAGTCACATGGCTAAGGGCACCTGGGAAACTAAGAATATGGCTAGCCCCATGTCAGATTTCATTACCGTGAACAATGCGATCCAGGTCAATGTCTCCAAAAATGAACTTCATCTTTTCCATGGCGTGTTCCCCATTGGAGGAGCCATGGACTGCATTCTGTAGAATACTCTTAGCAAATTTGGCTCTTAGAGAATCAGGGGAAACTTTCTGAGCCTCAGTAGGATCTGTGGGACCCATTAGTGACCTCCACTCCTGCACTGCATTCTCTTTGCTGAGAATCATCATTAAACATGGACCCCTGAAAGACAACAAAACATTGAGAGAATTCTTGTAGAGAAAGGCAGGCTTTGCAGGGGTCAGCGCCAATGTACAGCAGAGACTCTCTGTACATTTGTTTTACACTGAGTGTACTGGAGATATTTTCAGGTGAGTAAGAAAGCTAGGGCCCTCACCCCACCATCAAGATGTGAGTATTGTTACTACATAATTATAGGTACATCATTTCATTTAGTCATTTATATGGAGGACGTACACCCCCCTGAATAAATAACTTAGTGAGGCTCATTAATTAAAAGAATTAAGCAGCTACTATTATTTGGGTGCTCCCTGTGGTAAAGGGTCAAACTGGGCAGGTGGGGCACCGGGAAAAACCCAGTGGGCCCCAGCCCTTGTATGACCCACGGTCCCCACTGACTCAGCCCCAATCCACCTGCCGATAACAGTGGGCGCCAGTGCTCCCCCTCCCATCAATGCTGCAAGGAGCAAGTGTGGTACAGGGTGGGGGGAATGAGGGAGTAGCAGGACCGGTCTGGGGCAGGGGGCCCCCAAGCAGCAGCCCTGGTGGGCCCTGGACACCCCAGTCAGACACTGCTGTGGTTACTCTGGTTTAGCCATCATTATGTAGTGTAATCTCATACACTGTTTTGAGTTATATATTTTATACTGCACGTGGCACAGATGACATACACTTCCAGGTATCTATAACAACCTGTGCCAGAATTACAAAACACTTTAATACATGCTGATGGGCCAATGCCTATGTTACAGTCTGCGACTTTGATTTGTATCATATTTACACAATTAAATATTCAAGGATGCTAGGATGGCCTGAGTTAAGCAGACATTACAGTAAAGGAGCCCGTGGGATGCTGGGTATTGTAGTGTAACAACCAGTGGGAATATCAAACAACCAATGGGCGTATCAAAGGTTTCCAATGGTAATGTTTACCTGAATACACATATTATAAAAGTTAATACCTTGTTTACACAGTTAGCATTGAGTATGCTTGATGAATTGTTTATAAATCGTTACCTTCTGATAAGAAATATTTCTTACCTACACATATAGTTAACAAGCTGTTCAAAGAAAGGTTTCCCCTTGTGCTCCTTGTAAAATTCTTCAGCCATCTCTCTGCTCAGGTTTGCCTCCTTAATCTGAGAGATGGTAAATCCGGTCCCTTGGATCTGCTCTAAGATTTCATCTATTAAAAAGAAGGAAAGAGTATTTCTAGCTAAGCTGGTACTACATTGATACATTTGTTGTGGCTATAGTTACTGTAGGGACCCATAGGGTTAAGCTCCCTATGGTGTTATCTCTTATTCTTATCTTATCTGTATTGTTATAGGGCAGAGCCCTCTGATCTCAGGTTACTGTTATTAGGTTGCCCTCTATAGGTTTAGCCCAGGTTGACCACTCCCCTTGGCAGACTATATAATGTCTTGCACAAGGAAGTGGCTTCCTCTTTTGGCTGCATGCTGTGTTCTGGACAGATCCCAACTGAGCCTGGACCAGAACATAGGCCCAGAAGCCATTTGTACCCTAGGGGACCACCTACCCTAGTGCTAAGTCGGGGACAGGGCCCCGTGAACGAGGTTAAGCCAGCACAGACAGATTTGTTATAGCACCCTCTAGGAGAGGTGATTGTAGTCAGTCTATTTAGTAAGGGCAGTCTATAGCCCCAACCAGGAGTTGTAACAAAGGGTTTAGTCCACCCCGGCTCTGTAGTCGTTCTTTAGGGACCGGTTTTATTAGACGCCAGGTACCAGTGTTAGGAGCTCTCCCCTGGACCACAGTCGGCCGGAACACTCCCTTCTGAAAGGTCTATATCTCAGGTGTCAACTAATCCTCTGTGCATCCTCCAAGTGGGTTATTCTGTGCCTAAAGTGTCACATCTGCTGTACTATCTGTGACATCATACACTGCTGTGTCTGTGAGTATACCCTGCTGCACTATAAAGTTGTGCCTTTGTCCAATAAATTATACCATAGTTATTAAGCAAGAATCCTCTGGCGTCCATTATTCTCTATTTGCACTACACACCTCAGCTAGTTGTAGTTCAACTACACCCTCAGCTCCATCTAATTCTCCCATATAGCGGAGGCTCACCCCTTTGTATTAAGTGTCGCAATGTAACCCATGCTCACATTATCACTACTAGCCTGGGTTTGGTAAATTGGGTCAGAAAAGCGTTACATTTATGGCGCCCAACGTGGGGCCCGAAGGGTTAAATTCATTTTGAAATTTTCGGAGCCATTACCTGAGGGGCTGAGTAAAAGTGTGTGTGTTGCTTTAAATTTTCCTGACAGGCACTGCCGGACGCATTAGGCAAAAGGCGCCTGCAGTCCTGATCGAAATCTCAGATAACTAATTGGCCGTGGGTTTGGGCTTGAGGATTCCTCCCGTTACTCCCATTGGCTGGCGGATCTGTCAATCACCGCCCTTATAATTTGGCGCTCTTTTGCTACGAAATCCCGCGAGAGGCGGGTTGTTTGTGAGATTTGGCAGCCATTTTTCCGTGACCCTGACGTCACGGCGGCCATCTTGTGCCTCTCACTTGCATGAGCAGAAGAGACGCATGTGGGTGAGCTCCCTCCAAAGCTTCTGAGCTAACTTGTTGCGCGACTGCCAACACGCTAAACTCACCTGCACTACCTTTGCCAGAAATTATCTACCACTGCGGCTGCAGTTGGAACGGATACCTGCGCACCCCAGGACCAGCGGCTGCGGCCTGGGTACTCTCGCTCCGAGGTGCGCAAGACACAGTGAGTATCCCACGGCTGTGGGTACCCCATACCTGCATAAAGAGTCGGATCGCGGCCGCGACCGACATATACAGCAGGAAGCTATAAATACCAGCGTCACAGCCTACGCTACTGGGACTGTGCCTGTGCTTAGACCGGATTGCGGCTGCATCCGGATCTACCCAATAATCATTATCTTGCAAACCCTGTACATTAGACTGGCCAGTGATCCCCGAGCACGCCTACAGGAGGCTCTTGCAGTGTGGGATATCTTACAACAGGGGTTTGCACTACATTGCTGCGGCTGCAGCCATAACTTCATTGGTCCCAAGATGGCGACCCGCACTGATAGCCCGCCGCCACAGAAAAGGTATATGTGGCTGGGCACTTTTGGAGTTGAGTACGGAGATGAAGGGGAGGAACTGGTAGTGCCATTCTGTGGGTGCTGTGGACAGGAGGTTAGTAAAGCGTTGCAGGATGTGAGAGCCAGCTGCCCTGCCTGCACCAACAAATGCTGGACTGACCCCATAGTGAGGGTGGAGACCCCCCTCAGAGCCAGTACAAGCCCCATGAGGCCTACTACCCCAATTCCTATCCCAGAACCCAAGGAAATTGTATCACCACCCCAGGCTGAATCATCTGGGGATATATTGCTGTCCTCTTCCGACCACTCAGGAGAGGTTCTGGACAGTGTGTCTGAGGCCATATGGCCCTATAACAGGAAGGCAAAGTCAACAGCCAGTTCTGTGGGGGTTGAAGTCACCCCTGTGGAGAAACAGCTACAATTGCTGGGGCTCTCTGCCAGGCTAGGCAGAGGCCGCTCTACCACACCAGATGGGGCTAGTGGAGGATTATCACCGGGTGGTATCCCAGTACCTGGACAATCCAGGCGCAAATACCCCAAACCCAATTGGAGTGCCATGGAATTCGGGCGCCCCATAGAGAGGGACCCTCAGGGAGAGGAAGCCACTCCTCCACAGTTGCCTCCACAGGAATCTGAGGCTGCCATTGGGATGCCGGATACCCCGCCACCTCCATACAGTTTCAGTAAGGATGAGACCTGCTGGGTGGCTCCAGGCCGTGCAGACCCTGAAAAGTACCGGGCTGTTTCCCGGGTGCAGAAACTGATAAACTCTAAAGTTTATGAACTCTGGCAATTTTATATGCCTTATGCCCCCGAGTGGGTATACGATGAGGTGGACAAGCACCTTGATGAGTGGATCTACGGGGAGCTGACCCGTAGGGAGAAGATTGGCTTTGGGGGCTTGCTTACCACCAACCCACAGCGACGCCACCAGGATGTGGACTACCTTGCAAACATCGCCCGAGAGTGGTGGTTTGGCCGGACCGTCCTCAAACACCGGGTTCGCTCCTGTGGCAAGTATCAAGAGGACCGAAATTTCTCTTTGTTATCCGACCTCCCCAGTGGAGGCAAGATCGACAAGCCCCATCCGGGCTACTACATCTCTTACGAGGCTACAAAGGCCAGGTTTGACCGCAACCTCCATTAGGTGGGTGGAAAACCCCATGCGGTTCTGGATGCCCCTCCCTGATGGGATTTTCCCCCGGGTGGGAGGTGGGTAGAATGTCCCTAGCTGTTAAAGGGATTACCCACCATATTTGGGCACCCCTAAAGAGACTGCCGTATTTTTGCCGCCATAGGGTGACCCAGTTCTTCAAGTTATGTCCACAGTGGTGGACTTGTTTTCTATTAAGTTGGAACTCTCTCAAGGAGAGACTGTAAAGTTACCAGTTGGGTGAACAAACAAAGACTGCTGCGCCCCATCCCACTTCAACTTCTATTTTCATCTACCTCATCTAAGGGTAGAACCCTCTGCCTAATCCACACCTACAGAGTGCATGTCGGGAGATTCATGAACACTGGGTTAGGGTGGAAGGCCTGGACTTAATAAAGTTGATGGGTGGGGATGTATTACAGTTTAAATTGTGCCCAATAACAGTTTCTTTACAGCCAAGCATGTGCCTGGGGACCCCTGAGTGAAGGCAGGATCGTCCTCATGTGTAAGTGTATCTGTTATATCCCTGTTGCAGGTTACAGGTGGTATATCAAGGATACCTAAGTGTGTACCTGAGCACCACTGTTAAGGGGCAGGAAGGTGACTCAAGATTTCTAAGTATTGTGCCTGTTATACCTCTGTTGCAGAGCCAGAAGGTATTTCATGGATCTATATAAGTAAGTGCCTGAGTGATCCATAGTGACACTCATGTATTGTAAATGGTTTACAGAAACGTAACTAGTAACGAAACAGTTAAAATTTTCTGTGCCTTAAAATTTTCCTTTTCAGCTATCCAATGTACCGGATACTCCTCAGGAGAGGGTATCAGAAACGGATGTATGGGTACTGTATTTTTGCACTAAATCAATGCACTACTGTTATTGCTTGAAATGTGTACTTAATGTTATTTGCCATTGCCGGGTCGGAATGGAATTTTCCCCCGGGTGAATGTAGGGACCCATAGGGTTAAGCTCCCTATGGTGTTATCTCTTATTCTTATCTTATCTGTATTGTTATAGGGCAGAGCCCTCTGATCTCAGGTTACTGTTATTAGGCTGCCCTCTATAGGTTTAGCCCAGGTTGACCACTCCCCTTGGCAGACTATATAATGTCTTGCACAAGGAAGTGGCTTCCTCTTTTGGCTGCATGCTGTGTTCTGGACAGATCCCAACTGAGCCTGGACCAGAACATAGGCCCAGAAGCCATTTGTACCCTAGGGGACCACCTACCCTAGTGCTAAGTCGGGGACAGGGCCCCGTGAACGAGGTTAAGCCAGCACAGACAGATTTGTTATAGCACCCTCTAGGAGAGGTGATTGTAGTCAGTCTATTTAGTAAGGGCAGTCTATAGCCCCAACCAGGAGTTGTAACAAAGGGTTTAGTCCACCCCGGCTCTGTAGTCGTTCTTTAGGGACCGGTTTTATTAGACGCCAGGTACCAGTGTTAGGAGCTCTCCCCTGGACCACAGTCGGCCGGAACACTCCCTTCTGAAAGGTCTATATCTCAGGTGTCAACTAATCCTCTGTGCATCCTCCAAGTGGGTTATTCTGTGCCTAAAGTGTCACATCTGCTGTACTATCTGTGACATCATACACTGCTGTGTCTGTGAGTATACCCTGCTGCACTATAAAGTTGTGCCTTTGTCCAATAAATTATACCATAGTTATTAAGCAAGAATCCTCTGGCGTCCATTATTCTCTATTTGCACTACACACCTCAGCTAGTTGTAGTTCAACTACACCCTCAGCTCCATCTAATTCTCCCATATAGCGGAGGCTCACCCCTTTGTATTAAGTGTCGCAATGTAACCCATGCTCACATTATCACTACTAGCCTGGGTTTGGTAAATTGGGTCAGAAAAGCGTTACATTACAATAAAAAAATGCTGATTTTTGGCCACTTGCTTGCAGGGTTGAATTTTTACATGTTTCCATCCTAGAAACACTTGCTTATCTCTTCTACCAGAGTAATGTGAGCACAAACTGTATTTACATGTGCCATGCTGTTAGCACAGATACAGAATTCTACAAGACATCTCCTCTTAGCCCCAGAAGTGAATAGAAGCCAGCATTTTGGGGAACAGAAAATAAATATCTCCCTCTGCACCAGCTGACGCTTGGTAAATATGTTCCTGCTTACTGAGGTAACTAGCCAGAATGAATGAGAATTCAAAAAGACATAGAGAATACAAGAAATAAATCCTACAATATAAATTTATGCTGAGAAGTCCAAACCAGTGCTTTTCACAGACAGATATATAAAGTTTTTACGACAAATATCACCCTAATTAACCTTCAGTCTGAGCTTCCATGGTTATCTAGAATTGCTAAAAGACATGGCCTTTGGCCCTTAAGCACTGCTCTTGGTCCCCCTAGGGAGCCCCACAATTTTGGAACCAATGGCTTTAACTAATGACATTACTGGATCCCTCAATACTCAATACTGAGTCCTAAAAAATTCCTTAAAATTATCAGGTGTCAGAGACATTACACACAAAATTTAGAAAGAGTACTTTTCTTAGGGAAATTATATAGAGTTATATTGAGTCAGCTTATATTAGAGGTTAGGAGTCTTTCATTCTCTTACCTCTGTGTTCCTCCAATGCATCTGGTTTAATTGTTGCTAGAGTGTGTTCTACTGGGAAGAAGAAGTTGAGCTCCTTCTTAGCCTCTTCTGGAGTTGAGCTGCCGTGTAGTTGGTTAATATCGCTGTCATTGGGAGCAAACTGAGCTCGCAAGCTGAGAAGTTATAAAACAGAGACAGATTTAATAGAATGCAAATCCTGAAACAAAAACAGTAGGTGGAGGAAGGGAAAGTTTTTCTTTTGTTATTTATACTAAAGGTGGCCATACACGGGCCAAGAAAAGCTGCAGATGGTCTAACGATATGTGGTGCATTGATGCGGTCTTTGTACCAATGGCCAGCATACCTTCAATGTCATTTGATATTGTTTATCTCAAGGTGGGCAAAACGGGGAAAGATCTTTCATTGTATGACCATCTTAACTTGCCTATTTTCAGCTAAAAGGAATAAAATAGTTTTGTGGTTGACAGGATCAGTGACCCTTAAAGTAAAAGTGTAAAACTAAAGGTGTAAAACTACAGTACACCTTTAAATAAAACTAGGAATCAGGACAAATCTATTAAAAGACAAGCTTTTCAGGCATTCATTAATGTGACAATGAAAAGTATGAGGGATCATTTATGAGTCAAAATGAGCATCTTGTGAATGTGCAAAGGGTGATTTTACTATGTTTTTTACCCACAACGTAACATTTTTTTCCTCATAATTAAAAAATAAAAGTTACATCTGCACCCGATTCCTTAGACAAAAGTTCTGCAGGCCACTCTGGAAAACCTAAAGCTACCATCACCTTTAGTGCCTATTGGTCCAGGGTTTCCCTGTGTCAATAACTGCACTATGTGCAATCCACAAGGTGGCGTGATGGACCAAGTGCCACCAAGCGCAACTATGTGGAAGTGCAAGGAGTACCTTTTATGAATGGAATTCATTTGTACAACAGTTTACTCATTAATGAAACCTATTGTTTCCTAGTTAAAAAAAAAAAAAAAAAGCTAAAAAAGCTCCAGTAAACTTGCTTTGTGACACATTTTCCTGCAGATTTTTATTTTGTTTCACTTATTTTTAGTGTTACTGGCCTTTTAAGCAAGACTTTTTAAATTAGTTTATCATGTAATGTATCAGATATTCACTATGAAAAGAAATAAAAGAAATTAATTAATTGTCCAGTACTTGGGACAGCTGAAATTTTGATTCTTTCTTTACAATAACTGCACAAATATAAATATATATAAACATTTTCTACCAACCTGTCTGGTGCTTCACTCAAAGCTTGTCTCAATGAGGCAGGGCCTAGCATGTTCCTCCAGTGATCCACTGCATGATCTTTTACCAGTGCCAGGGCCAATACAGGACCACTAGGATTTTACAAACATAATTTCAGTTTTAATACAGAAAATGCTCAGTTGTTTTTATTTCCTTTATACATTAAAGAACTGGTGGGTACGAATGGGTTTAATAACTGGAGATTAGATTGTAAAAGGGCACATTTATTTAGCATTGAATATACAAAGGACATATTTGCGTAAGTGTGAATTTTCTCCTCATCTAACTGCTCTAAAGTTTGGGTCAAAACATCTGGAGCATTCTTCCGGCAACTTTAAGTATACACATTATTTTGTAGCCTTAGTACTATGCATACATTTGTAATGAGTAAAACACACTTGTGAATTAATGCTAAAAAGCAGTGAGGTATGTATATATTAGCCCAGAGGATATGATGTAGATAACGAGAGGTTACAGTGTCTTCTGTATCTTTATAACGGTAATTGGCCACTCTGGCAAAACCACTTTTGATGAATGTGTGGTACTCATTTTAGTTTCAGAAAATTTCCAATACTGTGGCAAATTTTCATTTTTGCACTTTAGTTAATATGCCCCTAAGCCCTTGCACCTAACCGAAGATTAGTGCAAAGTTTGTTCTGTTGGCTGTCTGCTGGTACTTCTGACACAAGGAGTAATGATGTGACCTGTAACTGACCCTAACCCTCCCAACCCGAACCCTACTCGACCTGGCTTATCCCCTCTATTTATAGACCCGCGCCTGACCCACCCCACAATGACATCACAAAAGGGGCGTGCCAGGCATGCACCTATAAATACAGAAGCTGGAAGAGCCAACCGGCATTGTAAGGATGCGGGTGGGGAGGGCGAGCGTAAGAGCTCAACCCGAACCCGCCCACAACCTGCAAGTGATGTACCAAGGTTGGTACCTGGGCCCACGGGTATCGGGCTGGCCGGAGTTCCCAAGGATGAGCTTTGTAGCTTCAGGTGGCCTCTTAACACAGATACCTTCCTTAGCAGTGGTGCATTAATTTGCCTCTACTAATTTAAGAGTAGAGTTTGCAAAAAGTGAACTTGAGTCAGTCAGTAGCAATGAGGAGCACATGCACTTAATGTGAGGAAGTTTAATGAGAGAGGCTGATTGTGCATGTACACTGTTTGCAAATCTATGCACCATACAGATGTGGAGGGGGGGGCAGAAGCACTTTGTACCTGTTTTTAGCACCTTGACCCAGTTTAGTAAATCAGCTGCAAGGTCCCTTACCTGGTCATCTGCTTAAGAAGAGCTGGATAATAGTCCTTATCAATGTGTTCTATATAGAACTCCTGAACTTGTTGCTCAGTCAGCATAACCTCTTTCTGCATTGCTATACTGAAGCCAGCATCTCTTATACTCTGCAAAATCTCATCTGAAAGGAATAAGGGGGATAAGTATATACACGGTCAATCTAAGAATTTTACAATACATGTAACAACCAAGGAAGGTTTGACATGCAGGTAAATCAAACCTGTGAAAATTATTCATCCTTGCCCACTGTCAGGCCAAGAAGTATTGCTCCTGAAACCCTAACCCGCAAAATGTTGCGATTGTAGGACACGCACACAACCTGTAACCATGTCATTTTGCAATGTACACTAATCTGCACACACCTTAGGGGTCTAGACAGAGAAACTTCAGGAGCAGAGCAAGAATGTAGTTCACAAGACCCAAAACCAACCCCACAATGTTCACCCAAATTTCAAACCCAACATGCCCGACCTAAGGGTTAACCCATGGTCCTGCACATGATTACTTTTAGTCCCTTCCTGGTCATTGTATACAAGCCCTGACTAGCATTCTGTGGATTCTAACAAATGCGAAAGGAGCTGCTGTAAGATGCCATAGGCAGTCATTATTTAGTGGGCTGCTGGAGGGGCTGTTTGGGCCTGAGTGTACTTGAAATTCCTGGGCCTATTTTGGCTCCCAGTCCAGATCTGCTTGCATAAAAGTTTCTTCAAAGCCCATGATAGTGGATTTTAATTCAGACACAATAGATCTTTTTTTTTACCTTTCTTGTCCTTCAAGATGTCTGGTCTGATCAGAGCTAATGTTCTTTCTGGTCTCACTGAAGTCAAGTCCTTTGGTGACTCATTGGAAATCTTGAAATTTGGGAAGAAAAAGGCTAGCTCACGGCTAGCTTGTTCCCGGTCATTGCTCCCATGTACAGCATTATACAAAACTTCTGTGCCATACTGAGCTCGCAGACTGTAGGAGACAAAAGGGTGCTGTTAGTGCAGGCAGATGCAGCATCAACAATATTTTCACTAAATATTTACTATGCAAGAAACATTTCAGTGGCTGATCTTTTACCCAGAATGCTTGGGACCTGGGGTTTTCTGGATAAGGGGTGTTCCATAATTTGGATCTCCAAATCTTTCTTATGTCTATTAAAAAATCATTTAAACATTAAATAAATCCAAGAGGATTGGGTTGCCTCCTTTAAAGAAGAAGTAATCCAAAAATGAAATAATTTTAAAAATGTGAATTATTTGATTTAAATGTCTATGGGAGATGGCCTTCCCATAATTCAGAACTTGATAAATGGATCCCATATCTGTAGCATATTTCTCCAAAATTATTGGTAATTGGATTTTGCCCAGCAAAGATCAGTCTTGGAATTCATTATTAGAATAACATGAATAAGACTATATCTTGGATAATATTACTTTTTGTACCATTTATTTTTTTATTAATTGTTTGTGAAATACAGTAATATAAGAAAGAAAAATAGGAGAAGTGAAAAAGAGAGGAGATTTATCAGTGGTGTGTGCGAACCAAGATAGTAAAATACTAAATGGGATAGTCACAGGATTAAACTCAGGAGACAAAATGTAATGTTAAAATTTAACAAATATTCTGCCCTAGAATGTAAGTTCTTCTGGAGAGAAATTGTGTAAACTTCTAGCATCTTTGTATCTATTATAACTGTATAATATATAACTAGTATATTTAATAACTATAATAACTATACCACTGTTTGTGTTTATGCCTTGCACTGTATACTATATTTGTGGTGCTATATGAATAAATAAGTAAAATAAAATATTCATCTCTGTATATTCCCCTCAAAAACAAGAAAGTCATGGTTTCATAGACATCCCAAAAGTTTAGCACTGAGATTGCTAAGAATGTGCATTTAAAACATACAAGTTAGTTATGTTAGCTGACCTGACATAATAGGGCTTGTTTACAAGCCTTAAGGGTACATATGCAAAAGCGCTCCCCTTGGTGCTCATATAACAAAAACTTGCACCCCTTGCACAGTGCCCCAATGTGGGCAGTGCCTTCTTCAGCTCCCTTACTTGCACTTGCAAATGACATATAAGTTAGAGGCTGGAAGAGTCACACCTACATGCCTAGCTCTGCCCCCCCCCCTGCCCACCCAATTCAAACCAGTCTGTGGCAAAAAGCACAATGCCCCAAGCAGTGAGCAAAGTGCAAAAAAATAGCCAACTGTAGCCTTTTGTGCACTTTGCGCACTGTGTAATATTTTGCCTCTTCCTGACCATATTTTTACACTTACCTTTCTGGTTTTTCTTTTTTGGCTATTTCGACATCTGTTGGCCCTATAAATTCTCTCCAAGCTGGAATCACATCCTCATCCTCATCGGACTTAGATATTATTAAAACATGACATGGACCACTAGACATGAATTGGATAAGCTCCTGGAATTTTTCCTACACAAACCAATATGCAAGTGCAAAACAGGTGAATGAGTTGCATTCCATATAAATACATTCATATATCTGTATATATTCTCTCTCATATACTATAGTGCCATATTAGCCAATAAATCACCAATTTTACAATCCGCAGGAAGCATTTAATAGATAACCAAGTAGAATTTAATTTATTGAGGGTTTTTGTTTTTAGTATCTAGTTTACTAACACAACAGGACTCATTTACAATGTCCCACACAGTGTGCAAATCAACATTTTTTTGCACTTTTTGCATTTTTTTGTGCAAATAGCTGCAGGCCTCTGCACACCATTTTGGTGAACTCACTAATGTTTTCTGTACTATATTACAAAATCCCACTACTCCTTTTGTTACCTTTTGTGTTTATACTCACCTCTCCTTCTCTGTGCTGGTAAAACTCTCTTGCTTCCGATTCTGTCATTGTACTTTCTTCGTTGGCCAAAATCTCAAACCCTGATTCTTGTATCTGAAAAGATGTATATATTTTGTTAAGCTCTCTAGTAATGATCACGGTGGACAAAATAATATCAGTTATTGAATAATGGCATGGCAAAATTTACAGTAATTTAGTGTACTAGAGGGACTTGGGATACTGAATACCTTTGGCTGATGTGTGTGTGGATTAGTACCGCAGGTCTGAGCTCTGTACAGCATCCATACATGCATTTCTGACTTATTGAAAGAGTGAAAACAGAGTTGCCATAGTTCAGAAGAAGGACATTTTACTTCTCTTTGTTAACTTGTATAAAATAAATGTGTCTGTGTCTTTCTTTAAAACATCACATGCAAAAACAATCTTAATCTTTGTTAAAATACAGGGCCACTTTAGTCCATTCAAATGCAACAACCAATCACTGACTTTTCTTATCGGAGACTGCAGACGAAATGAAGGATACAGTCATTGGTATAATAAGTTCAAAACTTAGCTATTAGCACAGCATGCACCTTGTACCCACCCCTAGTGAATTACACCAAGTGAATTACACCTTTGCCCGCACATTCAAAGTGCACATTACAGTGCTCTGGAGTGCTAGAAAACCTAGTATTTAATGGCTGCCTTGAGTAAGCAGTGAGAACAGGGCTACCAATGCTCCCTGCGCCCATAGACACTTACAGTACATATAAAATTGTGAGCTAATAAGGGCCATGCCCCTTTATTACAACTGAATACTGTTTTCCCATTTTTGTCCTAATTCTTATCTGTAAAAAGACTGGATAATAATTAACTTTCTGAATATACCTTTGAGTCACTTTACAAAATGGCTTAATAAACAGCAACTTCTATATCTAAATAAACATGTTTCTCAAGGTACGCACCTTCATTATAATTTCATCTGTTTTGCCATGTGCAACTGCATCTGGTTTAATAATGGCCACGGTGTAAGATTTGCCTGCCGGGACTGTTATTGCAAAAGAATAAGGTGCACAAAGAAACATTATCTGGATTCTTTTATTTTACTGGTTTATAAACAATTTGATCCTTTATCATGAATTTTAATTAAAAAGGTACAGGTACAATATAATAACATTTTTGGTTCCAAGAAGTTAAAACTCTCACCAAGTTCTTCATCCTCAGTCTGTGCTTGGACAGGGACAATTTCATCTTCATCCTCTAGAATAGCCTCATCTTTTATCTGTATTAAAATTCAGTTAAAACATAGTCCATAATGATAATGCCAAAAATGTAATTGGGTCACCCTCCAATGTGGCTCTCAGCAGCCTTTACTCTTTTTCCCATTACTTTCCATAGCTGACCAACATATCTCCACGCTAGATACTTGTTACTTCTGAAACACAACTTTGTTCCTGTTCTCTTTCCCCCCAAATTACCAGTGTTCCTGCACTCTTCAACTTAATCAGAACTCCTTTCCTCCTGCTTCTAACCTTGCCAGAACTCCTTTGCTCCTTCTTTGTCTGCCTTGTAAAAACAATTCTCCCTACTTCCAGTACCTCCCTAAATCTCCTCCTCCTATCCCTATCCTGCAGCTCTTATTATCAATATTTTTCTTTTTTTTTTATTGTGCAACTTTTTTTTGTGGCCTTTGGAGTCTACAGACGTTTTTTTTCCAATGAAACCTGGTGAAAAATTTCGCTCATCACTAGTAAGCTTCTATAAAAAAATTCTCAGAGGTAATTAGAGAAAGTTTGTTGCATATAATTTTTGTAACATAGTAATTTGGGTTGAAAAAAAAATTCCAACCTTTACATCTAGACCATCGGCAACATGTGTTTTCTGATGGTCTTAGGCGACTCCTATGAAATGGTTGTTCGACCCCCAAAGGGGTCCCGACCCACAGGTTGAGAACCTGAAAACCTCCTTAAGAGGGAAAAATTCTATCCTGACTCCATGGTAATCATATCAGTCCCAGGATCACCTAAGTGCTAATTTCAGTAACCCTGTATTACTTGCTAAAAAGTCATTCAACCACTTCTTGAATCTGTCTGCTCTATCTTTGTTGTCGCGGGCGACTAATCTCCCTGCAATGCCATCCCACCGGCTAGAATGTAAATCGTTGCGGAAAATATAGTATAGTAGTAGTACACTATAGTAGTAGCAGTAGTTATAATAGTAATAGTAGTATTGACTGCAGCTAAACTGTACCCAGAAAACCCTGCATTACTAGAGGGCCCTGGCATAAATTCATATATAATACACAGGAGTCATGACTATCCTGTAAATTATATGGTTATTATTTTAATAATTAATGTACCCCTGCTGAGGATATCAGAAGTCAACTCGGGCTCATGCTTTTATATGGTCATGGAACGCCTCTGTGACTTATAATATCCTTATATTTTACAAAATGGGGTACTTTATCCACTAAACAGGTATGGGATCCATTATCTAGAAACCCATTATCTAGAAAGTTCCAAATTATGGGAAGGCCATCTCCCATAGACCCCATTTTTATCAAGTAATTAATTTTTTTAATTCTCACTGTAATAAAACAGGACCTTGTACTTGATCCAAACTAAGATATAATTAATGCTTATTGGAGGAAATCAATCCTATTGGATTTACTTAAAGTTTAAATGAATTTTTAATAGACTTAATATTTGGGGATCCAAATTATGGAAACATCCTTTATCTGGAAAACCCCAGGTCCCAAGCATTCTGGGTAACAGGTTCCATACCTGTATAATATGATATATACTGTATATATATATATATATATATTATTATATACCATCTTTATTATACCATCTGCATCTGCTTGTGTGTGAGTATTTATAACCCTGCTTAACATCTTGTCTTGGACAATAAACTTGTTAATAATTCAACAGCAAGAACCTTTCTGGCGTCCATTCTTACCAACTGCACTACACAGCTACAGTGAGTTGTAGTTCAAATACACCCTCATCTCCGGTCAGGTCTCTTCCACCTAAGCGAAGGCCCATCCTAAGAAAGGGAGTTGCATGTAACACATGCTCTCCATATAACTAGTAGCTTGGTTTAACCTAATCCATAGCCAAACAAGTGTTACATATATATATATATACATATAATGCCCCCCTTTCACTTGCAGAGCTAAAACTCCCAGAAAAAAGGTAGAAGCAGGTCGGACTTTCAAATTCAAAGAGAAAAGGAGCTTCTATATCAGCATATATACATTGTACCATCCACACAAAAAATGTTTCATTGACATCTAATCACCAATTCTGTCTGTAAGGTTTTGTTAAAACTAAAATATCTCTTTACCACATGACGCTCTGAGCCTTGGCTCAAAACTTTCTTTTCTGCTGCCAGTTGCTCGATTATTGTCTTCTGCAGTAAAGGCCCATTGGCTCCTCTCACCACTGCCACCAGCTCCCCTCCCTGTAAAATTGGACTACAGTTAGAGAAAGCAATCTATCAAACTGAAAGCCAGAGACCTCTTAGCACTGAAAACAGTATATAACTGTATTTTGCATTTATTTTTATTTTATTAATGTGTTTTACTGTACAGAGCTGCATGTACCAGTAGTGCCATATAATTATATATAGATACATACATACATTCACTGAGGAATTGGATCATAATGAAATTATGAATCAAAAAAAAGAATGCAGTGCAGTCCTCCAGTTTACAAACAATCCTTTAATAAGGATTATAGTAAACAAGTAAAAGGGCCACTATTAATCAATTTTCAGCATATGCCAAATAAGAATGTTATAGGGTACCTACTGGTGAAATTTTTTTCTCAAACTAGAGGTGAGGGGGATTAGAGGCAGCACTCTGGATGAGGCAAAAAAATGCTCCAAAGAGTGCTATGCCATCTGCACCAGGAGGGAGCTCCCGGTGCCACAATTTGTCACACGTATGTGCGGTGCAGATGGCATAGCTCTAAAGACCATTTCTTGCACTAAATGTTAATGTGCTTTATTAGCCTGCACAATTTTCAACCAATAGGTGCCATTTAAATATGTCTGTATCCCAATATTAATTTGGCAGTATAGTATTTAGGGGGCTGTAGCCATGGAGCATATAGAGAAATGAATAGCCAATTACAGTAACTCACCGCCAGCAAAAGGAAGGTGGGCTCACATTTTCCTCTGTACTTCATAAGTGAATCAATGGTATCTGATTCTGCCTGGGTTTTGAAAAACAATTGAAAGTGAGTCTGGTACATTTTAAGAACAGATGAAGAAAAACCTTTCCTAACAGTAGAAAATGCTTGTCCCACACTTTTGTAGGGAATGTTTGGTACAGTTGTGATGTGCAGTTCTGACCAAAAGTCGGAGCCAAATACACTCTATAAAGGAATAAGAGTTAATTTACGTGCAGTGAGCATGCAACTTTTTTTTTTAACCTGTAGGGCAAAAATTATATTCATTTCTTCTGAGGCAATAAAAATGTTTAATAATCTACCATGTTTGCTTCTTTATTTGTCTTTTATGTTAAATTAAATGGAGGTGCATTTCAAAATATTCCGATTTCAGTAGTTTTAGAGTTTTTTGAAACCACAAATAAACTAATTTCCACTTAAACCACAAATCTCTAGTCATTTAATAAAAGATCTGAATCAAAGAAGCACAAATGAATTAAAAACCGGAACAAAAACGAAAAGAGCACAAAAACCTCAATTTTTTTTGTTTCTTATTTATAAGAATTTTTGTGCACTTAAAAAACACTCCAGAAACCTCTAAAACCACAAAGATTGTTAAAGCTTGCCTACAGCTTGCCCATTGACTTCTACATGGCCTGAACAGCTTTTAGATAGGTTTCTTTTGTGTTCATTGTTTAATAAATTGTGAATTTTTCGTGTTTTCCTGTAATTCGTAAATTCCACAATTGTTAGCACTAAAAATAACGATTCTTCAAAATTAAAAAATACGAATGTTAATAAATGGATTACTAAATTTCCTCTTTGAAAGATATAACAACTTTTAACAATGATCTATATCAGTTTTCTTAATCTCTGCTTATAATTATTTTCTCACCACAGCAAAGTGAAGAAGGTCATCCCCCAGTTCATTTTTTATTTTTCTAAATAAGCTGACTGTTGGTTTGCACGGGCCACACCAGGCTTGATAAACATCCACCACTGAGTAAAGAAACAAACATAACAAGGTTAATTGCAAAATTATTTCTAATTTTAATAAGCTCACACAATGTTTTGCTAGTAGAACCTGTACACCGAACATCATAGGCCACTTTGGCTTTTAGTGCTTTCTGGTCCAAACTTCACATAACCAAAACAGTTTTTGTGGTTAGCTAAGTGCAGTTCTCTCCTTCTTTGCATTTGCTGGCCTCTTCTTTAATGTTCATGATTACTTCAACCCTTTGGGGCTGATTTACTAAGCCACGAATCCGAATGGGAAAAATTTGGATTGGAAAACAAACATTTTGCGACTTTTTCGTATTTTTTGCGACTTTTTCGTAGCTGATACGACTTCCGCGAATTGTCGCAACTTTTTCATAGCCATTACAAATTTCGTGAATTGTCGTGACTTTTTCATAGCCATTATGACTTTCGTGAATTGTAGCGACTTTTTCATAGCCATTATGACTTTCGTGAATTGTTGCGACTTTTTCATAGCCATTACGACTTTCGCGAATTGTTGCGACTTTTTCGTATTGAGCGCTCGAAAAAGTCGCAAAATACCGACCATTACGAAAAAAACGCATTCGGACGCTTTTCGGACGTTCGTGGATTAGTAAATGTGCCCCTTTGTCTAGTACTAACTTTTTCAGTTCCAATGGAGTTTTTATTTAAATTTAGGATTATAAATTTGGTGATATAAATGAAACAAAATTGAAAATGTAGTCATTAAACACTGATATAGTTACTGTATTTCTAAGTGGTTTACTCACTTCACTTGGCCTTCATAGGCCTTCCAGTTTGACATGATTCATCTAAGTTACACAGTGCTAAAAAGGTTTTCATCTTACCAAGAAGTCCTTTGGTTGATAGGGCCTCCTCCCATTGTTCTTGATTGCTGAGTGCAATCTGAAAAAGAGTACTCCTTTTCATTAAGTACCATATAGCACAGCATCTACCTGTATATTCATCTCTAACCAGGCAATGCATGTATTTGCATCATAGGATTGTTTCTGTTTTAAAGGGAATGTAAACCTCCATAATAAATAAATTTAAAAATTCTCATTTTTTTCTAGATTTCAAGGTATTAGAAGTTTTTACACTACTTATGTAATAAAATTAATGACAGCTTCACCTGCTGGTCAGTTTTTCCAGCCTTGCAAAAACTGGCAGACAACTTAAAATGGAACCTCTTCTGATCCTGCTCTGTTTAGAAAAGCCCAGAGGAATGCCAGTGTTTTTTTCTGCTAACAGCGCACAGCAAAATCAGAAGAGCCCCTTTTCCTTTACTGAAATTTGCTCCTGACTGTAAGGAGGTCAGCATACCTGACCAGTAGATGGTGCTGTTGTTTCAAATACATTCTTTTGGCGGTGTAAAATTTGCTAATATCTAGAACAATTTTACAAGAACGTATTTTGAAGGTTTACGTTTACTTTAAAACAATACTATTATCATTTAACCTTCTCTCTAACTGAGATAATATGCTCTGTGCAAAAGAATTTGTTTTTCATTCATTAAATTGAACAACTGTCTGTACTTTCTGTTGTCTGTAAATCATTTCCAGGGGCACTTTACTGAAGGCCAGGCATATGACATTACATTTACTCTGATCCACACCCTCCTACAATGATATATGCTACAGGGCACAATTATTACATTAAAGTTATGTTATAAAAGCAAAATGACACTACCAAGTAGAAAATCTAATGTGTGTGTATATATTATTATGGTTGATATATTGTGGTCAATGTAAAACCAGGGATGTTTCCAGGGGCTAAAATTGTCCAGACTGGGACCATATTTAGGTGGTTCAACACCCAAAAACTGTTTTTAAAAATTAATTCTAAGCAACTTTCCAATAGATATAAATTACACTTTTCAATTATTTTACATTTATTTGTAATAGTAGCTGCAATTTAAAGCAGTATTTGTTTATCCCTTGCTGTTTGCCTGTCCTGACTCTTGAACCAATGTAAAATAAATCAGTTATCTGCCAGATCTGTTAATCAGCTGCTTCTGCTACATTGTTTCAAGAGTGAGAACCAGGGTTGTCGCTGGTGCGTTTTATAGCAATTAAAAAACGTTCTTAACTAAGGTATATGAAAAAGTTGATTTGAACTATATTTTATTTCTTTTTGCAAAAAATAGGTTTTGGGTGGTGGACCCCTTTGAAAACATTGAGTTTGCTGCTAAAGTGCCATTCCTAGTCTGTCTTTATAAGAGTAAAGTTTGTGACACCAATATTTAATTGGAACTAAATTAAATGCAACAATCCCCTCACCTGCAATGTAGATTCTCTTTTCTTCCCAGCCATGACTGGCGAACAAACTCTATCTCATTCACTGGGTCCGCTTATTCGCAGAACACAAACTTCCTAGCAACCAGGACGCTCAGAACGCATTTGTTACCATGGCGACAAAATGTACAGGATATACTGCAACAGCACAAACGGAAGTAGTGGGAGGGAAAAAGAATTCAACCAATTAGATGTCAGTAGGGTGATACAAGTAATTGATTGGCCGAATGTCTGAGGTGTGGGCTTTGAGGGAAGCGGCGGGTAATGGATTCCAGGAGAGTGCGGATATTGAGCGATACAGAACGGACGTTCCAGGAGGTGTATGTATGGGGGTATGGCGGGGGGGGCAATGGGGAGATGGCTAGTGGAATAGGTGACTAGCGGCGTAACAATAAAGGTTGATAAAATGGAGGGGGAATGGGAGGGGGTGGAACAGGGGTGCCGGTGAGGCGGAGGGACACGGTGCCTTTAAGGGGAAAAGAAATGGGAGAGCGGGAGGGCGAGGGGCTCAGCAATAGGGGGCTAGTAATGCCATTGTGCTCTCTCGGACTCGTACCTGAGCGGGTCGCTGTTCCATGAAGGATTTCGGCGGAGGTTTGCCCTGGTTATTAACAATATAATCAGAAGGAGGGTGGGGTTATTTGTAACGTTTGGTAGTGGAGAGAGATTGGTTGTTTAATAGGTAATAGTGTTTTATTGTTGTTTCACTAGTCTTTCTCTATGTGTATATATCTCTTGCCATATTTATTTAAAGATAGTAAAGACATTTTTTGTATATGTATAAAAGTGAATCATCAGGCCACAAAGCCTGCAGCTTACTTTCCCCCTCAAGTCTAACTATACGTTTCTATTTGATATGATAGCTATCGTTCACTGGTACAAGATAAAGACCTCAGTGACAGTTTCTGGCAGAGATGTAACAACTACAAAGTGTTCTCTACATCTGAAAGTTGTCTGACTCTTCAAAGAAGCAGCGTGACTAAAAGCAAAGTAACAGAAGAAAAAATAACTGTGAACCTGCACAACTCAACCTTGATCTCTGGCAGACATGATCATTACACTGCTCGGCCTCCATTGAGAGAACATTCAGGCTACCCAGGCTATAAGACTTCTAAGCAAAGAACGAAACCCCAGCATGTTAGAACTCATTCAGAAGAGAGGGAATGCAGCATGTCCTTTCCACACCAATCGTCATACAATGAGGATACTGACAGTCTGCAATCATTCTTTAATGATGGAGAGCCCTCTACTTTCCAATCCGGAACAGATGAATGCTCTGCTAATGTAACTGCATTGGTTAAGGAGTCCATGGACATTAAAGTTTTGTGTGAAGCCTGTCAGAAACTTCACAGAGCAGCCATCAAAAACAAGTCTGCCTCTGTTAAAAAGCCGAAAATCTTGGGTTGGTCTAAACTGTTTGCTTAATTTATTTAATTTGTTTGGGCAATAAAGGTGTATCTTTTGAAATAACCTATATGGCTCCCAGCTGTGGCCTTCCCTTTTAATTATGTTTCTTTGTCTACTCTTAAATTTACTTAGCAGAAACATTGAAACAAATGAAAAAAAAGTTCCAATTTATAGGCACCTCCCCCAACTGAAGGTGGTGGCTTCACCCTTTCAGTGCTCCCTGGCTGTCCCTTGCGGAGGCTTGGCCACATGGAAATATAAGTGATTTAAGTTCTGCTTAAGCAGCTGTAATAGAAACCTGGGAACACATTGTTTTTCTATATTTGTCCTTTAAAGGAGAAACAAATTAATGTAAAATTGACAATTTAAATTAATTTTGTGACACCAGTGCCACCTGCTGGGCATTTTGGCTGACTGTATACAGTCAATTAAAAAAAACATTAACTCTGAGAAAATAAAGGTGTTGCTCTGCCTAAAAGTAAAGAAGATTGATCTGAGGTTTCTCTAGTTAGTATTAGTAATATCACAACACCTTTATTTTCTCAGTTAATAGTTTTTCCTGACTGTAGACAGTTGGCAAAAATGACCAGCAGGGCAAGCATTGATTATTAGCAGATTTTAAATGTCTTAAAGGCTTATATTTTGGAAATAAAAAAGGAGTTCTGTGCAGTTTAGCATTAAAGGAATACTGTCATGGGAAAACTTTTTTTTTTTTTTTTTCAAAACACAAATCAGTGTCCTGCATTGAAAACCATTTTTTTAAAAGTGCAAACAGATTTTTGTTATATTTCATTTTGACATTTCACATTGGGCTAGCCATATTCTTCATTTCCCAGGTTGCCACAGCCATGTGCTCTGATAAACTTCAGTCACACTTTAGGGCTCTGGCACACGGGGAGATTAGTCGCCTGTGACAAATCTCCCTTGTCAAGGGGGCGACTAACCTCCCCGAACTACCATCCCACCGGCGAAAAATGTAAGTCGGCGGTGGGATGGCACATGCTGTGCAGGTGATTTCGGCAAATCGCAGAAGTTGCCTCGCGAGGCATTTTCGGCGATTTGCTAAAATCATGGGCGACTAATCTCCCCGTGTGCCAGAGCCCTTAGTGCTGCACTTCAAGTTGGAGTGATCTCACCCCCCTCCCTTTCTCCCCCAGCAGCTGATCAGCAGAACAATTGGAAGGTAGCAAGATAGCAGCTCCCAGTAGATATCAGACTGGCTTGGGACTCCTCCAGTTACACGGGAGTGGGAGAAACAATAGATTACCTGAAAGCAGTTCTAATGTGTAGCGCTGGCTCCTTCTGAAAGCTCATTGCACAATGCAATGAGATGGCTGCTTAGGGCTCTGGCACACGGGGAGATTAGTCGCCCGTGACAAACCTCCCTGTTCACGAGCGACTAATCTCCCCGAAATGCCATCCCACCGGTGAAAATGTAAATCGCTGGTGGGATGGCAGTGGGTCGCGGGCGACTAATCTCCCCGTGTGCCAGAGCCCTTACACATATACATTTGTTGGTTCAAGAATAACATTTTAAATGGTAGAGCGAATTAGAGGAAATATTTGTTATATGAAGGTTTTACCTTGAATATGGGGTGTATTGCACACACTTATATAGATGAAAATTAGTGACACTGACGCTAAAAAGTTACTCTTCAAAATATTAATGTACATTAAATGTTTTTCACTTATAGGGTTGCTTTTTAATTGTAAGTGCAAGTTCCTAAACCTGACTGTCCCTTCTCAAGCTGTCAGTTATAACTTCTTATGATAATGGACTACTGCTGCACAAATATGGCAGCCACCTCATAGAGAAACATGGGGGATCAGATAGGTAATGTAAAAGTATCAGGCAAATACTTTTATGGTGAAATTATAAAAAGTATGCAAAGACAACTTAATGGAAGATGTACAATAAGGTTGGATTTTTAAGATCAGTATCTCTTTAAGTTATGAGACTGCTAATATAATTTTGAAATGCCTAATTTCAGATCCTAATCATTGGTGCTGTGACTTTTGGATGATGGTGAACAGGACTCCATTGGTGAATAATGGTCCAAGAAGGAAACGGTAACTATTATATGAGTATTATATGGTTAACTGGATTGTATTTGAAGATATTTACACATACAGTAGATCTACAGGTATTTAGTCATGATCGCCAATACAATATTATTGTGACTATTCCGATTTTTACGTAAGCATTTTTGTGATATTTGCGATCATCAGAAATTATCGTATTTAATCCAAATTTTTCCCATTTCGGGATTCGAACTTGTACTTTGATGAATGTGTCCCCTAGAGTAGCTTCAAGTTCTCTGTTTGACCTGTTTTAGTTATAAAACAGGGAAACCATATTTTCTGCACAAGCACTACTCCATTTAATCAGTTGAACAAAAGGTTATACTGCCCCTTTAATATCTACAGACTCTAGGGCAGTCCTTTTACATTTTATGTGCTAAAGCCCCTCTGAGGTCCTGGGTGGGCATGGATAGGACATGCCCACCCAGCCTAACACAAAGTTAGAGATATAACATCATCATATCTGTCATCCTGCTGTAGTTCCATGAACCTGATAAACTTGTGCAGTCCCTTCCTATTTTGCTTTTGTCATATGTGATAGATGTTAAAATGTTTTATTCACTTATTCCATTTGACCCCTCCAACAGAAAAAACATTTGTGGCTTCTCCGCTTTTTAAATCTTTGTTTTCTTAATAGAAGCTTAAGAATGACTCTAAAGATTCTTAAAAGAAATGTTAGTAAAGTACCTGCTGGGAAATGTACCAGAGCACACCCCTTCCTTCAGAGGTAAGCAAAATAAAAACAGTACTATAATTTAAAAACATTTTTTTTTTTTTTTTGTTCAGTCAGCTTCTTTAATATATATCTATATATCTTAATATATGGAAATATATATACATACATTTGTGCTTTTATAAAATGTATAATATTTCTATAATTTAGAAATCTTCGCCAATGCAAGGATGCCAGACGGGCTTCCTTCAAGCAACAGCGAAAGAAAAGGCAGAGGAAGAAAGGTTCTAATATGTTAAAGCCCAAACCAAAAGTGCAGAGAACAAGATCTATGAATGCTACTCAGAACTATGAAAAAAAACCTTTTGTATTTGTCATAGATTCAAGCCAAGATGAGGATGCAGATTTGGATATTAAAGAGCAGAGGCCAAAATCCAAGGGAGAAAGGAGAAGCAAACTTGTTTGTAACCTAAATTCATTTTCCTCTCCGAACCATACTTCTAGTGCTGCAGACAACACTGCTTTTGTAAGGAAAACCAAGCCAAATAATTCAGCTGAGTCTAACATTGCCTCATCAGTGTTATTAATGGATGGAGTAAATTCTGCAGATTCTGAGAGCTCATTTCCTTTTGAGACTGTGGATAATGATGAATATCACTCTGAAAGGGAAATATTTCAGACTCCCCCAACAGGAAACTTGGATTCCTTCTCCTGGGTCCATGGAGGCAGCTTTAGAGACATGCTTGCGCGGTTAAATTCAGGATGCTTAAAAAGTGCTGCCATTAAAGAGCACTGAATTTGAAACTGACTCCACCTTCAGCATTATTAATATTCTGTTAACATGTTCAGTTTATGATCCCTATGTAACAAGCAATGAATATTCTGCCTCTGTTTAGATTCTTCTTCTGTGGATTTGGCTGGATTGCTCGGTTTTCTGTATTAGTCACAACACTGCTGGCATTCTGCCTGTAAAATCATTTGTTGATTCAGGGTAGCAAATAGTCACCTAAATAAATATTTTACAGTATTCTGCTTACATTGCATAGTACAATTGAATTTGCTACTCTGTGTGTGTCTTCAGAGTTAGAGGATTGGCTAATAAACCTTAAAGCCAGTAATATATTTCAATGTGAAAGCAAAGTAGTCTATGTTGTCATTGTTGATCCCACTCTTTTTTCCCACTACTTTGACTTGACTGACCGGAAACTGGAAGACAAATGTATGTGTCAGATCTTTTTTTTTTTTTTCCCAAACTCTGTGTACATGAAATATAGCCTTTTTTGTTTTTTTAAATAGGGATAAAGTTCCCACTTGTGGATACAAGGAGTTCTGCATTCTGTTAGCCATCCTCTTACATATACATACATCCTAAAATTGGCATAAATTCATGATTGGTCTATACTGGTTTTAGTGTACCTAGCCTTCTAGTCCACATCACTTATGAATTGGCACTTCAGAACCTCAGTTGTCCTGCTCCTGTAAAGTAGGAGTAACAATTTGTATGAAATATGAATATTAAATATAATCTAAATATAATCTACAATTTTTGTAGAACAGAAACTTCAAATGGACTAAAATGTGTCTATTGCACTATTCATAACAGGTGTTACGTGTGTGATATGTTGAGTGGATTTTACACTAATTCAATTAGACATCTTTCTATGTTATTTATAATAAAGGCATTTTATAGCAGACATGATTCTCATACATTTGGCAGCCAACTCAGCCTCACTTATGAGTACCCTGAGCTAAATTAATGTTATACTGACATATTTGGTTTGTGATTTACATTGGGCAAGAGGAGCACTGTCTCTATGGGCACAAGCACATACAGTTTACATTTGTAATCTAGCCTATAGAATAATTGCATTGACAGACTGCACTCTTGCCACATCAATTCTTCAGAAATTACTTCCTGGAAGTAGCACTGGGTTAGCGTAGGGGCACTTTTGTCAATAGGCAGGATGCTTAACTGCATTTCACACTGACACACACCTTTCAGTTACTGGAAAGATCAAGCTGTATTACTCCATTTGGGTAGAAGTCATTCAGGGACAGTCATCTCTCAGTGCTCAGTTGCAGAAATACAACAAATATCCCTTTCTAGTGGATTATTTGTCTACGTATGGTATAATTTGATATAAAAGTGCAGTGCTATAATTTCCCCTTCTGGAAGAACACTGCCTAGTGCATATACTGATACTGTCACATTTAGAGCAGCAAGGCAGTGTACATAATAATAATGCTTTGCCTCTCAGTTTTACTAGGTTAACAAATTAACTGTATCCATGTTTTTAATGTAAAGTTATGGCACAACATAAGAAAAGACAGGCACACACTATGCACATCTAAAAAAAACATGAGTCTTCCTTGCAAATCTTGCGGATAAAGCCTCCATACAACAGTTTTGAGCCTTTTTTTAGTGCTGGAAGTCGGCCAGAAGAACAATTTCTGCAAGTGTCTATGGCACTGTTAAAATATTTTTAGTGTATTTATTTTTGTAGATTAGACATGGCAGGTTTGTAAAAGTTGTCAGTTCAAAGTTACCACTTGCACTTTGTTTAACTTAATGTTTACCCCTTTGCAAGCACTGACTTATGGTTATGCTGAATATGGAAATATATTAAAAGTATGTGCAATGAATGGACCTTCTCTTGTCGTTTTTAATCCCATCGCATTTCTCAGATATAAAATTGACCTGATATAAAAGTTTATGTTATCACAGCACACAAGCCTTCACCCCCAATCTTAACAATTTCTGCTAATCTCTGTCCCTATTCTGCTCCATGACTAGTATGATCCTACTTTAACAGGAAAAGTGGGAAGGTATGGATTGGAGGGCATTTATGATAAATGTAAATGTGTGGCTTTAATGCTGCAACTTATTCTAGGATAGCTTTGCTTAGGCTTGCCCTCTCAACCATTTCAAACGGCACACAACTAAATTCCTTTCATCAAAACGGCTAGGTTGCATTTTATTTTGTGTATTTTACAAGGCTGCAAGAAATCAGTTCAGTCTTTATTATGTTTTTGTCATTTGGCACAATTTGATGTGATCAACCACATAGCAATTTTTGGTAACTGGTGTAATTTTGCACCATAGCTCTCTACTTTATGATGGCATCAGCAGTTCAAATCGCCCAAGTGACATTAGCCTTTAGTTAGAAGCTAACAGTTTATAGTACATGTGCTTTTTAAGTAATCTCTTTACCTTGCATCTTCATTTAGTGCTGTAAGGGCAGTGGCAGATGGGGGAGATTAGATAATAGAATACAGTATTAGATTAATTATGACAGGCCCACACTAGCAATCTGTGGATTTTGGCAAATGCCAGAGAGCAACAACCCCTGCAAAAGCAGAGGAACTTCAAAATCCATCACCTTAAAAGGGGTGGTTCACATTTGAATTCATTTTAGTATGTTATAGAATGGCTAATTTGAAACCACATTTCAATTGGCCTTTTTCTTTTTGATAGTTTTTGAATAATCTGCCTTCTTCCAACTCTTTCCACTTTTCAAATGGGGGGGTCAATGACCCCATGTGAAAAACAAATCCTCTCCTATTCATATTCCAGTCTCTTATTCAAATCAGTGCAACGTTAGGGTAATTTGGGCCCTAGCAACCAGATTGCTGAAACTGCAAACTGGGAAGCTGCTGAATGAAAAGGTACAATATTTGAATTTGAATAACTCCAAAACTATAAAAAATAAACAATGAAAAACAATCACATATTGTATCAAAATATCATTTTCTACATCATACTAAAAGTTTTTTTTTTTTTTTTTTGCTCAATGCGTTGCTTTTATTTTACATCTTTGCAAGGTACATTCAGTAAAAATTATGTGCCAGCTTTGGAAGGTGGGATTGCCCCATATCGGGGTTTGTGGCAGGTAACCTGTGTGACCAATCAGTTTAAGGGCTGTGTATAGAACCAATCTCTGTAGTGCAATTATTGGGGAGCACTTTCTGTTTAACTAAAAGGGCATGCCAGGGCGCTTCTGGATAACCGGTTATTTTTAGATAATTAGATTTTAGATAATTAGAAAATGACAGCGCTCTGGGAAGAGCAGGCCAGTACCAGAAAAAAATACAGCCTTTACCAGTTGGATTTCATCATCACTTTGCTTTAATCTTACATTAAAAATCAATATTTAGGAGTCATTTCAAGTAAAACATTATCTGAAGGTGCAAATACAAAAGTCATGTTCAGATGTTCTATTTTTTGCGCTTTACAATGTGAGTGGAGTCATTTACACGCAGGTAACTAGGAGATCAGGGTTTTCAGATAAACAGAAATGTATTAAAGGGTAAGTAAAGTGCCATAATTTCACAGGGCTTTGTTCTTTGCTAGGAGAGTTGCGGCGGTATATGGTTGTACAAAGGCTGGAGTGGACTGCCATCTTCCCTTCTAATCCTTGAAGGTCAACCGGACAGTCGTTGTAGAGTTTTAATATTGAAATATACCAAGCAAGCACCTCTCCACTTGTGCCAGGTTAAACCAGATGAGCTGCTGAATTCTCATCTGTCCCATTCAGTTGTACTTGGATCTGCGGTTTTGTGTGGAAATCCAGAGATGTACTCTCAATACAGAAAAATCATTTAGACATGTGCAGCACAGAGATTACATTAGATTTAGCTGTGGGGGTTATTAGCAGCCAACTGGACATGCTTGGATAGGCTCTTACTACAAGTCTCTTCAATTTTGCGCAGTTATTCTGCCCATTCCTTAAGTTAGTTCTGGAGCTTGCAGACCGAGTGGGTTTAGGGTTTTTTTCTGCTTTACTCATCATCTTAATACTGTATGATATAAAAAGGAACAAAACCTGGAAAAAATATCAAGACAAATTTCACCTGCTGTGGAAAACCAGGAGGCAGCAGGCAGACCAGTGTTCACAACTGTTTTGTGTAAAAGATGCATATTGAAGGGTCTTGCACTATATGGGATCAGTTCCCACAACACCCACTTCTTGGCTGCTGCTCCGAACCCTGGACATTTACACCTCGGTTACGGGCCGCGTGCGTGGGGTTTTGGGCATCGGATTTCGGCATTTTCTTTGCTGAAACGGATGACAGTAAAATATGTTAACCATGTCCAAAACTTATCAAAATTATATTGATAAATGGTCAAATTAACCATATTTCAAGACTTATTTTCATTAGTTTTACTGAACTAGAGCATAAAAATGAGTCTCAAGTAGAGAAAATGGAAAGCAGCTTTCAAATGGGGAGTTTAGGAGTCAAACATGGTAACTTGTCAATGTCAGCAAGTATTTCTGGCAATAACTGAGCACTGAATGCTAAATGCAGTGCTAACTGATCCACGTCACTACACTTCACACTGGGTCATTAAGATAATACAGGTATGGGACCTGTTATCAGGAATGCTCGGGCCTGGACTTTTCTGGATAAGGTATCTTTCTGTAATTTGAACCTCCATACTTTAAGTCTACTAAAAATTAATTTAAATCTTAAAAAAACCCAATAGAATTGTTTTGAATAAGGATTCATTGTACCTTAGCCGAGATCAAGTAAACGGTATTGATTTATTATTACAGAGAAAAGAGAAATCATTTTCAAAAATGTGGATTATTTGTTTAAAATGGAGTCTATGGGAGATGGTCTTCCTGTAATTTGGAGCTTTCTGCATAATAGGTTACCGGATAATGGATCCCATAACTGTATCCTGAACAATATGCAAAAGAAAAAAATAATATTTCCCAAATACCTGTGTATTGCCACTAAAGTGCAACATGTATACAAGTAAAGCAAGCTAATGCTGGCCTCTAATTTTACATTATTCAGGTATTTTCAACCAAGCCATGTGATCAGTGGTCTGTGTGTGTATGCCCAACCATAGGTGATCTGGCATATCAAAGTATAGTGATGGAACTGTGATGATGTGCTAAAGCAGAAAACAAACAAAAGGATGCGACCATCTGAATGTGCACAAGGTCATCAGCTGACCCATAAATGCTCTTCTATAGAGTCACTTAATGGACTGATCAGTAGGATTAGTGCAATTCCACGTGAGTCTCCTATCAGCACGGCCAATGCTATACATACCTATTGCTAGAAACAACTCATTTACATTCATGGCAGTTTTTGCAGACGTTTCCATGAATAAGAGCCCAGTGTCTTCTGCATAAGCCTGAGCCTCCTGTGTGAGAAAAAAAAAAAATTATACAATGTTACTGCATGTTATTTATGTCAGAAACATAGAAAAAGCCAGTATATTTAACAGCTTTTTGTATTATTATATTGATAAATTACGGCTTAAAAATACTGCCTTCCTATTTTCTTAGGGCCTCTGTATCATCATTTTTCATTTTCCTCTATTTTCATTCATCAAATTTAAAAATTATAGGATGTATACATATTTACTTTACTCTTTTATTTTTCCTAGTTTGAAAGAACAAGAAAGATTTTACTGAGATATCTTGCCAAGTGGCATAATTAGCCCTGCTAAGTACTTGCATCCCTCTGCTGCCTGCACCAGTGCCATCGGATCCATAGAAACATAGTAACGTATGACGCAGGGGTTCCTAGGATATCTTAAACTGTTTTGCAGGGGGCATGGGAAAGTTCAGTTATACCACTGCACTAGATCACAGTCTGCCCCATGACACCTGAGTGCAATCAGCAGGTCATGGAGGTGAGAGGGGCCGCAGCTCCCCTTCTGCTCTTACTAAATGTACCTGTAAAGTCCTTGGATCATTGCTGTATGGGCATCTAAGTGGACAACAAAGCATGGCCACTTATAAGACTGCCTAAGCTGCTATTCTCCAGATGGGCACTTCATATTGCTCTCATATTGTATTGTAACACTTTCAGAAATCCCTAGCAAGAGAAGTGTCATATAGGAAAGGTATGATGTCATTGGGGAGGTCAAACAAATGGACCAAACACTGAAATATGTAGCAACAGCTGCTTCCACCAAAGCAGTGTATATATCCCACCAAAAGGGCAGATACCATAAAAGAGCTGCCCTATGCTAGGGGTACTTCCTCTTAAAATTAACTTTTAGCATGATATCGGTAGGAATATTCTAAGACAGTCTGCAGCTGGTCTTCATTTTAATGTTTTTTGCGGTCTATGAATTATTTACATTTGTTGATGTGCAACAATCAGGCTTATTTATCCTAGCAACCAGGAAGCAGATAGGATGCCAGAATGAAAATTAATAATTGAGTCCCTAATAAAATATAAAAAGAAGGATAAAACTGGAGCCTCACAGTCACTGCCAGACTCAGTGACCTCCATCAACAAAATTGCATTTTCAATTGCAAGCCAAGAGGAGAATAATTGGAAGGATAATAATATACACAATAATAAAATTTAAGCACTGGTTAGCACAGGTCCATCAATTTAAAGGTTATTAAAAGCTTACTTGAACCTGATGCCTGAACTTATCCATTCAGGCATTGTTTTACTAAAGGTCACTACTAGTATTATATTATTATGCTATGTAGTTACATGGACAAAGTTAGCTACTATAATAATCCATACCAATCAGAAACTAAAACTAGAATAACAAAAGCAAACTTATACTGTATTTGTTTCCTATAGGCTATTGGGTCCCACATTTTCCCATGTTACTGTCTAAGACTCCACTACTTATCCATCCACTAAGGTGATTGTTACTAAAATTATACAGGTTTTACCTACATTAGTTCTGTTTTTTAAAAAGAACAGGGAACTGGGATTGTTATGAATAACCAAAAATCAATTGTGCATTCATATTAGAAGGCCGGGGCATTGTCTGAAACTAAGTCAAAGGCAGTATCACAAGAGTGTGGCTTCCTAACTCACCTCATACTCCACCATCCGTTTTTCTGCCAAATCCGATTTGTTTCCAGCCAAAGCAATAACGATATTTGGGCTAGCCTGTCTCTGTAACTCCTTCACCCAAGCCTTCGCCCTGTCGAAGGTCTCCTGAAGGGGTTAAAAAGTTTAATAATGCGAGTTAATGTTTATACCATACAACCAAGTTTAGACTACCATGAGGTGTGTCAGAATGGTACCTCATTGTTGCTATATGACAGAAAAGGAGGTTAAATGTTTAAATGTAAAACTAATATTAAGCAATTGAAGCGAGGGAGACTACAGTATGCCAAAGATCAGCAGTCTTTTCCAGAGACATAGTAAAAAAAAGAACTTTATTATTTTCTCGCAAGCTGGCCATCCACGCACCGATATAATTGTACGAAACTATGTTTCTGTAATTTTTGTACCATGGCAATGGGTCGTTTAGCCGTTCGGAAAGGTTAGAAAATTTTAGTCAGATAACTATAAAATAACTATAAAATCTATTATGCATGTGTGTAAAATTTATCCTGCATTTCTGGGACGTCCTTTTTTATACATTTGTTTTCTGCCAATTATTTTATGTTCACAACATCCTCCAAATTGTTATTTTTCATACTATATCCTACAATTTCAATCTGAATGTTAGTTTTAGATCGTTGCATTTAAATGTATGATCAATATCTGAATGTTTGTCGGAAGAAGACTAAAATCTGAAAATGTATGGGCAGCTCCACTGTGGGATGGTGTCAGGCGATAGTTGTAATTCAGCAGGTTGTAAGTGCTGCAGGTAGGATAAAGATGCATTATATAATATAAATAATCACCTCTCACAGAGCCCCATGTCCAGCCATCACTAATGAGAGCTCTGTTTGTAATCTTTGCAAATGTGTTTCTTGATGCCTATAAGTCTGTACTCTAACAGCTATACCATTAAATCAGACTGTGTAGTTTATCCTTTCATTTACTGTATGCCTAAAATAGCTGTAATAAGCTCACAGGAATTACTGGGAACTGGCTTGATGGTTGCAGGATTGCACAAAGCAAAGAAAAACAAATATAGGCCAGCCTTGGGCTCCTGCTGCTTATAAAAAAAAACCTCAGACACTGGTCATGTGGCACCTATAATTAACACATTTATTACCAAATGAATGCAGAATGGGCTAAAATAAATGTTCATTTATACTCTGGTGGCTCTGGATACTACCCCAACTCACGGTTCTTATTTACACTGTGGCAGGGAACATTGCTGACCCTCATAAGGCTACTGGAGGGTAACAGCAGCCCAACCCTGCATGATCAAGAAATGCAGAACATCTGGAATGCATATAGAAATGCCAGGAAGAGGAGGTATGGATGGTGGGTTTGGGGCTAGTTAAAAAATAATAATAATAATAATAAGTTTGAGAGTTCTGTGTTTAACATTAACAATTAAATGCCTTTGTAATTTGTCCTAATTAAGGCTCCCAAAGAATTTATGCAAAAAAGCCTACTGGTCAGCACCTGAATTATCTCACCAACACTCAGTGCCTGAAAGATTCAGCAAGTACTGTGTGGGTATAAAAGTTATGGCTCACTATTCACACTTACCTGCCTATTAATTGCCTGTCCTGCAACTTATTGCAATTGGGTCCAGGATATTACTACTGACACTGAAGACGCTTGACTGCTGACCTACACTGTCTCTTCATCATGCCACACCTCTTGACAAATCCTAACGGTGTCCAAAGATGAACAGAAATGGTAAGGAAGTTTGTCAGGTTTCAGCGTTACTGCCCAAGCACCAATGCAAAAATGTCCTATGGTTCCATTAATCAGCCTATCTAATGATGTCTCTTTACTGGTTGTGTTAAGGCATATTCAGATACTGAAGTGATAGGCTGCAGTCCCTTAGGGCGAAGACACTTGCAGCAGTTAGTCGTCGCAACTTTTTAAAAACGAAACGCAGCGACTCTCCTGCCATAGCTTAAAGTATAAGTCGCTGTGACTAATTGCCCACTGTGCAGATTAGTCGGTGCAACTTAAAGTTGCGGCTACTAATTGCCAAGCATGTCTTTGCCCTTATTGTTTTCATTTAGACAGCATGTGTATATGTATTTTATCTGGCCATCCATGTCACAGGCCCATCAGTAATAAAACTGAAAAGTGTTTTGCTGCCTTAAGCCACACCAGCTAAGCCACACCAGCTATGGTAAAAAGTAGAAGTTTGGGCTCCCCTTGCCAAATTACATATTTAGTCAAGGGAACATTCCAAAATCTTCAGCTTGCTTTTATCTATTAAGGCCTAATGGTCAGGGACCTTCAAAAACATGTGTAGCCATGGACAGGTGGAAGGGTGTCCAAACTTTTGCACATACCACAATTACTATTTTCTTTGCTTCTATACAATATTTTAAAGTTGGTGAAATAAAATATAACTGTGCATTAACCTTTACAAATACAACCTGATTACCCCAGTATTTGTTTCCTACTTTTCACTTCACAAATTAACTAAACATGTAATTTTGCCAAAGGTGTCCAAACTTGTGCATTTGGATATTGTTCTCTTGATGCTAGCTGCAGTAAGCTTTGGGGCCCAGTGCAGTGCAAATAAAGGTGATTGTATGATCCCCAGAGACTGGCAAGCGAGCTCAGGTACCTCAAAGTTATCAATGTAAAATTATCATCAGTTAATGTACTGATTTGTAGCTGCAGTATAAGAGCAGGAAGATATAAATGATCTCACCGGTTTTGTGATATCAAACACCACAATGGCCGCCTGCGCTCCTCTGTAGTACATAGGTGCAAGGCTGTGATAGCGCTCTTGTCCTGCTGTGTCCCAGATCTCAAACTTCACCGTTGTATCATCAAGACATACAGACTGTGCCAGGAAGGCAGCTGCAAATACACAGGAGTATAAGCAATTAGCAGATGACCTTATTTTATTCCTTTGACTTTGAATTCTACTCCTTCCGATTCTGATAGAAGTAACTGGGGAAGAAAATGTGAAGTGCAATTCTGCCTAGAAATAAACCCTGAAATATGATTACTTAACTCCCTATCAACCAAATTTTAAATACATCATATTTCATGTGCTTTATATAAAAGTTCTTAAAATATATTGCTGTAAGTAACAGGCTTATTAAAAGTGCAGGTACTCATACAGTTAGTGCTGATAAGAGAAATTCTTAGGTTCTCTTGCACCGCTATAAACTGTGCACTGGATACAGCCAAGCCATAGAACTAGGAAAGCTGCCAAGCTTATTTTTATCTGTAATCATGTGATGTTTTGTAACTGGTATGAAGTGTGGTCTAGGAATTCCCATAGTTCCTTGTTGACGACAAGGTGAAATAAGTGCCAGGAGAACAAACAAGCAGGCCTCAGAAGGGGAAAAGTGACTTTATAAGCCAACCTTATCTTGCACTTCATGTACCTGAAATCTCTGTACCACATAATTACAGAATACAAGGCCTCAAGTCCATAACTAACCAAGGATTAATATTATTAAAGCCTGCTTGGACATGTTTTACATAATCTGATATTTTGATATGCAGTTTTTATTTTAATTATTAGCCTTTTATTCATAGAGCCCTGATATGTTAAGTAACATTTTACAGAGATTATTCTTTCTCCCGTGCAAAAACAAACAAAGAAACCCAGTCTCTTACAGCATGTCTGAATAAGCTGCAGGTAGGTAAATAAATCAAGATGTCAGTTGCAAAAGATCTAAATGCTTCTTTCCTTCTTTTCCTGCAGCATTCACGATAATTGAACATTGACTGCATGGAGGCCAACAGCACAGAGGTATATTGTCTGTATAGGATGCATCTCTAAAAAAAGGAGCCTAAAAGAGCAGTATACCTTTGCCCAAAACAGCTTATTAATACTTATAAGAAAGCTTAGCTGGACCAGGGCAAGTAGCTGCTTCTCTTCACAGAACAGGACTGCTAGAAAATAAGCACAAAGCAACCTATGCAGAAAACTTCTTCTACAGGGAAATAACCCAAAAACCTGTAGTGATCACTGATTGCTGATAACTGTGAGAGAGAACCAGACAGACATTTAAATGCCTTTATTTCTTGGGGGAGCTAACAAAACTTAACTTGTTGTTCTCAGTTTCCATTTAATGTTATAAAACGCTCAACCTTTCAAACTACAAGCCTTCTATACCAATGATGAAATCAAATCTTTGGGTATAGCCTATAAGTAAACTTTTGATGTAAACTTTTTGAGTAAAATTTTGCTAAGCAGTCATAAAAACCCTTCTCATAACATGATCAGTTTTATTACCTCCTATGGTGGTTTCTTGAAACTCATCAAACTGGCCTTTGACAAAACGCAGTACCAGACTGGACTTTCCCACTGCCATATCTCCAAGAAGCACCAGCTTGAACTGGCAGATTTTAGTCTGTCCCACTCCATTGGCCCTTAAGCTTCCCCTGTTGGCCATGGTGTCCTGGGTTCACCCCTTGTTGTCTTCTTCTCCCTGACTGATATGAAGAGATTTTATGGTAAGCCACTCCACTCCCAATGTATGTATGCTAAAACAGAAACACAAACAACTATCTTTTATTTTAATATACCAATAACATTGCTTCAGACAGCAGCCATAAACATAAGGTCTTCATAGTATTATTTTCCCTGAATATTATGAATATTGTTACCACAATTCTATCTTTCCTGCTAAACAGGCCTGACTGGCAATCTGTAAATTACTGCCTGCTGCTAAAGTTACATTAAAAGCTGTCTTTCTTGAAAAGCTTCAATTTTTTTTTAACTTCAATCAAAATTTTAATAATTAGCAATGCTGCTTGATTCAGACTCAGTTACTCATTCAAGCATTTATACAGAGTCCAAGTGCTTTGAAATCAAAATTTTGCAGAACATTTCAGTGTGAAGTTTGTTATAACAAAAGCAGAGAATTGGTCAGGGGTTTAATTGTTTTGCTGTGAATTGCATATAGAAATTACATATATAAATAGAATAGGAAAAAAACATCCAAATATCACCCTAAATGTTAACGCAAAAAGGTCAATTGTACCTTTGGATGTGAAGCATTCCCTGGAAACTTGGGCCAATGTTGAAATCAATGTGGTTTCTGTATGTTAGATTTGTTTTCTAGACAAAGATTTTTAATGCAATGACTGTCAGAAGAATTTTACTGTATTGAAGGGGATGACCATAAGCAGCAAGGAGATCCACTTTTGAGTCCCAACACACAGGTCAAAGCACTACTTAAGTGAGACACAGCACCCACAACAAATGTTTAACTACCTTACGTTATGTCTATGACCATTGCTGTAGAAGGTGATCAACAGCATTTAAGGAGTTTGTGCATTAAACCTTTAAATCTGGGCAGACATAAAATCAACATGTTATATGACATCAGTAATCAGGCCAGAAGTCCAAGAAACCACTATAATGCCTGGAACGATTTCTACTTTGCAATGTAGTACGCCAAAGGTGTGTCAGAGTTTGGCATGACATGGCAGCGATAAGGATAATTCTACACGCGGTGTTGCATCTTTTCTGCTAGAGAAACACGACTACCTCCTTTGGCTACCATGACCCTTGAATGAAAGCACTTTGGAAGTGAGGATGTGAATGCTTTTCTGCCTACAATTGTGCTGCACTGAAGTTAACAAAAGATGCAGTATAGTTGTATTAATGATAAAAGTAGGTTTTGTCTAGATTTATTATCCTCTATCCTATACTTCAGTCTATTCTGTCAAACCATGGCATACCAAGGACTTTAAAAATACATCAAAAGTACATCTTGAAACATGTTCCACATTCACCACTGTTTATAGCACTGCATGGGTTGTGACCTCGTTTTGAGTTTTCCAGGATCAGGTGTGGCAACACAGCAAAGTCTTTTATACTGCAATATGTTGTTAGAGTCTTTGATTTTGTATACCAGTATGCATACCAGTAGGCTCGTTCAGTATTGCAATATTGTTGGGCACCCCTGCTGGTTATGCTTACCTTGATACCTGGGCCAGTGCTCCTGTTTGCTAAAAACTGCACTGGCCCGGGGTACTTCTTCTCTTTATTCTGGTCCGGGTAGGTCCATGTGCAGTAAAGTAAAAAGCCAAACTTCTGATAACAGCTTTTTTACACTACTGCACATGTGTCTGTCTGGGTCTGACAAAAAGAAGAAAGATGCAGAAGACTGCCGCAATGTACCCTGGGGTGGTGCCATTTTTAGCAATGGAAAGACCGGGAGCACCAGTCCAAGGTAACAGGTAAGCCTTTATAATAAGTGCCGAGTGCCTAACATTTTGGCACCCCACCATAGGTTAGATGGAGACTTAAGTAGAATTTTGCTTCCTTGTTTTTTTTTCTCAGATAAATGCAGCCAAATCCAAAAAACCTTTCCAAGATAATGAGAACACCCGGCTGAAGGGCACCAACACACCCAGTGGGAAACCTCCCCTCCCTTTGGTGATGAAGAACCCAACATTCCCTGTCCGTTCACATAAGATGGAATTGCTGCATGTAAGCCATATGACATCCTGGGCAATCGCCTGAATATACAGAAGGAATTTTTAAACTATCACCTGGGATGGCGATATGTAATATGTATTGGATAGATTTCCAACAGGTCAAGAAGCTCCCCGCGTCTCAGTGACCTTAGGCAAAAATTAAACAACTACTGACTATCTTCAAGTGAAGAGGTTTAAACACCCTCACTACTGAGCTGACAGCAAGAAATACATTAAGCTTCCTGCAGGTGGACAGTAATAAGGGGATTTCACATGTATCCAACCAAGCAAATCAGCAGAGAACAGAAAAAAGGACAATAGAAATATCCACTTATAAGAGCAGGGGGTAAAACTATAAAAATAGAGTTTAAGTTAGATGCCTGGAATAGCATATGTAACAAAAAAACAACATATTTCCTACACAATGAAAATAGTTATCATCATAATTTTTAATAGAAGCAGCGCAATCACCTAGGATCCCATTTTTTTGCCCAGACAGCTTTTCTAAAAACCACAATGCGGGGGGTTAACATCTGCCAGTGCAACTGTCTGCATGACAAGGGGAACTCCTGACACGCTGATGTGTTGAAGCAACACTCTTGTTTTATCAGCCTATTAAGAGGATATAAGAGGAGACTCCATGGATAATGCCTGCTAGAGATAAAAATCATTCATTGAGCATAAAACCCTCTCTCATTACTTTGCAGTATCAAGAAAAACACAAAACCAGACTACTACCGAGTACTGAAGTTTGACTTCTTGTTCTAGGTCACTTTGTAAACCACCTGAATCACATACTATTACCTACTCACCAAACTACAGCCACACAAGTACAGCGTGGAAAACAAGTATGGAAGTATTTTCCCAAAATTTCCTATAATAATAAGCAATTTCATGAACTTTGTATCACCAATGACTACCCAGTCATGCACTGTTATTTTTTTATACTGTCCAATGACTCCCCAGTCATGCAATGTTACTCTTATACTGTCCAATGACTCCCCAGCCATGCAATGTTACTCTTATACTGTCCAATGACTCCCCAGTCATGCAATGTTACTTTTATACTGTCCAATGACTCCCCAGCCATGCAATGTTACTCTTATACTGTCCAATGACTCCCCAGCCATGCAATGTTACTCTTATACTGTCCAATGACTCCCCAGCCATGCAATGTTACTCTTATACTGTCCAATGACTCCCCAGCCATGCAATGTTACTCTTATACTGTCCAATGACTCCCCAGCCATGCAATGTTACTCTTATACTGTCCAATGACTCCCCAGCCATGCAATGTTACTCTTATACTGTCCAATGACTCCCCAGGCATCCAGTGTTACTCTTATACTATCCAATGATTCCCCAGCCATGCAATGTTACTCTTATACTGTCCAATGACTCCCCAGCCATGCAATGTTACTCTTATACTGTCCAATGATTCCCCAGCCATGCAATGTTACTCTTTTATATTGTCCAGTATTGTAAGGTTCTCACACATGCCCATTGTACCCTGTGCTACAAATGAGTGTCTTAGGAAACTGGAAACCAACTGCCCTCTCACACAGAAGCTCCGATCTAACTGACTCCACCAGTGCCACTCACTCCTCTTGGCTCAGTAATGATATGACGTGCCAGGCACACTAATGACATCACACTAGCCAGAGAATGGCTAGAAAAAGAAGGGGCCCCCAGGGTCTACTGAAGAGAGTAACATAAGGCCCCAAGAGGCTGCCGTTGTCAATGCACTACAGTTTTTTTTGCCTCCCTGGCTCCACGCCCAGCTGCCCACATTATCTTCTGGAACCTGCTGTGGGGGGAAGTGGGGTCAGAATTCTGGGAGGGCCATGCCCCTCTTGCCTCCCCAGTACCAATGTGCAAGAACAAACTGAATCCTGAATACAAATCTTACAATGACATCTTGTTCCAGTGATCTTATTTCAAACCACTCAGAACCCTACGCTACTGTGCTATAATGTGTTAAAGGGGCATCCTGGCACTGCTACTGTCTGTGCTGTAATGTATTAGGGGGCACCCTGGCACTGCTACTGTCTGTGCTGTAGTGTATTAGGGGGCATCCTGGCACTGCTACTGTCTGTGCTGTAGTGTATTAGGGGGCATCCTGGCACTGCTACTGTCTGTGCTGTAGTGTATTAGGGGGCATCCTGGCACTGTTATTGTCTTTGCTGTAGTGTATTAGTGGGCATCCTGGCACTGCTACTGTCTGTGCTGTAGTGTATTACGGGGCATCCTGGCACTGTTATTGTCTGTGCTGTAGTGTATTAGTGGGCATCCTGGCACTGTTATTGTCTGTGCTGTAGTGTATTAGTGGGCATCCTGGCACTGTTACTGTCTGTGCTGTAGTGTATTAGGGGGCATCCTGGCACTGTTACTGTCTGTGCTGTAGAGTATTAGGGGGCATCCTGGCACTGCTACTGTCTGTGCTGTAGTGTATAAGGGGGAAAGCCTGGCACTGTTACTGTCTGTGCTGTAGTGTATTAGGGGGCATCCTGGCACTGCTACTGTCTGTGCTGTAGTGTATAAGGGGGAAAGCCTGGCACTGTTACTGTCTGTGCTGTAGTGTATAAGGGGGAAAGCCTGGCACTGTTACTGTCTGTGCTGTAGTGTATTAGGGGGCATCCTGGCACTGCTACTGTCTGTGCTGTAGTGTATTAGGGGGAAAGCCTGGCACTGCTACTGTCTGTGCTGTAGTGTATTAGGGGGCATCCTGGCACTGCTACTGTCTGTGCTGTAGTGTATTAGGGGGCATCCTGGCACTGCTACTGTCTGTGCTGTAGTGTATTAGGGGGCATCCTGGCACTGCTACTGTCTGTGCTGTAGTGTATAAGGGGGAAAGCCTGGCACTGTTACTGTCTGTGCTGTAGTGTATTAGGGGGCATCATGGCACTGCTACTGTCTGTGCTGTAGTGTATTAGGGGGCATCCTGGCACTGTTACTGTCTGCTGTAGTGTATTAGGGGGCATCCTGGCACTGCTACTGTCTGTGCTGTAGTGTATTAGGGGGTATCCTGGCACTGCTACTGTCTGTGCTGTAGTGTATTAGAGGGAAAGCCTGGCACTGCTACTGTCTGTGCTGTAGTGTATTAGGGGGAAAGCCTGGCACTGCTACTGTCTGTGCTGTAGTGTATTAGGGGGCATCCTGGCACTGCTACTGTCTGTGCTGTAGTGTATTAGGGGGCATCCTGGCACTGTTACTGTCTGCTGTAGTGTATTAGGGGGCATCCTGGCACTGCTACTGTCTGTGCTGTAGTGTATTAGAGGGAAAGCCTGGCACTGCTCCTGTCTGTGCTGTAGTGTATTAGGGGGCATCCTGGCACTGCTACTGTCTGTGCTGTAGTGTATTAGGGGGAAAGCCTGGCACTGCTCCTGTCTGTGCTGTAGTGTATTAGGGGGCATCCTGGCACTGCTACTGTCTGTGCTGTAGTGTATTAGGGGGTATCCTGGCACTGTTACTGTCTGTGCTGTAGTGTATTAGGGGGCATCCTGGCACTGCTACTGTCTGTGCTGTAGTGTATTAGAGGGAAAGCCTGGCACTGCTCCTGTCTGTGCTGTAGTGTATTAGGGGGCATCCTGGCACTGCTACTGTCTGTGCTGTAGTGTATTAGGGGGAAAGCCTGGCACTGCTCCTGTCTGTGCTGTAGTGTATTAGGGGGCATCCTGGCACTACTACTGTCTGTGCTGTAGTGTATTAGGGGGTATCTTGGCACTGCTACTGTCTGTGCTGTAGTGTATTAGGGGGAAAGCCTGGCACTGTTACTGTCTGTGCTGTAGTGTATTAGGGGGCATCCTGGCACTGCTACTGTCTGTGCTGTAGTGTATTAGGGGGCATCCTGGCACTGTTACTGTCTGTGCTGTAGTGTATTAGGGGGTATCCTGTCACTGCTACTGTCTGTGCTGTAGTGTATTAGGGGGTATCCTGGCACTGCTACTGTCTGTGCTGTAGTGTATTAGGGGGTATCCTGGCACTGCTACTGTCTGTGCTGTAGTGTATTAGGGGGAAAGCCTGGCACTGTTACTGTCTGTGCTGTAGTGTATTAGGGGGCATCCTGGCACTGTTACTGTCTGTGCTGTAGTGTATTAGGGGGCATCCTGGCACTGTTACTGTCTGTGCTGTAGTGTATTAGGGGGTATCCTGGCACTGTTACTGTCTGTGCTGTAGTGTATTAGGGGGTATCCTGGCACTGCTACTGTCTGTGCTGTAGTGTATTAGGGGGAAAGCCTGGCACTTTTACTGTCTGTGCTGTAGTGTATTAGGGGGCATCCTGGCACTGTTACTGTCTGTGCTGTAGTGTATTAGGGGGCATCCTGTCACTGTTATTGTCTGTGCTGTAGTGTATTAGGGGGCATCCTGGCACTGCTACTGTCTGTGCTGTAGTGTATTAGGGGGAAAGCCTGGCACTGTTACTGTCTGTGCTGTAGTGTATTAGGGGGCATCTTGGCACTGTTACTGTCTGTGCTGTAGTGTATTAGGGGGCATCCTGGCACTGTTATTGTCTGTGCTGTAGTGTATTAGGGGGCATCCTGTCACTGTTATTGTCTGTGCTGTAGTGTATTAGGGGGCATCCTGGCACTGCTACTGTCTGTGCTGTAGTGTATTAGGGGGCATCCTGGCACTGCTACTGTCTGTGCTGTAGTGTATTAGGGGGAAAGCCTGGCACTGTCACTGTCTGTGATGTAGTGTATTAGGGGGCATCCTGGCACTGTTACTGTCTGTGCTGTAGTGTATTAGGGGGCATCCTGGCACTGTTATTGTCTGTGCTGTAGTGTATTAGGGGGCATCCTGTCACTGTTATTGTCTGTGCTGTAGTGTATTAGGGGGCATCCTGGCACTGCTACTGTCTGTGCTGTAGTGTATTAGGGGGCATCCTGTCACTGTTATTGTCTGTGCTGTAGTGTATTAGGGGGCATCCTGGCACTGTTACTGTCTGTGCTGTAGTGTATTAGGGGGAAAGCCTGGCACTGCTACTGTCTGTGCTGTAGTGTATTAGGGGGAAAGCCTGGCACTGTTACTGTCTGTGCTGTAGTGTATTAGGGGGAAAGCCTGGCACTGCTACTGTCTGTGCTGTAGTGTATTAGGGGGCATCCTGGCACTGCTACTGTCTGTGCTGTAGTGTATTAGGGGGAAAGCCTGGCACTGTTACTGTCTGTGCTGTAGTGTATTAGGGGGAAAGCCTGGCACTGCTACTGTCTGTGCTGTAGTGTATTAGGGGGAAAGCCTGGCACTGCTACTGTCTGTGCTGTAGTGTATTAGGGGGAAAGCCTGGCACTGCTACTGTCTGTGCTGTAGTGTATTAGGGGGAAAGCCTGGCACTGCTACTGTCTGTGCTGTAGTGTATTAGGGGGAAAGCCTGGCACTACTACTGTCTGTGCTGTAGTGTATTAGGGGGAAAGCCTGGCACTGCTACTGTCTGTGCTGTAGTGTATTAGGGGGAAAGCCTGGCACTGCTACTGTCTGTGCTGTAGTGTATTAGGGGGAAAGCCTGGCACTGCTACTGTCTGTGCTGTAGTGTATTAGGGGGAAAGCCTGGCACTGCTACTGTCTGTGCTGTAGTGTATTAGGGGGAAAGCCTGGCACTGCTACTGTCTGTGCTGTAGTGTATTAGGGGGCATCCTGACACTGTTATTGTCTGTGCTGTAGTGTATTAGGGGGAAAGCCTGGCACTGCTGCTTTCTAGGCTGTAATGTATCAGAGTGATAATAGGAATGCCCAGTAATACAGACTATAATACACTTTATGTCAGGGTATAATAAGTAGTGCAAGCACAGAATAGGATTCTATATAATAACAATATATTACAAAGCAGAATGCGTGTCACTGTGAGCCCGTGTGGCACTGAGGATACTAGCCGAGCCCGTGTGGCACTGAGGATACTAGCCAAGCCCGTGTTTCCCCAGCCCCAGACCAGACTCTCCATATACAGTACCTGAGTCTTCTGCTCCCTGTTTCCTTCCTCTCGTTTTCCTTCCTCTGTGAACACAGGAGGGGCGGGGCTTGAGGAGGCTGCGGGACAAACAGTAGTAACCCTGGATCCGACACAGAGAAGCGGCGCGGCCTATGGCAATGGCTGATTGTTCCCAGGGTTGTGCTGCCAGGGGCCTCCCCTTGTGGTGGATGAATGGAATTGTAGTTCTTTAACAGCACAGCGATGATAAAGGTCAGGGGTTACTTACAATACTCCATGCATTGAGAAGAGTGCAAAAAAGGGCTGCAGTTGCTCATGTTTTGTGCTTTGCCCGGTACATAGGGCACTGTGCAACTAGCTGCAAGCCTCTGTGCTGTGTGTTGAGACCTGCAGAATGCGCTGCCAGTGTTTGTACTGTGTTGGGGTTGACACCTCACCCCTTTAATACTGGCCACATACCGAATTCACATCTTGCATGGCCAGTTAGTAATTCATTTAGATTCATTTAGATACATGCTACATGGCTACACATAAATCAGTTCAGTCTGCAGCGTACATCTAAATGAATTGCTTATTAGCCATGCAGGATGAGAATTCAATACATGGTTGGTATGTAAGGGGTGAGGTAGCAACCCTATGCTCAGTTCAAGAAAGGCAGGCAGGGGGAGGTATGTAGGTGCCCCGGTATGTACCTTGTGCTTTATTCAGAGGCCCAGGCTACGGGGCAGCAGGAGGCGCAGCCCACATCAGGGTTCCTGGCGCTGCTCACCTCGCTAAGCACCATATTTTTTATTGGGGGCACATAGACTGGTGGTGTATGGACTATATAAGTGCTATTGCTGTATCATGGGACACTCTGGGGTTATATATAAGAGCAGGGCAATGCAGGACATACACAAAGATGCAAATGGCAGGATTGTCATATCTAATCCTGACTATTCTGCTTATCTTGGGACAGTCCTAATTGTAATAGCCCTCTATACTGCTAGTGCACTTTGTTCATCTGATGCTGCCATTCCAACCATGGAAAAAAGTTTTTTTGTAAAATTGGCGTATGGTATTTTAGGTGTGACCAAAATAGTCCTGGCACGTAGTGAGGCACATCATCGAGTCCCTCTGTCCCTTTTTCAACATTTGGAGGTATACACAAGCGTCAAACAAACATAAGCTGCTGGTATTATGTAGTAGTCTGTCCAGGCATGGCAGGCCAAGGGCATTCACTCACAATTTCTTTTCCTCTGTTCACAAACAAAAAAATAAATAAATCAAGACTTTTTTTTGTGGTGGTTGCCAGCCATACCCACTGCCACCAGAGTCTCAGCTCCCAATATTTGACCACAACTAAGAAATGCATTATTTTCTTTGCTCATTTGAAATCATTCTTGTGCCAGGGAACCAAAGTTGCCACCTGGGCAGTATTATGCCAGCCAAGGACAGGGGCTATGTAATGTAATTGACGGTAATTTGTAATCCCTAGTTCCGTGTCAGATACATTCCAATCCCTACTCCCCTTGACACCCAGTAACCCTGCCTACTCACCAAATATACATCTGCTTTGCCTATGTAAGTCACAGTGCATGTCCCCTTTACATCACTGATCATGTATCAGAGGATACTGTTGTTTTTTTTTCTGCATGATTTTTTTTAATTTAGTGACAGAACAAGGGCTAATTTAGGCAAAGGCTCCGTAAAACTGACAAAGTAATCTTTTACTCTTCATTTACTGTGGTCCTAACTCTGAAGTTTGTAGGTTTCCTGTTAGTTCCACAGCAGAATGTTCCGGGGTTCCAAAACGGTGTTGGTGAAGACTGGAATTTACCGTTTCGCAGAGTAGTTAGACCACAGCAGTCATCACCTAGGGCAGTTATCCCAAACCAATGGCTCGTGAGCAACATGTTGCTTACCACCCCCTTTCATGTTGCCTCAGAGTCCTCAAAGTAGGTGCAAACGTTTAAAGCTGGCCATACACGCACAGATGATATATACGAAACCTCATTTCGTCCGATATTCAATGCGTGTATGGCGACTCGTCGAGGCGACCGATATCGTAAAAGGCTTCAAATATCTGCCGATCGGGTGGGTTAAAAGATTTTTTTTTTTTCGGGCGCCATTGAAGGCGTCTGAGCAAAATCTACCTTCAGGGCTGAATCGGCAGAAGGAGGTAGAAATCCTATTGTTTCTACCTCCATATCTGACGATTCAGCCCTGAACATCTGTGGAGGGTGGGAACGATCTTTCGTGCAACTGATGGATGCACGAAAGATCGAAAATTGTCACGTACACAATTTCACTCCAAGCAGAGCCTCCTGTACGCTAGCATTCACATGGAGCTACTAAATAGCCAATCATAGACTTTATTTGGCATCCCCAAAGAATGTTTTTCATGCTTGTGTGGCTCACCAACACTTTTTACATCTGAGTGTGGCCCATGAGTAAAAAATGTTTGGGGATCCCTGACCTAGGGTTACTAATCCACAGACTTACTGTAATTTGTACAGTCTGCTCCAGTATTTTATGTGAAGACTAGGGTCAGATTTTTCACAATTTAAGGGCACAACAAGGACTAATTTATAAAAAGAAAATGGTGGATATTGACCAAAGGTATGTGGAGTTTTTATTGTTTTATGTAAAAGCTAGGACCAGATTTATCACAACTTAGGGACAAGGGGGTGCTAATGTAGGAGAAGGTAATGGGTAAAATATAGTAATAGTACGTTTTTAGGCTCTTTTTTCATGGTGGCATCAGAGAGTCCCAATTTTTTTTTTGTGCAAACAGGGCCAGCCTTTACAATGTAGGGAGAAAACAATGGCTAATTGAGGAGAAGACAGTGTAACAAAGTAATCTGGTGTCCTGGTTCAGTGTTTTAGCTGAAAAACAGGGTAATTAAAAAACAAAAAAAACAAAACAGGGGCTGATTAAGAAGAGGATAGATAAAATTGACCAGAAGTAATTGTAAGGCCTTCTGGGAGACCAGTACATTCTCTTACCTCTCGTGGAGTTTCCTGGTTGTCTCTCCTTTGTGTTTAGTCACTTTTTTGCCTGGTGGCATTGGAGGGTCTGAGTGTTTTTGTTTAAACTAGGGATAATAAAGGGCTAAGTGTCCTCTTCCTGGATTTGGCTCTATCAGAAGGTGCCAGAGGATTTTGAGGTGGAGGTAATCTCTGGTACAGGAATCCAAGACCAAGCCCTAAGGTAACCAATGCTTAGGGAAGCTGGACCACAGGGACAACATGAATGAGGGTTGGGTAGTAAACAGACTAGACAGTAAGTGCTAGAGCAGTCATGCTCTTTGCCAAGGAAAAACAGTAGGGTTAGTATTTCTCAAACAACATCTGTCTTATGATCGAATTACAACAACGGGTGTAGTAGCTGTAGGACTGAGGACTGCATCAATGAGCTGATGCGGTCCTTAATCCGATTGGAAAATTAAACCTGCCTGATTAACACCTGGCCGATTTTCGGCCAGATATCAATCGGGGAGCCCCATACACGGCCAGATAAGGTGCCAAATGGGTCTAAAGGACTTGAATCGGCAGCTTGAATCTGCCTGTGTATGGACACCTTTATGCCTGATCCTAAAAAATAAGGACCAACCTGTCTCCAGCCCAACTGGGTATGTGAGTTCTAAGTACCTCATGTTGGGATGACAAATCTTTCTGAAAGATTTCACCTTTGGAGAACTGCACTGGGTAACAGCATACCTCCCAACTGTCCCGATTTTCCATTTACCACCACTCTTTGTAATCTATCCTTCAGCCAGTTCTCTATCCAATTACAAATATTATGTTCTAGGCCAATATTCCTCAATTTGATCATTAACCTTCTGTGAGGTACTGTATCAAACGCTTTAGCAAAGTCCAAGTAGATGACATCAACTGCCATTCCAGCATCGTAGTTCCTGCTCACCTCCTCATAAAAGGCGACTAAATTAGTGTGGCAAGATCTGTTACGCATAAAACCATGCTGGCACAAACTAATAGTATTGTGAACTGCAATGTATTCAAGTACCCTATCCCTTAGTACCCCTTCCAAAAGCTTTCCTACTACTGATGTCAGACTAACAGGCCTATAGTTTTCAGGCTGAGAATGGGATCCCTTTTTAAATAATGGCACCACATTAGCAATTTGCCAGTCTCTCAGCACCATGCCAGACCTCAACGAATCCTGAAAAATAAAGTGAAGAGGTTTGGCAATCACAGCGCTAAGCTCATTTAATGCCCTGGGATGAATCCCATCTGGTCCTGGACTTTTGTTTACCTTTATATGTTCAAGTCTCTTTTGAATTTCCTCCTGAATGACCCATGCGTCAGTAGCTAAATTACTAGAACTGGGCATATTAAAAGGGAAGTCTTCAGATGAAAAATAAGAGTTCAAAATTTCTGCTTTTTCCCCGTTCTCTTCAACCAACTTACCCCCCCAACCCCGTGATAATAAGGTTCCCACCCTTTCTTGCTTAATTTTTTTACTATTCACATAATAAACTCCTAGCTGCAATATCCCTTTCCATCACTATTTTAGCTTGCCTGATAGCTTTTTTGCATGCTTTATTTGCCTCTTTGTACCTGATGAAAGTTTCCACTGTCCCAGCTAACTTGAATGCTTTAAAAGCATGTTTTTTTCATACCAACCTCGACACTAACACTTTTATTCAGCCATAAAGGTTTTGCTTTGCGATGCCTCTCCTTGCTTACAAGGGGAATATACTGTTGTGTATACCTGCAAAGCAATGTTTTAAAGATTTTCCTTCTGTGTCTAACCCCATGAAAAGCCTTTCCCGGTTGACACATTGCAGAGATGCCCTTATACTGGCAAAGTCTGCACGTCTAAAATAAAGTGTTTTAGTTAATCCCTTATAGAGCTGTCTCTGCAGCATTATCTCAAAGGGGACCATGTTGTGATCACTGTTAGAGATGAGTTCAGTGTTATTAGATATTACCAGGTCCAAAATAGAGTCATTCCTAGTAGGTTCTTGAACAGCCTGAAATAAAAAGTTGTCAATTACCATATTTACAAACATGCTAGCTTTTTCTGATTTAGCCACCCCATTACTCCAGTCAATGTCCGGATAATTAAAGTCCCCCATAACAACAACTTGACCCAGTTGTGAAGCCTCCTCCATTTGTAACAGTAGCTGGGTCTCATCCCCCTCATCTATACGGGGTGGTTTATAGCATACACCAATGATCATTTTCTTTGTAACCTTCAGCACTACCGAAATTTCTGCCCAAAGAGATTCAACATGTTCATTGGTAATGTCTTTATTTTTTAACCATTTTAACCATTTAAATTCACGGCCCAGTTGCATTTTTCATCCCACCAGGTCTCAGTGATACCAATTAAATCATAATTTTCAATACATGCAAATAGCCTGCAGCTCCCTTAATTTACCCGACAAGCTTTGCGTTTTAGCCAGCATGCAGCGGAGATTACTACTTCTCCCTCTGATTTTTACATTAGCTAACAGAGAGTTAGAGCTAAGGCAAATACAGGTCCTTTTCAAAAAATTAGCATATTGTGATAAAGTTCATTATTTTCTGTAATGTACTGATAAACATTAGACTTTCATATATTTTAGATTCATTACACACAACTGAAGTAGTTCAAGCCTTTTCTTGTTTTAATATTGATGATTGTGGCATACAGCTCATGAAAACCCAAAATTCCTATCTCATAAAATTAGCATATTTCATCCGACCAATAAAAGAAAAGTGTTTTTAATACAAAAAAAGTCAACCTTCAAATAATTATGTTCAGTTATGCACTCAATACTTGGTCGGGAATCCTTTTGCAGAAATGACTGCTTCAATGTGGCGTGGCATGGAGGCAATCAGCCTGTGGCACTGCTCAGGTGTTATGGAGGCCCAGGATGCTTCAATAGCGGCCTTAAGCTCATCCAGAGTGTTGGGTCTTGTGTCTCTCAACTTTCTCTTCACAATATCCCACAGATTCTCTATGGGGTTCAGGTCAGGAGAGTTGGCAGGCCAATTGAGCACAGTAATACCATGGTCAGTAAACCATTTACCAGTGGTTTTGGCACTGTGAGCAGGTGCCAGGTTGTGCTGAAAAATGAAATCTTCATCTCCATAAAGCTTTTCAGCAGATGGAAGCATGAAGTGCTCCAAAATCTCCTGATAGCTAGCTGCATTGACCCTGCCCTTGATAAAACACAGTGGACCAACACCAGCAGCTGACATGGCACCCCAGACCATCACTGACTGTGGTTACTTGACACTGGACTTCAGGCATTTTGGTATTTCCCTCTCCCCAGTCTTCCTCCAGACTCTGGCACCTTGATTTCCGAATGACATACTTTGGACCACTGAGCAACAGTCCAGTGCTGCTTCTCTGTAGCCCAGGTCAGGCACTTCTGCCGCTCTTTCTGGTTCAAAAGTGGCTTGACCTGGGGAATGCAGCACCTGTAGCCCATTTCCTGCACACGCCTGTACACGGTGGCTCTGGATGTTTCTACTCCAGACTCAGTCCACTGCTTCCGCAGGTCCCCCAAGGTCAGGAATCGGTCCTTCTCCACAATCTTCCTCAGGGCCCGGTCACCTCTTCTCGTTGTGCAGCGTTTTCTGCCACACTTTTTCCTTCCCACAGACTTCCCACTGAGGTGCCTTGATACAGCACTCTGGGAACAGCCTATTCGTTCAGAAATTTCTTTCTGTGTCTTACCCTCTTGCTTGAGGGTGTCAATGATGGCCTTCTGGACAGCAGTCAGGTTGGCAGTCTTACCCATGATTGCGGTTTTGAGTAATGAACCAGGCTGGGAGTTTCTAAATACCTCAGGAATCTTTTTAAGGTTTTTAGAGTTAATTAGTTGATTCAGATGATTAGGTTAATAGCTCGTTTAGAGAACCTTTTCATGATATGCTAATTTTTTGAGATAGGAATTTTGGATTTTCATGAGCTGTATGCCACAATCATCAATATTAAAACAAGAAAAGGCTTGGACTACTTCAGTTGTGTGTAATGAATCTAAAATATATGAAAGTCTAATGTTTATCAGTACATTACAGAAAATAATGAACTTTATCACAATATGCTAATTTTTTGAAAAGGACCTGTATTAGACTGTTTCCCTTGTAACAACGGAAGCTCCTTATCTGATAAACTATATGCCCCCTCACTCCTCCCCCACAACCATTTGCTAATCCCACTGCGCCGTCTACACTAGCTTTCCCATAAAACTCTAGCTCACCCCCCTTTTCTAGTTTAAACACTCCTCCAGCCTCTTAACCATGCTCTACCCTAGCACAGCGGACCCCCTTCCATTGAGGTGCAATCCGTCACGGCTGTATAGATTGTACCCCAGTGCTCTAGGAACCCGAACCCTTCCTTCCTACACCAGGACTTTAGCCACGCATTTAGCTCCCTAAGCTCCCACTGTCTCCCTAAACTTGCACGTAGCACCGGCACAATTTCTGAAAAAAATGAGATTGGAGGACCTTTCCTTAATCTTAATGGTAGTTTGTTCAGGGACTGCAACTAAACTGGTTAAGGGGATGGAAGATTTAAACTATGAGGTTAGACTGTCAGGTTTGGGGTTGTTTTCTCTGGAAAAGAGGCGCTTGTGAGGGGACATGATTACTCTGTACAATACATTAGAGGGGATTATAGGCAGATAGGGGTTCTTTTTTCCACAAAATAACAATCAGTGCACCAGAGGTCACCCCTTTAGATTAGAGGAACAGAGCTTCCATTTGAAGCAGCGTAGGGGGTTTTTCATGCTGAGGGCAGTGAGGTTGGGGAATGCCCTTCCTAGTGATGTTGTAATGGCAGATTCTGTTAATGCCTGGATGATTTCTTGAACAAGCATAGTATCCAAGGCTATTGTAATACTAATATCTACAGTTAGTATTAATGTTTGTATATATAGTTAATGTATGTGAGTGTATAGATAGGTCGGTATAGGTGTGTGTGTGCTTACTTGAAAGGGTTGAACTTGATGGTCTTTTTTTAACACTACGTAACTATGTAACTGGATGTGACCCTGTAGACTGGGTGCATGTCTAAAATTGCCTCTTTGTGAGGCCTTAGATGTTGGAAAGTGGATTTATTTGTTTCAAGTAAACCCTTGAAACAAATAAAAAAAAAATTGCTCAGAGCTCTCTTCTAAGCACTTTTGCAATTGACATGAATTATTTATGAAACAACAGTGCCACCAGCTGGTGATTTCAGGCAACTGCCTACAGTCAAGAAAAAAACGTAGTCAGAGACTAATTATCCTGTGATTATTATCATGTGTTTATAAAGCTCCAACATGAATATTCACTAAACAAACAGATTTACATACAAAGCTGGCAGTAATTGCTCTGACTTTTTGGTCAGTTCCAAGCAGAGCAACATCACAGGAGATTGATTTATGACTAACAATTTTTTCCCAACTGTAGCTAAATGCCACAAATGACCAGCAGGGGGTACTGTTGTTTTGTTAATAAATCATGTAAATTGCAGAAGAGCTTATCAGTTTTTCAGTCATTTGTTTTTGGGTTTACATTTCCTTTAACTGCTGGGAGATAGAAATCCTTGTGGCAAAAATCATATGGCCATTATCTCAGTATGATAGAAGATATTACAAACGATCTTAACCTATTCCACGTGGATTATCCCACTGTTTGTCTGTCAACAGCAGCAAGCTAAAACCAAGTTTACACTCAAAATATTAAAACCTTAGGATATTATGTCAGTTCATAGCAATAGCAATATGACATATTGCGCATATTCTCTGGCTCTTAATTGGGGGAAAATAAAGCAAACATACTTAGACATGCTCCAACACCATTTAAACAAGTATTTATTACCTTTGAAAATGGTAATGGTTTTGTACAACTGGGCAACTCCAGAGCCAAAATATAGGGTGCATTCACTTACCAAGGCATTAATCAAAGTGCAATTTCCAGCGCAATCACCATGTTTTTTTTGCCCACAATGCACCACTTTCCCTAGAATCCCATCCTTATTGAGGTGTTTGGTGTGAAAGTGACATATGCTCCATACTCTTTTAGCCCAGGTGTGCTGTGCCTATTCATGTAGGGTGCTGAGAACCCCTAGAGCTACTGGCTGGTCCGGAGGTAGCTCTGGGGTTACCATGTGTCAATAGATGCAGCAGCGCCCCAATCAGCTGGAAAGCAGGTAGGTCTGAACAGTGCTGAGTGCAACTATACAAATTTGTATATTTATTTTTATCCCTCTTTCCATTTTCAAAATGTTGGGAGGTAAGATATTTTGAAAATAACCCTGTAAAGACATTTATTCCTCCAACACAGTTGAAAAACTACGGTAGACTTGTTTTTTCTCTAAACATTTGACATATTGTCATCCAGGTCTGTACTGGGACAGACCATGGCTTTAAGCACACAGAGGCCCAACCAGCCAAATAAATAATGACTGTTTATGGCATCTTACAGTGTCCCCTCTGGCATTTGCCAAGAATCTAGAGATTGCCAGTCCTGGCCTGCTGTCATCTTTATTATATGAGGATATGATCTATGTCTTAGTGCTCTGAATCTGTGCCCAGGGGGTATATTTTCTCATTTCTGCCACATTCAGACCTTACTTTAAGCAACTTTTCATCTCTGTAGTAGCCGAGGAACACATTAAGTACATCCGTTTTGGATAGCCCTGAATTCTCATCCAAAAAATGTGTTTGCTTTTGGACAACATTTAAGGCTTGGCTTTTGTCAGGCACAAATGATTTAGCTGAAATGTTATTGTGGAAAACATGCAGGGATATGGTGCACCCCTACAGTTACAGTCTTGGCCAGCCACGGTTGCAGAGTAGGACATAAGCTTGAAACATGCTGACATTACACCTAAAGTAGATATATAACCTTCAAGATACCAGGTGCAACATGTTTTAAGCTTTTTTTGTACTTGGCAACACCACCACAAATTGATGGGCAAGATATTGTCTGGCAATAGGCCTTGGGAGAGAAATGCTCATGTGGGGGGATCCATGTCATTCTGCCAGGATGTGCCATCCTCTTATGTGCAGCCTCTCTGTGGGGTTCCTGTAGTTACCGACTGGTTTCATTCCACATTCAGACTAAAATTATTAGTCAGTGATGTTCTGAGGAATTAAAAACAACAAAAAATTTACTTAGCTGCTGATTTATATTTAGCTTCCTATATATGGGACATGGCATAGATTCTAGTAATTTCATACAAAATTCACGAGTCCATAAAGTAATTATCTTCCATTTACTTTTTACTCAAAACCTGTTTCAACACACAACATAGCGACGCCAACTCGTCCGTCCAGTCAATGCCCGTGGCTCCGCCTTTGAACATGACCAAATACAATAGCTGTCATTCCGTATAAACACAGCTGGCGTTTCGCCATCGCACTTTCCACTCAAGCCGTCGCTCGATACGCACAAGAACTCGATGTAAAAGAACATAAAAATAATTCGTATTTAATACCAATACCACGTATAGTTCCTGCCTCTTTATGTCACACTAGCGGCGTAGCTAAGTATGTGCTCTTGTGAGGAAAGTGCAGTTGTGGGCGGGATGACCAAGATGGCGTGCGTGTTGGAGCCTCCGCTCCGGATGAGCGTGTTATCTGTAAGTACCAGCCTGGGGGAGGCTGCAGACAGCGCTATTTTGCAGGTGGCGTGGCTTCAGGGAGAGGGTGACCCACCAATGCGCCTTAGGGCAGAAAGGCACCTGCTCAGGCGGAAGTTATGCTAACTTCTCTAGAAAGGCCTGCTGGGCACTTGCCTATTGCGCTGGGATGAGAACATTGGGCGCAGTGCTGCGATTTATAGTCACTGTTATAATGCACTTACACCAGCACTGATATTCCCCTCTTCTAATGCAGCTGCTCGCAGTAATGTCTATAATAATAATGTTTCTGATGTTTTATTAAGGGAACCTTTAGTAGCTAACTGCCCAGCAGGCACTAAATAGTAAGTCTCACTATTACTGGCTGGGAGGTCACAGGTGGGCAATGCTTTCTTGGTCCAAATGGAAGATAGTGCCCAATAACACAACCAAGCCCCCCTCACCATATATAGATTCCACCTTCTATAGTGCATGGACCTTGGAGAATGTGAAGCATTTAAACTGTACCATATAATATTTAAACATTTACTGTGATTTGCTCTGTCCCATTTAACACTGTATGTGCTTATATATTGAATCTGGGCACTTGGTCCCATTGCCACCAATCAGTTCTTAGCTCTTTTCAGCCAGCAGCATGTGTAAGCAAAAATGTGATTGGTTAGTAGACTGTTGGGGTTCTAGAAGAGCAGACTTTTAGACCATGCACAGTGAGGACCCCCTTTAGAGGTATGTTATTTTATATGTATAGAGGGGTATACAGGCTGACGTGCAACAGCTCCATGCGCTCCCACAAGCAACATTGGTATTGTTAAGCTTGTTAAGAAGTCAGAAGAATTTCATCTAAAACTGGCCATAGAAGGGGTGATAAAAGCTGGCAGCTTGGTAATCGGTTGGTCTTACTGATTATCTGTCTAAAAGTCAGGCATATATCAGGCAGGTTTAGCATGTACACAAATAGAACGAATAAAAACTGAATATGAAATTTTACAAAACAGGGAACTAGTTTTTGTCTTAACAATATTTCATAAGACAAAACTGTATTTTTTTTTACATTGTTCATCTTAAAGGAACAGTAACACCAAAAAATGAAAGAGCTTTAAAGTAATAAAAATATAATGCACTGTTGCCCTGTACTGGTAAAACTGGTGTGTTTGCTACAGTAACACTACTATAATTTATATAATAAGCTGCTGTGTAGCCACGGGGGCAGCCATTCAAGCTGGAAAAAAGGAGAAAAGGCACAGGTTACATAGCAGATAACAGATACGTTCTGTTCTGCTATGTAACCTGTGCCTTTTCTCCTTTGAATGGCTGCCTCCATGGCTACATAGCAGCTTATTTATATAAATTATAGTAGACTTTCTGAAGTAAACACACAACTTTTACTAGTGTAGGGCAGCAGCACATTATATTTTAGTTACTTTTATACACTTTCATTTTTTGGTGTTACTGTTCCTTTAAAGGAGAAGAAAAGGTAAATCACCCCCCAGTGATATTCTGGGTTGGTGCTCCTATTAGCAGAAAACCACACCAGCCTGGGGTACCTGTGACCAAGCGATCCTCTTCCTTCTTCTGCATTCGCGGCACTTGTTCATGTGCACTTGAGTGAAAAGCTAACCTTAAATAAGATGGCTTTTTCATTCTACTGCGCATGTACTGGCCCCAGGATTCTAAAGGTATACAGGAAAAGGAACAGGATTGCTTGGTCCCATGAACCCAGAACGGTGCAGTTTTCTGCTAACAGGAGCACTGGCCCGGGGTATCAGGTAAGTGATTACAATCGGGGGGGGTTGGGGGTTGCTCCTAACATTTTGCCCCCCCAGTGATTGTAACTTTCCTACACCTTTAAGATGTAAAATTCTAACATAATTGTGTGCAAAATATGAGATGCTTAGTTTGTGTTGGGTTGTAATATAGCACGGCTTTCAAATAATCTAGTTCCTAAAAAAAATATTTTAATGTTTTGCAGAATTGTTAGTATTTGTTATTTTTATTCTGTTTTCTATTTATATCTCTTTTCACTGAACCTTGTAAGATCTATTCTAATCTCCAGAATAGCTATAGATATTGCATAAAGGATTTTTACTGGATTAAGGTGGTTTTACCTGGGGATGGGGAGGGAGGCTGTTATTCAAAATATTAAAGGGCTAAACTCCACAAGCCCTTTTGTCGGATGGTGTAGGATTGACCAAACACACAGTTTAGTTACTCAAGTACAAGGTCCTGTTTTATTATTACTAGGAAAGCACTGAATCCAAGATCGTTTGGCCAAGATTTGGCCTTTTACAGAAGGATTCTGAATCCACGTGCCTGGGAGAACTGAATCTGAATTCTTAAAATCATGTGACTTTTTGTCACATAAACACAGCAAAGCAATCTATTCTTTTAACCCCCACCTTATTTACATATGCAAATTAGGATGCAGGTTCAGTTTGGTATTCAGCCAAATCTTTAACAAAGGGTTTGGTGTTTGACCAAATCCCAAAATAGCGGGTTCAGTGCATGCCTAATTATTACAGAGAAAAAAGTAAATTATTTTAAAAAATTAGAATTATTTGCTTGAAATGGGCTCTTTGGGAGATGGCCCTTCCCTTAATTTTTTGCTTTCTGGATAATGGGTTAACAGATAAGGGATTCCATATCTGTATAATATGTTTACTGGTGTTCTAAAGCACTAAATTTGATTGTATCAATGACAGTAGGGAAGAAGCAGAAGAATTAAATGACTTAAGGTGGCCGTACACAAACTGATAAAAGCTACCCTTTTGATCTTTCCGGGCCGAGTTGGGCAGGTTTGATATTTCCGACCCATTTTGTCCAGCGTGTGGGTGGCTGGCCAAATTAGGCCCAAATCTACTTGTTTGGCAAGATTGGCGAATGAGCAGCTCTGGCAGTGTATGGCTAGCTTTGGAGAGAAACCCAAATTTATAGGAATTCCTTGCAAATGCACCTGTATCTTTGTTTTACTATTAGGATAGTCTTATGTTTCATTTGTTTCTAAGTGTATCACTAATCTAATTCCAAAGAATTCTTTTAGGAAGGATTTTATTATTATAGTTTGTGTATTTTATTGTTTTATTTATATAGTAACAATTTTCTTTAATTTTTTTATTTTAAAAAATATTCAATTTGCACATACAGCCCTATAATATATGGGGGAGAATGAAAAGAAGCGTTTTATGTTTTTTTTCTGTCCTTATAAATGATCCGATTCCACCAGTATTTGGAAGAAATACTCATCTGTGATGGCAATTTACATTTCTTAAAATGGGGCACTTAATGATCTAAATGTGGGATTTTTGGGGAATTTTGTGTTTCGCTGTCAGTGTCGTAATCGCTGATACCAATTATAATTGGTACTAAATTTGAGTATTTCATAATTTTTTTGCTTATTTATGTAAAGTTCTCTCCTAATGAGAGCTTATTTCTCTCACTTGTTAATATTTATGATTGTTTTGTGCCATTTTCATTTAATCCACACTTTGTTTTTCCTGCAGTGCATATAGGTTGCCTCTCCTCTAGGATTATCCTGGGTATACACAACAGGTCATAAACTGCTGAACTTGCAGAATGATCTAGTCATTCAGAATTTTGCAATACCTCCCAGCATCTGTTCTGTCAAAGAACAGGGTAGTGTTACATAAATAAACATGGATCCCTCAACTACTTTTGACAGCCCTATGATTTCTCCTGCTAGTGCTGCTGGAGTAACCTGGCTGCTTTTAGTTACATGTCTTAGCAAGTGTTTTATTTCATGTAAGCATTTTTGTTTTGAGCATCATTATATTTTACTCCCATTTTCTGTTTCAGGAGGTTACTGCGAGCAGTCGCCATTATGTTGACCGTCTCTTTGATCCAGATCCCCAAAAGGTCTTACAGGGAGTCATGTAAGTTTAAATAAAATTGTGGTCAAAAATATATATATGCGCCTACCCATTCCTTTCTTACTTGGTTCATACCAATAAGGACCTCTACTTATTAGTCTGGTCCTGTTTTGCAGAAGAGAAACTGCTCAACCACCTTTAGGGGCAGATTCATTAGTACGAGTTTGAATCCCGAAATGAGAAAAATTCGGATTGGATACGATAATTTTTGATGATCGCAAATATCACGAAAATGCTTACAAAAAATCGTATTAGTCATGATAATATCGTATTGGTGATCCAAAAGTCACTAAATTTTCGTATACGAACGATTGTAAACGGCGGGAAAACCTTTCTGACTTTGAGCCTCCCATAGGACTCAATGGCACTCTGCAGCTCCAACCTGGCACAAGGAAAGTTACGATACTGAAGCTTGAATGAATCCGAAACTTTCGTACTCGGCGCGACAATACGATTTTGTCTCACAAATTTTGCCTCAAAGTACGAAAAAGTCGCAGAGAATACGCTCAGTGCAAAAAAGTCAGATTCGGACTGATCGTAAAAATCTGCCCCTTAGTGTTCACAACTTTAGTGTTCAGTTCCCGTATTCTGTTCCCAGGAATGGTTTTGATTTTTTTTTTTCTTATACCTAGAAAAAAGTTGCTTTCCAGTTAATGTCAAGTTTTTATTTCAAGTCACCTTCTTTCTTTCTACCTAGCAATTTTCTGTATCCTTTAAGACTTTCTCTATTAAAGTAACCTTTATTAGGGTAGTTCCAATTGTTCTCAGTGATTCTAAGGGTTAGTTGCTGAGGAATTATCTTGTGTGTCATTGCGCTTATGTAAATTATGATGGCATATTTTCTCTGCTTTTCTGCCAGATTAATGCAAATAATTGTCACTCTTGTCAGACTATGAATAAGAACAAAACTGTACATCCAGGCGTGGATCCAAATACCTGACCAACTGCCATGCAGCATAGCTCCACTTCACTTTTTTATCTGCACATTTACCTTACCATAACAGATAGCCTGCAAGATTTGCCAACATGCCTGATTCCTGAACTGGCCAATATACATAATACATGGATACATAATATGTGTGTAGCCAGCCTTATTCTCATATTTAACACTTTCACCTATCAAAAGATACCCAAATAAAACATTTCTGTTGTTTCAACTACAGCAAAGTCAACACACTTACTGCATTTACGCAGTGCAATACTGCAATATACATAGATTTACACATATGTGGCTTGTATGCACACTACCTCTGTATTATGTGTAGTGTATGATCCTCAAATGTCTTTCTACCTCTAGCATCTAATGTCTTTCTACTCCAAACTGACAAACTGCAAAGCTATGCTAAAGGCAGCATTTCTTTTTTACATTTCTGAAAATATTGAAATTTGACATATTCGTCAGACACAATTTGTTGCATGCAAAGATAGAACCCTCTTAATATGAACGCCTGGAATCTACTGAACAGTTTGATGCTCAATTTGCGTAGATTTAGAAAAGTATGTGGCATGTAGGGACCCTAAAATGAAAATAGTGTATAAGAAAAATCTGTGTATAATATGTTGTATGACATCCCCTTACAGTATATAGGTGCTCTTTATTTGTACTTGTTCTGGTGTCAGTCCTGTGATGTGACTGCCCCCTTGGCTTGTTGCTGAGCAAGTTGTCATGGTTTCTGTGTGGCATGGACGGCCAAATCATAATTTCTGGTACTGTACCGCAAAGTGAAGATGGCCACGTTTGAATCTTTTAATAATTTGTATATTATTAATGATACCTTAGTATAAACCTCTGTATGGTGTGTGTGTTATGCACACATTTTAAGGATTGCACTTTACTTTCTAAAATGTTATTGAATTCCTCTAAAACAAATATATATATATTTATTGTTTTTTTTTTTTTTTTTTTTTTAGAGATATGAAAAATGCAGTTATTGGAAACAATAAACAGAAAGCAAACCTCATTGTTTTGGGTGCTGTACCAAGGTATGTTAAGTTGCCTACTGCATCTGCAAATGGCAGCCATTTTTAAGGGTGTGCTGAATACATGGGTCTGTTGTAGAAGGGTTCTTAGCATGCCAACAGGTTACATACAGGACCAAACTTAGGGACTGTATGTGACTTTCCAAACAAAAAAGTATAACTTTTTGTTGCTGCATATAAAGAAGTTTGTGTAGACACTGCTATAAACCACTACCTCAAATATAATTATCAGTTTTAATGTGTGTGCAGGAAAAGAACAACCGTTTCTTATACCAACATTCTGCCTCTCTTTTGTATTGAGACAAATTCCATCCCCCAGTATTTTCTTCCTGAAGCACTTCTTTCCTTTATAACTACCTGCCTAAAAATGCATGTGTATTATATCATTATATCATATATCATCAAATTTTCAAACAAATCAAAAAAACTTGCAGAACAACATACATGCGGGTAGCAAAAAGTGGTGGTGATGGTGCAGAAATTTGAGACATTTTAATTCCCATGGTAGAAAACTATTTCATATACAGGTATGGGAGCTGTTATTCAGAATGCATGGTACTTGGAGTTTTCTAGATACGAGGATTTCTGTAATTTGGATCTCCAAAGCTTAGGTCTGCTAAAAATAAGTTATACATTAAATAAACCCAATAGTATTGTTTTGCCTCCAATAAGTATTAATTATATCTTAGTGCAAGGTACCATTTTATTATTACAGAGCAAATGCAATATAATTTTAAAAAAAATTAGAATTATTTGATTAAAATTGAGTATGGAACATAGCGTTCCCCTAATTTGGAGCTTTCTGGATAACAAGTTTCCAGATCCCTTACTTGTATACATATATAGCAAGAATCATTGAGAGATAATTTCGTTTCCTTTATGATATCCGCTAATGAACTTGCATTGTTTGCTAAAGGCCTGATAGCTATTCTGTTCATCAGTGGTGAAAGAGACTAGCATATAAGATTTTAGGGCATTGTAAATGTGGTCAGAAAAGACATGTAGAAAATAAAGAGACATGTAGAAAAAAAAACTAAGAAGGTTTAAAAGTTGATAGGTGAGGCAAATGCATGATTATTCTGTACAGGCATGGGCTATATTATTCAGAATGCTTGGGACCTGGTGTTTTTTTAAGGGGTCTTTCTGTAATTGGGATCACCATTCCTTAAATCTACTAAAAACATGGAAAAAGATTGTTTTGCCTTCAATATGGATTTGTGCAGCATTGTCCCCTTCAATTATAATGTATTGTTTAATTTTACAGAGAAAATGGAAATCATAAAAAATAAGAATGATTGATTGGCTTTGAATCGACTGAGGGATGATTACTGGTTTACATATAATGGATCCTATACTTGCAAAGATCACACTTTGGGAACTATCCGGGCTGTTGTCTAATGTTAGTATCTGTTTCAACAGATTATTGTATTTGCTTCAACAAGAGACTTCAAGCACAGAGTTGAAGACTGAATGTGCAGTGGTTCTAGGCAGCCTGTCAATGGGCACAGAAAACAATGTTAAATCCCTGCTAGATTGTCACATTATTCCAGCCCTGCTTCAAGGTATCTCTGAACCAGTACAGCAGTTAACCATCTTACATAGTGTGTTTAATGTCTAGATATATCCTGTTTTTGTTATACTGATTCTGTTATTTTTACTTAGGTCTGCTGTCATCAGACCTACGATTTATTGAAGCCTGTCTTCGATGTCTACGTACAGTTTTCACTAGTCCAGTGACTCCTGTGGAACTTTTATACACTGTAAGCTATAGCTCATAGTGGATTATTTTGCTCGTTTGCATTGCTGTTTAAATTGAATTTCTTATAACATTGTCTGTTTTTAGACTATAAGCTCTGTTGAAAAGGGCCTTGCTTGCCTCCTGTATTGGTCAATATTTGTATGTAGTCTGTTATCCCATCTTTGTTCAGCACTAAGGAATATGCTGCAATACTATTACTATTACTATTTTTTTATCCAGTTTGTTAATCTTGGCTTAGCATATTTCCCATACCAGCTAGAATAAAATATGCCTTTACTATATAGGTAATTATAGAATTAATGTAGAAGGGATGTCTCCCATATGGTCTATGTGTTTATAAAATACTCATATGTATTTGCTAATGCACAGTGTTAACCAGTGATGATCAAGCGTGTCTTTAGGGCCAAGACACATGGAGCTACTTTGTAGCAGCTACTTGTCACAGCTACAAATGCCAAAGAATACTGTGCCATAGACAGTACTGAGAATTGCCTCTGCTAAAACACACATAGAGACAATTATTAATAAATTATCAGCATTATCTATTTTTGTAGCCTGGCAAGTAGCTGCTACTAGTAGCTCTGTGTGTCTTCGCCCTTATGCCCATCAACTAATGGGAGGGGGAGATAAAAAGCTACAAGAAAAAACAAAACAACAAAAAAACCCTTAATGGTAGAAATCTTTGCCATAATAGAAAGGGTAACTTTTGAATGGCACAGCAGAGCTGTTTATGAAGCATACCATCTCTTTGTGGCTCACTACTTTATTTTAACTCCTATACACATCACATAGTAATGTGATACTAGTAATAATAATATGTACTTAAAAGGTTTAAGCCTGTCAAGGTGTTTGCTTGTATTTTTGACTTCAAAAGGTTAAATATACTTTATAGAATTTGCTGTATTGTACAGAATTAGCAAAGGAAAGTTTTTAATTGAAATATTGTAATTTGTATTGTAATTATGCTGATCTATATTCTGCCTTTCTCTCCAGGATGCATCGGTTATTCCACACCTCATGTTGTTGCTCAGCAGATCAGTATACGCCCAGGAGTATATATGTCAGATTTTTGCTCACTGCTGCAAGGTAAAGTAAACATCTGTGTTCCACTGAAGTAAGCAAAACCTATATAAAAAGGCAGTGTGTTTTAAAATTGTTTGAAAAAAGACATGGGGCGTTTAGTTACAGCTGATGAAATGTTCAACGCTCTGCAAGGATGGGCCTTTTAAACTTTCAAGCCAGATTGGCAAGCTTTCCAATTATCTCAGCTACACCCTTTGGCTTCACAGTATGTTTACTTGGCCATACACCGCAAAGCATTGTGCACCTTTTGCAAATGAAGCAAGTTGCAGTAACACCCATGCAGGCTGGATCAGTATCACTGGGGGGTCATTTATCAACACTGGGCAAATTTGCCCATGGGCAGTAACCCATGGCAACCAATAAAACTGTTGCAATTATTGTTCTACCTCCAGCTGGCTAAAAAAAGCCAATTGCTGATTGGTTGCTAAGGGTTACTGCCCATGGGCAAATTTTCCCAGCGTTAATAAATTAGTCTGCATTTTGGGGCAGCTTCCATATATTAAATGTCCTTCTTGACATAGCTTGACAGACAACAGAGGCACTTTATAAACTGGGATAAATTCCTGTGAAATACCAAATATTGCTGAAGATTATTAGTGCATGCTTGGAAATGTGCTTTGAGCTTAGGCTCTCATCCAATCAATGTAGGGGAAAAGCAGGAATTGCTTGACACTAGCTAATGTGGTTTTTTTATGTTGCAGGGGCCAGACCATCAGACAATATTATTTAATCATGGTGTGGTCCAGAATATCGCTCATCTATTAACATCAGTGTCCTACAAAGTAAGACAATACCCTTTTTTTAATTTCTGATGACAGCTTTCAGTGCATTCTGTGGTTGTGGCTTTAACCATAAACTGTGTGCAGATCGGATTACAGCTGAAATGGTTATAATGGGTAAAACACTAATTTTGTTCTCTAGCACATATTTCCTTATTTAATGATTTTCAGACTTTTGAAGCTGTTTTAGTAGTGTGTGTTCCTCTAAGTGAAATGATTACGAAGTATTCAATTTAACTGAATTCAATTTAATTGAATTTAATTAAATATGAGTATTTAATTTGCCATTAGCTCCTATTCGGATAGTTAATATCCTTCCTTGCCCACTAGAATGCAACCATGCTTTTCAGGCCATGAATCTGTTATTTTGCAAGTAACAAAGAATTATTCTGTACATGTTACACCTTATGTTTTTGGCTTCTGTACCAGCCCAAAGCCACACAGCCCTTTAGCAGAAAATACCAGTGCCTCTGAAGAGACACCCAGTAGATTCCCACAGTTCTCACAGCACATGCTCTGAACTGCTTCGTTATCTTAGTTTAGACACAGACTTACAATATACAGTATACAATAGAAAATTCACAGTGCAAGTCTAATTAGAAAATAGTTCACATTAAATGTAAGCATAGAAACCAGAATGCAACAGACATGTGGCATGTTTCTGCTAATGTTTTGAAAATTTTAAACAACCCCTAAGCTTAGCTTTTCAACAGCAGCCCAGAGCACACTGAGCATGTGCAGTGCCACTGGTATGTGAAAGATGGCCTAACAAGATCAAAGAGGGAGAGCTGCTGTGGACAACTTTGAAAGCATGGAACATTACTGTTATAGGGCTGCTGAACCTCTTGGCTGGTACAGTAAGTTCATTATATAAAATACAGTGTTCTAGCAGTATTGTTTTTTTTTATACTTTTGTTCTGCCTTAATAACAATGAACAGCTTGGTAATATGGGTATTTCCTTATGTCATCTTAGGTACGTATGCAAGCATTAAAGTGCTTTTCAGTCCTAGCATTTGACAATCCCCAGGTGTCTATGACCCTTGCAAATGGTATGTACATTTTGCAAAATATTCTATGTTTGTCAATACACTTTGGGGACAGTAATAAAACCTTAGAATAAAGCTGGATTCTTCGCAATTCTGTATAGGCTGCATTGGTTGCAGTTGCCTTCACCTGCTGATATAATTGCAGAGAGATAGAATACTATAAAGTTTTGTTCAAATGAGGCTAAGGTAGACAGACTTGAACAGTAATGAATAAATATTATTGAGGGAGCAATAATGGTGACTTTTGCTAGTGTTGTTATAGTTCATAACCCAAAACACTTGGGTTAAAGAATAAATCTCTCCCCTCTCATAAGTTCTCCAGAGAGAAAAAAAGCCACGCATAGCTGAAGAACTTAAAAAATACATTTCTGCAGATTTGTGCAGCATCTTATTTTGCCCCATTGACCTCATGTGCTGCCCTAATCCTGCTGGTGGACAGTCTAGGTTTACCCCATTCAGTACCTGTTGAAGGCAAGCTTAAATGATTTAATATCCAATTGGTAACCCCATTATTTTCTTTTAAATATCTTTATAATGCATTGCATTATGAAGATCTGCGGTAAGGCTGAACAAATGAGTGTGAGTTAGGGAGAGAAGCAGAATGGAGGCCCAGAATTCCAGTAAATTGCTATCCCAGTGTTTTTCATATCTTTGTATGTTCAATGTTTTGATTATGATATCATACTTGTGTAGGGTCTGTATAAAGATTGAAAGCTTGGCAGTGATATGAAAAAACTGGATTTGAAGGCATGTCCCGACATATATGGAATAAAGTACCATGATTAAATCTACTGTCAATGTTAGAAGCCACTACAGTAGTTCACTATTTGTGCGTAGCCTGTTCTTTCTGCAACTGCATGCACTTCCTTGTGTTTTCTGTTTCGACCCAAATTTAAAAAAAGTAGCTTTAAAGGAGATGTTAAGTAATTTTTTTAAATGCATATGTAGGTTCTTAGCACTAAACTATACAACTTATAACTTATAAACAATAACTGAATTATGCAACTTTGTCATATATGTCTGTAAAAATGTTGTACCTGTTCTGAGATACAAGCAATTTCTGCAGCTTTCCTTTCTCTCCCTTGAAGTTCAATGGCTGCTGCCTGTCCTACTCCCTGGTG